>NC_091453.1:102512290-103170714 GCF_964237555.1 Oryctolagus cuniculus | reverse complement strand
TAACCACTATAATGATAGATTCCCACCAAAAAAATAGCTGAAGTCTTAGACACATGTGAAATGTGAAATGTGTATCTCTCTCCTCTCTCTACTCTCGTGCTTGTGTGTGTGTGCGTGTGTGCGCGTGTGTGTGTAAAAGTATAGTTTTTAAGTATCAGCTCATGGGACCAGTATTGTTGCATAGCAAGCGAAGCCACCGCCTGCAACACCACTGTCCAAAATGAGAGTCATTTTGTGTCCTTCCAGCCTTTTGTCCTTTCTGTGACGGCAAAACCATGATAAAGAGCTATTGTCTATAGTACAGGCAAATAAAATTTGTTCTGGCTAGCTTTTCCTACCAAAGGCTGCTTCTACTAACTTTAAAAAAATATATAGTCAAGGCTTTTGTTTTTTTAAGCTTAATTTACATATTTGAAAGGCAGAGTTACAGAAAGAGAAGGAGAGACACAGAGAGGGATCTTCCATTTGCTGGTTCACTCCCCAAACGGTAGCAACGACTGGGATTGGGCCAGCCCAAAGCAAGAGCCAGGAGTTTTCCTCCAGGTATCCAATGTGGGTGCAGGACCCCAAGCACTTGGGCCACCCTCTGCTGCTTTCCCAGGCACATTAGCAGGGAGCTGTATCAGAAGTGGAGCAGACAGGACTTGAACCTGCATCCATATGGGATGCTGGCACTGCAGACAGCAGCTTAACCTGCTGTGCCACAGTGTTGACCACCAAAATGAATCTTAAAAAAATAAATAAGGGCCGGTGCTGTGGCTCACTAGGCTAATCCTCCGCCTTGTGGCGCCGGCACACCAGGTTCTAGTCCCTGTCGGGGCGCCGAATTCTGTCCCGGTTGCCCCTCTTCCAGGCCAGCTCTCTGCTGTGGCCAGGGAATGCAGTGGAGGATGGCCCAAGTCCTTGGCCCCTGCACCCCATGGGAGACCAGGATAAGTACCTGGCTCCTGCCATCGGATCAGTGCGGTGCACCAGCCGCAGCACACCAGCCGCGGCAGCCATTGGAGGGTGAACCAACGGCAAAAGGAAGACCTTTCTCTCTGTCTCTCTCTCACTGTCCACTCTGCCTGTCAAAAAATAAAAAAATAAATAAAAAAAGAGGAAAAAAGGGCAAAAATTAAATAAGAACCATCTTATTTAATTCAAAACTTTGTTATTACACCCTTCTCATAATAGCTTAGGAAAGTTCCCTATATTTTCATAATAACTTTTATTTATCTTACATTTTTATTTATTTATTTCCACTTTATTTGAAAGGCAGGAGAGAGGGGGGGAGAAAGAGATATTTTCCATCTTCTTATTCACTCCCCACATGCTCACAACAGCCAGGACTGGGCCAGGCTAAAGCAAAAAGCCAGGAACTCAATCTGGGTCTTCTACATGGGAGCCAGAGAACCAAGTACTTGAGCTATCACCTGATGCCTCTCAGGGTGCACATTAGCAGGAAATTGGATCCAAAGCCAAAAAATTAGGATTCAACCAGGCACTGATATAAGATGCAGACATCCCAAGTAGAGATTTAACTGCTGTGTCAAATGCCCACTCCCTTAATAATCTTTAAATTCAATCCAAGCTCTTTAATTATTTTCCTATGAAACCAACTTATTTTGTAATAAAAATGGTGTCAAGGTATATGGTTCACTGAATATGGAATACGACATCTCTTCAACAAAGAACCCAATGTCTATATGAAAATTAGCATAAAGCATGCATCTATGTGAGAATTTTATTTTTTAATTTTTCAAACATATTTATAAAATTATTTTGAATTTTGATTAGGTATATGAAGCATGGTAATTGTAAAAAGATCAAAAGAATAACAAATTTTTAAAGAAGCCATCTCTTGAAAGTCTATCATTTGCAGCAATGGTTGGAGCTGGAGGACATCATGTTGAGTTAAATAAACCAGACACAGAAATACAAATACTGCATGATGTACCTTATTTGTGGGAGCTAAAATTGAAAAAAAAAAAAAAAAACTCAAAAAAAGAGAAACACCCGTGTGTATTGGTTTTGCTGCAAATACAGTGTTTTGTCAAATCTTTTTTAAAAAAATCTTCGTCAAAAAATTCATAGTAATTATATACTACTAAACTTTAAATGATTATGTGAATATTTTATATTTTACTTTATATTGGTGAAGTTGAACATTTTTCATTTATTGTTTATAGCCCTTGGCCCTTGTCTATTTTTCCTGGTGGACTATAGTATTTATATTTTTTATCTGTTGAACCATTAATTTAATAGAGCCATTAAGGCTTTGAATATATTATCTCAGAACCGGCACTGTGGCGTAGCAGGGAAAGCTGCCACCCGCAGTTCCAGCGTCCCATATGGACACTGGTTCAAATCCCGCCTGCTCCAATTCCAATCCAGCTCTCTGCTACAGCCTAGGAAAGAAGCAGAAGATGGCCCAAGTTCTTGGACCCCTGCACCCATGTCTGGAGACCTGAAAGAAGTCCCTGGCTCCTGGCTTCAGATCTGTGCAACTCTGGCTGTTGGGCCAATTGAGGAGTGAACCAGTGGATGGAAGAGCTCTCTCTCTCTTTATCTCTGCCTCTCCTTCTCACCAAGGAAAAGGTGGTATTTGCACAATAATGGGAGGGATTGTCACCCTCCAGGCTATACCCAATGCCAAAAGGCCACCCAACAATTTTAATGGTTGAGTCCTCTGGTGGTGAGAACATCGATGAACCTCCAATGTTATTCAAGACTTGTGAGGCCACCTAATTATTCAGTATAGGAGTGGTCGGGGTCCCACTCTTGGGCCTAAACCCAAAATAATTGATGTCTCTGACTGTGCACTCAGCCTTGTGGCAATGGCCAATGATCAAGACAGTACAGATGTATGTGGTATTAACCTGTGACTTTTTACAGATTTAAAAACAGTTATGTCCATTTTCCTGAGCCATCTAGGGTTGCCATTGAATGATGGCAAATAGAATTTATTGGACTTTTGCCCCAATCAGATGGCTATAGCCTGACAGCTACAAACACCCTGGTGGACTAGACACAAACCTTTATAATGGTAATCAACGAATCAGCTTGTTGGATGTGCTTCAAGTTGCCTGTCAGCTTTAAAGCTGCACTACCTTAAAAGGTAACCACAGCCACTGGACGTGGTTATAAAACTACACTTGGACACATACAAAGACTTTAGCCCAGAAGAATTTAATAAAACTCAATCATGGTTGGGATATGTTATGTCTTACAGTATTGTTGTTGTGACCCTTGGATACAATATTCCACACTCCTTGTGTGCTCCTCGCACAGGGATCTTTCTAGAAGACAAAGTACATGTAGATTGTGAAGTGAGGAAACTTGAAGAGGTAGAGTGTTGGGAAGGTGATGTTTATCAACTTTCCAGGCCTTTATTCCCCTTTACCTGTGCTTCTATTACAGTCAGAGTCATGGTAACCAACAGGCCCAATCTGCTTGGCTAACTTCCCACAATTCTGCTATGCAACTGTGTGGCACTGGGCTATTTTTGTCTGTAAGCCCATGTAAGCAACTGGGGGGCATGGTTAAATCCAGCTGTCTGGAGATGTGTGGCTGTAGATGTGGATGTTGGCGGATAGGTGTGGACATGAGAAAGTAGATGTGTGGATGACTGTAACTGTCTCTATGTGTGGGTATCCAGCCACCACCATGGACACAAAGGTGGATATCTCCTGTGGCCTGATTGCCATCACATGCTACTGGCTGTTTATTGTGCATATTCCACTGCCACTGTGACTGAAGGAGGTATAAGCCAATAAACAGCTCTCAGTTGTTCTCAGACCTGTTGGAATCTGAATCTGCTTGTTTAGAAACTGAGTCCTGGGCCTACAAGGACACATACAAATAATCCAGGATAATCTCCTAGTTTTAAAATCAGTTGATTAACACCCGTAATTCATTCCAAAACCTTAATTCTCCTTTGTCATGTAACATAAGTTATTTGCATGTCCCAGTAATTAGAACAGACATCTTTAGGGACCATTATTCTATCACGCCTGCTAACAACTACATAGGTGACCTTTGAAGTGAATCCTTCCATAGTGGAGACTTCAGATGAGTTCCCAACACCAGCTGACAACTTGATTGCAGCTTTGTGAAAGACCCTAAAGCACAAGGAACTCAAGTAAACCATACCCAGATTCCTAATCCACAGAAACTGTGAGATAGTAAATGGTAATTGCTTTCAACTACTAAATTCTGGGTAATTTGTTACACAGCAATAGATAACTAATACAGTACTTAAAACTAAATTATTGTTTTTATTTGCACATTTTCCTATGTTTTATTTTTGCATCTGTCTAATTAAAAATAAATGTAGTCCATTGATTTCAAGTTGTGGAAATTATAGGTTATATTCAAGTTATCCAAACCAATAGCTAAAATGACCAATTATGATAGTGTTTATAATGAAAAGCTCCAATTTACTATATGCACACAGTAATCCTATTACATCAACAATAAAAACCCCTCTGCTTTTAGCTGCAGTTTGATCCTCAAAATATGATTACAATAAAGGAAGATGATCAGTCAGAAAAGGCATGGTAGCACAGCTACATGACAGTGCTTGTAAAGAAATTGTGGTGCATTCAACCAAAATTTTGGCTGCTGAAATCAAATTAATGTGTTGTTAGTTACATTTTCTCTTCTTTAGAAATTAAGGATGCTTTTCTTCTTTGTCAAACAGGGAAACTAAGAGATGAAATTACTATAAAAAATGAAGATGACTTAACTTTTGGTTCTTTTGCTACATTCAATGGATATTATGTATACCAATTGATCTATTACTGACACTTAATTGGTTCAACCATGGAGATATTCAATGAAGCTAAATACCCTAGATTGAATCAAATTTGAGACTGTTCTTTAGCACTATGTTCTTATCTCTTAAACAATCATCGTGAATATAAACAGATTTGCTTATCATTCACTAGGAAGAAAGTTTTTAAAGATTTATTTATCCATTTGAAAGTCAGAGAAAAAGAGAGAGAGTGTGTGTGTGTGTGTGTGTGTGAGAGAGAGAGAGAGAGAGAATCTACCATCTGCTGATTCACTTCCCAAATGGCCCACAATGGTAGGGAGGGGTTGGGCCAGCCCAAAGCCAGGAGTAAGAAGTTTCATCTAGGTCTCCTATGTGTGGCAGGGGCCCAAGCACTTGGGTCATCTTTCCCTGCTTTTCTAGGCAAAATAGCAGGGGGCTGGATTGGAAGTGGAGCAGCCTGAACTCAAACCAGCACCCATATTGGGATATCAGCATTGCAGGTGGCAGCTTAATCTGCTACACCACCACACTGGCCTGTATTTTTACTTCTTGGTAAGAAAAAAAATTAAATAAATTATTTTATAGTCTGCAATATTAATATTTAAGTGTTTTTATATAGTACTTCATTTAATACTCAAAACATGCATAGTCTATAGTAATTTAAATTCCCATATTATACATAGGGAAATAGTCACAGAATGGCTAAGCAACTTGCTAATAAATCACAAAGCTAGTAATTGCCAATGCTAAGATTTAAATCCTGTTCATTACTTATACTACACAAGAGTTCCAAGAGCTTTGGTAGCCTTAAATATTATAAAATTCAATTGTCTAAGTAGGTTTTTATGGGAAAAACATATTTAAGAATGTTGAGTTGAATTATACCCACCCACACACATGTACATGTTAAAATTCTAAACTGCAGCACATATGATTTTGACCTTATTGTGGGCGGAGCTCTAATCCAAAATGATTGTTATGCTTATAAAAAGAGGAAATTTGGACACAGAGACAGAGATACTGAGGGAAAATCTCGGAGAAGAGACACAAGAAAAAGACGACCAACCAGAAACCAAGGAAAAAGGTATGGATCACATCTTCCCTGACAGCACCCACAAAGAACCAACCTTGCTTACACTTTGATTTCACAATTCTAGCCTCCACAACTCTGAGATTAAATTTCTGTTGCTTAAGCCACCTAGTTTGTGGTTCTTAGTTATAGTGGACCTAGGAAACTAATATGAGGGAAATTACTTGCTTCTATGTGTTAATCACATTATGGAAATTCCTCTGAGAACATGTTATCTAGATGTCAAATGTTGAGCCTACATTATTTTCCAGTGAATTTTAAGTTTTGCTTTAACTGGTTGTTTCATACATTACTTTATGGAAAGCAAATTAAATAATGGTTCAAGTAAGAAAATATGCAGTTGCCACATCAACTTGATCAAATCTCACAGATGTTCTGTCTCTTTACAAACAGGTACAAACCTGGGAATTACTATTTCCAATGAAAAGATAAATGTAATTCTAGAAGACTTGAAGTATACTCACAATTTGCAAAATGGTTCTTTTTCCCGTTTTGTGAACTCACTCAGTTAAAAATCCTACAAAGCTATGCAAATTGTATCAGAGGTTTACTGCCCTAATTCCATTGATTTTTATTCCATTCCACTTCAACTACCCAATCCTAGGACTTGTCTCCTCATTTATCTAGGACAATAACACTCAACTTTGTACCCTTACTACTTATAAGCTATCTAAGCCAAGCTCATCTTCACTTTCTTCCATCTACCCACAGAAAAAGAGATAATGATACTTGTATTCAAAATCAACCTTTCCATATTTTCTTTTCTCATCACCTCGTATCTCCTTATAGACTGGCTCCATCTTTGTCCTTCATTGCCTACCACTACCTCTCTACTAAATCACTCCTTTCTGTTTATGAATTCAAATATTTCTCATCCAAAAAGAGAATGCCCTTGACCCCCATATTTCCTTCTATCTGTAATTGAACTTCTTCTCCTCTTTCAATCAGGCTTTTTTGCTTGCATCTAACTTCATATTTCCCATTCACTATTCAATGCATTGAGTTCCGGTTTCTATACTCCTGCTAACATGGAACTCTTTTAAGATTGTAAATGTTATAAAACCCAAGGCCGGGGGGCGGTGCTGTGCTGTAGCAGATAAAACCACCACTTGCAGTGCCAGAATCCCATATGGCCGCTGGTTCAAGTCCCGTCTGCTCCACTTCCGATTCAGCTCTCTGCTATGGTCTAGGAAAGCAGTGGAAGATGGCCAAGTCCTTGGGCCCCAGCACCCATGTAGGAGACCCAGAAGAAGCTCCTGGCCTCCAGCCTTGGATCAGTGCAGCTCTGGACATTGTGGCCATTTGGGGAGTGAAACAGCTGATAGAAGACCTCTCTTTCTCTCTCTGCCTCTGCTTCTCTGTAACTTTTCTTTTCAAATAAATAAATCCTTAAAAAAAAACAAAGGGGAAGTCTATTCGAGTATTTCACTGGACCACTGATGAATTTGACACTATCAGTTATTACCCCTCTCTTGGAAATTGTCTAGCTTGTTGTCCTGCATGAAGAGACGTAGGTATTCTCATAATCTACTGGTGGAAAATGAAAATAAAAACCAGAGGTGGGCATCCAACCTAGTGGTCATTTAAGACCCCCATGGGGTTGGTGTAGTAACATAGTGGGCTAAGTCACCAGCTGAAATACCAGCATCCTTTAAGAGAGCCAGCTTGTGTCCTGGCTGCTCCACTTTCAATTCAGCTCCCAGCTAATGCCTCTGGGAAAAACAGCAGAAGATACTTCATGTACTTGGGCCCCTGCACCCATGTGGGAGTCCCAGATCTGTGGCAGAATGAGGAGGCCATGCCAAGATGGCCACTGGCAACAGAGTCTGCCTGGCAACAGGCTGTGATTGGATGGTTTCAGAAACCACATGACATGGAGTCTGCCTGGCAAAAGGCTGTGATTGGATGGTTTCAGAAACCACATGACAGTGGAGGCTGCCTGGCAACAGGCTGTGATTGGATGGCTTCAGAAACCGCCTGGCAACAGGGTGTGATTGGTTAGGGCATAGACTGCCCCTTGACTGGATTGGCTGCCTTGGCTATATAAGCTGTTGTAGCAACTGAAATAAATGAGTCTGCAGGCTGCTTGTCTTAGGCCTGCTTTCACCTGACTCCTGGGGTCTGTGTGGTGACTCTGCGCCTCTTGCCTCCACCACGCTCCTCCTCCCAGAAATGAATCCACTGCAACATCTAGCACACCAACGTAACTGAGAGCGAGACAGCATGTTGGACATGGCAAGGCCCCCCCTGGATTTCGGCAAGAAGGCCCCTCAGTGTTTTGTGTGCTGTTCAGTTGTGTGAGGGTGAGCACAGGACCCTCTCCTAAGCCCCTTTCCTTGTCCTTGTCCTTGTCCTTGGTCTAAGTGATCCCAGGTTAGGCACACACCACCCAAAAGTGTAACACTGCTTCTCAGCTCCTTTTACTTTCGGTTTGCCCGGCAAATTCCCATGAAGGACTGATCATCCCAGAATTTGGAACCAAGTCATCTTCCCTCACTCGAGAGAGGTGACGCTCCAGAGACACCGTGTGGGCATACGACCTTGACCTAACGAATCATGGAAGTCCCCCACTAAGCACAGGACATATGTACAATCTGATACACCACTGTCTGTCTAATGTAGGGAAGCCCCTGCATAATGCCATCAGCCACTGAGGTGCTAGGAATTTGCTTTGTTATGGCAGCAGTGCTGTGCGTGTCTTCCCTTTGGCTAGAGTTGGCATGCCATGCTGCTCTTAAGCACTCAGACATGGGAAAGATACCCCCTCTCAGAATCCCGCGCAGATTATCAAACATAATGAATCTGTGAGTGATCAGAGCCTGACACTCCAGGTCCCTGTCTCACAGACAACAGTTGATGACTTAGGGAGAGAGAGCTCTGACGGTGAAAATGACGACAGCAGACAAGGTAGCTATGACTAGTCAGCCACCCCCCACATACCCGTGGGATGAACTTAGAGGACCTCGAAGCAATATCCCATGCGAGGTCATCCCATCCGCACCCAGTGAGGATCCCCACATTTGTGGCAGTTCCCAGACACCCCAGGCTCTCATGGCAGCTACTAGATCCCATCCCACCCGCACATTTGCCGTTAATTTAGGAGCGGATGCAGAACTCAGGCCCTGGATTCTAATGCCCATAAATGACCTTACTATGCTAAAAAAGGCTTCTCAAGAGTCAGGCCCCAACTCTCCCTACTTTGAACAGGTGTACATACAATGGGCAGCGAACCTTCAAACTCATTTTGACTGGGTTACACTGCTCAAAGCATGTTTGTCGAGACCACAGTTTTTACAGTGGAAAGCCTCCTATCAGGAAGAGGCTGAAACTATGGTGAGGAATAATGCTGCCTATGGAATAGCAGTAACCTTTGATATTCTTAAAAGCCACAGCACCTACATATATCCTCATGAACAGGCCCGCATTGGAGTAGTTGCCTATTTTTGATCAGGTCAGAGATTTGGCACTTAGAGCCTTAAAAAAATATAAATCCTCCTAATGATAGTCAACTCTTTAGAAACCTAGTTCAAGGCCCCGGTGAATGGTTCCCCAGTTTCCTTGCCAGAGTCTTGGAGACAGTCGAGAAAAGATTACCGCCTGGCCCCGATCAAGACAATTTGGTCAAACAATTACCTTGGGAAGGTGCTACCAAAGAGGCAAAAGCTGCAATCACCCCAGTCCGTAATGAAGACATTTCTAAATGAATAGTAGCCACACAGGAGGTAAACCCTGCTGATACACCCATACAAGCCCTAACTGCGGCCATTAACAAACTGAACAAAAGGAAGTCTAATGACCCTCCAGTTTTTTGGATATCAGGAAACAGGACACCTAGGGCAAAACTTTGCAAATGCTGACAGACAGGGCAAGCCCAAAAGGTTGTGTCCTAGATGTAAGAAAGGCTTTCATTGAGCAAAAGATTGCAAGACCAAGCCTTTAAACTCCCAGCGGGGTGGCCCTCAGCCCAGCAAGTAAGAGGGAGTCCCACCACCATTAACTGGTCGATGCCTATCTTCAATCAGAGGCCAAAATTGACCCTATACTTAGATGACATTGCCTTTGTGGGTTTAATTGATACGGGGGCAGATGCCACTGTCTTAAAAGCTAGGGATGCAAGAAAAATGCAACATTGGAAGACAGCGCCCGGGGCCCGACCTCCAAGGCGTTGGATTAAAATTGGCTGATCAGGTCATCACACCTATAACGTGGCGAGATGACAATGGAGATACAGGAACCATCTTTCCACTAATTGCTGAGGTTTCCACAACCTTATAGGGGAAAGATGTGCTCTCACAACTGCAAGCAGTCCTTACTACGGATCACAAATCTCCACAAGCCAACAACTTTAATGGAGAGTCTACAAGTAAGATTCACCCCCAATTCTAGGGGCCACTGCTCACCTCATACAAAAGCCAGGCCCAATCCCCATTGAATGGGAAAAAAAAAAAAAAAAACAAACAGGAAACATCTGGGTAGAGCAGTGGGCAATATTACAACCCAAACTTGGCATCCTTAGAGAACTGGTACAGGAACAATTGGAAAAGGAACACATGGAGCCCTCCACTAGCCCTCACAACACTCTCATTTTTATGTTACCAAAGAGGGAAAATATACGCTACTACAGGATTTGAGAGCCATCAACAAAATCATAAAAAGGATGGGAACATTCCAGGCTGGCATTCCTCATCCAGGGGCCATTCCTAATGGATACCACATAGTTACCATTGATCTCAAAGATTGCTTCTTTTCCATTCCCATCACAGAGCAGGATAAGGCCTACTTCGCCTTTACAGTATGGGAGCCCAATTTCCAGCTCCCCGCAAAAAGATTCCAGTGGACAGTACTCCCACAAGGCATGAAAAATAGCCCTGCCATTTGCCAAAGATACATTTCTCATGTGACCAGTGCACTTAAAGATCAGTGCTTGGTCATACATTATGTGGATGATATCTTTCTTGCTCACAAGAATGCAGAAACTATGAAGGCCTAAGTGAGACAGTAAGAAATTTACAATTCCTGGGTTTGTCTATTGCCACAGAAAAGGTACAACATTTTCCTCCCTTTCAATTCTTGGGTTATCAAATCTCCTCCCATATATCTCCAATGGGCCCAAACCTAAAAGTCAAGCATAAATACTCACTTAATGAACTTCAGCAACTATGTGGCCAAATAAATTGGCTGAAGCCCTTCCTTCCCCTAACACCTGCAGAGTTTAGACCACTATTCGATTTACTAAGGGGAACAGCCCTTCTTCAAAAATCACCTTGACACCAGCAGCCAAATCCACTATAGAAAAGATCAACACCCAGTTATCAAATTTAAAAACCTTTAGATATGACTCTCAGGTGCCTCTATTTGCCATAACCATATCTATCCTCAAGGCCCCCTTAGGAGTTATTTGGCAACAACATGGACCACTTTTTTGGGTGCATATAGCCTGGAGCATAGTTAACAAAGTAGATGCCATCCTAATGATGGGACTTAAGTTAAGATATTATGCCAATAAGATATTTAACACAGAGCCAGACATAGTGGTCCTACCCCTTTCACAATTAGAAGTGTCAAAATTGATGCAGAATAGCATGCTCTTTCAAACATTAATGATAAATTTCCCAGGACAGGTTGACAATCACCTGCCAGCAGACAGGCTACTCCAGACATTATAAACCTTAGAAATAGACTATCGAAAACATGCTTTCCCTGCTAATCAACCTATACCCATGGAACTGTGTGTGTTTACGGATGCCAACAAGTTACCATTTGGAATAGTGATCAAATCCTCAACAGAAAAAGATAAGATCCATGTAGAATCCCACGGGGGATCAGTACAATTGGGAGAAATAAGGGCAATAATCAAGGTTCTACTCCTTAGCCAGGATGGGCCGGTAAATGTATTTTCAGACAGCAAATACTCGGTACAGGTAGCAAAGATGATCCCTTTTGCAGTCTTTAACCTGACCAATAAGCAAATTGATCAGATGTTCACAACACTTAAAGAGCTAACTGAGAACAGAACACCCATGGTATATTTCACACGTAAGATCATATACTGGGTTACCTGGCTTTATTAACCAAGGCAACAAAAAGGTTGATCATCTTATCTCCTGCAACACAGCTTCCATTGGACACCTAGAACAAGCCCGTATGCTACACCAAAAATTTCATGTGTCAGAAAGCAACATAAAATTGCTTTTCCCAGAGCTAACAATGAGCCAATGCAAACACCTAGTGCACTCTTGCAAGAATTGTGCACTCCTCACCACGTTAGGCCCACTGCAACAATCAGGAGTGAACCCGCGAGGCCTTGCTCCTAATAAGCTCTGGCAAGTGGATGTCACCCACATTAACTCCTTTGGTAAACTTAAGTTTGTCCACGTGGTGGTAGATGCTTATTCAAAGGCTGTATTTGTAACAGCCCAATTCAGAGAAAAGGCTAGTAATGCGATAAAGGCGGTTAAATCAGCCATGCTGGTCCTTGGTGTCCCCTGGACCATAAAGACTGATAACGGGCCAGCGTATACATCACAGGAATTTAATTCCTTCCAGAAATCCTGGAACATACAGTCTACCACAGGCATCCCATACAACCCACAGGGACAGGCAATCATTGAAAGAACTCATAGGACGATTAAAGATCTCTTACAAAGACAGGAAAACAATCATATGCCCCCAGACCCACAGCTTGCTTTGACCGAGGTCCTTTTCACTATCAGTTTTCTTTGTTTTGATTCCCAAAATGTCAGCCCAGCTTATAAACACTGGGGATCTTTTCCATCCCAGACCCCAGCCCCTATGGTTACGTGGAAAGACCCCCTGACAGGAGAATGGAAGGGACCACACCCTCTGCTAACCAAGGGTCAAGGGTATGCTTCTGTCTTTCCAGAGAATGCGGGACAGCCCATTTGGGTAACAGCAAGAAACATCAAGCCTGCAACTGACAGCCAACCAGAACCAGCTGAACAGGACTGAGAGTCTGCCTTGTTAGCAGATGCACCTGCCCTAGCATCCTACCCTGAGGAACTGCCCATATCCACATCCATTACTATTACTGTTTTATACCCACTAGCTCTGGTCAGCCACTCAAACGGCCCACAGCCTGTGTGCAGTCAAGCCATTCCTAATTAACATTGTTCCTCATTCCTACCCCTATCTGAACAAGCACTCCTGTGGTCTCTAGATTTGAGTGCTGGTTAGTCAACAACAGGTAAGATCCCCTGGGGGGTAACCTAAGACAGGCACAGCCACGTATGAAGACCACATGGAAACGGGGTCAACAATGGTATGGCTAAGAATCTTGCCTCCCGTTGCTCAAAAATAAATGAAAAGGGGGAAATGTGGTGGAATGAGAAGGCCATGCCAAGATGGCCGCTGGCAACAGAGTCTGCCTGGCAACAGGCTGTGATTGGATGGTTTCAGAAACCACATGACATGGAGTCTGCCTAGCAAAAGGCTGTGATTGGATGGCTTCAGAAACCACATGACAGTGGAGGCTGCCTGGCAACAGGCTGTGATTGGATGGTTTCAGAAACTGCCTGGCAACAGGGTGTGATTGGTTAGGGCATAGACTGCCCCTTGACCGGATTGGTTGCCTTGGCTATATAAGCTGTTGTAGCAACTGAAATAAACGAGTCTGCAGGCTGCTTGCCTCAGGCCTGCTTTCACCTGACTCCTGGGGTCTGTGTGGTGACTCTGCGCCTCTTGCCCTCACCATGCTCCTCCTCGCAGAAATGAATCCATTGCAACACAGATGGAGTTCCATTCTCTTGGCTGTGGCCTGGCCTAAGCCCAGCCATTTTGGCCATTTGGGAAGTGAACAAGCAGATGTAAAATCTCTCTCCCTGTAACTGTGATTTTCAAAGAAATAAATCTTTCAGAAAAGAAAAAGAAACACATGTTCCACATCGGAGTACCTGAGTTCAATTCTTGGTTCTTGCTCCTGACTCCAACTTCCTCCTAATATAGACCTTAGAGGCAGCAGTGATGATTCAAGTGATTGGGTCCCTGATGCCCGCAGGGGAGATCTGGATTGCATTCCATCCCCAGACAGTGCTGTTGCAGTCATTTGGGGAGTAACCCAGCAGAGAGAACACTATGCCTCTCCCAATTAAAAAAGAAAACATAAAAAACAAATATATAAATGAAAATGGAAAAAAACCACAAATGACTAGTAAGAGTGGTTTGGTTAAATAAATATGGCATAATATAGATATGATAAGTCATCATTAGAAACTATATGTAATGAGAAGGAGAAAGCAAAACTACTGCCCAATCCATGCCTAAATGGCATGATGGTGCAGCACTGCTTGTGATGTCAGCACCCCTTATCAGAGCCCTGGTTTGAATTCTGGCTGCTCTGATCCCAATCCAGCCCCCTGCTAATATGCCTGGGAAAGCAGTGGAAGATAGCTCCAGTACTTTGTGCCTGCCACTTTACGTGGGAGACCTGAACTGTTTTCCGAATTTCTAGCTTCAGCCTGGCCCAGTGTTGCTTTTGCAGGTGTTTGAGGAGTAAACCATCAGACTGGCTCGCTCGCACTCGTTTGCTCTCTCTTTCTCTCTTTCTCTCTATGCTTCTCAAATAAATAAAAAATTTAACAGAGAGGCTGGTGTTATGGTGCAGGCTAAGCCTCCACCTGTGATGCCAGCATCCTATATCAAAGCACCAGTTCAAATCCCAGCTGCTCTGTTTCCCTTCCAGCTCCCTGCTAATGTGTCTGGGAAAGCAGCAGAACTTGGTCAGGTACTTGGGCCCCTGCCACCCACATGGGAGACCTGGTTGGAGTTTCAGGCTCCTGGGTTCAGCTTGGCCCCGCGCCAGCTTTTGCAGCCATTTGAAGAGTGAAACAGTAGACAGAAGAGAGAGAGAGAGAATACACACACACACACACTCCCTTCCCCTTGCCTCTCCTCTCCTCTCCCCTCCTCTTCCTTTCCCTTGCCCTCTCTCCCTTTTTCCCTGCCTCAATTGACCCTTGAGACAGAGGATTATCTTCTTTTTTTTTTGACAGGCAGAGTGGACAGTAAGAGAGAGAGAGACAGAGAGAAAGGTCCTCCTTTTCTGTTGGTTCACCCCGCAATGGCTGCTGCGGCCGGCGCGCTGCAACCAGTGCACTGCACTGATCCGAAGCCAGGAGCCAGGTGCCTCTCCTGGTCTCCCATGCGGGTGCAGGGCCCAAGGACTTGGGCAATCCTCCACTGCATTCCACGGCCACAGCAGAGAGCTGGACTGGAAGAGGAGCAACAGGAACAGAATCCGCTGCCCCAACCGGGACTAGAACGCGGCGTGCCAGCGCCGCAGGCGGAGGATTAGCCTAGTGAGTCTCGGCGCTGGCCGAGGATTATCTTCTGAATTATTTCATCCTTTCTTCCCAGGATCTGTCAGTACAAACCTTTGATTTTGTTTCCTATTTTGATGGTGTAATCAATTTATGCCTTTACTGTAAAGAACTAGGGGCTGCCTCAGGTGAGGTTTTCCCTGGAATATCGGGATGATCCCAAGATCAGGCTTGCAGTGCCAGAGCGGTTGTTTAACAGTATAAACTGGACACTGGTCAAACAAGAGTCATAAGAAAGGCACACTGCAAACACTCACAGTGGTTAAGATGGGGGTTAAGGAACCCACATCCCATATAAGGTTGCCTGTGCTCCATTCCGGGCTCTGCTCTCAGTTCTACCTCTGAATCCAGCTTCATGCTAAGGCATACCCTGGGAGACAGACAGTTATGACTGAAGTAGTTGCTTCCCTACCACTGATGTGGGAGGCCTGGATCGAGTTCCTGGCTCCTGGCTTCAGCCTGGTCCAACCCCAGCCTTTGCAAGCATTTGGTGAATGACCTGCCAGATAGGAACTTGGTCTGTCTATTTTGCTTTATCTCTGTATCCTTTTCTGTGTCTCTCTCAGCCTCTCAAATAATACAAAACAAAATAAGGCCATGCAGATAATTAGTCATACAAGATGAAATATTTTTAGAGATCTGCTGTACATTTTGTTTATAGTTAACTATACTATACTGTACACTTAAAAATTGTCAAGAAGATAGATATCATGTACATTTTTACTACAATGAAAAATTAAGACTATAAAACATTATGTACAATTTCATGTAAAGGATGTTTTAAAATGTAATTATCTATCATACCTATTTCTATGCGTGTACAAATATTGAATTAAATACATAAAAAATATATGGTGGAAATTCTGATAGTGTGATTGCAGTTGAATCATTTTTCTTTTAATTTCAAATCTAATTTTTCTAAATTGAAATTAAGTTACATTTATAATCAAAGATATACTTAGAGCAGTAATTTCACATAAGAATGTGCTTCAGATCTTGCTTCTTGCTTACACTGCAGTAAGTGAAATCGAAGAAGACTGGCTTGATGAGAAGACAAAGTTTTGTCTCTTATCCAGAATCAGCCATTTCCTTTATTTAAGGTATGCATTTATTTAAAGAAAAACTCACTTAAACCACTGTCACCATTCTAGTTCTCCAATTTTTACCAGGCACAACTTTCTTGTCTGTGAGGGATCTTGAGACATGCTAAGCTCTTTATTCCTGTCTCTTTTGCCATTAAGGCTTCTGCTTGCTATTGCTTACTGGAGAAGCTTTTTCCACACCCCAACACTGTTAGCTGCAGATTGCCCACAGGTTGCGGACTCACTTGAACTACTTCTTTTGACATCACTTTTGCTAGTTATGGTGGAATGACAAGGAGCAACTGTATCTTAAGAATGGACATAAAAATAGTAGTTTAAAAACAATGTTGCTGCTAAGGCTACAGTAGGGGGTCTGAATAAGTGAAGGAATGGGTCAGGAGGTGAAATATGGAAAATACTATGATCATCCACTCTTTTTAGATTTATTTATTTGAAAAAACAGAGGGGTGGGGAGTCTTCCACCTGCTGGTTCACTCCCCAAATGGTCACAATGATTGGGGCTGGTCCAGGCCAAAACCCAGGAGCCCAGAATTCCATCCAGGTCTCCCACATGAGTGGCAGGTGACCCTCCACTTTCTCACAGTTTTGCTACTCTTGCTCTTAAGTCCTCAAAGGCTCTACCCAGCATTTTCCCCTATAGTCCCTTTTTCAGAGAAATAGCCATTCTCCTCCATCAGCATCACCTTTATCAGTGGCTCAAAAGCAGCACTACCAGGCTCGTCTTGAACCATCACCACTGGTAGAAGCTGCCGTCATGCCTAATTCTTTGCCCTCTTCTTCCACTACCATTTCTACTCTTCCTCTATTGTACTATATTTACATTCAGGAAGAAAAAATAACCACACACACTCATACCTACAAATATACACAGGCTATTATGACATAAAAAATACTACAGTATCTTCCCCTTGCCTCCAAAAATGGTTTTGTGTTTGTTCTCCATGACACCTCCCTTCTTTTGCTGTACTCCTGTCCCCAGTAATGAAGGTCATTATTGTTTATTAGTCATGTCTTCCAGAAAAGTATTTGGGGAAGTGGGCATTTGGTACAATGGTCTAAATACCACTTGGGATGACTGAATTCCCTATCAAAGTGCCTGAGTTTGAGTCCTGGCCCACTCCCAATTCCAGCTTCTTGCTAATATGTACCCTGGTAAGCAACATATGATGGTTGAAGTATTTGGATCCCTTCTACCCATGTGGGAGGTGCAGATTGAGTTCGTGGCACCTAGTTTTAGCCTGGCTCAGCCTGGGCTGTTAAAGGCATTTGAGGAGTAAACCAGCAGATGGAACATGTGTGTGTGTGTGTGTGTGTGTGTGTGTGTGTGTTTTAAAGGTTTATTTTATTCACTTACTTGAAAGGCAGGGTTACAGAAAGAGAGGAAGAGGGAGAAATCTTCCACCTGCTGGCTAACTCCCCAAATGGCTACAATGGACTGAGATTGGCTGCAGTGGCCAGGACTGGGCCAGAGTAAAGCCAGAAGCCTGGATCCTCTTCTGGGTCTTCCACGTGGGTGCAGGGGCCCAAGGTCTTGGGCCATCTTCTGCTGTTTTCCCAGGGGCATTAAAAAGGAGTTGTATTGGTACAGCCGGGACTCCAACTGGAGCCCATATGTGGTGCAGGCATTGCAAGCGGCGGCTTTACCCTGCAGTACTAGAATGCTGGCCCCTTGTGTGTGTCTTTCAAAAATCAATAGAGAAATTTCTGGTATGAATGGATTGCTTTTGTTATTCCCCCTCATCCCACCACACTAATTTCAAGAAGGTATCCAGATCTTTGCCACCCCTTATCTCAGGGAACATTTATGCTGCCAGCCTGCATTTGGTTTTCTATAATCCTGAACATATTGACAGAATAATGCTGAGAAATGAATCACTTAGAGAACAAAAACAAAGTAAGCAGATCCTTGCTCATGATACCTAAGCACTACATACCCCATGAGAAGACTCCAGAGAGAAGAAAGGGCCTCAGAAGGGAATGCCTACATGGTGTATGTAAAGAGATTGGTATCAGGGATTTCAGCATTGGCAAGCATTCCCATTCCCCACCGATCTTGGAATAGCAGACATGCCCACCTTCCTTCAAGGTACTATGCAGATGTGGAGAGTGAGAGCAGCAGGGACAATTATGGTGAATTAAAGGTCTCATGTACACTCCCCCAATTCTTGGGTAACTCAAAGGAAGAGAAGAGCCCTTGAGGAGTGACTGAGAATGAGCCTTCTTTCTCAGTGGGATGGGAAAAGGATTTAAGCTACCACCTCTGAGCAAAACTGCCCAGAGACACACATAACACGTAAGACACTGTAGGCAAGTGCACACTCTTTATTACTAGTTTGAGTCAGAAAATCCCTGGCAAAGGTCGATCTCCTTGAGGTAGGCTGAATTTCTTGGGGAAACTCCAGGACATGTTTTGTTCAGACTAAATAAGTATCTAAAAGCCTCACCCTCTGGGATCTCTCTTGCCTTGTAGAAGCTGGCCTTGGGGAGCAGAAAGCCTGTAGAGGACATAGCCCAGGGGCATTGTCAAGAGTGTTCCTCCTTTTCAAACCAGTCTAGTTCTATTTTTAAGCCAATCAGTCCTCCCAAGAGAAGTACCATCCATAGCCTGGTAACTTCAATGTCTGCGCTTGATTGCTGTTGACTGGAAAGGGACTAGGGATGGGGCTTAGCTTCAAGCTAAGGCCAGAGTATGCAGACAACACTCCTCCAAGCACTGTCTTTCTTTAAGGCAACCAGTGGTCTTTTTAGGCAGCCTGACTGAATACCAGAAAAACAGCTGGCCCTCTCAGGGGAATAAATCAGCAGAGGATCAGAAAAGTTCTGCTTCCATATTCATGAGGTCTTTTTCCTGATTTCTGCTGCTGCTCATCTATCTCACTTGGGACCAAATGGGATGAATAGCTTGGTCACGCAAGTTCTTCTGAGTTGCCCCCAGAACTGCAAAAATGGACCTGGATGTCATTTTAATTTTTTTCAAAAAAAAAAAAAAGGAATCTGCCAAAATAGATCTGGATGTTATTTCAACTGGTTTCGCCAAAAATAGATTTGAATGTTATTTCAATTTCAATTTGTTTTACCCCAAAATAGATCTGAGTGTTATTTCAAATGGTTTTTCCCAAGGCCACATTACAAGCAAGGCAAATAAGACATCCATGATGAAATTGTGTCCCAAATTATGCTCTCTCCTATCATCTAACCAGATTCACTAAAATTGATTATGATGTGTGCACCAAATAATAACATATAAGTCTAGCTTCTAACACAAAGTATACTCTAGCTATCTTTAAAGAATTAAATAAATTCATTTGAATTTGCTATCACCTATGCAATTTAACACTACAACCCCAACAATGCTTTCAAGTTCATTTCTTGTTCCAATGGAGAAATAAAATTCTAATAAAACCTATCTTGCTCTACCTTTTCTCCCTAATGAGTGATAACATATCTCTTCTCTCACTTTTCTGGAATATTTTCACTCCTTGAGGTCTCACTGAAGTGTGGGTCCATCAGAATCAAGGTCTTGTTTCTTTGGCTTTTGGAGAACTTCTAATAGGACAGGTTCAGTTTCTTCGGCAACAAGAAGTTTGATGGGGCTGAGAATCAAAAACAGGAACTCACCTATGAAATTCAAAACAAAAAGATACAAACATGAGAATCACAGCAGTTTCCAAAGGAACAAGAGCATTTTTCAAGGAAAAGTGATGTTCCTAAAATTTAATATAGCTTGTAACTCTAAACTAACATGGCTGCTCCCAGCCAAATACTTACACATGGCAATTCCAGGAAAAAGAGGTAAAGAGGAATTCAGAAAGAAATGAAAAATTTTTAAAAAATGGCTTCATGATTTCAGCTTTGCCATGGTGACAGCCAGTCAGTATCAGCCAGCCAGAATGCATCACCTGCAAAACTTAACTGCAATTATGAGAAATCCACCACTTAATGACACTATGACAGTCAAAAGCAGCCCACTTTGTTAAAAAAATAAATAAATAAAAATACATATTTGCATGCATTTGTGTGTATATGTACCCACAAGGGAAAAAACATGGTCAATCCAGGTAATATAGGATGATGGACTATTTTATTTAATTTTCTCTGTGATAATTTTGCTTTCAAATTTTCTTTGAAGTTACTAAGATAGTTTTTATTTTAGGAATTTTTTTTTCTCTTAGGAATGTTTTCATTCTTACCTTTCTGAAATTAGTGAGTTTTCCCTGGGTCAACACCTCCACTTTTAATTGGCACATAGATTTTCTTGCATCTATAGCAGGATGCACGCCATGAAAAATTACTAGATTTACACCAAGGACAGTCCCAATTCATTGGATTACAGCCTGGGGCAGCCTTCTGTTGGAATTCTGAGGCTTTTTTCCCTTTTGGTTGCTTAGCTTTCTGAGATGGAACCTGCTGTTTCTTTAAGCATTTCTTCACACTACTGTTCTTGCTGTCACTAAGAGGGGTTGCCAGGGGTTTCTCTGGACGTTCCTCCTTGCTATGATTACTGTTGTGCCCGAAGGAGACCTTCCCATAGGGCACCACTGTATCTTCTTTTTGGTCAAAGTTTCTGCTGAGTCCCAGGGAGACTGGATATTTCTTCAGGTCGTGGCTGCTACTCTGTCCCAGAGGGGCCGTCCCCTGGGGCATCACAGCAACTTTCTTTTGGTTCAGGCTGCTGTTCTCTTTCACAGGACCCATTCCATTGAGCATCGCTGAATCTTTGATCTGGCCAAGGCTGCTGCTCGGTCCCAAGGTGGCAATGCTATTGGGCTTCAATGTATCTTTCTTTTGGCAATAGCTGCTGCTCTCTCCCAGGGGGGCCTTTGCCTGGGGCATCAGTGGATCTTTCTTTGGGCCCTGACTGCTGTTCTGTCTCAGTGGGGCTGTCTCTTGGAGCACTGCTGGATTTTTCTTTTCATCATGGTTCCTTCTATGCCCCAGGGGGGTGCTTTCATTGGGCACCACTGGAACTTTCTTCTGGGTGTGGCTACTGCTCTGTGCCACAGTGGACATCCCCTGGGGTGTCACTGGATCTCTCTTCTGGGCAAGATGGCTGCTGGGCTCCAGGGGGGCCATCTTATTTGGCATTACTGGATTTACTGGATCATTCACCTGGCCAGGGCTGCTGCTCTGTCCCAGGGGGACCATTCCCTGGGACATCACTGGATCTTTCTTTTGGTTGTTGTTGCTGCTCAGTCCTTCTGGGGCTGTCTCCTGAGGCATCACTAAATCTTTCTTCTGATCACGGCTACTCTGTACCAAGGTGGCCACCCTCTGAGGCATCATCGGATCTTTTTTCTGGTCAAGGCTGCTATTCTGTCCCAGGGGCTCCACCTCCTGGGGAATTACTGGATCGTTTTTCTGGTCTGGGTTGCTACTCTGTCCTATGGGAGTCACTCCCTGGGGCATCCCTGGTTCTTTCTTTGGGTCATGGCTGCCACTTTGTCCCAAAGGGACCAACCCCTGGGACATCATTATAACTTCCTTTTTTTCCGGGATGCTGTTGTGTCCCAAGGGAGCTGTACCATGGGGACACCCGGGTTCTTCCCCTTGGCAGTTGCTTCTAGTGTCCGCCAGATAACTTCCCTCCTGGAGGTTTTCAGGATATTTAAACCAGCCATTGCAATTCGGGTCACACAAATGGGCCATTGCCTCTTGGGATCCCACTGTAGCCCACACACCAGCTGGGATCATTTCAGGATGGAACTGGGAAGCACTTTCTGCCAGTGCAGTTGATGTCCCTGTTG
Source organism: Oryctolagus cuniculus (assembly GCF_964237555.1). NCBI lineage: Eukaryota > Metazoa > Chordata > Mammalia > Lagomorpha > Leporidae > Oryctolagus > Oryctolagus cuniculus. The sequence continues at coordinate 103,148,683 of NC_091453.1, read as the reverse complement.
CTGATGATCCTACCGCTTCTGACTCCATTAGTACTGCAGGTGGTGCTACAGGTGTTGCGTATGGGAATCCCACTGGCAATGGTGCATGGCATGGGTACGGATATGTCACTGATACTGGCAGAGGGGGTTGCATCGCCGGAACCCAGGGACCTGGTGTTGGCATGTAGAGTAAAGTTCCTGGGACTGGCATTTGGGCCTCCAAATGTGGCACGCCTTGTGCCCCCAAGGCCACCTCTCTTTGCTCTTCACCCAGGGGCCATGCTATAGCAGCAAGCTGGTTAACTCTTGGACCTTGGACAACCTCCTGGGGCAGCTGGCAAGCCTGTGAAGACTTTTCAGCCTGCAGCAGCCTCCAGCGCATAAGGTCCCGCTCATCTGTCGCCTGCTGCAGGGCAGCCTGTGTGTACCGTAGCTGTGCAGTTACACCCTCGCGCTCCTCACGCAGCCGCTGTAGCTCGGAGGCTAGAGCCAAAGATGCCGCTTCGCGCTCCTCTACCTGCTCCAGCAGCTGATGGAGGCTAATAGCCTGCTGCTCCCTCTGCCTCGCGGCAGCTCTCACACCCAAAGCCAGTGCACTCCAGGCACAGGCCCTCTTGAGGGCACGCGGTACCTGCGGGTCGACCACGACTGCCTGAAGCCGGTCCTCCACCTCATTCCAGGATCGGGAGCGGAAGGCCACGTAGAATTCCGGCCCGCCGCCATTCATGAGGACTTCATCGTTGATAAAACGGATCACCTCGTTGTGGCGGAAACCACTGGCGTGATCCCCGAAGTCCACAGCCATGGCCGCCGCGGGCCAGTCAGGCAACCGCCCTCCGGAATGCCGTCGTGGCACTTCCGGTACCAGTGGCAGCTGCCACCGGCCCGCCCCTCACCTCCCAAGTCAGCCCAGTCTCAGTCCTTGCCCATTTCCGGCGAAACACTTGGCATCTTTCTCTCGCCTTCCCCTCTGGTCGTCACTCAGCGAGAGACTGATCCCTCACAACACCAACCGCAGGCCAGTGACGAGATAATACGTCACAGAGAAAAGCGCTGAGTCGCGCACGCAAGGCCTTCTGGGACAGCCTCACATGCCACAGCGCCACCTACAGGGGAGGCAGAGTTGGTGCCAGAGCTGGAGGCTGCAGTGAGCCTGAGAAGGAGGCGGGGAGCAGATTTTTTGGAGATCTGGGAAGGATGGGACTTTCAACCACACACACACAACACTCCTGGTTGGCTAGGAAGAGTGGGTTAGAGGAAACTGAAGAGTTAATGGACAAGTGGGTGAGGATGGGGCAGGGGATGGGGACAGGGGGAGTGATGGGTTGCAGTTAGGTGGAGGAGAATAGGCTGTTCAGAGACATGAACAGAATGAAAGCTGGGAAAATTAGCAAAACCCAGGACTGGAGAAGAGAAGCAGGGCAACCTTGAGACAAAGGTGTGAGATAGAAGGCTGGGCTTACAGAGCTGCTGTGGGGAAGACTCTAAGGTGGAAGTAGAACTCAGGTTCAGTTGTGTTTCCTGCACACAAGTGAACTTAGAACCTAGCAGTTGTGGAAAATTACAAGGCCCAAACCTCAGGTAAAGGCTGGCAAGGGACCCTAGAAAGAGCATCACTGAATTAGCTGAGTAGATAAAGAGGAAAGGAAAATTAGACCACGAAAGCATTCTTGGAATATGGGAGCTATCAAGGACAGGAAGCCACAGATGCATGCATGACTTAATTCAGAGAAAAGAAGGAAAAGACCTTTCAGAACTCAGCATTCTAGACTGAAGCACTCTGGTGGATGAGATGATAATGTACATATGTGAGGTAGAATTGAATCCTAAGGGCTGGTGTTGTGATGCAGCCAGTTAAGCCACTGCCTGCAACCGCAGCATCCCATATGAGCACTGGTTGGATTCCCAGCTGCTCTACTTCTTATCTAGCTCCCTGCAAATGTGCCTAGGAAAACACCAGACAATGATCCAAGTACTTGGGCCCCTGCCACCCATGTGGGGGATCTGGAAGGAGTTTCAGGCTCCTGGTTGTGGCCATTTGGGGAGTGAATCAGCAGATAGAAGTTTCTCTCTCTCTCTCTCTCTCTCTCTCTCTCTCTTCCTTTCTCCCTCTCCCTCTGTCTCTCCTGTCTCTGTAACTCTGCCTGTCAAATAAAATAAATAAATGTTTACCAAAAAGGACACCACAAGGCTTGTGAGAGGGTTTTGAATTATATAGTGGAGTAAGGCTACCGCTCCTTCTCATAGTTCCCAGTAGCCATCCTGTCTTCAAGACTCCAGCATAGTTCCTGTCTCACTCGCACAGGAATAGTTTTTCTCAACTTTAAAACTAAGTCTGTCATCCATTATCTGGATCCTAGACTCTCCCATATCCTCAGGGAGTTCAGAAAAATTCATTCTCTCTCCACTGTCTTGTTAACCTTTTCATTGTTGGTTCCTTCTACATCATGATATGAGCATGTTCATGTGTTTTCCAGCTGTGTAATGTTCTTTACATTTCTGATATCTTAACTTACACCCATAAAACCACAGAAAATATTCTAAGGGCACAGACCAGTAATACAAGTTTCTTTTAATTTGTCTTTTCTTTAGCCTTTGAGTCTTGACCATGTCCTTTTTGAAATACAATCATCCATTTTTTTTTCTGCAACACCAGGTTTCATTGATTTTCTTATTGTCTCTCTAGCTGCTGCTTCTTAGTTTCCTTTTACTGAATGCTGTGCTTCCATTTTACCCCTTAAATACTGGAGCGACCCTGAGTTTTGTTCTCAGACCACTCGGACCTCAGACACTCTCCTTCATTCCAGATACTATTTATATGTAATCCCATCTATTAATTGCTTAAAGACTCTGAAAACTTTACAAGTGGGGCTGGTACTGTGGCGCAGCAGGTTAAAGCCCCAACCTGCAGCACCAGCATCCCATATGGGTGCCGGTTCATGTCCCGGTTACTATACTTCTGATCCAGCACTCTGCTTATGGCATGGGAAAGCAGCAGAAGGTGGCCCAAGTGGGATACCTGGAAGAAGCTCCTGGCTCCTGGCTTCAGATCGGCTCAGTTCCATCTGTGGTGGACATTTGGGGAGTGAACCAGTGGATGAAAGATCTCTCTCTCTCTCTCTCTCTCTCTCTCTCTGTGTGTGTGTGTGTCTACCTCTCTCTTTAACTCTGTCTTTCAAATAAATAAAATAAAATTTAAAAAATATTTAAAAAACCTTTATAACAAGTCTTGTGTCAGATACCTAAGCAACAACAAATACACCTTCACCTGGATCTTTCATAGCACCCTCATTCTCCACAAGTTTCAAACTAACCAATACTACTCTGGATTAAAAGCTTGTCAAGTTTCTCAATATTTCAATGGATCTACTTCTTCAAGGGGTTGTTGCAAGCATGAAAGAAGAAAGTACAGTAATCCCCTCCCACTTATCTGGGGAGGATATAGTCTAAGATGCCCAGTAGATGCCTGAAACTGGATACTACCAAACTTCATATATACTGTGTTTTCCCTCTACAAATACACAAAATTTTAATGTCATTTCCATCTGAACTAGGAACTTACCACAGTGTGGCCATTACTTTTTTTACTTGAGGTATAAATGCAAAACTAGCCTGAATTTCTTTCCTGTTTTGCAATTTCTTTTTTAAAAGGTTTATTTATTTATTTGAAAATCAGAGTTACGCAGAGAGAGAAGGAGAGACAGAAAGAGAGAGAGAGAGAGAGAGAGAGAGAGGTCTTCCAACTGCTGGTTCACTCCCCAATTGCCAACAACTGCCAGAGCTTCACTGATCTGACGCCAGGAACCAGGATCTTCTTCCCTATCTCCCTAGCGGGTGCAGGGGCCCAAGGACTTGGGCCATCTTCTACTGCTTTCCCAGGCCATAGCAGAGAGCTGGATCAGATGTGGAGCAGCTGTGACTCCAACCAGCACTCACATGGGATGGCAGTGCTGCAGGCGGCGGCTTTACCTACTACACCACAGTGCTGGCCCACTGTTTTGCAATTTTGTGGATAGAAGATTTATTCTTAGCAACCCCAAATTGAGAACTTTCATCTTTTTCCCTAAATGAAGCATTTTATGGCTTCTCTTTGGCATACTCAAAATCACCAGCGTCACTACTCATACACTTTCAGGCTTTTATTAAGTAAAATAAGTGCTACTTGAACACAAACACTGTGCTATCTTGATATTAGATCTGAGAGCCATGATAGCTCCTAAGTGACTAATGAGCAAGTAGTGTGTATATATAGCAAGGATATGCAAGACAAAAGGATGATTCATGCTCTGGACTGAATAGGAAAACTTAAGATTTCATCACTCAAAATGAATTGTAAATAAAACTTATGAATTATTTATTATTTATTTACTTTCCTTTTATTTGAAAATCAGACAAAGGACAAAAAGAGAGAGAGAGCGAGCACTAGTTGACTCCCTAAATGCCTGTAACAGCCAGGGTTGGGCCATGTGGAAGCAAGGAGCCCAGAAACTAATCCAGGTCTCTCACATGCATGGCAGGGAACCAAGTACTTCAGTCATAATCTGTTGCCTCCCAGGGTATGTATTTGCAGGAATCTAACCCTGAATTAGAATAGCAGGGACTCAAACCATGTACTCTGGTATGGGATGTGGGCATCCCAAGTGGTGACCTAACAACTGTGCCCACCCATGAATTATTTATTTGTGTAATTTTACATTTCATACTTTTGGATTGCCGTTGACCATAGGCAACTGAAACAATGGAAACTGAAACTGTGGGTAAGGGGGAATGCTGCATAAGTCATTATTATTTTCATCATCACCACCCATATTATCTAAAAAGTCTCATGGAGAAGGTGGGATTTTAACAATGGGTAGGATTTAGATGAGGACAGTAAGGGAGAAAACAAATGTGAAACCAATAAAATATGTTTGTTGCTTAAATTGGCTGCTTGGGCAAGATTAGTACTTGAATTCATAGGACAATTGGTTCTTGTGCTCTCATTCTATTATGCTTTTAGAATCTGGCATCTGGTCCCCCACCTACCTGCCTTCTACATTTCAGTTATTTCCATGGATGCTCTTTGCTAGAGCTACACATCTGATACCATCAAGGAGGCACCATGTGTGTACTGGCATTTGTGTTATTTCCAGGATCTATGTTGCCTTCTGGGTGCTAAAGGCATCATCTGCTTCTGATCAGAAACAAAACATATTCTGTATATGAAAGTAGTAACAATAGAGTTGTTGGGAAGTACAACACAATACTTGGAGTATACAGAAAAATGAAAAATACCCATTAGGATATAATTATAAGGGTAAATGTTTATATAACAGTATATTTTTAGGTTAGTCAAAAAAAAAAAGAAAAAGAAAATAAAATTTCTGATATGACCCTGAAAAACAAATTCAATGTATTTATCTCTATAGGTAAGATAACAGCTTCCCCTGAAAACAATTTTTTCATAGTGGGACCACTTCAGCATGGCAAGTTTTGAATAAATATTAGGAGCAGCATTGTGTTGCCAAACATGTTAAAAAAAACACTGAAGTGTAAGAGGAGCAGTTGTCAATATTACCAGCTCTAATTCTCAAATTGGCACTAATGGTTACATATTAAATGAAGATACTAATTATTCCTAAACTAAATCTAATATTCACTGATAATCTTTACTATAGTGCTTTGTGTATCCATGATATAAACAATAATAATGATGCTAATAAAAGGTTTATCTTCTGGGTAATATATACAACAAATAATTTCATATTTACTGTGTGCTAGGGGCTATGCACACTTTGTGTGCGTTAACTGTTACAATCATCACCAAAACCATGAGAGTTAAGTAAACAATATTACCTCCATTTCTACAATAAGTAAAATGGGGCTTGAAATACCTAATTTTTTTTTTAACAAAGAGCTACAGGCCTTACGTGGGGAAGCAGGAATTAATACCTTAATTCATCTGAGTGCAAAAGCCATGATCCTGGGGCCAGCACTGTGGCATAGCAGGTAAAGCCATTGCCTGCAGTGCCAGCATCCCATATGGATGCCAGTTCAAGTCCTGGCTGCTCCACTTCCAATCCAACTCTCTTCTGTGGCCTGGGAAAGCAGTGAAGGATGTCCTGAGTCCTTGGGCCCCCGCACCTGCGTGGGAGACCCGGAAGAGGCTCCTGGCTTCAGATCAGCACAGCTCTGGCCATTGTGGCCATCTGGGGAGTGAACCAGTGGATAGAAGATTCTCTCTCTCTCTCTCTCTCTCTGTCTCTCCATCTCTCTCTGTAACTCTGACTTTTAAGTAAAAAAATAAATCTTAAAAAAAAAACCATGATCCTAACATTATACTTTAATGCCTACAGTAGTATCTTTTCTCAGAACTCTGAGAACTAAACTAACAAAATCAACATACAATAAATGTGATATTATATGTATAACAATTATACTGAAAGGTAAAATGTCTTTTAATACAAAAGCAAAAATAAAGCTTGGCTATAACCTATTATACTCAGTAAAGTGAAGAGGCAACTGACAGAATGGGAGAAATTATTTGTAACCTATGCAACTGATAAAGGATTAATATCCAGAATATCTAAAGAGCTCAAGAAACTCAGCAACAACAAAACAATCAACTCAATAAAGAAACGGGCAAAGGACTTAAACAGGCAGACCCCTGAAAATGTATCCCTCCCTTTGTTCTTTTCATATCCCACAGGAGCTTAAGTTACTGTGCTCATCCCTATTCAGCCATCTTGGATCCTCTTTCTGGCTGCTCCATTTCTGATCTAGCTCCTTGCTAATGAACTTGGAAAAGCAGCAGAGGACGGCCCAAGTGCATAGGATCCTGCACCCATGTATGAGACCAGGATGGAGTTCCAGTCTTCTGGCTCTGGCCTGGTTCAGCTCCAGCTATTGCATCCATTGAGGAGTTGACCAGTAGATGGAAGAACTTTCTCTCACTGTCTCCCTTTATCTCCGTCACTATGCCTTTCAAATAAGTAAAATAATTTCTTCAAAAAAGAAAGTTTGGGGGGGTATTATTAACCACTGGTGGATAGACAAAAAAAGTTATGTGTTATTTGTTTTTATTATGACATTTTCCCATAGAACCATTTGTAATGCGGTCTATGTTGATACCAAATGGACTGATATCACTCATTGTTTGCCCTACCAGCATACAACTATAGGAATGAGAATGGGAATACATGACTTCATCCTATTTTCCTGTCAAATTAAAACACAATGCAAGAATGATAATTCAATATTTCTAGCTCTCTTACAACAAATACTGAGAAGGAAAACAATATAAAATAAGGGATAGAATAGAAAATGAAATGCAGTAAAGTTGAAAACAGAAAAAATAGAAAATATAATGCATTAATTCTGCTACTACAATTATGAAAAATAAATGACAACCAAAATAGGTAGCCTAAAAGTGATAATATTCTATTATAGTCATCTATAGTTAAGTGTAATTTATTTAGATACAGAAGGTCAATTCTTGAAGTAGAACTTTTTTTGTTTATTTTTAATTTTTTTACCTGGAAACCTTTTATTTAAGGTATACAAACTTCAGTGCATTTCATAAGTACAACTTTAGGAACATAGTGATTCTTCCCACCATACCCACCCTCCCACCCATACTCCCACCATTCTTCCTCCTTCCTCTTCAATTTCAATTCTTTTTTTTTACTAAGATCTATTTTCAATTAACTTTATACACAGACGATTAACTCTATACTAAGTAAGATGTTCAACAAATAACATGAAAGAAAAAAAACTGTTCCTCAACAGTCAAGACAAATGCTATTCAAAGTCAGCACAACTCAAGTTTCAGTTTCACTTCTATAGATTACCTTTTAGGTACTCTATTAGTTACCACAGGGGAAACATATGGTATTTGTCCTTTTGGGACTGGCTTATTTCACTAAGTATGATGTTTTCCAATTTCATCCATTTTGTTGCAAATGACCAGATTTCATTTTTTTTACTACTGTGTAGTATTCCGTGGTATATATATCCCATAATTTCTTTATCCAGTCTTTAGTTGATGGAAATTCGGGTTGATTCTGTATCTTAGCTATTGTGAATTGAGCTGCAATAAACATAAGGGGTACAGATAAACATTTCACATGCTGATTTCATTTCCCTTGGATAAATTCCCAGTAATGGGATAGCTGGGTCATATGGTAAGTCTCTATTCAGATTTCTGAGATATCTCCTTACTTCCACAGTGGTTGTACTAGTTTACATTCCCACCAACAGTAGATTAGGGTACCATTTTCCCCACATCCTCGCCAGCATTTGTTGTTTGTTGATTTCTGTATGAAAGCCATTCTTATTGGGGTGAGGTGAAACCTCATTGTGGTTTTTATTTGCATTTCCCTGATGGGGAAATGAGCTTTTTTCATGTGTCTGTTGGAGCTCTACTATACTTGATACCAACATTCACTCCCACTATTTCCTAAAATTCTCCACTTTTGACCTCTAGTACATCAAATTTCTCTAGTTAATATAGTATATCTCCACTATTATTTTTCTGCTCCTTTTGAGAGGTTCTATATTTATACTTGCTCAAATATTGGTATTCCCCAGAGACTGTTGCTACACTTCTCAATTTACACTTTTCCACAGGTGATCAAATTTAAGCTGTAATTTTCAAAAAATATTACTTAAATGCTGATACTACCTACATTTATATCTCTAATCTGTATGCCTCCTTTAGGCTTCAGACTACATGCAGCATTCCCCAGTTATCTCCTAGAGACCCTAATGCTCCAAACTAAACCCATCCCTAAATTCCACATCATATTCTTTCTGTAGGTATCTGCTATTTATTGTCATCATCTATTCAATCACCAAGAGTAGAAATTTTAAAGTCATATAAGCCTTCCTTCTGTCTCTTTCCCTACCCTGATATATAATTGGTGGCTATGAACTCCTTAATATGCCTTGGGTCTTTCATCATTTTAATAGCCACACTACCACTAACCAAGGAAACCTCATCATTTGCCTAGACAAGTAGACATGGGCACCTGCACCCACGTGGGAGAACAGCTTCCTGACTTCTCCCAACCTCTTTTGTATTCCCCCTTCAAATTTATTTTCCACAAATCTTTAGGCCAATTTATTTTAATATTTATTTAAGTTACATTTAAAAATTATTTAGTGTTTGAACTTCCTAGGCAATAGTGACTAAGCTCATTATTGTATTATTTAAGTGACTCATAAGTTTTCCTATTGGCTTTCCCAATCTTACTTTTATTCACTTCCCTATCAAATGCTACATTAAAGCAATGCTACATAGCTTGCAGTCACCCACACATGTGTTCTTGCTTCTCATGTACTTGGCTTTGTTTCTGCCATCTTCTCTGGTTCTTAACCCTCTTCACCTGGTTAACTTCTAATCATAATTAAACACTCAGTATAAATGTCATTATATCCTGAAAGCATTTCCTAACATATCTACATCTGGGTTTTTCATGCCATTCTATGAACTATTCTATAGTATTTATTTTGTATCTCTAGCATCTAGTACAATACTTATTAAACAATGTATATCTATTGAATTCAGGAATCTGAAATGATAATCCATAATCACTAAACACAGAAATTCAATGCACAGCTTTAAACTCACCTTGACCTTTCTCTTATAATGTCTAACATTCACTTTCTACATTCTCATATTAAACAAGCCTGTTCTTTGTAGTCAGCTCTTTAATATCTGCTCATCAACTATCCTGGTTATCTGCTATTTAAATTTAGATTTTTTCCAGTTCAGACATATCTTCTAGATACATGGTCAATTCATAATGTTGAATACAAAGTAGAATATTGCATTTTATGTTCATGTACACTCTTATAGTGCTCATCATTTTCTTGAATTTTTTTCCACAGCAGCATGCTAGTTTGATGTTGTTAGGACAGATGTGCACTTAGAAAATAATTAATAAGTATCTATTTTATGTGCTAGGAGCTGATGATACAGTACAGCAAATAACAATGAGTAAAATCAAGGTACTTACTTTCATGGAATTCACAACTTGTTTGCAGAAAGGAAGACATGGACACAGATAACAAACAAAAAAAAGGAAAAGAAAAATACGTATGGCAAATGCTATAAAGAAAATAAAATAGTTGGATGTCAAAAAGAGTCCTTGCATGCTCAAAGAGGTTATTGTATACAGGATTATAGCTCCTTTCTATGGACTAATTGAAAAACAAGGAACCTATCAACCCATGAGTAAAATTTGGAGTACTTCCCTCCAATGCATGCTGTATTGCACTCCAGATTTCATTTACCACTTTCCTTCCCACTCACCTTTAAAACTCTACATGTTTTAATCAGTATAGCACATCTTCTAATTCATTTGTGTCAGAGAAATATTAAAAGGGATATCATAGAGTCTTTAGCTGAATTCATGTCTTTGCATTCATTAGTGATCTTACAGAGACTAACATTTCCTCTGTTTATCATCTTCAAATTTGCATTCCACTACCTAAAAGTTGATATTGTTAACTGCTAGCTTGGCAGATGTAATGTTTTTTTAAAGATTTATTTACTTATTTGAAAGGCAGAGTTACACAGAGAGAGGAGAAGCAGAGAGAGAGAGAGGTCTTCCATCCAATGATTCACTCCCCAGTTGGCCACAATGGCCGGAGTTGCGCCAATCCTAAGCCAGGAGCCAGGAGCTTCTTCCGGGTCTCCCACGTGGGTACAGGGGCCAAGGACTTGGGCCATCTTCCACTGCTTTCCCAGGCCATAGAAGAGAGCTGGAGAAGAAGTGGAGCTGCCAGGACTAGAACCGGTGCCTATATGGGATGCCAGCACTTCAGGCCAGGGCATTAACCCACAGCACTACAGCACCGGCCCCATGCAGATACAATCTTGACTCACTTTTTCATCTAGTTTCATTCTACATGCATGTAGCAAACATTATATTATGGATTTATGAAAGCTCATATTAGTTTCAGGATTTATACCAATGAGACACTTAAGTTCACACTTGTCTACCCAGAGAAGTACATGCCTAGAACCAGTGTGTCTGTGTCGTTCCTTTCTCCTCATGTGCTATGGAACACCCCTAGAGGTGATAAAACTTTTGTTTCTTTACGAAAAAAAAAAAATTCAGAAAGATCCAAATGCTAGTTTTGGTGATAGAAATGAAGACAAAGTGGGAAGAGGTAAGAACGTGATAGTTCTTAGCCAGGAAAATAGAACTTGTATGTGAAAAATTATAGGGATTACAGTGGCATTTACAATACTGAGAATTTCTAAGTCTCTGGATATGTAGTTTGTGACCTTTAAGTATCTACAGCAGTACTTTCTAAATTTGCATAATCATAAGAATCACCTAGGACACATGCAAAAAATATAAATTATAAGGCTGTCTCCTTTGGAAACTATTGTTCAGGTGGTGGACAGTGGGCAGGGAATCTCTATTTTTAAAAATTGTCTCAGATGAATATAATAACTTGACAGGTTTGAGAAACACTGATCTATGTTTTCTTCCTCATAGGGTATACAACATACTTGTGAAAATGGATTGTGGGGCTAGTGCTGTGGTGTGGTGGGTAAAGCCGCCGCCTGCAGTGCCAGCATCCCTCATGGGCGCCAGTTCGAGTCCCAGCTGGTCCACTTCCAATCTTGCTGTCTTCTGTGGCCTAGGGAACCAATAGAAGATGGCTAAGGTCCTTGGGCCCCTGCACCAGTATGGGAGACGCAGAAGAAGCTCCTGGCTCCTGACTTCAGATCCGCATAGCTCCTGCTGTTGTAGCCATCGTGGCATGAACCAGAGGATGGAACATCTCTCTCTCTCTCTCTCTCTCTCTCTCTCTCTCTCTGTGTGTGTGTGTGTGTGTACGTGTGTATATGTATGTGTTCATGGGTGTGTGTCTCCCCTCTCTCTCCATCATTCTGCCCCCAAATAAAATTTTAAAAATCATACTCCACGTTAACAACCTTGTACTATAAAAATCTTGATATAGTGTTTTCCAAAGCATTCTTGACTATGTGTTCCAAGACATACTAAAGGTTTGAAAAGTCAAGCAATTAAAAAATCTAATCAGTTTGTCAAAGAAAATGTGCCCACTTATTTTGTGGAATGTGGTGGAATGAAAAGGCCATGCCAAGATGGCTGCTGGCAACAGAGTCTGCCTGGCAACAGGCTGTGATTGGATGGCTTTGGAAACCACATGACAACGGAGCCTGCCTGGCAACAGGCTGTGATTGGATGGCTTTAGAAACTGCCTGGCAACAGGCTGTGAGTGGTTAGGGCATAGACTGCCCCTTGACTGGATTGGCTGCCTTGGCTATTTAAACTGCTGTACCAACAAAAATAAACAAGCCTGCAGGCTGCTCGCCTCTGGCCTTCTTTTACCCAGATCCCGGGGTCTGTGTGGTGACTCTGTGCCTCTTGGCCCACCGCGCTCCTCCTCTCAGAAGGAATCCAATACTTATTAGTGACTCAAAAGAACTTGCATTCCACAGAATCCACCTTGAGACAGCTGCCTTGTTCATCACAGAATCATGTAATTTCTTATCACAACAGCCATGAAAGACATTCAAACTATGAGCATTGGAATTAGATATTTTGGCAAACTGTTACCACTCTTCTTGCAACATTGTTTTTGAGCAATATCATTTACATCAGGGTGGTGCTTGTTTGCAAGGATAAGGCAAGCAGGTGGAAGGGCTATGTGGGTGTACTGTAACAGTTTCACACTCATTATTTTACTTTGGAAATCAGCGAGCTGCACTGAATTGAAAATAAATCTGTCAACAGCCAAATCAAAATAAAAAATAAAAATGTTTTGAAATAAAGAGGAATCAATTTAAGAGAACACAGCAAAGAAATATATATATTTACCACAAGACGTACAGAATTCTGCTCACAAATATCTGAACATAAACCCACATTTGAAGAAATTAACACATAGTCTTTTACATATACCTATTGAAAGTACTTCTGGTTTGAGTTTTGTTAAGTTATCAGTCCTTTGGAATATTTCTTTCCCATATTTCTGACTGATACTGTCTTGGATACCTCTGTTGCATTTACCTTGATGCAGTACAGGGTGGTGAAAAGAGCATTGGGTTTGGGAACATGAAATAAGCATTGCAATGTCAATTATGCCACTTACTGGGTGACCTTATGCAATCTATTTTGCTTCCTTTGGTATCCAGTTTCTTCATGTATTAACTGTTCATTACCTATATTTCTAACTGAAAGAAAAAATAGTGCAATTATATTACTAATATGAAAACTAAGAGACACAGAAGCTTAAAGTACAAACAAAAAAGCAAAGAAAGTTTGTATTAATTGATATCAGGGGAAAGTTAGTTCTTTAGAGCTATTGTCCTTGAGGTACCAAAATATCCATTATGCTCAAATTGAATGTATAATTGCTAGCATTCACTGAGTGCTTCTACTGCAGAAACATTTTTGGGTGTTTTACATATATTATTTATCTGGATCCTCATTAAAGCCCTGTGAGGTAAATATTACTGTTATCTTTGTTCTATTGATTAAAAACTAAGACAGAGAGGCCATGTAATTTGACCAAGGTCATGCAGCTAATAACTGGAAGAGCAGGAATTTGAACCTAGGCAGTCTGGCTATAAAGGTTCTGAGAATACCCACTAAAATATGAAAGAAAATGAATAAATAAATACCCTTGGAAAGAAAGAAAAGACAATAAAAAAGAAAAAGTAGAACATTATAACAATTCTGTTTGGGCAATCACATATTCTATACACATGTCAAAATCTTGAATGATATTACAAGGACAAAACAACTTGAAGCACTCAGGAAGCTATTTTGCTCTTCTACAAGTCATCTAATAAAGACGTTAATACAGAATAACACTTTAGTGTCCAAATTCTTTATTCCCTGGCCTGCACTTGAGAAAGTTGATCAAAGTGTTGTTGCATCAGTGTATGGATGAAATATTGTTCTCATGGTGTATTCTGTTTAGAACATATAAAATAAAAAGTTTGCTCCATAGCTGAAGAATGTTAGCCTTGTATTCATAGGGGAAATCTTAATTCTTTTGAACCTTTAAATGAATAGCTGCTGAATAATGAATAATTTGCTGGGCCTTTGTCCTTAGTTCCTAGAAGTTGGCTTCTAAATCCTAGGAATTTCCCCAGGAAAAGAATTCCTTTGGTATTCATGGTGGGCCCTAATAGCTCATGCTAATGAGGTTTCCTCCTGGTGGACATCTAAATAGTTTAAGCAAAGGAGATGATGATGCAGGATGGGAGGTGGCCTTTACAAAAAAACCAATCGTATAATCAGACAGTTAGTGTATTATGACTACATAATGAAATTCCAAACATGAGTTTCAGTACCTAGAGTTTTTATTAGCCCGAAGTGTAGGTGACTAGGAACCCCCAAACAGTGGCTGGCATCTGAATGAGAGTGCTCTTGTCATGGGCATTGACCTTAACCCGTGAAGTTCAGCCTTATTCTAGGGAGTTAATATCGGAAGTCATTGAAATTATAACAAGGACCAACTTAGAGTATAAAATGGAAAATATGTAAGAGATATTGACCACTGAAAATTTGCATAATATATCAATTTGCACAAATAGCTTTTCACATTATACATTTTTTCAAATTCTCAACACCATAAATGTAACAGTGCTGAACTCTAAAATACCATTTGTATAGTCAATCTCTGAACCAAATTCATAACCTACAAAGTTATACATTTCCATGCACAATTTCTTGTGCATTTAAGATTTATTTTTCTTCACAAAAATCAAAGCCTAATCAATTTCTTTAAGTTTAGTTTTATTTTAAGGAATTTATTGAAATATTAGATTCTCAAGGACACAGCAAGTGCATAATTACTACAACACAATTCACATGTTAATGTGATATTAATGCAAAGAGAACAAATTCCATGTAGCTCATAGACACAATTCTAAGACTATAATGATTTTTCATTCTTTACTTCCTATCTTCTTCCCTCTCTCCCTCCCTTCTCCCTGCCTCCTTCCTTCCTTCCTTCCTTCCTTCTTTCCTTCCATCTTCCTTGCTTTCTTTAATTTTTGAGATACCATATTTTTAATTTATATTGTAATCAAAGGTTTAATACTCCAATAAATAGAGTTCAATAAGTAACAACAGAAAAGATCCTAGTTCAGCAGGCATAGAGGCAAGGGCTATACACAATAATTGCATGAGAAGATGTCCAATTCATTCATATAGAGTAGATTTTAAAATAATCGCAGATCATTAAAACTATAATAGTATACAAGTCTCAATCGTTGCCTTGACAGATATAAAACAAAGTTTGATAAAACTATAATTGCCGCAATACTGATGTACTCATGCATTTCTTTTTGTCTTTGATTTTTGATTTTCTTTCTTTTTTAATTTTACCTCCAATATAAAAGAAAGAATATGCACTAGCTGTCTTTTTGTGTCTCGCTTATTTCACTCAACATCATGTCCTCCAGCTACATTAATTTTTATGCAAATAGTACAACTCCATTCTTTTTATAGCTGAATAACATTCCATTATATATATATATTCATAAATGCATATATCACATTTTCTTTATCCATTCATCTGATGATGGACACCTTGGCTGATTCCATATTTTGAATATTGTGAATAGTGCTACTATAAACATGGTGATGCAGGTGTTTCTTGGATACAACCTGTTCATGTGTTTGGGGTATATACACAGTAGTAGGATTGCTGGATCATATGGAATGTTTATTTCTAGTATTTAAAGAAATCGCCATTTTTTTGCACAGTGGCTGCATTCACATTCCCACTAACAGTGGGTAAGAGTGCCTCTTTCTCCATCTCTTCACCAGTATTTGTTACTAACTATCTTTTGAATAATAGCCATTCTGACATGAGTGAGGTGATTTCTCATTGTGGTTTTAATTGCAATTCCCTGATGGCTAGTGATGTTGAGTATTTTTTCACATATTTGTTGGCCATTTGTATTTCTTCTTTTGATAACTGTCTACTGAGGTCCTTAGTCCATTTCTAAATTGGAATTTTTGGTGTTGTTGTTGCTCAGTTTTTATTTTGCTGATATATTCTGGATATTAATCTTTTGTCAGATAGTTGGTTTGAAAATATTTTTCCAATTTTGTTCGATGTTTCTTCAATCTATTGATCATTTCCTATGCTATGCAGAAGCTTCTGAGTTTGGCATAATCACATTTGCCTAATTTTGCTTTTGTTGTCCATGCTTTGGGGGTCTTATTCAAGAAGTTATCAGCTATAGCAGCTGTCTTGCGGTGTTCCTCCTATGTTTTCTTCCAGCAACTTCATAGTCACAGGTTTCTTTTTTGGAGGGGGTGTATTTATTTGAAAGGCAGAGTTACATAGAAGTAGAGGGAGGGAGAGAGAGAGAGAGAGAGAGAGGTCTTCCATGCGATGTTTCACTCCCCAAATGGCTGCAACAGCCAGACCTGGGCTGATCCAAAGCCAGGAGCCTGGAGTTTCTTCTAGGTCTCCCAAAGGGCTGCAAGGTCCAAATGACTTGGGTCATCTTACTGCTTTCCCAGGCAAAAGCAGAGAGCTGAATCAGAAGTGGAGCAACCAGGACTCGAACCAGTGCCCATATCTGATGCTGGAACTGCAGGTGGCAGCTTTACCTGCTACATCACAGTGCTGGCCCCTAGTCTCAGGTCTTAAATTTATGTCTTTGATCCATCTTGAATTGATTTCTGTTATATGGTGAAAGGTGGGGATCTAACTGACATTCTTCTACATTTGTAAAACCAGTTTTGCCAGCCCCATTTACTGAAGAGATTATCTTTTATGCAATGTATGTTCTGGGCACTTTTGTCAATAATGAATTTGCTGTAAGTACATGAATTAATTTCTAGGCTCTCTATTCTGTTAAATTGATTTATGCATTAATTTTTATTCCAGTACAATGCTGTTTTAATTATTATAGTTTTGTAGCATTATTTGAGGTCAGATAGTGTGATGCCTCTAGGTTGATTTTTTTTATGCTCAGAATCTCTGGCTATTCTGGGTATTTTGTGATACTCATATGAATTTTATAAGTTTCTCTAAACCCGTTAAGAATGTTATTGGTATCTTGAAATGGATTACATTGAATCTGTAGATTGCTTTAGGACCTACAGACATTTTAATAATATTAATTTCTCCATTCCATATACAAAGTTTATCTTTCCATTTTTTCTCTTTGATGCTTATTTTCATCAATGATTTATAATTTTCCTTGTATAGTTCTTTCACTTCTTTGGTTAAATTTATTCTTAAATATTTGACTTTTTAGCTCTTGTGAATGAGGTATCTTTTTTGATTTCTCTTTTGTTGAGGTCATCATTAGCCTATAAAAGAACTACCAATATTTATATGTTCATTTTGAAACCTGCAACATTACTGAATTCATTTATCAGTTCTAACTGCTTTTTAGTGGAGCATTTAGATTTTCCCATGTACATATGTATGTCATCTGAAAACATGGATATTTTGATATTCTTCTCTTGAGGTTTAATGTCCTTTATTCCTTGATCTCACCTAATTGCTCTTGCTAATACTTCCAAAGCTATATTGAATAACAGTGGTGAATTTGGATATCCTTCGTTGTTCCAGATCTAGATTCCGCAATGGAAATGCTTTCATATTTTCCACATTCAATATGATATTGGCTGTTGATTTGTCATATACAGCCTTTAAACCTTTCAGATATGTTATTTCTATACTTAATATATGAAGGGCTTTTATTATTAAATGATATTGAATCTTTTTTAAAAATGACTAATTTATGTGAAAGGCAGAGATACAGAGAGAGAAGGGAGAGAGAGAGAGAGAGAGAGAGAGAGAGAGAGAGGCAATCTTCCACTCCCCAGATGGCTGTATTGGCCAGGATTGGGCCAGGCTAAATCCAGGAGCTTCATTCATGTCTCCCACATGGGTGAAGGGGCTCAAGTACCTGGGCTATCTTCTGCTGCTTTCCCAGGTACATTAGCAGGGAACCAGGCTGAAAGTAAAACTGCTGGGACTTGAATAAATGCCCATATGTGATGCCAGCACTGCAGGCAGCAACTCCATGGTAGTTTATTATGATCGTTTATACTTCAGTTGTATCAGTTGTAATACCTATGTTTTCATCTCTAATTTTACTTATTTGAGTTTTTCCCCTCTCTTTTTTTCTTTGTTGGTCAGACTAAAAGTTTGTTTTGTTTATTTGTCAAAAAATAGCTTTTTTAGTTTTAATTTCAATTTCTTCTGCGCTAAACCTTATTATGTCTTGCCACATGCTAATTTAGGGTTTAGTATGTTTCTTTTTTACTAAGTCTTTAAGATGCATCATTAGATCATTTGAGACATTTTTCTTTTTTGAATGCAAGCACTTAATACTACAAATTTCCCTCTTAATACAGCTTTCACTGAATTCCACAGGTTTGATATGTTGTGCTTCATTTTCATTAATTTCAGGAAAGTTTTCGATTTATTTTCCAATTTTCCAAAGACACATTAATCATTCAGCAGCCTGTTGTTTAATTTCTATGTGTTTTTAAATGCTCTGTTGTTCTTGTTGTTGATTTCTTGCTTTATTCCTTGGTCTGAGAAAATGCATGATATAATTTCAATCTTTTCAAATTTATTGAGATTTGATTTCTGGCTTAATATATGGTCTCTCCTAGAGAATGGTCCATGTGCTGATGTGAAGACAATGTATTCTGTAGCTGTTGGGTGAAGTGTCCTGTAAATGTCTGCTAGGATCATGTTCTCAATACTATGATTCAACTCTGATGTATCTTTGTTGATTTTCTGTCTGGATGATCTGTCCATTGTTGAGAGTGAGGTGTTGAAGTCCCCCACTATTATTGTATTATAGTTTATCTCTCCCTTTATGTCTAATAGTATTTCATGAATATTTCTGGTTAGTCTTCTGTTACCTGCATATATATTTATTATTGTTATATATTCTTGATTAATTGAATCTTTTATCAATCTATAATGTTCTTTGTCTCTTCTTACAGTTTTTTTATATTTAAAATCTGTCTTATATGATTGTAGTTACTCCTCCTTGCTTTTGGTTTCTATTTGCATGATATCACTTCTTCTAGCCCTTTACTTTCAGTATATGTGTATCTGTATTTATGAAGTGAATTTCTTGTAGGTAGCATAGAGTTGGGTGTTAGTTTTATCCATATAGCCAAATCAATCTTTTGGCTGGGGAATTTAATCTATTTATAGTCAATGTTAATATTGATGGGTAAGGAATAACACCTGCAATTTTGTTGATTGCTTATTGATTATATCTGCTCTTTTAGTGACTGATAGCATCATGTGTTTTCATTTTTTACTTCTAATTAGGATTCCTTTCAGAATTTCTTGTAATAGTAGTCTGGTGGTGGTGAAATCTCTCAGCCTTTGCTTATTTGGAAAATATTTATCCTTTACTTCTAAAGGATAGCTCAATTTGAAATAATATACTTGGTTGGAAGTTTTTTTTTCTCCTTTTAGACTTTGAATATATTATTCCATTGTCTTCTGAGTTGTAGGATTTCTGCTGAGAAGTCTGCTGTTGCTCTGATTGGCTTTCCCTCATATGTAATTTGACACTTTTCTCTTACTGTATTTAGGATTCTCTCCTTGTCCTTTAATTTTGACAATTTGATTACAATATGCCTTGGAGAAGATCTTTTTTGGTTAAGTCTGCTTAGGGACCTTTGAGCTTCCTGTACCTGAATGTCTGTGTCTCTTTCAAGACCTGAGGAATTTTCAACAATTTTTAATTTGGTAGGTTCTCAATGTCTTTTTCTATCTATTCTGTTTCAGAAATCTCAATAACATGAATATTTGGTTGTGTAATGGCATCCCATATATCACATAGATTTTCTTTGCTTTTTAAAATTATCTTCTCTTTATTTTTGTCTATTTGGATTATTTAAAAAATCTTGTCTTCTAGATCAGAATTTCCTTCCTTCTTATTTCACTGATTAAAGTTTTCATCTCCAAAATTTCTATTTGGTTCTTCTTAGTGATTTCTGCCTTGTGAATTTTTCATGCATTTAACCCATCAATTACTTCATTTCTTTAAGCTGTCTATAGTGCCTTGCAACCCACTGAGTTTCCTTACAATCATTTTGAATTCTATTTTTGACATTTCATAGATTTCCTTCAGATCAGGCTCTAATTCTGGAGAACTATTGTGTTCTTTTGGAGGTGTTATGCAACCTCACTTCTTCATGTTTCCTGTGTTCCTGTATTGATTTCTGCACACCTGGTGAAATAGTCCCTTGTTCTTTACAGAGCAGGTTTTATTGGAAAAGTGTTTACAGTTTTGATGGAATACAGTGTATCAACTGGCTTTGGCTTTGGGTCTGGGTGAGCCCATAAACATAACCTGTGATTTTTTTTGTCTTAGTCGATGTCAGCTGTGTCTATTGGTGACACTGTGGTCTATTCTGTTGCAGTTCATAGAGGTAGAAGTGTGAGACATTGAGGTGAATATAGGCCCTCTTAGGGTGTACGTCTTCAATCCCCAGAGAGTGCAGTATTGGTTATACTAGGGATTGTAATAGCCAGGGCCTCTGTTCTTGGTTCTGAGGGACACACAGGGGGCCCTATTCCTATCCCATTGGCTGGGCCTGAGTGATTACGGGGCTCAAAATGCCAACAGCTGTGGCTCTTAGGACTACTTGATGTGAGTGAGTCCTTCCTCAGATACTGCTGATAGAGTACAATAAGTTTGAACAAATAAATCTTGGTGCTACAGGGTATAGTAGGATCATTACCCAGAACTCCCAAGGTGGGAGTCAGGTGTTGGGGTTAGTGGTAGCCCCTGTCTGAAGCAGAGTGGTACAGATAGAGCATTCCAGGTACCACAAGTGAGTTTGAATTACTCCAAAAGTTACAATACCAACACCTACAGTCCAAGTTCCAAAAGGCACAGATGAAATGGTCACCAATTATCACAAGGCATGCAAGGTCATGCTGTGGATTGTGCCCAGGGTTCCCAGCCCTGTGATCTAGGAGCTGACAAGGGAACTCCCTCAGGTCTGGTCCAGATTTTTTATGCATTTCTACTGTAAATAGCCCCCAAGAAGCTGAGGAGAACACTGCCGGATAACATAGAGAGAGTGACAACAACTTCAGTGTTTATGCCAAAGACTCCCACAGTTACAGGATGCACAGGGTATGCTCTCTGCCTTACAAGTTGCCCTGCCTCTAGCTCTGGACATTTCTGGTAACAGCAGAACAGAGTTTAACCAGAAAAAAATCATATCATTTTATTTATTTATTTTATTTAAGATACATAAGTTTCATATATTTCATTATTTCATATATACAGATTTAGGTACACAGTGATACTTCCCACCCTATCCTCCCTCATTCCCACATTCTAACCCTTCTTCCTTCTATTTCTCCTATTCCCACTCTTAATTTTTACAAGAATCTCTTTTCAGTTTACTTTATACTCATAAGGTTAAAGCCTACACTAAGTAAAGAGTTCAACAAACAGTATGAAGAAAAAAAATTGTTCCTCAACAGTAAAGGGCTATAAAGTGTCATCAAATCTCAAAATGTCCATTTTACTCTAATACATTACAGTTCAGGTATTCTGTTAGTTACCACAGATCAGGGAAAACATATGGTATCTGTCTTTTTGGGACTGGCTTATTTCACTAAATATAATGGTTTTCAGTCCAATATGTTGCAAAAGGCAGAATTCATTTTTTTACAGTTGAGTAGTTTTCTTAAAGATTTATTTTATTTATTTGAAATACAGAATTACAGAGAGAGGTAGAGACAGAGAGAGAGGTCTTCCACCCACTGGTTCACTCCCCAGATGGCTGCAATGGCCAGAGCTGCACCTATCAGAAGCCAGGAGCCAGGAGCTTCTTCTGGGTCTCCCACGTGGGTGCAGGGATCAAAGGACTTGGGTCATTTTCCAAAGCTTTCCAAAGCCATAGCAGAGAGTTGGAACAGAAGAGGAGAAGCCGGGACTAGAACCGGTGCCCATACGGGATGCCGGTGCTTCAGGCCAGGGAATTAACCCACTGCACCACAGCACCAGCCCCTACAGTTGAGTAGTATTCCATAGTGTATACATACCATAATTTCTTTATCCAGTCATCAATAGATGGACGTTTGGGTTGATTCCATATCTTAGCTATTGTGAGTTGAGCTGCAATAAACATGGTGGTATAGATAACTCTTTCCTATGCTGATTTTCTATCCTTTGGGTAAATTCCCATGAGTTGGATGGCTGGATCATTTGGTGGGTCTGTATTCAGATTTCTAAGGTATTTCTATATTGTCTTTCACAGTGGCTGCACCAGTTTACATTCCCACCAACAGTGGATTAAGGTTCCTTTTGCCCTACGTCCTCGGCAGCATTTATTGTTTATTGATTTTTATATAAGAGCCATTCTAACTGGGGTGAGGTGAAACCTCATTGTTGTTTTGATTTGTATTTCCCTGATGGCTAGTGATTCTAAACATTTCTTCATGTGTCTGTTGGCCATTTGAATTTCCTCTCTTAAAAAATGCCTGTTCAAGTCCTTTGACCATCTTTTAACTGGGTGGCTTGTTTTATTGTTGCTGAATTTCTTGAACTCTTTATATATTTTGGATGTTAACCCTTTATCAGTTGCATAGTTTGCAAATATTTTCTACCATTCTCTCAGTTGCCTCTTCACTTTGCTGAGTGTTTCTTTTGCACTGCAGAAGCTTCTCACTTTGATATAATCCCATTTGTCAATTTGGGCTTTGATTCCCTGTGCTACAGGGGTCTTTTCCAAGAAGTCTTTGCCTATGCCAATGTCTTGCAAAGTTTCCCCAACGTTCACTAGTCATTTAATGGTATCCAGTCATAGATTTAGATCTTTGACCCATTTTGAGTTGATTTTTCTATAACGTGTAAGATAGGAGTCTTGTTTCATACTTCTGCATGTGGAGTTCCTGTTTTCCCAGCACCCTTTGTTGAAGAGACTGTCCTTGCTCCAGGAACTGTTTTTAGCCCCTTTGCCAAATATAAGTTGGTTGTAGATGTGTGGATTTATTTCTGGAGTTTCTACTCTATTTTGTTGGTCTCCACATCTGTTCTTGTGCCAGTACGAGGCTGTTTCCACTATGACTGCTCTGTAGTATGTCTTGAAATCTGGTATTGTAATGCCTCAGGCTTTGTTTTTGTTGTATAAGATTGCTTTACCTATGCAGGGTCTCTTGTGTTTCCATATGGATTTTATCATCTGGAAAATTCCTACATGACCAGTTGAGTCTGGTGCTCTGTTGGGGTGGGGAAGAGGAGGGAGGCAATGGAGATTCCCTTCTTGGAGCCATGCTGTTGCTCAAAGCCCAGTCAGCTCAATCGGCTGGAAGTAAAGCCAGTTAGAGACTGTAGAATTTTTCCACAGGTAAAGTTGCTGATGGCAAGAGCATATTGTAACTTCTTACTATCTTGACTTGGGAAGATAGAAACTCCCAGTCAGCAGCTGGCTGCACTGTGTGGCCCAATGTAGCAGCATGTCTGTGTGGGGAGCAACTCGGACTAGACTGTTACTGGAATTAAGACTTATTCTATGCATCTGCTCTCCCACAATATGGCGCTAAGAAGGGAGAAACAGCTTCTACACAGCTGCCTCCAGTTCAACCAATAAACTGTAGGACCTGCTCCTGATTGGAGGAGAGCAGCATACTCGGCGTGTGGGCAGCAGAGTTGGGATTGGTGGAAGGACTATAAAGGAGGAGAGAGACAACATGCACCAGGAACATCTAAGGGGAACACCTGTGCAGCCCCCGAGAGAGCCGGCCGGCGGTGTGCCGCTCCCCTGCGGAAGTGGGGAATGTGGCAGGGGGAACCGCCCTTCCACGGAGGTGGAAGGGACAGTAGCCAACCCGGGAAGAACCAGCAGCAAACCCGGGGACGGCCGAGCAGACGAAAGAACAGCGCAGGGTCCTGTGTCGTTCCTCCATGAAGAGGGGGAGCGACAGTCTGCCCTTTTTCTTCACTGTCTCATAGATTCTCTTTTCTGTTCTGTAACTTCTACACTGAAAATTCCTGCCAGTCACCTGTAAATGTGATCCTTTCCTTTGTTTTTCTTGTATTCTTCTGCAGCTGAGGCCAGTGTATCTTCTCACTATTCAGGCATCTTGGATGCCAATAAAAATGTTTTAATCACACTAAATAAACTGATTATATCCATCAGCTTTTTGTCAACATTAGGCAGGCAATTTCCAAGCAAAGCCTTAATTTTACTTATATTGAGTCTAAATTCAAATTTTAATCTTTTATCTCAATTCTTTAAACTTTCACTAACATCACTCTTGCTAAGAGCAACTATTAAGTGTATAAAATGTATGTTATATTGCTGAGTTTTCCAGAAACATTACAGTTCTACAACTATGTTCATTGATACATAAGGTGTTATCAATACAAAGAAAGTCATTTTTTTTTTTTTTTTTGCTGACCATCAAGGATTTTCTGTATCCGCTTTAAAGAAAATGTATTCCATTAGCTATAAGAATACCAGGATGAAAGAAAAAAATTTAGTAAAAAAGAATTAGTTGAATGCACACTCACCATTTAGAGGGTGGGTAGATTTGTTCAGTCTTTTTGAAGGCAGCTGAAACCTTCCAATATGATTTTCTAGCAAAGGCAAAGATTATTGATAATTGGTGATTATTCATTTTTCCAATCCTCATAACAGGGAGAAGTTTTAGATCAGGATTTCATTTATCTTTTCAACAAATGCTCTTTTTAGAAGATTTATATATTTACTTGAATGGCAGAATTATAGAGAGAAAGGGAGAGAAGGAGAGAGGGAGAGAGGAATGGTGAGAAAGGGAGAGAGAGAAAGAGAGAGAGAGAGAGAGAGAGAAAATTTCTTGTATCTGCTTTTTTACTCCCCATATGGTTGCAATATCTGGGGCTGGGCTACAGCAAAGCCAGGATCCTAGAACACCATATGGGTTTTTCACGTGGTGACAGGGGTTCATCTTCAAGCTATTTTCTGCTGCTTTCCCAGGTGCATTAGCAGGGAGCCGAATTTAAACTAGAGCAGCCAGAACTCAAACTGGTACTCCTATGGGATGCTGGCATGGCAGACTGTAGCTTAACCCACTATACCCCAGTGCCAGTCCTTCAACAAATGCTATTGATTAGTCCTTATGTACCTAGCACTAAAATGGGCACTCAGAAAAGAGACATAAATAATTCACTCCCTAATACAAGGAACTCTCACTTGAGCCTGTAAAACCCATGTGGAAGACTAGGAAGAAGTTTCTGGTTCCTGATTTCTGTCTGGCTCAGAACTACTTGTTATGGCTATTTGGGGTAAGAACTAGTGGATGAAAGATTTATCTGTCTCTTTTTTTCTCTCTACCACTCTGTCTTAAAAAGAAATAAACCTTTTTAAAAAGTTTTCAAGGAAGACAGGGAATACTTAGGCCAATATTTAAACCTGGAGTTTACAGAAATTCAGGGCAAAGAAGGGAACTTCTGGGGAAAGAATAGAGACACACAGATAGAGTGACAACTCCTCCTGTTTTTTTTTTTTTTTTTTTTTTTTTTGGAACTAAGAGTTTCCTGAGACATAGGACTTACAGGAAAATTCCAAACAACCTTGATAACTTGGTCATCTTTCAAGGAAATCACTTTCCTTTTGTGGATCAGGTCAGTATAATCATTTTTTAAAAAGAAAAGGGGATATCACACATAGTAAGTTTAACAATTTTTTAAAAATATTTTTTGTTTCAATTAGGCAAGCTCTTCATGTGTGTCAATGCAAGACTGTGTATATGCAATCTTGTATAAGTAAAAACTCACATCAAAGATTTTCTCATGCTTGATTTGCTAGGCACTTTTGAGAAATTACCTGCTTTTCTAGAGAAAAAAGAAGGATCACTTTGCCCAGCAAGCACATCTGCAAACAAGACAGTCTTTATGGATGCTAATGTAAATCAAAATGGAGATCCAAAGTGAATAATTCCTGAGAAGAAATGTCCAGTTAAGCCTCATGACTGACTTTAACCTTCTGGGATTTTTAAAATAAGTGTAACTTACTTACAACTCTTTTTTTTAAAGATTAACTTATTCAAGAGGCAGAGTTACAGACAGAAAGAGGGAGAAACAAAGAGTAAAGTCTTCTATCCACGGGTTAACCACCTAATGGCTGCAATGGCCAGGGCTGTGCCAATCTGAAGCCAGGAGCCAGGAACTTTCTCTGGGCCTCCCACATGGGTGCAGGGGCCCAAGCACTTGGGACATCTTCCACTGCTTTCCCAAGCGCATTAGCAGGGAGCTGGATCAAAAGTGGAGCAGCCAGGACCTGAACCACTGCCCATATGGGATACCACTATTGCAGGAAGCAACTTAATTCATTATGCCACAGCGCCAGCCCCTCAACTCTTTCTTCTAATGCCTATATTTACGGAAAACAGAACTTAAGCAATCAGAAGCAACGAATAAACTTATATGACTAGGAACTTTCAGACAGGATAAACCGACTAGAGCAACTATATGATTATCACCAATCAGATGTTTTCCTTGTTGTACCTCTGTGCTTACCCTACAAAGGTCTGCCCCTTGTGTTTTCATGGTGGAATTGCTGAAACATTTCTGGTTTGGAGCTTCCCCATTCACAGTTCATTGTTTGCTCAATAAACTACAATTGTTCTCAGATCACCTGCTTACCTTTGTTATAGCCATGGGAACTGTGGAATAATCATGTCCCAATCTCAGAAGAGGCCCCACACTTGATTTAATGTTCTGCTTTTCACATCTGAAATTGTTAATAATTTTGCCTTTGACTTTGTGTTTTGTAATGAATTCCAGTGGCACAATGGAGGATGAATTTGAGCAGAGGAGATATGCCTGGTGGCAGATCCAAGAGCACAGTAAGCATTAAATCCCTAGCTTGGCTGCCAGAGGCACATACATCGGATTGTGGAAAGTTTTTCAGGGACCAAGGAAGTGGACTAGGCCTAAGAGCTGGGCTCAGAAAGAAAGTCACTGTGGTTGCTGAAGCATAGGTTGTGGCAGTAGCTGCATCCAGGGGAAAAAATAGGGATTCCACAAGAGGCAGGACCTGAGGGGGGAGGCAAGTATGCATTTCCATTCAGACATTCTGACCTAGCATTTGTACAGATATTAACTCTCTGTGTAGAAACTGCCAGAGCTCAGACTACAAACTTTCTCACTGAACTATTACAAAAAGTAAATATACACTGTATATTGCAATAAAACATATAGACAAACTATTACAATTCTTTAAATAGATTGGAATTTCTAGATTTGATAAAGGCTGTATTGTAAAACAAATATCGACAAACTTAGTCACAGAAAATAAATTTAAATAATGCCATTTTCATGTGAGGCTTCAATGGAATGCATAAACAGGCATTTTGAATTGGATATAAATCATGAACCCACTTTTTATGTTTCTTTAACAACCTTTACATATTGCAGAAAATGTCAGAAGAAACATTAAAATGTCATCATTATGAATTTTCATTTAAAATTACATTCATACATAAATGAAACTGATTTGTGTGAAGAGTTAAATCTTTTTGGAAAAATTATTCTCCAGGAAAAGTCAACTCAACATGCACTAAAACTTATGTTTAGAACCAATTTATCAGAAGTAATTACAATGGTATCATAAAGTATATAAACTGAAAAGTTACATCAGCAGAAGGATCCTTCCCAAATTTAAAAGTTATTAAAAATTCTTTGCAATACTTTAACTTTCCAAGAGGAACAGATACCATTTTCAGTTATAGCAGTTAAAATTAAGTATCTAAAATATATACTTTGATGACTCAATAAATGAATTTACAAAGAAAGTGAGCCACAAAAATCTGAAGATGCATCAAGATATCAGATTAATGAAGTATGATAATGTATTTTTTATAAATTATTGCACCAAAAGTGTTACTTTCTTTGTAATTTGTAAATTTATGTTGATATTCATGTTTACTATTACCCTTATTATTTTATAACTAGTAAAATGTTTTAAAGAACATTGATATATATTTAATATTTCAAACTATACTTTATCCTGCTTTTTGATCAAAGTAGTCCATATTTCTTTTTTGTACTAAGCCATGAGAATTATGTAACATACCTAGTTTGCAAATATTTCCATAGAGTAAGAGAAACAAAATGCTAGTCCTCCTGCGAAGAAATTTATTTTTAATATGTACAGCATTAGGTAAATTAAGTCATTATATTGTAGAAGTTATTGCCTTTGCATACTTAGTATATTTCTCCAGCCCCATTTCTTTTAAAAAGGAGTGAGCCTGTAATGCAGGCTGACTATTACAGCAATCTAGCCATTGAATTCCAGTGATTGGTCCAGAGATGAGCATGTGAAACCAATCAGGAAGATCCCTCAGAATTTTGCAGCTGAAGGTGTGGGGTAGAATAGAGTAATATATTTTTCCACTCTATATAAGTAACATGCAAATTTCAAGGAACTATATGGATATGACTAAGGGTGTAAGAGGCCATTTTCTCTACCAGGTAGAGAAGCCAGACAGGAAGAAACTAATGTCCCAAATAAGCCAAAGATGAAAAGAAGGAGAAGAAAGTAAGGGGGAAAAAAGAGACCTATGGCAACAAGACCCTGCTTTACATACCTGAGTTTCCTAGAGCTGCTTTTTTTGACAGGCAGAGGTAGTGAGAGAGAGAGAGACAGAGAGAAAGGTCTTCCTTCCATTGGTTCACCCCACAAATGGCCGCTACAGCTGGCACGCTGCCCCGATCCGAAGCCAGGAGCCAGGTGCTTCCTCCTGGTCTCCCATGCGGGTGCAAGGCCCAAGGACTTGGGCCATCCTCCACTGCCTTCCTGGGCCACAGCAGAGAGCTAGACTGGAAGAGGAGCAACCAGAACAGAACTGGAGCCCCAACCGGGACTATAATCTGGAGCGCCGACGCCGCAGGCGGAGAATTAGCCTAGTGAGCCAAGGCACTGGCCAAGAGCTGCTGTTTTTTAAGAGAAGTACCCCATATGTTTTCAATGCATTCACATTCTCTCCTAAGCTAGTTGAAGTTGGCTTTATATCTCTTGAAAAGAGGTTGTATCTGTTTCAAATTTTGTAAATACCCTGAAACCAATTCGATTTTAGAAACAATAAGGTTCAGGAGATATGACTGATCTAAAGTAACACAAATTATAAGTATCTATCAGAGAGACTGGATCCTCTGGCCATCCAGCATTTTCTGTTTTGTGTTATGTCCTATAACTGGCATTGGAGATAGAAAGGTCAAGATCATAGTCCTTGTTTTCAAAGAAATCAGAGTCTAAGGGGAATCCAAGATGGCAGTATAGTGAGAAACTGCACTGCTTCAGAACCGGAAAATAACAGAAAAACAAATGAAGGACTCCTTGCCAGGAGATTGGAACAGAAATTTTTAGCAGATAAGTGGCAGAACAGAAAAAAACTCCTTGGAACAGTAAGGAAAGAGGATAAACATGTTGACATGGCCAGCTACACTGCCAAGTCTACCTTGCATCCACACAGCTGGATGCCAGTTGGGAGCTGCCATCTTCCTAATGCAAGGTTGGAAGAAGTTACTGCAGTGACCTACCACTAGCATGTTTAACAGAGGGAAAATTGCACAATCCTTCACTGACTTCAAGTCCAGCATGGAGAGCTGACTGAGGTCTCAGCAGCTACTTTGTTCTGAAAAAGGAAGCCACATTGTCTCCTCCCCCTCCCAAAGAACCAGTCTCAATTGGGTGTGGCAAAGTCCTCACTGAATTGTGCTCTGACACAGCAGACAGAAAGCAAACATGCTGTTACCAGATGCAACCAGAGCCAGAATCAAAGCATATCCCCTGAATCCTGCAACTGTGGCAATTCAGGGCACAAGCATGGGAGCTGTACTCACTCACTGTACAAGATCTAAGAGAGTTCTTCTCAACTTCTTGGGGCTTGTACTAACAGTAGCTCTTAAAATATACAAACTTTACCTGAGGAAGTTCTCTCTGCGTCTCCTAACTCAAAGTGCTGGGAGCCCCAGGCACAAATCGCAGCAGCATACTTGACTGCTGAATGAGAACTGGGGGTAGTACTATCTGACAGATTTAAGAAATGAGGAAAACAGTAGATTACATGAACAAAACATTCATTAAGGAGATAAAAACATTAAAAAGAATCAAACAGAAATTTTGGGAAGAAGTCTTAAATCAATGAAATAAAAAGTACAATTGAGAACTTCAACAGCAGATTACACCAGGTGGAGGAAAGAATTTCTGAATTAGAGGACTAGATATTTGAAATAACCCAATCAGACAAAAAAGGAGAAAGGAATTAAAGAGAATGAAGAAAGCTGCTATAAAATATGGGATTCCATTACATAACCAATTATTCCTATTATTGAGGTTCCTGAAGGAGAAAATAATGAAAAAGTCATTTGAGAACTACTAAGTGAAATAATGGTTGAAACATTCCAAAGTCTTGAAAGAGACACAGACATCCTGACACAGGAAACTCAAGAACCCCAAGCAGATTCAACCAAAAAAAGATCTTCTCCAAGGCATATTGAACTCAAATTCTTAAATGTCAAGAAGGAAAAATCCTAAATACAGTAAGAGAAAAGTGTCAAGTTACATATAAAGGAAAACCAATTAGACTAACAGAAGACTTCTCAGTAGAAACTCTACAGGTCAAAAGAGAATAGGATGATATAATCAAGGTCTTAAAAAAAAGCTTCCTGTGGGGAGCAACTCGGACTAGACTAAGTTGCTGGAATTAAGACTTATTCTATGCATCTGCTCTCCCACAATATGGCGCTGGGAGAGGAGAAAACAGCTTCTACACAGCTGCCTCCAGTTCAGCCAATAAACTGTAGGACTTGCTCCTGATTGGAGGAGAGCAGCATACTCGGCGTGTGGGCAGCCGAGTTGGGATTGGCAGAGGAGGACTATAAAGGAGGAGAGAGACGGCATGCACCAGGAACATCTAAGGGGAACACCTGTGCAGCCCCCGAGACAGCCGGCCGGCGGTGTGCCACTCCCCTGCGGAAGTGGGGAAAGTGGCCAGGGGGAACCGCCCTTCCACGGAGGTGGAAGGGACAGTAGCCAACCCGGGAAGAACCAGCAGCAAACCCGGGGAGGGCCGAGCAGACGAAAGAACAGCGCAGGGTCCTGTGTCGTTCCTCCACGAAGATGGGGAGCGACATAATGGTGCCGTGACTCGGATAGGAAACTTAGGAGGGAAGAAACGGGAAGAACTGGGAAAATACCGGAGAGAGAGACTAGCAAACAGCCTAGGGAAAAGCCGGACGAAAAAGGTGCCGGAAGAAGCTATTGAAAGCCTAGGCATAGACTCGGATACAGACTATGGAGGGAAGCTGGGAGAAATCTCTAAGGTCGAAAGCGAAAGTGAAAGCTAGAACAAACAGATTTGGATATGGACTGTGGGGAGAAGCCAGGAGAAATGAGGGAGGAATATTGTTGGAAGAAAACTTAGGGAAACATACCGGGTAGAGAAAAATGTTAGGGAAATTGAAGCCGCGGGGGGCAGGCCGAGGCGGAAACGTAAGCCAGTTTGGGATTCGTCAAGTCAGCCCGGGGAGCAAAAGGCGAAAATCTAAAACTAGAGGCGGAGACGTATGAGCTAGGTTGGAATCCGTCAGATTAGCCTGAGGAGCAAAGGACGGGAAGCCAGACCGAAAGGCGCAGACGCGTGAGCTAGGTTGAATTTGCCAGGTTAGCCCGGGGAACTTAGATTGAATACTAGTGGCGGAGACGTGAGCTGAGGCTGTGTGACTCGCGGAGGCCGCCGCGCGCAGAGAGAGCGTGCGGGGCATAAGTAGATAGGGAACGCTGGGCTAGTGAGAGACCGCAGAGTGTGCGCGCGAAGCCGAGCCGCGCACAGCCGGGAGGCCGCGCAGATGAGAGAGGCGCGGGCTGAAGCGGCTCAGAGCCGGGAAGCCGCCGCGGGGCGGGTACTGAGAAGCAGCCTCGGGGCAGGCGCTGGGAAGCCGCAGGGATAAGAGAAACAGAAGTTTTAGAAGTAAAATGAGAGAAATAGGAATGCTGGTAGATAGAAGTAAAATAGGAGAAATAGGAATGCCCGGAGATAGAGAAAGAGAAAAATAAAGCCTCCCCTCAACATGGCAATGAGAGAGCTTGGATTCGGTCTGCCTGATTAGTGAGGCGATGAGCACCTGTGGGCGGCTAGCAGCTTATGCGCCGCAGGTCACCGAAGACAGGCACGTTATCAACACCAATAAGTCACCCCACAACATGGCAGTGAGAGAGCTTGGATTCGGTCTGCCTGATTAGGAAGGCGGTGAGCACCTGCGGGCGGCTAGCAGCTTATGCGCCGCAGGTCACCGAAGACAGGCACGAATTAACATCAATAAGTCTCCCCACAATACCTTGGATTCGGTCTGCCTGATTAGTAAGGCGGTAAGCACCAGCAGGCGGCTCGACCAGAGTATGAGCTGCAGGTCACCGAAGATAGGCACGAATCAACACCAATAAGCCTCCCCACAATATGGCAATGAGAAGGCTTGGATTCGGTTTGCCTGATAGGGCTTGTAAGCACCTGCAGGCAGAGCAGAGCATGCGCTGCAGGGCACCGAACACAGGCACGCATCAGTGCCTAAAAACCTCCTCACAACATGGCGAAGAGAGGACCCGGATTCGGTTTGCCTGATTGATAGGACTTGTAAGAACCTGCGGGCAACTCTAGCAAGCAGAGCAGAGTGTGTGCCGTGGGGCACCGAAGACAGGCACGTATCAATGCCAAAAAATAAAAAGAAAGGGGGATCTGTGGGGAGCAACTCGGACTAGACTAAGTTGCTGGAATTAAGACTTATTCTATGCATCTGCTCTCCCACAATATGGCGCTGGGAGAGGAGAAAACAGCTTCTACACAGCTGCCTCCAGTTCAGCCAATAAACTGTAGGACTTGCTCCTGATTGGAGGAGAGCAGCGTACTCGGCGTGTGGGCAGCCGAGTTGGGATTGGCAGAGGAGGACTATAAAGGAGGAGAGAGACGGCATGCACCAGGAACATCTAAGGGGAACACCTGTGCAGCCCCCGAGACAGCCGGCCGGCGGTGTGCCACTCCCCTGCGGAAGTGGGGAAAGTGGCCAGGGGGAACCGCCCTTCCACGGAGGTGGAAGGGACAGTAGCCAGCCTGGGAAGAACCAGCAGCAAACCCGGGGAGGGCCGAGCAGATGAAAGAACAGCGCAGGGTCCTGTGTCGTTCCTCCACGAAGATGGGGAGCGACAGCTTCCAACCAAGAATATTATGCCATCAGAAACTATCCTTCGGAAGTGGAGAAAAAAAGGTAATTCTCAGATATGCCCAATATGAGAGAACTCATCACCACCAGACCAACCTTACATAAAATTCTAAAGGGACTCCTAATTAGAAGTAAAAATCATGAAAACACATGAAATATTAAATACACCAACAGAGTGGGCACAATCAGTGAAGAATTATCAAAATGATAGCTGCTAGTTCTTATCTATCAATACTAACTTTAAATGTAAATGGATATAATTCCTCAGCCAAAAGACTTAGGTAGGTTGAATGAAAAAAAGACCCAACTATATGTTGTCTTCAGGAAACTCACTTCACAAAGATACACATAGACTGAAAGTGAAGGATTGGAAAAAAGATATACCTGGAAAACAGAAAGCAAAAATGAGCAGCAATAGCTACACTCAGATAAAACAGATTTTAAATCAAAAACTATAAAAGGTTAAAATAAGGACATTACATATTAATAAAAGGATAGAATCAGCAAGAAGATGTACCAATAATAAATGTAGTTAAGCACCTAAAAGAAGAGCACCCAGATATATACAGCAAATACTATTGGATCTAAAGGGAAAGATAAAATCCAATAAAATAATGGTGGAGGACTTCAACGCCACACTGTAAGCAATGGACAGATCATTTATATATAAAGTCAACGGGCGCCGCGGCTCACTAGGCTAATCCTCCGCCTTGCGGCGCCAGCACAAGGGGTTCTAGTCCCGGTCGGGGTGCCAGATTCTGTCCCGGTTGCCCCTCTTCCAGGCCAGCTCTCTGCTGTGGCCAGGGAGTGCAGTGGAGGATGGCCCAAGTGCTCGGGCCCTGCACCTCATGGGAGACCAGGAGAAGCACCTGGCTCCTGCCATCGGATCAGCGCAGTGCGCCGGCCGCAGCGCACCAGCCGCGGCGGCCATTGGAGGGTGAACCAACGGCAAAGGAAGACCTTTCTCTCTGTCTCTCTCACTGTCCACTCTGCCTGTCAAAAAAAATAAAAAATAAATAAATAAATAAATAAAACATATATAAAGTCACCGAAGATAAATCAGAGTTGAACCATACTATTAAGTAAATGGACCTAACAGACATTTACAAAACATTTCACTGAACAGCTACAGAATACATATTCTTCTCATCAGCACTTGGAACATTCTCTAGGAAAGAGCATATATTGTGTCACAAGTCACTCTTAGTAAATTTATAAAAAGATTGAAATCATACCCTCTGTCTTCTCAAAAATCAAGGAATAAGAAAAGAAATCTAACACAAGAAGAATAATAGAGCTTTGAAAACACATGGGAATCAAGCACCATGCTACTCAATGACTAATGAGTCATTGGAGAAATTAGGAATCAAAACTATTCTTGAAATATATCATATTTAGGCCAGCGCTGTGGCTCAATAGGCTAATCCTCCACCTTGCGGCGCCGGCACACCGGGTTCTAGTCCCGGTCGGGGCGCCAGATTCTGTCCCGGTTGCTCCTCTTCCAGGCCAGCTCTCTGCTGTGGCCTGGGAGTGCAGTGGAGGATGGCCCAAGTCCTTGGGCCCTGCACCCCATGGGAGACCAGGAGAAGCACCTGGCTCTTGGCTTCGGATCAGCGCGATGCGCCGGCCACAGCACGCCGCCACAGCGGCCATTGGAGGGTGAACCAATGGCAAAAGGAAGACCTTTCTCTCTCTCTCTCTCTCTCTCTCTCTCTCACTATCCATTCTGCCTGTCAAAAATTAAAAAAAGAAAGAAATATATCATATTTAAACCTGTGGTAGATGGAAAAAAGCAGTATTAAGAGAGAAATTTATAGCATTAAGTGAATATATTAAAGATTAGGAAGATCTCAAATAAAGGATTCAATGTTGCATCTTGAGAAATCCCAAATTAGTAGGAGGTCAGAAATAATAAGGAGCAGAGCAGAACTAATTGAAATTGAAACTAAAAACCAATATAAAAGATCAATGAAACAGAAAGCTGGATTTTTGAGAATATAAAAAAATAGACAAAACCTTAGCCATATTAACAGAACTAAACTTGAATAAAATTAGAGATGAAAAAGAAAACATTACAACCAATACCACTGAAATACAATGGATCATAAGAAACTACTATGAAAAACTATATATTAGCAAATTCGAATACCCCCTAAACGGATAAATTCCTGAATATATATAAGCTAACTTTAAAAATAAGCTATTAAAAAATGAATAAGATGTAGAAAATTTAAACAGATCCATAACAAGAAAAATATTAAAGCATGGAATGAAATTGAAGTGTTGTGTTCTTTTGGGGGAGTCATGTTGTCTTCCTTGTTCTTGTTTCTTGTACTTCTGCATTTACTTTTAGAGATTTGAGGAAACACTTGTTGATTTTATCTTCGAACTAGGTCTCTGTGGCTTAGTGGAGTATCTGCTCCTTCACTGACTACCTAGAAGCATATGCTGGGTGCAGCCAGGGAGCTCTGGTGAGTGCTCAAGGGTAGGGTGAGAATCGAGGGTGACCACCCAAGTTGGGTGCGGTAGATCCATATTGTCAGCAGTGGAGAGGTATGATCAAGCCTATTGGCATAATCACCTCGGCTCCTCTCTTCCAAGGTGATCAATGCCCAGGGTTACCCACAGTGGGTACGGCACTCATCTATTCTGGCACATGAACCACACAAAACCTATTCAGTTCTCAGTGTGAGCACGGAACCCTCTGCAATGAGACACTCCAGGCGATCATGGAGCTCTGAGCCTCTGACACCAGACATACTGATTTCTAAGAGATACAGCTGTACCCCTTGCCCTATCATGCCTTCACTGGATTCCCACAGTCATGGCAAACAAGGTTCCCATGGTCACAGGGTGCAAAGGATCCCCTCTGCCCCACATGCCTGCCTGGTTCTTGGAGAGAGCAGTCATTTCCAGAGCCAGCTGCCTACGAGTGCTCTGCCTTGGCAGTTTGAGCCCTGGAGCCTGTGATAGGTTGAGAGGATAGTGGCAACTCATAATCCAAGTGGGTGTCTAACCCCTTGCCAACCTTCCAAGACAGACTCAAAGTCAGTGGGAAACATGGATTTTTCCCTCTGATAAAACCACTGGGTCTCATATGCAAGAGCCACCACAGCCTCTACGGGTTTCAAGATGGCACCTTCTCCCCTCCAGTCACTGGACGCCCTTGTTGGAGGATGGAGAGAAAGAAACGTGATTTTCCTTCACTGGATTAGGTGGGACATTGACCCCTGCTAGAACCCCAGGCCAGACCAAAAATCAGTGTGGTCCACAAGATTCTCCCTCATGCAATATCACCAGTGGCACAGGCTGAAACAGTCTGCCCTCACTTCACGTTCAGAAACTGGCATCTCTTCTAGACACCAGTGCTGGGGTCATGTGTGGTGTCTCTACTTGCTGCTATGCATCTGATCTTTCCACACTGGTCTACTGCATCCTCCTTATTTCTGAAGAATTTCCACTGCAAACTTCTCTCCAACGCTCCCTTGGGAATGCACTTCCTCTGCTTCTGTTCTGCTACTTTCCCCTGTTCAACATCAGAACTTCTTTTCCTTATTTAGCCATCTTAGAATCCTCTTCCACATGCAAAATACGAAATAAGACCACTTACCTTACACCTTATACAAAAACCAATTCAAAATGGATCAAAGATATAAATCTATGACCGGATATCATCAAATTAAAATAGGAGAACATTGGGGAAACTCTGCAAGACATTGGCGAAGGTAAATACTTCTTGGAAAAAAACTCCAGAAACCAAAGCAGAAATAGACACATGGGATTACATCAAGCTACAAAGCTTCTGTACTGCAAAGGAAACACTTAACAAAGTGAAGAAGCAACTGACAATGGGAGAAAATATATGCAGCCTGCAACTGATAAAGGGTTAATATCCAGAATCTATAAAGAACTCAAGAAACTCAATAACTTCAAAACAAACAATTCATTTAAGAAATGGGCAAAGAACTTGAAAAGATATTTTTTAAAAAAGTAAATACAAAGGTCAACAGACACATGAAAAAATGCTCAGGATCACTAGCCATCAGGGAAATGCAAATTAAAAGCATAATGAGGCTTCACCTCACCCTAGTTAGAATGACTGTCATACAGAAATCAAGAAATAATAAATGCTAGAGAGAATATGGGGGAAAAGGTTCCCTAATGTAAGCTAGTACAGCCATTGCTTCCCCACACCTGGTAATTTACCTAAACAAAATGAAATCAGCATAAGAGTTCTTTGCTCCCCTCTGTTTACTGCAGCTCACTTCACAATAGCTAAGATATGGAATCAACCCAGATGCCCATCAATGGATGACTGGATAAAGAAAATGTGATATGTATGCCTACCTCTCACTGTATACAAAAATCAACTCAAGGTGGATCAAAGACCTAAATTTAGGACCTGAGACTATGAAGTTACTAGAAGAAAATTCAGGGGAACATTTCAGGACATTGGTGGAGGTTACAACTTTTTTTAGAAAAGATCCCCAAAGCACAGGAAACAAAAGCAAAACTAGATAAATCTGATTATATGAGACACAGAAGCTTCTGCCCAGAAAACAAAACAATCAATAGAATGAGGACAGCCAACAGAGTGTGAAAAATATTTGCAAGCTACACACCTGACAAAGGATTAATACCCAGAATATATCAACAACTCAAAGAAAAACCCCAGTGATAAAAAACATCCATTTTTGAAATCCATTTTAGGTGGTTCTCAAAAGAAGATATACAAATGGCCAAAAATATATAATATATGAAAGATGTTCCACATCATTAGCCATCAGGGAAATGCAAATTAAAACCACAATGAGATATCACCTTACCCCTGTCAGAATGGCTATTATCCAAGAGACAGAGAATAACAAATGCTGGTGATGATGTGGAAAAAGATGATCTCTTACACACGGTTGGTGGAAAGGTAATTAAATGCAACCACTGTAGAAAGAAATATAGAGATTCTCTCACTACTGGGTACATGCCCAAATGATATGAACACATTGTATCAAAGAGACACCTGAACCATCATGTTTATAGCAGCATTGTTAACAATAGCCAATATATGGAATCAACGAAAGTGTCCACCACCAGATAAATGGATAAAGAAAATGACACACACACACACACACACACACACACACACACTCTGGAATATTATTCAGCTAGAATGAAATTCTATCATTGCATCAAAATGGATGCAACTATAGGACATCATATTGAGTGAAATAAGCTGGATTGAGAAAGACAAATATCACATGTTCTCCTTTATATGTGGGGACTAAAATTACAAGAAAAAAGTGAAAAAGAAAGAAATGTCTGTGTATATCAGTATTGCTGAAAACGTATTTTTGTCAAACAAAACAATGATTAAGAACAATATACTACTATAGTTTAATGCTATGAGATTATTTTAAAATTTACTTTATGTGAGTGAAATTGACGTATTTTAATTTGATTATTGTTTATAGCCCTTGCCTACATTCTTGCTGAATTATGGTGTCTTTCCTTTTTATTTGTTGAATTCTTTATTTAATGAAGCATTAAGCTTTTGATTATAATATAAATTAAAATTTTTTAAAAAATTTCTTTGGAATTATCAATAAGTTTTTAGAGTGCAAAGGAGTCCTAAAGCCAATCACTTGAAGGCTTTTGTTCTGTATCATGTTATGGTTTGGATAGTAAAACTATAATGGATAATGTCAAACCTCTTTTCATTTCATAGCCATCTGTACAGAAATGCTTTTTATTTTCATCTATGGCAGAAAATAGACTAAATTACTAAAATTGTATGAATCTTAACCAATAATCTATGAAAACTTGAAAAGAAAGAATTCAGACTCAGGGCTGATGTCACAGCATAGTAGGTTAAGCATCTGCCTGAGAAACTAGCATCCCCTATGGGTGCCGGGTCAAAACCCAGCTACTCCACTACTGATCCAATTCCCTGCTAATGCAATTGGGAAAGCAGTGGAGAATGGCCCAAGTGCTTGGGTCCCTGCACCCACGTGGGAGACCTGGAAGAAGCTCCTGGCTCCTGGCTTCACTTTAGCCTGGCCCAACAATGGCTGTTGCGGTATTTGGGGAATGAATCAGTGGATGGAAGATCTCTCTCTCTCTCCTATTCTATGAGGTGATATCTCATTGTGGTTTTAATTTGCATTTCCCTGATTGCTAGTGATGTGGAACATTTTTCATATATTATATATTTTTGGCCATTTGTATATCTTCTTTTGAGAACCACTTAAAATGGATTTCAAAAATGGATGTTTTTTATCACTGGGGTTTTTCTTTGAGTTGTTGATATATTCTGGGTATTAATCCTTTGTCTCCCCTCCCGCCTCTCTCTCTCTCTCTCTCATCTCACTTCCTCTCTCTGTAACTCTGCCTTTCAAGTAAATAAAAAATAAATCTTAAAAAAATTCAGACTCTAGTGCAGCAGTTATGAGTCAGTACTTTTCAGATATTTCTTTTTCAAAATTCATTCAGTTTGTTTCATTTGACAGACTTGAGAGAAGGTGAGGGAGAGAGAATGCGAGAAAGAGCGAGCTCCCATCTGCCACTTTATTCTTCAAATGCCTACAGTGGTGTGGTTGGGCCATGGCTGAAGTTGGGGAATATGGAATTCGATCTGGGTATCCCATGAAAATAGCAGGAACCCAACTTCCTAAGCCATTACTACACTCTTTCAGCATATGCATTAGCAGGAACTTGAAACAGAAGCGCCACCAGGTTTTGATGGCAATTGCTCCAATATGAGATGTGGGCATCTTAACTAGAATCTTAACTGCTAGTCCAAATGCCTGCCATTCTCATATATTGCTGATATGCCCCATTCCATCCTGCTGAAATCATGGGTCTGGTGGCAGATTTGGGATAAAATATATATCAACATATATTTATAAAAAGGTCTGAAATTTACAGGGCTTCTATATTTCACCATATTTACATTTTATCAAGTAATAAGGAAATTCCCTGGATAAAAAGAAGCTCCATGGAAATTAATCACATTCTGTTGAGAATTAGAAATTGATACATACTAGACACTTAACATTCAATTAGTAATATTTTTGCACACCTCACCACCATCAATAGTTTGATTCAGAGGTGGTGTATTCTAGTAATTAAGAGATTGGGATCTAGAGACAAAACTGAGTCTAGTCTCAGTTCTGCTACCAATGAGCTCCATTACTATTGTAAAATTTCATAATCACTAGTTGTTTCACTTTCCTTATATTTAATATAGAGATAGTACCTATATGCAGAACAATATGAGGACTAAAAATATTGTGGCAATATGAAGCAGTTGCCTTATATTTTGCCATGTAGTACATATTAATTTTTTGCTTTTCCTAATTCAAGTCAAAATAAATGCTTTAAGAGTCAGAGCAGGTTACTAAGAAGTCCATCTGGTATGATCTATAGTAAATAAAGGGTGTATGCAATATTATCTAGCACACTTTTATAATTAGAGGCCAGCACTGTGGCATAGTAAGTTAAGCCTCCACCTGCTGTGGCAGTAACTCCTATGGGCACCGGTTTGAGTTCCAGATGCTCCTCTTCCAATTCAGCTCTCTGCTTATCATCTGAGAAAGCAGTAGAAGCCTGCAAGTGCTTGGGCCCCTGCATCTGTGTGGGAGACCTGGAAGAAGATCTTGGCCCCTGATTTGGATTGACCCAGCTCTTACTGCTGCAGCCATTCAGGGAGTGAGCCAGTGGATAGAAGATCTTTCTATCTCTCTCTCTCAAATAAATAAATAAAATATTTTTCAACATTAAGTGAACACAAGGCCTTCAGAAACCTCACTTTTTGTAGACTTCTTAATTTTTCTTTTTCCTCTAGTACTACTGTTAGTTGAGGTTGTATTGGCTGAAGCTATTTTTTTTAATTTTATTTGTTACACAAGTTTCTTGTATTTCATATATATAGATTTAAGAACATAGTGACATTTCCCCCACTACCCTCCCTCCCGCCCATGCTCCAATCCCTTCTCTTCATGCATATCACATTCCCACTCTTAATTTTTACAAATATCTATTTTCAATTTAATTAATGATCATTTATGTAACCCTACACTAAGTAAAAGAATTCAACAAATAGTATGAAGAGAAAAAAAAAAAAAAACCACTGTTCCTCAAAGGAGAGACTACAGCTACAGCTATAGACTTGTTAATCTTAAAAATGGTTCCAGTACTTTATTATTTACTACAAAATATCTTTAATTACTTATATGTTGACATTAATATGTATGCCAAAAATGCATTATTGGAGCAAGTGTTTAGCATAGTTGTTATGACACCAATTTAGGATGGGCCCCATAAATAAAAATCACACATTGATTTTCAAAGTGAAAATGCATTAGAAGAAAATTGTTAGAATTTTTAAAGCTGACATCTGGTCATTTTACCTAGTGTTTTAAGACTTCAGTTGAGGAGTGTCTTCAAGATGACAGAATAGCGAGGGAGCACACTGATAGTCCAGGAAAAGATAGTTTAATAAAAGTGAAGATAGTGAAGTCTCAGGGAAGAGTTAGGGAAAAAAATGCAGAGGAAACTCTTCCGGAATTAGAGGGACACGGTGGATCTACCTGGAGGACATAGGCACCCATGGCTCGGGAGCACAGCTACCAAGAATCTTCTCCTCCACACCAGCACTGGAAAGATAGGTGAGGTGAAACCACAGTAACCCGAGACACTGGTAGAAAAGTGGCGGGAAGAGCCTAGAGGGAATGAGGCTTGAAGCCCCATGAAGGAAAGTACACCAGCCTAACTAGAGGAGAAAAAAAAAAGGGGGGATGGTACGGACACGATTTTCTCTCTCCACACACCTTACAAAGGCGTGCGAGACAATAGAACAGGTGCCATTTTGGACATATGTAACAGCTGCGCCAGCTTGGGGCTGTGCGTGCCCTCAACCAAACAGAAAAATTTAACTCTGGTTGGGAGTAATAACAAGAGACTAAGACCTAGTGAA
The DNA here is from genome assembly GCF_964237555.1 of Oryctolagus cuniculus. Lineage (NCBI taxonomy): Eukaryota > Metazoa > Chordata > Mammalia > Lagomorpha > Leporidae > Oryctolagus > Oryctolagus cuniculus. The sequence continues at coordinate 103,106,525 of NC_091453.1, read as the reverse complement.
TGTGTGCATCTTATGAACCAGGACTGTAAAAAAAAAAATGAGGGTATGTGGGAGAACTCACAGTGTGGCTGAGATGTGAGTAATCTCGGTGTGAGATGCCACAAACTCGGTAGCCTTGGATACCCGGTGGGAGATACTGCAGGGGAATCTGAGCTTACACTGAGGACTGCACAGATCCTTAGTGTGGTCCTTGGGACAGAGCAGACAAATATAATACCCACTGGGCTAGTGCTCAGGCACTGATCACTATCAAGAAGAAGAGCTCAGCTGAGTGGAATTACTTCCATTCTGAATAAAAAAAAAAAGAGAGAGAGAGAGAAGATTTACCATGCCAAACCTGGCTGTGTCACGTTTGGCACACCCTTAACCCTGAAGAACTGAACAGAGCTGTCTGGCCACACCCACCAAAAGCCTCTAGAGATTCACCAAAAGCAGACAGTCCACTTAATCTAGAGTCACAGTATAATGAGAAAAGCCACCACAGTGGAAAAAAAAAAGCAGAAGAACCCAAAGAATATCTCCACAATCCCAAACAACAAATGCAGAAACTGAGGAAACAAGAACAAGGAAGACATCATGATGCTCCTAAATGAACATGACACTCCAGGACAAGATTATGAAAATGATGAGATAGAAGAAATGCAAGACATAGAATTCCAAAAAATTTATGATAAGAACATTTAGAAGTTATCAAAAACAAATGCATAAACTACAGAAATCCATACAGCACAGGACAGAAAATTTCTCTCATGAAAATGAAATCTTAAGGAGGAATCAAAATGAAATGAGGAATTTAGTAGTACATGAAATTGAAATATTGAAAATAAATCAAAATGGAATGAAGAATTCAATAGAACAAATAAGAAACACATTTGAGATACTTAAAAACTGAATCAGTGAGGTAGAAGAGAGAGTATCAGACTTAGAAGACAGAGCAGAGGGAAGTATACAGTCAAACAAAAGAAAAGAAGAGGAAATTAGAAATCTAAAAACTATTGTTGGGGATCTACATGATACTAGTAAAAAAAAAAATTCGGGTTCCAGGAGTTCCTGAAGGCATGGAGAGGGAGAAAGGATTAAAAGGCCCTTTTAGTGAGATGCTAGCAGAGAACTTCCCAGGTTTGGAGAAGGACAGAGACATCCTAGTACAGGAAGCTCATAGAACCCCTAGTAAACATGACCAAAAGAGATCCTCACCACGACATGTTGTAATTAAACTCACCACAGTGAAACCTAAAGAAAAGATTCTAAAATGTGCAAGAGAGAAATGTCAGATTACTCTCAGAGGATCTCCAATTAGACTCACAGCAGACTTCTCATCAGAAACCCTACAGGCTAGGAGGGAATGGCAAAATATAGCCCAAGAACTAAGAGAAAAATAATACTATATCCTGCAGAGCTCTCATTTGTGAATGAAGGTGAAATAAAGACCTTTCACAGCAAACAGAAATTGAAAGAATTTGTCACCACTCGTCCAGCCCTGCACAAGATGCTTAAAGACGTATTACACACAGAAACACAGAAACACGGCCATCAATACGAAAGAAGGTAAAGGAAGAAAACCTCCCAGTAAAAGATCACAGGAAGTTCAAAACATATATTAGAAATGTCTTTGGGGAAATGGCAGTGGAAAGTCACTACTTACCAATAGTCACATTGAATGTAAATGACCTCAACTCTCCAGTTGAGTCTTTTACACAGACTGGCTGAATGGCACCAGAACACCGGGTTCTAGTCCCATTCGGGGCGCTGGATTCCGTCCTGGTTGCTCCTCTTCAAGTCCAGCTTTCTGCTGTGGCCCGGGAGCGCAGTGGAGGATAGCCCAAGTGCTTGGGCCCTGCACCTGCATGGGAGACCGGGAGGAAGCACCTGGCTCCTGGCTTCGGATCAGCACGGTGCACCGGCCGCAGCGGCCATTTGGGGGTTGAACCAATGGAAAAAGAAGACCTTTCTCTCTGTCTCTGTCTCTCTCTCTCTCTCACTGTCCACTCTGCCTGTCAAAAAAAAAATCTATTTACTGCTTACAAGAAACACGTCTTTCCAACAAAGATGCATGCAGACTGAAAGTGAAAGGCTGGAAAAAGATATTACATGCCAACAGAAACTAAAAAAAGAGCTGGCATAGCCATCTTAATATCAGACAAAATAAACTTTAACACAGTCCCGGTTAGGGCCCCAGATTATGTCCCTGTTGCTCCTCATCCAGTCCAGCTGTCTGCTGTGGCCCAGGAGTGCAGTGGAAGATGGCCCAAATTCTTGGGCCCTGAGCCCACATGGGAGAAGCACCTGGCTCCTGGCTTCAGATCACTGCAGTGTGCCGGCCGCAGGGGAGTGAACCAATCGCAAAGGAAGACCTTTCTCTCTGTCTCTCTCTATCACTATCCACTCTGCCTGTCCACAAAACAAACAAACAAACAAATAAAAAAAAAGAATGCTGTTTACTATGATCAGGAACTGGGGCTGTCAACATTGAAAAAAAGTTTTTTTTCTGAATAATAAATGGCTAAACTAGCTATGTTGTTAAGAGAAGTCACTCATCAGTGTAAATATCCTCATTTTCAGGAAGATAGATCTCTCAATGGGGAAATTGATTGTTTATCATATAATTACTTATCAATTCATTTACTACTCCTTTGCAGCTATGTCCACCAGTCTCAAAATCTAGTAACAACGTTTCTCCAACTCCATTCACATTCATGCATTGAAATATATTCTGTATATAAAGATAATTGAAAATTAATTTTGATGTGAATGGCATGGGAGAGGGAGTGGGGGATGGGATGGTTGTGGGTGGGAGGGAGGCTATTGGGTGAAAAAGCTGCTAAAATCCGAAAGTTGTACTTTGGAAATTTATATTTATTAGATAAAAGTTAAAAAAAGAGATCCCAGTGGAAAGAATGGGTCATCAAAGAAGGAGGTACCTTTCTCTGAAGGGAGGAGAGAACTTCCACTTTGACCATGGTCTTGTCTAAATATGATCAGAGTCGGTGAACTCAGGGGGCTTCCATAGCCTTGGCAGCTCATGACAAGAGCCTAGGGTGATTATTGAGGCCATAAACAAGAGTGTCAATTTGTTAAGTCAACAACAGGAGTCACTGCACACTTGCTCCTCACGTAGGATCTTTGTCCTTAATGTGCTGTACATTGAGATTTAATGCTATAACTAGTACTCAAACAGTGTTTTTCACTTTATGTTTCTGTGTGGGAGCAAACTGTTGAAATCTTTACTTAATGTATGCTAAACTGATATTCTGTATATAAAGAGAATCAAAAATGAATCTTGATGTGAATGGAAGGGGAGAGGGAGTGGGAAAGGGGAGGGTTGCGGGTTGGAGGGACGTTATGGGGGGGAAGCCATTGTAATCCATAAGCTGTATTTTGGAAATTTATATTCATTAAATAAAAGTTAAAAAAATTGGGCCGGCACCGCGGCTCACTAGGCTAATCCTCCGCCTAGCAGCACCGGCACACCGGGTTCTAGTCCCGGTTGGGGCGCCGGATTCTGTCCCGGTTGCCCCTCTTCCAGGCCAGCTCTCTGCTGTGGCCAGGGAGTGCAGTGGAGGATGGCCCAGGTGCTTGGGCCCTGCACCCCATGGGAGACCAGGAAAAGCACCTGGCTCCTGGCTCCTGGCTCCTGCCATCGGATCAGCGCGGTGCGCCGGCCTCAGCGCGCAGGCTGCGGCGGCCATTGGAGGGTGAACCAACGGAAAAGGAAGACCTTTCTCTCTGTCTCTCTCTCTCTCACTGTCCACTCTGCCTGTTAAAAAAAAAAAAAAGTTAAAAAAATTTAAAAAAAAGGAGAAGGACACAGGGACACAGAAATGCTAATTACCTGCTTTGATCAGTGCACATTGTGGATCATGTGTTGAAACCCTGTACTGAATCCCATACAAATGTATGAGCATTGCATGTTAATAAAAATGTAATAAATAAACATAAATCATAAGAATGAAAAAAAGAAAAAAGAAACATATTCCTTAAACCAATTCTTCAAACTTTATAAAAATCTGCTCTTGACTTCCCTCTTTCAATACACTACTAATATTTTGTCAAGATCGTGTTTTATTTCAACACATAATAAATTCAGTTTTATTTGATCATCAAGAGATTATTTTGATGGTCGTTTTTGATGTTGATAGTCATAATTGTGGTTGTTAAAACAATATGAATAAATGAGAATTGTATGAATACACAAAGCTTAAGAATAGAAGATGGCCCATGAGAATATTCACAGAAAGTGAGAAGAAGATAAACTAGAGAAGACTTAAAAGAAATAAGATAAATAGCATAGAATCATATCTCAAAGCCAAGAAATGAACAAGGGCTTCTTTATTGGTTAGATGATCATAATTATCATGCATGAGAAGTTTAGGATAGTAAGGATCTAAAGGAGACTGTTAAATTTGTTTAAAAGAAGTTTAGGAAACTTCAAAGAGAACAGTTAGTCATGGAGTGGATATATGGTTGTTAAATTTGACAAACGGGTCTATACTAAATCTGAAGGAATTTAAGAAAAAAATTGAAAATACATGAACATAGTTGGAAAGATCCTCTAAATCAAGTTTGAATTGAAGTTTCCATTGTTGGGGGTGGATTCAAGATATTGGAGAAATAATGTAACGGTCTTGTAATTTAAGTCAGAGGTCAGCAATTTTTTTATGTAAAGGCCCTCCTGTTTCTGTCACAACCCTATAACTCTGTCATGATAAAGGAAAGAAAGCAGCTAATATATAAGCAAATGGATGTAGGGGCATGTGTTCTCATAACTCTTTCTTGAAAAAAATCAATTGGCATCCTAGATTTGGCCCACAAGCTTTAGATCGCTGATCTCTGTATTAGAATAAGAAAATATTATAAAACAAAGGAAGTCTTTAACAAGACAGAATATGAAGTTGTTGGTATTAGATACATTCAATGGATCTAGCAACTATTCAAAGTATTTGTGAATAGCGCCTGAAATTGCAACATCTGAGGACAGCTATTCATCTTTCCTAAAGAAAAATATTACATGACTGAAGCTGATATCTGGCTTACATGAAACTTGACCACCACACTGTATCATCCTGCACTGAAATAAAAGAGTTTTTATGACACCATATTTTGCATAAAGTTTCCGCTTCCTAAATTAATAACCTTTGTCAATTTATAATTTTATTCAATGAACACCATGTTGCTATTCAAATATCCTAAAAAACTTGAACACTATGTTGCTATTCAAATATCCTAAAAAAGCTTGATCCATTGACTACTTCTAAAATCACATTCAGACTTAGATAATACTAGTCCCCTCAATATTAGTTTTCATGGGGTTTTTCTTAAAAGGGAAAAAAGTTGAAGGAACAAGAGGTTGCAACAGTTGTGCTTTGTTGAACTCAACTTCACCAATTGTTTTAAAATGTTATTTATTTATATCATTTTCTGATAGAAAAGCACAAAGAGATATGAACACACGCACACACACACACACACAGAGAGAGAGAGAGAGAGAGAGAGAGAGAGACCTTTCAATTGCTGGTTTATTCCCCAAGTGAACACAATAGCCAGGGTTGCTTTCAATCCAGGTCTCCCACAAGAGTGACAGGGACTCAAGTACTTGAGCCAACATTGCTGACTCTGAGGTTCTTCATTAAAAGGAAGCTGGAATTGTAAGCAGAGGCAGAACTTGAATCCAGGAACTCTGACATAGTATCTGAACATGTCAACTGAAATCTTTTTGTTTAACTTTTTTTTAATAAATATAAATTTCCAAAGTACAACTTTTGGATTATAGCTGCGTTCCCCCCCCCAAGAACCACCCTCCCACCTGCAGCCATCCCATCTCCCAGTCCCTCTACCATCGCATTTTTCATCACAATTCATTTTCAATTATCTTTATGTACAGAAAATCAATTTAGTATATACTAAGTAAAGATTTCAACAGTTTGCACCCACACAGAAACACAAACTATAAAGTACTGTTTGAGTACTGGTTATACTGTTAATTCACATAGTATAACACATTAAGGACAGAGATCCTACATGGGGAGTAAGTGCACAATGACTCCTGTTGTTGATTTAACAATCGACACTCTTATTTATGGTGTCAGTAATTGCCCGAGGCTCCTGTCATGAGTTGCCAAGGCTATGGAATCCTCTTGAGTTCACCAACTCCAATCTTATTCCTACAGGGTCATAGTCAAAGTGGAAGTTCTCTCCTCCCTTCAGAGAAAGGTACCTCCTTCCTTGATGGCCCATTCTTTCCACTGGGATCTCACTCACAGAGATCATTCATTTAGGTCTTTTTTTTTTTGCCACAGTGTCTTGGCTTTCCATGCCTAAAATACTCTCATGGGCTCTTCAGCCAGATCCGAATGCCTTAAGGGCTGATTCTGAGGCCAGAGTGCTATTTAGGACATCTGCCATTCTGAGTCTGTTGTGTATCCTGCTTCCCATGTTGGATGGTTCTCTCCTTTTTAATTCTATCAGTTAGTATTAGCAGACACTAGTCTTGTTTATGTGATCCCTTTGACTCTTAGACCTATCATTATTATCAATCGTGAAATGAAACTGATCATTTTGACTAGTGAGATGGCATTGGTACATGCCACCTTGATGGGATTGAATTGGAATCCCCTGGCACATTTCTAACTCTACCATTAGGGGTAAGTCCGATTGAGCATGTCCCAAATTGTACATCTCCTCCCTGTCTTATTCCCACTCTTATATTTAACAGGGATCACTTTTCAGTTAAGTTTCAACACTTAAGAATTATTGTGTATCAATTAAGGAGTTCAAACAATAATATTAAGTAGAATAAAAAATACTAAAAGGGATAAAGTATTAAGTTGTACATCAGCAGTCAGGACAAGGGCTGATCATGTCATTGTTTCTCATAGTGTCCATTTCATTTCTACAGGTTTCTTTTTTGGTGCTCGGTTAGTTTTCACTGATCAGGGAGGACATATGATATTTGTCCCTTTGGGAATGGCTTATTTCACTCAGCATGATGTTTTCCATGTTCCTCCATTTTGATGCAAATGACCGGATTTTATTGTTTTTTACTGCTGTTTTTAATCTTCCGCAGGCGGAAGATTAGCCTATTGAGCTGCAGCGCCAGCCAACAGCATTGTTAAAAAGAGTGCATTCTCACTTCTATTCCAATAACTTTCAAATAGTATTTGTAAGGCATGCTCTAATTTACTCCTCCCGTCTACTGTACCAGCTCCTATTTCTAGTTTCCATATTATCAATGGTACTAATGTGTTTCAATAATCTTGGGTTTCAACCATGAGCACTATGTCTAACACCTCTTTCAAAATGGCTCCCAATATTTAACTAGTAACTTGGTGCTGACTATTTATAAATATCTTTAATGAAAGCCTCTGAGAATTGGGGAGATTTCTTGAATGATAGAGTAATTGACCAGCAAGAAATATTCCTCATTTAATCTGAAGAGAATGGGTACTCACTGAATGAAAGAATGTATGTGTAGGTTAAAGCAAGACAGCATTATTTATTAGCCTGAATTCAAGGTTATACAACTTCCAAAACTAAAATGTAGAAAAAGGTGAAATTGAAAAACAAATGATAAAAGAGAGAAACTGGAAACTACTGGTAAAACTGTAAGTGAAATTTAGAATGTTACAAAATGAATTAATCTATAACTAGTTAAAAGTTAGAAATCTGTATGATATCAATTTCAGTATGCAATAAAGACTGAATAATACTTAGTTTAATGATCAAATACTACAAGTTCCAAAAAAAGGATAGGTACTAGTTGTATTTAAATAATGTACATTTACCATCTTTGTAAAGCATTCAAAAGAGTAAAGACAAAATATTGTTTAACTGAGTCTATCCAAAGAGGATAGAGTTTTGCCCATTAGCTGACTAATCTTCAAAAATATCAATCCCATCCTCGTATTCACTACTGATATTCTGATGAGTGACTTTTGGCAGTGAATCCCCCACCATAGCTAGCAGCCTGGGGCTATTATGACAGTTGTGTGAATATCAAGCTCTTCTTGTAAAACAAGTTTCCTCTAGTGATTAGAAAAGAAATTGAGGCTTCTTAGTCTTAAGTCTGAAAACATGACTACCAGGAGAAACAAATTCTAAGACAAAATTCCAACAAAGATACTTGTACTCACATTTTTTGGTAACCTGTTTGTAGACAAAGAGAAGTCTCTCTCTGTTCTCACACCCATTTCACATGAAAAGCTTATTCTGAAACAAACACAATTACATTTTTCCATCCTAAATGGATGGAAGAATGCAGAATCCTTGCAATTGTATCAGGTGGTAAGATCTTCAATGAAGAAAACAGGCAGAACTAATAAACTTCAGAACTAGTACACTGCTCTTAAGATATAGAATCCTGGATTTGCAAATTTTGCAACATCTCATTCATGTAACAGAAGATTGGTCCTCTTGCACTATTCAAAAAAATATTAGTCAGCTTTTCATCACTATAAAAAAAAAAACACCTGTGAGGCTTCCAAGAGTAGTGAGGGAGCTTACTATTCTAGTCTAGGAGAAGATAATTTTAAAAAAGTGGAGAGAATCCAATATCAGGGAAGAGTTAGTGAGAAAACAGCAAAGGAAACTCCACATAAATTAGAGGGACACAGTGGACCTATATGGAGGGTGTGGACGCCCACAACTCAGAACCCTAGCAGCCAAGAGTCTCTGCACCAGCATTGCAGAGGTAGATGAGACCAGACTGCAGCAGTCCAAGCTGCTGGCGATAAAGCTACAAGAAGAGCCTAGGGGGAACCTGGCTTGGAGCCCCATGGGGGATAGTGTACCTTCCAAACTAGAGGAGGAAAAAAAACAGGAGGGACGTGCTTCTCTTTCCCCAATCACCTTGCAATGGCATCCTGTAACAAGCTGATAGAGTGGACACCATTTTGGTGCCAGCTCTTGCCTGTGCCCAGCGACCAGCTGAGCAGACATTCCTGAATCTGGTGGGGAGAACTAACAGGGGCTGGGAGCTCATGACTATGTGAAGCTTCTGTGATGGGACTGTAAAAAAAAAACTGAGGCAGTGTGGGAGGACTCATGGTGCTGCTGTGATTTTGGGCAGTCACTGTGGAATACTTCACATGCTCACGTCTTCCTGGTTATCTAGTGAGGCACATTTCTGGGGAATCTGAGCTTATACTGAGGACGGCAGAGATCCTTTGTGTGGTCCTTGGGGTAGAGCAGATGAATATTATACCCACTGGAGTTAGTGCCCAGGCACTCTTCTCCTTTGAGAAAAGGAGCTCAGCTGAGCAGAATAAACCTCCCTTCTGACAGCAGCTCAATAGGCTAATCCTACGCCTGCAGCGCTGGCACCCCGGGTTCTAGTTGCCAGATTATGTCCCGGTTGCTCCTCTTCCATTCCAGCTTTCTGCTGTGGCCAGGGAAGGCAGTGGAGGATGGCCCAAGTGCTTGGGCCCTGCACCAGCATGGGAGACCAGGAGAAGCACCTGGCTCCTGGCTTCGGATTGGCGCAGTGCGCTGGCCACAGCGGCCGTTGGGGGGTGAATCAATGGAAAAGGAAGACCTTTCTCTCTGTCTCTCTCTCAGTGTCCACTATGACTCTCCAACAAAAAAAAAGAGGAGATTTACCACACCATGAGCTTAGACATGCCCTTCACCCTGGGGAACTGAACAGAGCTCCCTAGCCACACCTACCACAAACCTCTAGATGTTTACTGAAAGCAGACACCCCCCTTAACTACAGAGTCATAATACAAAGATAAAAGCCACCACAGCAAAAAAAAAAAAAAAAGAGGAAACTAACTACTATCTCCACAAACGCTGAATAACAAATGCACCAATTCAAGAAACAAGAATAAGGAAGATAAGATGATGCCCCCAAAAGAACATAACACTTTAATACTATGTTGTGAAGATGATGAGATTGAAGAAATGCCAGAAATGGAATTAAAAAAATAGATAATAAGATTGCATAGAAATAATCAGAAGCAAATACACAAACTACTGAAATCCATTCAGGACATGAAAGAAAATTTCTCCCATGAAATTGAGATCTTAAAGAGAAATCAAAGTGAAATGAAGAATTCAATAGAACAAATAAAAAATACAGTGGAAAGCCTTAACAACGGAATCAGTGAAGCAGAAGAAAGAATATCTGACTTAGAAGACAAAGCACAGGAAATTATACAGTCAAATAAAAACAAGAAGAGGAAATTAGAAAACTAATTTAGAGGATACTATCAAATGACCAAGCTTATGGGTTCTAGGAGTTCCTGAAGTCATGGAAAGAGAGACAGGATTAGAAGGCCTTTTTATTGAAATAATAACAGACAACTTCCCTATTTGGAGAATGAAGGGGACGTCTAAGTACAGGAAGCACATAGAACTCCTAATAGACATGACCAGAAATGATCTTCACCACTGCACATTGTAATCAAACTCACAACAGTAAAAGATAAAGAAAAGATTCTAAAATGTTCACAAAAGAAACACCAGATTACTTTCAGAGGATCTCCAATTAGACTCACAGCAGACTTGTCATCATAAATCCTACAGGCTAGGAGAATATGACAAGATATATTTCAAGTCTTAAGATAAAAAAAACTGTAAACCAAGAATACTATACTGTGAAAAGCTCTCATTTATGAAAGAAGGTGAAATAAAGACCTTATATAATATACAGAAATTAAAAGAATTTGTCACCACCCACCCAGTCCTGAAAAAGGTGCTTAAGGATGTGTTGCACACAGAAACACAAAAATGTGGTCATCACTGTGAAAGAAGGTAAAGGAAGAAAATCTCCCAGTAAACGTACAAATCCAAAGTAAAAACTAGGAATATATTTGGAAAAATAGCAAGTCAAAGTCGTTACTTATCAATAGTCACCTTGAATGTAAATGGCCTCAAATATCCAATTAAAAGACACAGACAGGCTGAATGGATTAAAAACAAAACTCTTCTATTTGTTGCCTACATCAACAACAAAGATGCATGCAGATTGAAAGTAAATGGATGGAAAAGATATTCCATGCTAACATCAACCAAAAAAGAGCTGGTGTAGCCATCTTAATATGAGACAAAATAAACTTTAACACAAAAACTTTTAAGAGAGACAAAGAGGGGCACTATGTAATGATTAAGGGACTAATTCAATAGGAATATGTAACTATTATAAATGTATATGCACCTAATTACAGGGCACCTGGCTATTTAAAAGAAATGTTAAGGGATTTAAAAGGAGATATATACTCCAATAAAATAGTAAAGGGAGACTTCAATACCCCACTTTCAGCAATGGACAGATCAACCAGACAGAAAATCAGCAAGGAAACAGCAGTTATTTGACACCATAGACAAAATGGACCTAACAGATATCTACAGAACTTTCCATCCTACAGTTGCAGAATGCACATTGTTCTCAGAATTAATTAATTAATTAAAAAATGGAAAAAATCTGTGATATGCTACTTGTGAATGCAATAGGTTTATTTTGGCTCATTGCTTTGGAGGTTCCCAATCCATGATTAGGTAGGCCCTATTGGTTCAGCTCTCTGTTGATTACAGAGGATGGCATGGTGGAGTCAATGCAGAGGAACAGCCACAAGGCAAGCCAAGAAGCAGGGAGAGATGCTAGTCCCAATTCAGGTTCTTATAACCAACCCTCTTAAAATCATTACTTTCTAAGGGTAAGCCCCCAAAGACCTAAGGAACTCCCACTGACCCATCTTATAAATTCTACAATTGGATCAAATTTCTACCCTTTTCCAAAAAGATATGGTTATTTGAAAGGCAGAGTTATAGAAAGAGGAGAGAGCGAAAGAGAGAGGGAGGGATGGAGGGAGGGAGGGGCGCGAGAGAGAGATGAAAGAGTGGAGAGGAAGGGAGGGGAGGGGAAGGGAGGGAAGGGGAGGGGAGGGGAGGAGAGGGCAGGGGAGGGGAGGGAAGGGAAGGGAAGGGAAGGGAAGGGAAGGGAAGGGAAGGGAAGGGAAGATCTTCCATCCTTTAGTTCACTCCCCAAATGACTGCAATGGCTATGGTTGGGCCAAACTGAAACCAGGATTCAGGATCTTCTTCTGGGTCTCTCACATGGATGCAGGGGCCAAAGCACTTATGTCGTATTCTGTTGCTTTCCCAGGCCCATTAGCAGGGAGCTGGATTCGAAGTGAATCAGCTGAGATTCAAACTGGCTGCCTATATGGGATGCTGGCCTTCTGGCAATAGCTTAACTCACTACATCACAATGTCAGCCCCAAGTTTTTACCCTTAATCCACAAACTTTAACATAAGACTTTGATGACAAAGACTTTAATACATGGGCCTTTGGAGGACAACAAAACTAATACCCATACCATAGTATGAATTAATCTTAAGCAGTGCTATTTTTCCAATCAAATCTTATTTTTAACATTCTTGTGCAAATTGGCCAACCCTAATATGATAGTTTCATTTAAGATACTATACCTGCTAATTAGCTAACCCCCAAGTGTTTCTACAGATAAAGATATTCCATATGCTAATTAGCCACGCTTAGGATTTTAATTAGAATTAACTTTTCCTGTTATTCATCACCCTCCTTGTATAGTCTTGAAATATTTTAAAGTTATTTTTCACCAAGATTATATAACTCACAGGGCCATATATGTATAAATATCACTAAAGCCCTCCCGATCCTCCACACTCTGGCTTACAGAATGTAGAGCTACTATTCATAGACAAGTGGGGTGAGTCCAGCCTGATGTTCCACTCTTCCCTTTAATGTGTAATTGGGTATTTACATCTATTGCCCCTACTAGAATTCCATATACAGCAGCATTGTTTTCTTCTCTGAATTTTTATGGCATTTCATAAGCAATTCTTAAATTTTTAATTATTTGAAATGTTCAGTCACACAGAGAAGTAAAAACAGAGAGAGAGAGAGAGAGAGAGAGAGAGAGCTTTTCCACATTCTGGTTCACTCCACAAATGTCTGCGGCTGCCAGTACTGAGTCAAGATGAATCTGGCTCACCAACATTGGCATGGACTCAAGTACCTGAGCCATCATCTATTATCTTCCTCAGGGTGCACATTAGCAGGAAGCTAGATAAGAAGCGGAGTAGTCAGGACTCAAACAAGGCATTCCAATATGGGGTTTGGTATACAACCACTGCACCTAAAGCATTCTCTACTCATATCATTTCTGGATTCTTGATAAGCTTCATAAAAGATTAGAATCCAGTCTTTCTTTATTATTGCTCTATTCATGGCTCACAGAAGAGCTTCTGGTAAATGAATGAGTCAATGAATGAACATATTAATGAATAACCTTTGTATCCCAGGCTACTATTAAATCTCTTTCACCCTCTGAAATTTCTTGACATATGCAGGGTCTTTTAAAAGTTCATGCAAAATATGTATTATGAAAAACTATACATTGATTTCAAAAATGTTTTCCACCAAAATACATTTATTCTCTAATTCCATTTTCCATAAACTATTTGAAGTGCCTATAAATAGAATAGGAAGAGTAATAGCTTATATTATTATTTTGATAACAGTGACTTAAGTACACTTTACATGGTACTACCACATTAGTTTTCCTGAAATACAATTATACAAACCTATCAGTCATTTCACTTAGCATATTGCATCTCGTTCTGATTTTCCCACTTGATTGAGAATTTGTTGAAGGCTAATACTTGACATTTTAAATTGTATCCTCATATCTAGCACTGTGAAAAGCACAAAGCAAGTATTAACAAATACATGTTGAATGAATAAATTTCCTAGGTCATTTAAATGGTTAAATAATAGAACCATAATTGCTCTCAAGTACATGAGTATGAAATTTAACATTATTTGTACTTAACAAGTTTGGAGATTTCAACTCTCATTAAATTGTATTATGTGAAAAGTTAGCTTTTCATATTAAATCAAAAGTTGAAAGGTGAGTATTGTGACACAGCAGGGTAAGCCACTGCTTACAATGCCTGCATCCCATATCTGAGAACCTGGAATTGAGTCCTGCCTCTACTTCCAAGTCACCCTTTTGCTAATGTGCCTAAGAGATAGCAGATGATGGACCAAGTACTTGGATTCCTGCAACCCATATAGGAGACCTGGATGGACTTCTCAGATCCTGCCTTAAGCCATCTCTCTCTCTCTCTCTCTCTCTCTCTCTCTCTCTCTCTTCTCCTCCTCCTCCTCTCCTCTCCTCTCCTCTCCTCTCCATTTTTCTCTCTGTTATTCTGCCTTTCAAGTAAATGAATCTTTAAACAAAGAAAAGAAATAGAAACTTGAGTAATTGTTTTGTCAATTAAGTCAATATTGGCTGCCATTTCAGTGTAGCCATGTGGTTTACTTTTTGCATAGATACTACAGGCAATTGTTTCAAGTCTAAAAAAAAGATGACCCTTCATTTGTTCCCCATGGCATAAAAGTGATTGTTGTGTAATGGAAAATTAAAGCTCTTACATAGACACTAGTACAAGTGCATTAGATCCTTAAGTATCAGAAGAACTTAATTATAGTCATTTTCTGTATAAGAAAGCTATATAGCATGAACCTTGAAAAAAACACCACTGTGGACTATATACTTTTCAAGGAAGGGTATTAAAGATTTGAAATTTTTGTTTTCAAAGTAAGCACATAACTGACAATCTAACGCTAACAGTCAAGCTTAACCTTTTAGTACGCACATTTGCCCTGCTATTAAAAAGATAAAAATCATTAAAGACCCAGCATTCCTCATTATTCTGATAAAATATACTAAAATAGGCAGACAACTCTAACTTCTGAATATAGAATTTTTAAAGCATAAGCAAAAATACTTGAAAATAAACATATTTCCATTTCTAGTTCTTCCAAATTCAAGTCATTTTCTCTCTATTCTGATCCTCATATTAATTCTGTTTGAAATCTGAAAATTATTCAAAGGTTATAATGTATTTTTAGCATATTTAAATTGATTTGTATGAGCTTATAATACCACCATCCATTGAAAATATTTGAATTGAATTAATTATTAAACCATATGTGACAGTCAAATGTTATTTGTTAGTAAAAATTGAATTTTTCTGAGAGTTTAGGGTTGATCTATTTGCAATTGAGCCCTAAATTTATTGCTAATTTTCCTAGACTAAAAGACAAATTGAACACATTATGGGATTATATAGTTCTTATTGTCTGATAAAAGGAACTGAAAGTACTTATGTGCAGAGAAAAATGTAACTTGAATGGAATTATTATATTAATGCTTTGAGGAGCACGGCAGAGACAGTGAGAAATACGACAGGCATTGACCTACACTTTGATTTCATAAAAGGTATAGAAATAGTTTTCATGTGGCCATTTCTCATACAGAACTAAAAGTAAAATGTAAGGGCATGAAGGAAGTGATCCAGTAGATGTATTGTACAAAAAAAATGGAATTTAAATTCCATTAGGAAGTTTCCAGTTCCTGCTGCAACACTGCTTCCCAGTCCCAGCAATCTCACACCAATACCCTTCCCCCTTCAGCCACTCCAACACATCATGATGAAAGCTTCTTTAAAGTCACAGACTTATGGTTGGATCACTTGAAATAAATTTCATCTGGAATGGAGGTAAACTACAAGAACAGAATTTGTAACAAAAAGTACTATTGGACTTCAGTCAGTTCTGATGGTGATATACAGCTTTGTCTCTCAAAAGCAAATGTCAGACACAAAAATGACATTCCTCCAGAATTTCTGATTTCATGCCTGGCATGTAAGCAACTTAGAAGTCTTCAATACATCCTAACAAGCAAAAAGCTCAACACATGAGAAACCAACAACTCTTAGAGATATCTCAGAGAAGTCAGGTCATAGACCAAACTGTTATCCAGAGAAATGGAGACACCGAGAATGACAGACAGAGAATCACGACTAACTAGAGCAGAAACCCATGAGTAGAAACCTGCATGAAGAAAATATAAACTACAACTGATGAAGTGCTAGAGATTCAGTGCTGACAAGAATGAGAAATAGAAACTCCATCACGACTTTATCAAGGGGGTCCCACACATTTCTGAGTCTTTCTTCTAGGATGTCCACAAAGTCTTCACTGTGAATATCAAAGAAAAGTCCCTCCTTGTTTCTAACAGGAAGAGGGAAGTGAGCCATTTTTTAAATAAATAAGAGCATTATGTTCTTAAAAGCCCATCCTCAAAAGAAACTATGTAAGCATATTGTAGCCTGCTGGGGTTTGCCAGGGTCTATCTTAACAGGAAGAAGGGAAATGTGCAATCCAGCTCACTCAGGTTATCCACCTAGGGGAAAAAAAAAAAAAAAAAAAACAAAAAAAACTCCAGACTTCTGAAGATACCCTATCTCATCTAAGGGAGGAAAAGTAAGAAGCACTGGTGAAGTTCAAAGTACAGGAGCCCAGCCTGATCTAAAAAGAGAAATCTCATAAAATGATTGTAAGATTATTCTCCTCTTACAAGTACATTACTAGAAGCATATTTAAAGTAACTTCTTTGACCTAGTAGAATATTATATTCACTTTTCAACAAAAAATAGCAAGGCATACTAAACCAAAAACAAAACAACAACAACAAAACACAGTTTAAAGACATACAGCAAGCATGAAAACTTGACTCATACCGCAGAGACATTGTAATTATCAGACAAGGACTTTTTGAAATTGTGAATAATATGCTAAATGTTTGATGCAAATCATGGACAATATGCAAAAACAAATGAAAATGTAAGCAGAGAAATGGAAATTCTGTCAGATTAAAAACAAATGATATAGATAAAAATTATTATAGAAATGAATGCCTTTGATAGACTCATTAATAGACTAGAAACGGGAGCCAGGAGCTTCCTCCAGGTCTTCCCATGCAAGTACAAGGGTCCACGGACCTGGGCCATCTTCTACTGCTTTCCCAGGCCATAGCAGAGAGCTGAATCGGAAGTAAAGCAGCTGGGACTTGAACCGGTGCCCATGTGGGATGCCAGCAGTGATTACCCGCTATGCCACAGCACACAGAATTTATAAAAATTCTTACAATTTAATGATTAAAAAAAAGCAATTTAAAATGTCCAAAAGATCTGAAAAGACATTTTTTCCGAAGATATAAAGATAGCAAGTAATCACATGAAAAGATGCTCACCATTAGTCAATAGGGAAATGTAAATGAAAACCACCATGTGATAGTATTTCACAAACAATGAAATGAGATTCAATGATTGGTTACAGCCCTTGCTTCTACCATTAAGGGACAGTGTTTCTTCATACTATTTGTTGAACACTTAGTGTGGGGTTAACCTTATGAGTATAAAGTAAACTGAAAATAGATCTTTGTAAAAATTAAGAGTGGGAATAGGAGGAGGAAGAGGAAGGGTTGGAGCATGAGTGGGAGGGAGGGTTGGGTGGGAAGTATCACCATGTTCCTAAATCGGTATACATGAAATACATGAAACTAAATAAATTTTTTAAAGAGACAGACAATAACAAGTGTTGAAGAGGTTATGGAGGCATTTTTATAAATCTTGTATACTGCTGGTAGTAATGTAAAAGCAGTAGCCATTTTGTAGAACAATATGTTACTCAATGAATTACACATAAAAATTATCATTTTACCCGGCAATCCCACTTTTAGAAACATACCTCAAATAATTGAAAACTGGTTTCCACACAAAAATTGGTAAATAACTGGTCCTAGTGGCACTATTCACAATGGTCAAAAGGTGGAAAAGAGCAAGTGCCCACAAAAAATGAGTAGTTTTAAAAATGAAGTGTATCTGCACAATGAAAGATGATTCAGCCATAAAAAGATTTAAGTATTGATTCATAATATACTATGAAAAGATAAAAAATCACATATTGTGTGATTGCATTTATAAGGAATATCCAGAAAGGCAAATCATTGTAACAGAAAGTAGATTAATACTTGTCAGGGAATGGAGATTAGGGGAGCAAGGAGCCACTGCTAATGCATACAGTGTCCCTTTGGGGGATGAATAAAATGTTTGAATTTATCATAATGATGATCATAAAGATGATCAATGTACCACCTTGTGAATATACCAAAATACACTGAATTATATACTTAAAAATGGGAAATTTTATGATATGTTAACATTATTTTAATAAACTTATCTTAAAATAATTTAGTTTTGGGCCCGGCATTGTGGCTTAGCACATAAAGCTGCTGCCTTTGATGCCAGCATCCTTATGGGAACCAGTTCAAGTCTTGGCTGCTCCATTTCCGATCCACCTCCTTGCAAATGGCCTGGGAAAGCAGCAGAAGATGGCTCAAATGCTTGGGTCCCTGCCACCCATGTGGGAGACCCGAATGAAGCTATTGGCTCCTGCTTTGGCCTGGCCTAGCACTGGCCATTGCAGTTATCTGGGGGAGTGAACCAGCATATGGAAAATCTCTCTCTTTGTCTCTCTCTTTATCATTGTAACTCTGACTTTCAAATAAATAAAGTAACTCTTTGAAAACATAATAATAATTTAGTTAATGAATCTCAGTTTTAGTTGAACATGGTACACGAAAATTAACACAAAAATTCAAATAAAGTGAATAATTTAGACAAAAAATACATCATTGCAATTGTGTCTTTTTTTTTTTTTTTTTTGGACAGGCAGAGTTAGACAGTGAGAGAGAGAGAGAGACAGAGAGAAAGGTCCCCCCTCCACTGGTCCACCCCCAAATGGCCGCTACCGTAGGCTGCAATTATGTTGTTAACAAAAACATGAGTATTTGCTAAATGGGAGCCAACACCAAAGTCCCACCCCACCCATTGTGTCAGTTATTAGTTCCTTGGAAATGCTGTCAGCTTTACCTAAGAAAATCATCTGAATATAGGTGTTTAAATACTGGCACTTAATTATATTCATAACTAAAAGTCTAGAACAAGTTTTCCACAGTTGGTTTTGGAATTCAGTAATATCACAGGACTTCTGAGAGACTGGTATCCCTTTGACTCAGTTGACCATTTTGCTGGGCTCAAGAGATGGTTACCAAAGCTCCAAGTACAGCATCCTTTTTCAAATGTCCATAAAATGGAATTTTTCATTACAGAATTCTCACCCTTCTTGCAGAGACAAAGTTGCCCCAGAAATTATCATCAAACCTATGCTTACGTTTTATTTGCCAGAATAAGGTAACATAGGTAGATCCCAAGCAAAACAAAGGATGATTTAGAATTATTGCTGCAAAATAGATTCTCACATAAATACTTCTACTGAAAGTTAAGGTGAGCTTAGTATACTAATAAATGGTATGATATGATGAAGTTATTTTATACATAATGCTAAATATGAGGCATTAAATAAATATATATTAATAAAAAATCAAGAAACTAGTTTATATCTATAAAGCAAATAAATGTCAATGAAAAGAGAATTTCAGTAAGTGAACAAATGAATTAAAACAATTATTAATTTTGTATTTGTTGAGGCCAAGCCTTCTTCCAATTAATAAATTGCTAATATAATTTCCCAAGAGTGTTATAATAACCCCATCTCATTTTTGTGACTTGAAAATGAAAAATGCTTTTTAATATGTAATATCTTCATCTCTCTTTTTTCTATTTCATGACCCTAGTGAGTACATGTAAATAAAAATAACATTTAGAAAGCAATACCATGCCTGGGAAGACCTAAGTGTGATTACAACCATCCTAAATCTTGCTCATTTGTAGTGTATTGCTACAAATTCTTTCTCTTCTATTGATAGATTCTTAAAATTAGCTTAATTTCTACTTGCTGTTCTTGAAATTACTATTGATATAATTATTTTCCTGGTTAAGTAGGCTTTACTTTCATAATTCATTAAAGAAAATCCCCAGTTGTGTAAGACACAATGACTGCTAATTTCATAATGATTTATTTGATTCCACTGATTGTTTCCTAGATAATATCTAGGAAATGATGTCTAGGGTATCTGAATCCACATTCAAACTCCTTATTTCTCAAGGTACAACCAGGTAGTCTTTATTATGGCTAAATAAATAAACAAAATTCTAAAACTGGATAATCCAGTCTCTTCTGAAAATGAACTATCAGACATATGGGGAAAATGCTAGACATGATCCTTGTGAACATGTTAGTATAATTGCTATATATTGTACAACAGTATATAATATTATTATGTCAACAAATATCTTCCAGAAGAAAGAGTAAGAAGTTAAATAAGTACTATGTCTTCTGGGTATTAAAATGTAGAGAAAATTTTGAAGTAGTATAAATGTAAGAAAAGAGCAGGCAAATTGCTTTAAAAAAAAAAAAAACCTTAATGTAGAAACAAACATAGAGTGAAGATATTTCAGTCAATGAGAAGCAGAATGTGTAAGAGAAGTAGACAGACAGTGTCCTTTTTGGTCACATAGGTCAATGTTTTGTATGTGATAAAGAATTAAATTTTGTGAGAATTTCAACCAACGATTATAGTACTAATTGTTGCTTGCATATTGTTGATGGCTTTAGCTAATGACTGTAGCAAGTGAAAGATATTCATTCTATTTAACCCACCGTGCCAAAAGATGAAAATGTATTTTATGAAGGGGTTCTGCCTTGATTATCATCATCCACATATAAAAGAGGAAATAAAGAATGTATTTTCTGAGTCAGGTTCCATGATGTGAAATGCTTAAATGATAAATTATACTTTCATAGACTCAAAAGACAAATGAAACACAAGGATGTTCTAACTGTGGTTATTGACTAGGGTTTCTTCAAATACATATGTGTTCTGGTTGTAAAAATAATATGTGCTCCTTGTAGAAAATTGGGAACAACTAAAAGTTTAAAATTCACACTGCATACGGCTGGATTCTGCTTTCTTTTTTTTCTCCATCAATCTATATCTTACACATTTCCTAAGCACAGTATTTTATAGTTAATTCTTTGTAAACATCCTTTTCAAAGCTCCAATTTGATGCTAACTTATAATAATGAGGTTAAATTGAAGGTTACACTTAGAAACATATTATGTATATTTAAAACTAAGTATTACTGTCCTATGTTGAGACAGAATACTTGTAACCAGAGATTGTTATCTGTTGTTTGTTAGACAACACTGTATTTTTAAGAAATTACCCTTTCTAGTGTTGCTCATTTAATTGAAATCTCATTTATGGAAACGAGTAACTCTGTCTGTGAACAAATGTGTCTAAAGTGTGTCATGAAAGCATAGCATTAATACTTCCTCAGGAATATTTTAGCTGTGATAGAAGGGGGAGTTGACTTCTAATTTGGACGTCTCCTTATTGATAATTACAGGTTCTAAAAAGATTGCTGCGAGTAATTCAAATGCTCAGCCACATGACTTTTTAACACCTTAAATTATATCTTCCCTAATTAAGGAATTCATTAAGCTAAAGTTCCATGTAACATGTATTTTCAGCATTTCATTGAACTTAGGTCACTTGCTTGGTCTTATTTTAGGTAGTCTACTCTGAGATATTCTAGGCCATTTTTTTTTCAAATGTTATGTGAAAACTGCAATAAATTACTGAACTGTCTGTCCATAAACCTGTCCAAGATATTTACCAATAATTATCAAAAAATATTCTACTTTGGTTTTGATGTGTTTAGGGAATAGTCAGAATCTTATGATTATTTTTAACAAAATCATTTTTAGAGACAGAGAAAACAGGTGGCTTAAAGAGAGAGAGAATTTTAACTTATGAAAATGAATAAATTTTTCTAAATCCATAAATAGTATACAGTCCAGTCCTCCAGTTCTTCAATTCCTTTGGCTAGAAAAATACTACCTCTAATAAATTTAAAGTATGCTTTCAGTAACGCATTTTTACTTAAAAATCTGTTAACACCAAGAGTGTCATTGTGAATTATGACACTTTTCCATATTTAATTTTATTTGGTGCCATGGGCTATAAGGGAAAATTTTTAGTGAAATGAAGGTTAATATTAATTTCAATTTAACCTTAATTATTTTTTTAAATTTTTGGGGCTGGTTAATCATACTTGAGTGCACTTTAAATAAGGACACCAATGACACTTTGTTTCCAATTAACAGTAAAATCTTCTTTGATCCTTTGACTTTTTTATGAGATGAATTTTTATTTTCCAGGCTAACATGCATGACAACATACTTCTTTATACTCATTAATATTCAACTTTGTTGCTTTAATGAGAGAAACTAGAAGTGTAATGTCATCTGCTTATCTAAGCCATTAGTAACTTTTGCTAATATATAGAGACCAAAAATCCTTCTTGAATAATAATAAACATTAACTGAGCCCTTATTATATGGAAGACATTCTTCTAAGTTCCAAATATGCTTTGACTCACTTAGTGCTCAAAATGCTTTGTGAGAAAAGAACTTTAAATAGTAAACAAACATAAATTAATATCCATAACCTAATTATAGTTTTAGTCTTTAATTTCCCATGGTTGCAAATTACCAGTAAAATGGATCTCTGAAAATGTTGTTTTATTTTTTTAATTTTATTTATTTTTTTTTATTTAATGAGCATAAATTTCCAAAGTACAGCTTATGGATTACAATAGCTTCCTCCCCCCTGTAACTTCCCTCCCACCCACAATGCTCCCCTCTCCCACTCCCTCTCCCCTTCCCCTTCACATGAAGATTAATTTTCAATTATCTTTATATACAGAAGATCAATTTAGCGTATATTAAGTAAAGATTTCCACATTTTGCTCCCACACAGAAACACAAAGTGTAAAATACTATTTGAGTACTAGCTATAGCATTAATTAAACACCTAAGAGTAATTGTGTATTAATTACAGAGTTCAACCAATAATTTTAAGTAGAATATAAAATGCATCTTTTGTATTGTTGTGGCTTCCCCCCCTCAACCTCCCTCCCTCCCGTGGCCCTCCCCTCACCCACTCCCTCTCCCATCCCGCCGTTCATCGAGTTTCATTTTCAATTACCTTATATACTGAAGATCAACTTAGTATATACTAAGCAGGGATTTCAACAGGCTGTGCTCACACAACGGAACTAGGTATAGGGTATTGTTCGACTAGTAGTGTTGTTTTTGAGTTTCATAGTTAAACACATTAAGCACAGAGATCCTGCGTGGGGAGAATGAACCCAGTGACTCCCGTTGTTGATTTAACAATTGGCACTCTTATTTATGATGTCAGCAATCACCTGAGACTCTTGCTATGAGCTGTCTAGGCTATGGAAGCCCCTTGAGTTCACCAACTCTGAATTTGTTTAGTCAAGGCCATATCACAGTGGAGGTTCCTTCCTCCCTTCAGAGAAAGGCACCTCTCTCCTTTATGGCCTGGTCCTTCTGCTGGGGTCTTGTTCACCAGGATCTTTCATTTAGATTGTTTTTTGCCACCGTGTCATGGCTTTCCATGCCTGTGAGACTCTCATGGACCTTTTAGTCAGATCCGAATGTCCCAAGGGTTGATTCTGAGGCAGGAGTGCTGCCATTCTATGAGTCTGCTGTGTGTCCTGCTTCCCCCGCAGGATCATTCTCTTCCTTTTGATTCTATCTTTCATTATTTGCTTACACTGGTCTTATTTGTGTAATCTCTTCGACACTTACCCTATCTTTTTGATCCGTTGTGTATTTATACTTATCACTTTACCAAGTGTGCTGGCATTGCTACCTGCCTCCTTGGTAAAGTTGAGTTGAAATCCCCTGACACATTTCTAGTTCCACCATTGGAGGTAGGTCTGAGTATGTGCCATCCTATATATCTCCTCCGTCTCTTATTCCCACTCCTATGTTTCACAGAGATCAATTTTCTGTTAATTTTTAAACGCTTAAGAATGGTTGTGCATTGATTGCAGAGTTCAACCAGAGGTCTTGTGTAGAGCAAACCAAGCAACAACAACAACAAAAATACTAAAGGAACAAAATAGTAAGTTGTTCCTCAACAGTCTAGACAAGGGCTGCTCATGTCATTGTCTCTCATAGTGTCCATTTCACTTCAAATTACCAGTAAAATGGATCTCTGAAAATGTTGTTTTAAAAAACCATCTGACATCATGGAAAATGTGTATGACTTAATCTTGGACTCTATTATATGAACTGAAATCTATTATTACATTAGGCCTTTTACCTAAGGCTCATATATATGCATATATATATTCAGATATACAGTTTATATATATATATATATATATGCATTCATATATGAGAGACAGGAGTTTCACCAAATACTCATAGTGTTCCTTAGGGTATAGAATTTCAGGTGATTTTCATTTTTTTCTTTACACTGTATGCTATATTTTAAACACAAGATGTGGAAAGAACTGACAAAAAATGTATGTTAGTCATTAATACTTCAAAGTAAAAAAAGGACATGGCTGTAATAATTATAAATCCATTTTCAGCTAATTATTCTGGTGATCTGGAAAGAGTATATAGTCCATAATGAAATATGAAGGAGACAATCCTATCATTTTCCATTGTTTGAATGAACCAAATAACCACATACAGAATATTTACTGATTCATTTCTATTCTTCTAAAATTTGGCTTTTAAACAGAATCAAACTCTCTGGTAGTAGGCTTACATTATACAAATTTTCAACAGGCTCCCCAAGTGGTTCAAAGCACACTAAACACTAATGCTTTAGAATATCTGTCCTAGAAGTAAGATATAGTGTGACAAGAAGACCTTTACATTCATAAAACTGATTCATTATACAGGATGAAGGTATTGTAAAAATTGGAATTAAGTTCTCAACTATCTCTAAAGAACATAGTACTGAGGAGAAAGGACTGTCATTTTGTATCTCCTAGTAACTTAGATTAGTGTATTTCAAATCTAGTTGATCCTCACTTCTCTCAGCAGTGCTCGAAGGTACACATTTTCAGGCTGTACACAACACCTCCTGAATCAGAATCTCTGGGGAATGTGAAAAGGGCATTTGTCTGATTTTTCAAACTTTCCAGAAAATTGTTATTATTTGCTATGCTTTGAAACTGTTAGCTTAGACTACCTGGTAGTGCCAGGGTTTCATTATGAACTAGTCATCTTTTCTGTCTAGAAGCTAATCTTTTTTTAACTTTTATTTAATAAATATAAATTTCCAAAGTACAACATTTGGATTATAGCGGCTCCCCCCCGCCCATAACCTCCCTCCCACCTGCAACCATCCCATCTCCTACTCCCTCTTAGAAGGCAAAATCTTTATGGATCTAGGAGTCTTTCAGAAATTGAAACAACATGATTTTTTGTTTTTGTCTATGAACTTCATCGAAATACTGGTCATGATGACATCTTGTAGAAACTTGCTCATGGGTAGTAGTTTATTATTGGCTCCACCAAAGATGATTTCTGCTAACTGCATTGTACATAGACTGTGGCACAGTGGTACTAAATATTAACAGTAAATATGCATAGCTTATGTGAATATAAAGCCGAAGGATTGAAAATTTAAAGCTAAGATGAAAAAAACTTATTTCCCATTAAAATGAGAGTTGAGATTTAAGTTTACAAACCTTAATTACTCCATGATTCTTATTTTAATTCATTTTAATTGACAATGACCAAATATACTTATGTGTAGCTTATAGAATTACTCAGTCAAGCTAATTAACATAGTCATCAGCTCACCAATTTATCATTTCTTTAATTTATTATTAATAAATGTAGTTATCTTTTTCTCACATCCTCGCCAAATGTAAACTGGTAAAACCACTATGGAAGAAAGTTTGGAGATACCTCAGAAATCTGAATATAGTCCTACCATACGACCCAGCCATCCTGCTCCTGGGAATTTACCCAAGGGAAAAGAAATCAGCAAAAAAAGAGATATCTGCACCCCCATGTTTATTGCAGCTCAATTCACAATAGCCAAGACATGGAATCAACATAAATGCCCATCAACTGAAGATTAGATAAAGAAATTATGGGATTTGTACTCCATGGAATACTACACAGTGGTAAAAAAAAATGAAATCCGGTCATTTGCAACAAAATGGATGATTCTAGAAAACATCATATTTAGTGAAATAAGCCAGTCCCAAAGGGACAAATACCACATGTTCTCCCTGATCTGTGATAACTAACATAGCATCTAAAAGGAAACCTGAAAAAGTGAAAATGACACTTTGAAAAGCAATGACCTGAATAGCCCTTGTCGTGTGTCGTGACTGTTGAGGAGCAATTATATTTTTCTTTTCTTTTTTTTTCTTTCTTAATACCTTTTGTTGAACTCTCTACCTAACATAGAATTAATCATATGTGTATAAAGTCAATTGAAAAATAGAGCTCGGGAAAAAATGAGTGGGAATAAGAGAGGGAGGAGGAAGTTTGTAACTGTAAAGCTCTATAGTTCTGCATACATTCCTACGGACCTACTTCTTCTTTTTTTTTTTTTTTTTTGACAGGCAGAGTGGACAGAGAGAGAGAGACAGAGAGAAAGGTCTTCCTTTTGCCGTTGGTTCACCCCACAATGGCCGCCACGGCCGGCGCACCGCGCTGATCCGATGGCAGAAGCCAGGTACTTATCCTGGTCTCCCATGGGGTGCAGGGCCCAAGCACTTGGGCCATCCTCCACTGCACTCCCTGGCCGCAGCAGAGAGCTGGCCTGGAAGAGGGGCAACCGGGACAGAATCCGGCGCCCCAACAGGGACTAGAACCCGGTGTGCCGGCGCCGCAAGGCGGAGGATTAGCCTATTGAGCCGCGGCGCCGGCCCGGACTTACTTCTAAGTGTACAGTTAAAAACTTCCCATGGGACCTCAAATCCCACTAAACTGAGTAGTAAAAATGCCATCTTAAGTGTTAAAGTGACCAACTTAAGTGTTAAAGTGATCATATAGTTAGAATTAAGTGTTAAATGGATCATATAAATATGATCAAGTGTCTGGTAATAGTAATAGACATAAAAAGGAGAGAATGTTCCAACATGGAAGCAGTTCACACAGCAGACTCATAAAATGACAATCACTTTAAATATCACTCTGACTACAGAATCAGCCCTTAAAGTATTCTGGTCTGGCTAGAAAGCCCATGAGAGCATTTCAGGCATGGAACACCAAGACACTGTAGCAAAAAAAAAAAAAATGTCCTTCATGAAGGATCTCTGTAAGACCCCAGTGGAAAGAAGGAGCCATCAAAGAAGTACATACTTTTCTCTAGAGGAGAGAACTTTCACTTTGCTTTTGGCCTTGTCTAAATGCTGACGGAGACTGTGGTCTCAAAAGACTTACATAGCCTTGCAGCTCATGGTAAGAGCCTCGGGTCATACATAAGAGTGTTAATTGTTAAATTAACAGCAGGAGTCACTGTGTACTTATTCCCCATGCAAGATTTCTATCCTAAATGAGTCATGCTATGAGATTTAACTGTAAAACTTGTTCTCAGTTTTTTTTTAAGATTTATTTGCTTGAAAGTCAGTGTTACACAGAGAAAGGAGAGGCAGAGAGAGAGAGAGAGAGAGAGAGAGAGAGAGAAAGGTCTTCATCTGCTGGTTCACTCCCCAGCTGGCCACCTCAGTTTTTTTATATTTAGTGTGTGTGTGCAAATAGTTGAAATCTTTACTTAGTATAGAGTTGGTCTTCTTTGTATAAAGTTAATTGAAAAAGAATCTTAATGGAGAATGGGACTGGGAATGGGAGAGGGAGGAGGAAGTAGGGAGGGAGTGGATGTGGGAGGGCGGGTATGGTGGGAAGAATCACTGTATTCCCAAAGATTCATACTCATTAAATTTATATTCATTAAATAAAAAGTTTCTAAAAAATGTAGTTGTCTGAAAAATAGTAGTTCCTCCAAATTAGGGAAATATAAGAACAATTATACAAGAGAACTTTTAATAAATATGCCTAACTTCCATCTGGTACTAATTCCAAAAATCTTCTGTGTGCATTATATTATACACTCAGAAGAATCATGTGAGATAGGAATATCTAATGTTAGCTTTCCCATTTTATAGCTGTACAACTTCAAGTCTAAGCATTAAGCAAATTGTAGGTAAGGTGACCTAGGGCTAGACACTGGGCAAGAAACTAAGTTTTCTATCTCCTAGTAATTTCTCCCACTGCATGATGCAAACAAGTCAGTCACCTAAGCTACAAAATCAAAGTGTGCAGCAGTTCCACACCAGCACATTCATAGTGTAAACAAGACAATAGTCTTTATTGATAAACAGAGTTCTAGAAAATTGATACATTAATTCATTACAACATGTGTCAATGGAGTTAGAAATAAAATAAGAATGCTGTGCCAAACTGTCCCCAGATATTCCCATTCACAGGCAGCTAACAGCAACAATGACAAAACCAGGACTTTCATGACCATAACTAAGCATATGGTCATAAGGAGAAAAAAATGTCAGCAATCAGGATGGAAATGTTAAGGATGAAGCAATATTGTAAAGATGTTATTGAATCAAGAATTGCAAACTTAGATCTTCTATTCTAAGATATTATTTGGTTACTGACCCCAAAGAGGTAAGTATATTTTGAAAAAGAGTCTATAAAAATAATTAATTATTTTTATTTCCAAAGATACTACTTCATGACAGTTTTCAGTGGTCCCAATTATTTACATAGAGACCAAAAAGTTTCAGCCCCGCAAGAAATCTCCTTATATCACACAAAGGGGCATATTGGAAGGATTTGGAGAAGTTTATTCAACTCAAATCAAGGACTTATATTGGACCGTAAAAATAATTTCAGTGACTGAAGAACAAATAATCCCTTTTTCTAATTCTTTTCTGTCATTTCTTAACTCATGACTGCATAGTAAGGATTCCAAACAGAGGAGCAAGCCGTTAACAACAACAACAAAAGAGTGTAAGTGTTTTTTGAACCTTATCAGTAAACTTTTTCTTAATGAAAGTTGATTTTATCCAGACCAGATTTTCATAAAGTATTTATGTAAGACTAGATGGAAATAAGCCTTATACATGCAATGAATAAAATAAAATAAAATATATTTAGTCATATACTCTCCCATGTCTAAATCTCTCCCATGGAAGTGAACCAAGTGGTTAAGGAGGTGTGTTAATGGTTTTAGGCTACTTACTGAATAACTGCTGAAAGGGGTTAGTGCCTTAGTGGGCTCCCTAATCCTCTAACTTACTCCTAAGAAGAGACTTACTGGGAATATTAACCTCCGAATTACATAAAAAGCTTGATCGAGTGCTAAAAGTACAGGGGAAATACTATTCCAGATATGCAGGGAATACAGTCAGATTGATGTAACTTTTGGCCTAGCTGGAACTATAATGCTACAGAAACTCTAGTGGGCCATGTTTCCCAAAAGAACAAGGTGGGTGAGATAAGCTACTGGGAATTTGTTCTTGTTTTCACACACAAGGAGAATTTCTTAATAGCTTAACTAAAGATTGCTTAGTCATAAGATGTCATACAATTAAATAGGTTACTTCAAAAAGTTTGTAGGAAAATGGAATTAAAATTTCAATTTATTTTGGTGTAATTTTTGTATTGGAATCCATGTGTAGTATTTCTCATAATATGTTTTTCTTTCATTTTTTATGAAGATCTACCTGTATGCATTGGTTTCAATTTTTTTGCACCAAAAATAATTTTTACCCTCATGTCCTTCCAGATCAGTATTTGGTATGGTTGTTTTATTTAACTTATTTGGATGTTAGTTTGTATTTACAGTATTGTCAATCAAATGTTTTTTGGTTATTGAAAGTAGTATGTTTTAAGTGAATTTCATTATGTTGTTCTTCTGTTCTTTCTTATTCTTGTAGTAGCATGTATTATATTTAGAAAAAAAGGAAAGAAAAGGAAATAATCATCTTCAAATCTTGCTGTCTAGAAATGGCCACTGTTAACATTTAATGTCTTCCCATTCATTCCTCAGTGAAGATACAAATGTTTTACTTTTAAAATGCAGATTTCAATATTGGGTAATCATTATGATTTAATCATTCTCTGGTTTTACATGTTCTCCCATCCCACCTTCATTTATATATAAGCTGTCCTTTATCACATATATTAACACTTGTTCCTGTAAACTTTAAAGAGGACATATTTTCCCATTATTTTAAATCTGGCTTGTGTATGCTGTATTCAAAGATTTTAAAAATTCTAAAACAGACCCGTCTTTATCAAAATGCAATAGTACTTTTAATAATGTCTTTCATTAAGAGTCAGAATTTACTATTCACCATATATTGACATTTGAACTAGAATTTTCATCATCTGTGTTCAAAGAAATTAGTAATTTGATAAACACATAGAGAGGATAAAGCAAGGGAGGAAGGGAGCAAGGGAGGGATGGAGGGAGGGATGAAGGAAAGAAAGGAAGAAGGAAAGAAGTAGGGAAGGAAGGAGAGAAAGAAAGAGAGAAAAAGGAAAATAAGTCAAAGGGGAAAACAGTGTTTTTAACTCTAACATGAGGAAATCCTTATTATTTATAATTAACAATAATGTATCTGTAGCAAAATATAACCTGACTGACTTACTATGCAAAAAGGTTGTGAGAACTAGGCATGCCACATTGAAATAATGGGGCTTCTGACTCAAATTTGAAATAGATACACTTGAGTGGAAATTACTTTTAATCTTTTTAATTAAAAATAGGGAAACGACTAGGGCATTGGTACCCAATGAGAAAAATACACTTATATCTTTGTATTCTGTAAAGAGAATTTTTACTATATACCAATTTGCATGCATTATTTTTTTACTGGGTAAAAATAAAATCTATGGGGTCTATTCTTCCATTGATGCCTGAAAAAATTATATAGGGAAGTAACTCTCAAATGAATCAATGAAAGAGCAAGCCATTTAGCATTTTACAATTCTCTTTGTTCATTCATTCCATTTCCCAAATGAATATACCCCAAACCTCAAAATCAGAATCTATAGAATTACAACCTACGGTAACATGCACTTTCCAGGAAAGTGCTACGTGCTAGCACTTCGTCTATGAAGTCATCGTTGAGATTTTTGGAATATTTAAATGCATTATGCTTATTAAAATATCCTTTCTTTTGAGATACCCACAGTAAAAACATTGTTTTAAGAGAATGCTTGCTCTGCACTCCACTTTCTTCAGTTACAGGCCACATTCTTCCCCATAACATTTTGCAGGGCTTTTACTGGCAGAGAATTTCTCACTGCTTTCATATTTCAGATATTGGTTTACAGGAAATTCATATACCCCTGGAAAGTTCTGGGAAAGGGCAGCATGCATTTGTGCAAACATTTTTTTAATTAAAAATGTGTGCAAGATATAGAGAACCTAATTATGTTGCATATAAATCACTGCTCCAATTTATAAGGAATTAGAAAAATATGGGAATGTGGCTAATAAACACATTTATACCTTTTAAAATGTCAGATGAACTATCAGAATTTTATCATAGATCGTTTACACAGCAAAGCAAATGAAAACATTTGAATAAATCAATAATCAATAATTCAACACTACTTGATCATGTATTAGAGATCCTTAGAAATTACTGCTGAAGATGAAAATGATTGGCAGAAAATCAGAAAGTGGAAGAAATCTGAAGATATTAGGGTTCCTAGACTCTGGCTCTTTACCACATTGAATTTAACTCAATTGAGAACAATTTATTTTCATTTTCATTTTATTTGAAAAGCAGAGAGACAAAGAGACAGAGAGATCAATCATCCCTGGTTTACTCCCCAGATGCCCACAACAGCCAGTTCTAGGCCAGGCTGAAGCTAGGAGCCAGGAATTCCATCTAGGTATCCATCTATCTGGATAAACAGGGACTCAAGTACTTGAGCAATTATCTGCTGCCTCCCAGGATGTACATTATCAGGAGGCTGGATCAGAAGCAGAGCTGGGACTTAAACCACGCATTTAGACATGGGATATGGATGTCTGGAGCACTGTCCTAACAGTTGTGCCAAATGTCCACACCTGAGATAGAACTTCCATACCATCACCCTTAACAACAACATTAAAGAATTTCTGATGATCAAGATGGATTGGGGACTGAGGTTTGCCTTTGTAATTAAAGATTTTCTATGTAATTAAAAGTTTCAATCTTTAAAAGTCGCTTTAATTGTTGACATTTCCCTCATCATAAAAGCAGTATAGAAGATTTTTTTAAAAATTAGAAAGAGGAAAATAAGAACATCCCTTAATCCAATCATCTGGAAGTAACTATAACTGATATTTGACAACGAGAGTTGGGAATTGTTTACTATAAAGGGAAAAAATAAATATTTCAGTGTTTCAAAGCCACAAAATTTATCTAGCACATATACTTCCTCATTTTAGGGAAGATCTACTTTATTTTAACAAAGTTTCAAAATTGTGAAAAACCATTCTTAGCTCAAAGGCCATGATAAAAACAGATCTTGGACTAGATTTGTCCATGAGCTGGATTTGCCAATTCCTTTTTGTAAACATCTCTAGTAATATTTATTTTAACTATCACTATTTTAAATATGAATATGCTAAGCACTCAAAATAATATTTGCAATATCAATTTTATATTAATGATTTTTAAGTTTAAACTTTGTTACATTTTAGTTCTTCCTTCAAAAAGAATTCAATATTAGATACATCTAAAGCTCCTACCTATTTCAAGCAATCCAATTTTTAGAGGTTGCATTATTTTTGCACATGATTTTGTGCTTTTACTATTTATATATGCACCTAAACTATAATGATTTGTGTGATTTTTTAAAAATTAATTCATTTTAACATTTTCCATATTTGCTTCATATGTAAATATTATACGCACATAGATACTATTTTTCTTGAAAGCAGGAGTGGATATATTAATATCATATAATGTGAAATTCATGACAAAAATTATAAAGTGTGGAAAGAAGGCTACTTACTATGTGAGAGGTATAATTTAAAAAAGAAGACATTTATAGATATCTATACAGAGGTGAGCATTGTCACAGCAGCTTAAACTGCTACATTTGATGCTTGCATCCCCTATTGGAGTCAGATTTGAGTCCTAGCTGCCCCACACTTCATCCAGCTTCCTGCTAATGCATCCTGTAGAGCAGCACATGAAGGCTCACACATGTGGGCCCCTACAACGCACTTGGGAGACCCAAATAGAGTTCTGTGCTCCAGACTTTAGCCTTGAATGGCTAAACCTTGGCTGTTGTGGGCATTTGGAAAATGAACCAGCAGATAGACAATTTCCCCCCCTCTCCTGTCTTTCAAGTAGATGTAAATAGATAAATGAACATTTAAAAATACCTATATTTTAAAGAGTTGTATTACATATACCTTGTGCTTTTCATTTGGCAATTTGTTTTCAGGATGTCTCTAAATGTCTTTCCTTTATTTAAGATCCCTTAGTAATGCGATATACATATGTAGGAGAGGGCTTCAAAAAGTTCATGGAAAACATCCATATTATGGAAAAACTCTGTAGGGATTTCAGAAGTTTTTTGCACAAAATAAGCCCATTTAACCCCATTTCTCTGTGAATTTTTTGAACTGCTTGCATTCCAATCTATTTTTGAGCCTGTACAAGTCAATACTCTCTTAAAAATTACTCAGTGTTACTCAATGAATTAAGTTTGCAACATGTATTTCATAGTTTAGAGCTGAGGGAACTCAGAAACCATCTAGTCAAAACCCCTCATTTTATAAATCAGTAAACAAGTCTAAAAGGAATAACTGGCATGTCCAAGATCAGACATCAAGTTAGTCTCATATTAAGAATTAGAAACTAGCTTTTCTGCATCCCACTGCTTAAAAATAACAAGTTGTGATAACAATTTGTGTATGCCTAGGCCATACTGACTTTGCATTATAATCAAGGCAAAACAACAATAAATAAACAATATTTGTTTGGCTATGATGGCACTTGTAGAATTAATGGAACTCGCCGGCGCTGTGGTGTAGCGGGTAAAGCCACTGCCTGCAGTGCCAGCATCCCATATGAACGCCGATTCTAGTCCTTGCTATTGCACGTTTGTGATCCAGCTTCCTGATAATGTCCCTGGGAGGCAGCAGATGATAACTCAAGTACCTGAAGTCCTATCACTCACATGGGAAATGTGGTTAAGTTTCATGGCTCTTGGCCTCCACCTGGCCCAGCCCTGGCTGTTGTAGCCATTTGTGAAATGAACCAGTGGATGGATTATCTCCCTCTTTTTCTCTGCCTTTCAAATAAATACATGGATGTATCTTTAAAAATGTGAAATCTAAGAATGAGGTCAATACAAAAATGTGTGTACTACATGTGAAGTCTAAGCTTTCTAGCAACCAAAGCAAAGAGGAAAATCTCATCACTTCCATAATTCATTCTATTATGGTATTCATTACATAACAATGGACCATTTGCTCAGAAGAAATTTAATTTTACCAAGACTCAAACTAGATGACAATTTCTCCTGAAATAATTTACAATATATTAGGCAACGATAATATCCTCAACACATTCATATATTCAGAAGTCTATCATAAATATCATTTAGTGTTATATTTCAATGAATGAAAGTTGATTTACAATTTACTAAATCAATATAACAATGATCTAAGTTATAGAACTTCACAAGCATTTTTGATCCATAAGCAAGTCATGGGTGTTACCTTTGGCTCTTCTGAAACTGGCAGAGTTAACTGATAAATGAATTTTGTTCCTTTAGTAGATTTCTGGTTCTTCCATAGCTGGATTCATTTCTTTTCCATAGAAGAGAATTTCTTTCTCTGTGTAGTTTAAAAGGTAGAAAATTCAGTATAGCACAGGTACATAGTAGAGACTATTGGTAGGAAAAAAATAAATATGGGGTCAACACTAAAGGAATGCTAGAGTTACAAATGATTGTAAAAATGCTTTTTAGCTCACAGGAATCATAATGTGGCTTAATTTAGTCATACGATTCTGTCTCAAATCCTCCTGGTAAAATAGTGACGATAGCAGATTGGCTTCAACCAGAATTTGGAAAGACCTTTGATGTTATCTCATGCATCATCTTCCTTCTGAATACCCAAATCCTTATAAAAACAAGAACTTAATACATGGCAGAAGAGAAAAATGTTTAAAGGTTTGCTATTATTTTATATTCTTGCACGTCATCCCTTTGTTTGATTGCAGTTTTTGATGGGTGAAAATTCATCATTTTTATTGACTACTTACATTCTGGTGATACATTGTCTATTTCAATACTGTAAACCACTGAGATATTTAAATGATGAAAATTGATAAG
Source organism: Oryctolagus cuniculus (assembly GCF_964237555.1). NCBI lineage: Eukaryota > Metazoa > Chordata > Mammalia > Lagomorpha > Leporidae > Oryctolagus > Oryctolagus cuniculus. Next base: position 103,071,498 of record NC_091453.1, on the reverse strand, counting down.
TGAAAAGAATAAGTTATTATGTTGTAAAATATGAAGCTACATTTTCATACTTAAGGAGTTTCTATTCTTTCTCACTAAAACAATATGTTCCATTGTTTAATATTCTGGAATCAACAATGTTGCATCAGCCATGCAGATGGAGAAAGCACTAGACTTTACAATGTGATTTAAAAAGAAAAGGTAGTTACCAAAGAGCCGTAGGGATAAATGCACACAGAAGGGGCAGAACATGCCAGACCAGAATTGACAGATTGTGAAGAATAAAACAGAGCAATAGCAATAAACAGTATTCCTTTTCAATAGTTTCTTTCAAGTCGTTTTTGTACTTATAGATTCTGACATGCTTTACATATATACTTAGTCAATTTTCAAGCATGTGTCGGGTGCCAAATAACATAGAAACTGGAGTCCTATCTAGCATGAGATGACTACCACAGAGCAAGCCAAATAAACCCTTGGAAGAAGAGAAAACCTGGCAAAATTTATAGGTACCCCAGGCACAGTGACATTTTCAGGAAAAAAAGCAAAAAACATTCAGATTCTCCAGCCACCTGGCCTGGGCCCATGCAGTTAGCTCTCTGGGTCCATCATATTTTGTTTCCTACCAGATGCTAAAGCATTCCCCTGTTGCCTTTAATTTTCTTATTTTTAGGTGCTTTTCTTTTGTCAGTGATCCTTGGTTCTGCCCTGGAGGACCTAGATCCTTTTTGCTGTCTTGATTTTTAAGCTCTGAAAAAAGTCTGTGGGCCCTACAGATGTGTGTGTGTGTGTCTGTATGTATGTATATGTATATAAATGACCTTAGAGATGTGGTTCCTAAACTCCTAGAAACTGTCTGCAAAAGTTAAGGAATGGGAAAAGAATTTATCCAATTCCTAAATGAATTTGTTACCCCGAACCTTATGTATTAGTGATTAATGGAATATCTTTACATATATCCTGTGACTTGAACATGGCTGTTTAAGTACAAAGACATATAGTAATGATGATTGTAGTATTTGCAACACCTTACACAGTTTACATGTCTTTACAAATCACTTTCATACAAGTTTATCCTTAAAGAGCACAAGTCTCAGTTGGGACAAAATTACCTACACTTTATTTCTTAAATATTTATTAAGAGTCTATTATATGCTAGCCTCTGTTCTAAGCACTCAAGCTCCATCAGTAAATAAATGGATAAATACATTTCTGTGTCCTAGAAGATAATCTTGCATTCTGCATTTAACAAATGCAAAATGCAAAAAGAGTTTAAAACAATGTGTAATGTTCTACAAAGTGAATAGCAAAATGCTTATAGATTTAATAGTAAAGGACTTCCATTTGAAACTGTACTCCTAAAAGTGTTACTGTCTTATACATCACAAGTACCCTGCCTTGGGGCTGAAGTTGTGGTCGAGCAGGTAAAGCCACTGCCTGCAATATGGCATCCCTTTTGGGCACCAGTTCATGTCCTGGCTGCTCCACTTCTGATCCAGTTGCTTGTCAATGGCCTGGAAAAGCAGCGGAATATGGCCCAGGTGCTTGGACCCCTGCTATTCATGCGGGAGACTTGAAAGAGGCTCCTGGCTCCTGGCTTTGGCCTGGCTCAGCCCTGGCCATTATGGCCATCAGAGGAGTGAACCAGAAGATGGAAAATCTCTCGCTTGCTTGCTTTTCCTCTCTCTCTCCCTGACTCAGACTTTCAAATAAATATATAAAAAGTGCCATGCCTTGAACACTGTCTCCTTCTTTCAATTAAGTTGGGCAACCAAGTTTGAAATCTGCCTGGCCTTCAATCTTGGACTAGCTTTGATAAACATCATTTTTTACTATGGATCTTCTGCTTGTGGAAACATCTGGTCTATTTCAACATACAAGCCTAGAGGTGAAATTGATGATGATTTATTTTTTCTCATCCCTTTCCTAGAATAAAATTCAACTTAGTAGTGTTATAAACTTAGATCATGTGTATTGTAATCTACCTCTTCCTGTTTGAATTTTATATCTAGCTGGCCCTATGCCTAGTACAAGTGGTAAATAACACAATATCATTTTTTCTTTCCAATTAATGTGAAGGTAGCAATTTATGTTTAGGAGCAAAGAAAATAGAACATACACATTTATTTAACTTAAAAAATAATTCCAAAAACAGAATTAGCTGGCAAAGCCTAGGAAATTTGGATGATTATGTGTATTGAACAATGCAGATGAAAGAAATTTTAGTCAAATGTAATAATTATTCAATATACAGCTTCTGTGTTCTTTAAAGAAATTAATATTAGAGAAGGGAAAGTTGATATGTTAAAATATTATGATAATGTTTAATTATAAATGTTGTATTACTAAATATTCATGCTAGTAGACTTTCTATGTCTTATTCCAGACTACTTATTTTGCTTAATGTACGCTTGAGTATGGAATTGCTGATTTGTTCCTCTTATAGGCTATTTCATAATCAGAGAGAAAAATCCATTTTCCCTTGTCATAAGCTACACCCATATCCACTGTGCAAATAAATGTACTTAGTGCAATGTGGAGGGCTCATAACAGTATCCTCTGGTCTAGGAGAGAAATAACACAAATGCTATTTTCATATAGCAAAGACAGTGTGTATTGTCTTTGAATCATGCTCACAACTTTGAGATTGCCAGAACCTTCCCATTTTTATTCTTCCTGCCCACTCATCTTCCACATACAGTACGTATTCATTTATCCCTGAATTCTCAATTCCTGATATTACAGAAGGTGTTAATTTTTTCTCTGAGGTTTAGAATGGTTTCTAGTAAATCATAAAACTGATGTTCTGGGAAGAATTTCTGTAATTGCTGTTCTAACAGAGTTCTTTGTGCCTTTGTATCTATGGAGGAAGGAAAATTTTTCCCTTTACTAATTGTCTTTCCTTCTCCTTAGAGTGCCAATTTCATTTAGTGGGACTATTTAAAAACTATTCTTTAGAAAATGATTTCTGTCATTCTTTGTAATATCTAATTCTTGTGGGGTACATTATGCAAGTTCTTTCCATCCATGTGACACACAAACATTTTCTCTTCTCTGTTTTCATATCTTTAATATGCTTATACTCTCTACTATAAAAAATAAATCTGCTTTCCTTATTCCTCATCTCTTTACCTGTTGTCAGCTTTCATTCTATCATGAAATCACTTTAAACCCAATAAATAAAAACTTATTTTTAAAATGTTCAATGCTAAGAGTCAGGAGAATGCTATTACTGAGGAAGTGGCTATCAGAATCCACCTAACATGACCCTGAAACACCTCAGCCCTAATAAACCAGAAGAGCCAGAGGTAAGAGCCCCCAACTCAGCACTGCAGATGAGCTCACCATCAGAATCAATTATCTGTTTGGCTCCTCTCCAGCTGCTCAAGTTCATGGATTATGTACTTGTATTTCCCTGCTGAGGCTGCCGTAACAATACACCACAGACTGGATGGCTTAAAGAACCAAAATTTATTTTCTCAAAGTTCTGGAACCTGAGAGTCCAAGATCAGAGTACCAGGGTTGATTTTCAGTGAGAGCTCTCTTCCTGGCTTGTAGGATGGCTGTCTTCTTGGTGTATGCTCACATAGCTCTCCTTCTGTACACAAAAGCACACACACATGCACCTGGTGGCTCTTCTTTTTAAAATGTATTTATTTGTTTATTTGAGAGAGACAGAGAGAAATATACCATCTGTTGGTTAACTCCACAATTCCCATTACAGCCAGGGTGGGGCCTGGTTAAAGCCAGGAGCCAGGAGCCAGGAGCCAGGAATTTTACGTAAGTCTGTCATGTAGGTGGCAGGGATCCAACTACTTCAGCATCACCCACTGCCTCCCAGAGTGCTCATTTGCAGGAAACTGGATTGGAGAGTGGAGCCAGGAATCAGACTCAGGCACTCAGATGTGGGATGTGGCATCCCAAGTGGTGCCTTAACCGCTGAGCCAAATGCCTGCCTCTTTTCCCTTTCTTAAAAGAGTACGGGTCCTATTGGATTAGGGTCCCACCTTTACTTCTTCCTTTAATTGTGTCTCCAAATACATTCACCTTAGGAGTTAGAGCTTCAACATATCAATTCTGGAATAATATAATTCACTCTGTAACAGTACCATTCCACACTAAGCTTGCCTTTTGATTCTGACAATTTAGTTACCCTCCCTCTCCCTTTCTACAGTCTAACTTACCATGGCATGCCTCTTACACGAACTTAATTGTACTTGACTTTTCACTCTTGTTTCTGTACTCCTGGTTTCTGGTTCCTTTGCTGCCCTATTTAAAGCACCACTTTCGTGGATCCAACTGTGTACTTGGACTATCCATGCATTGTCTCCCCAGCCCTTTCCTCTGAAGGGTGCCTTTTTCTAATAAATGATAGAATGATTTTTCATTTGATGTTAAGTTTCTAGCTGAAGTCCCTTGGAGAGTAGTGACCCTTACTCACTATCTACCTACTGCATACCTACCCACATACACACAGAAAGACACGTGGCTTGTTCCCCCTTAACAGTTAACAGACAGACACACGGCTTGTTCCTCCTGAACAGTTAGCGGTTTTAGTATTAAACTCCAGACAACAGATCCTGCCTAATATGCATGAATTCTATGAGTAATACATAAACATAAAATGAGCAATATATCCTATATTTTAATTTTAAAAGATGTATTTATTTATTTGAAAGTCAATTACAGAGATGGAGAAGACATACAGAGAGAAATATTCCAACCACTGGTTCACTCCCCAGATAACTGCAGTGGCTAGCGCTGAGGCAAATATAAGCAAGGAACTTCTGGGTCTTTCATGTCGGTGCAGGGGTACAAACACTTGGCCCATCTTCTGTTGCTTTTCCCAGGCCATTTGTAGGGGACTGTATTGGAAGTGGAGCAGCCGGACATGAACTAGCATCCATCAGAGTACCAGCATTGCAGGCAGCAGCTTTACTCACTACACCACCATGCTTGCCCCTATAATTTATTTTTTTAAATCTTAATAAATAGTAAAATGCTACCACATTTAGAAGTGGCCATTCAGAAGTAACCCATTGAAATGATAAGCTTAGGTTTTTGGAAGATTAAAATAAAGTTCTTTTTAAAGCTGAACCTGAACCTGAAGAGCCGAACCCAGTCAGTAACAACAGTATTACTGATGCCATAAACAGGAGTGTCAATTTGTAAAGTCAACAACAGGAGTCACTGTGCACTTACTCCCCATGTAGGATCTCTGTTCTTAATGTGCTGTACATTGAGGCTTAATGCTATAACGAGTACTCAAACAGTATATTTCACTTTGTGTTTCTATGGGGGTGCAAACTGTTGAAATCGTTACTTAATGTATACTAAACTGATCTTCTGTTAAAAAAAAAAATTAGCAATTCCCAACTTGACTCTCACTGGGATTAAACATGACAATAGTCTAATCTGATTTCATCATCATTTAAAAAATCATCTATTATTTTTCACTTTATGTTTCTGTGTGGGAGCAAACTGTTGAAATGTTTACTTAATGTATGCTAAACTGATCTTCTGTATATAAAGAGAATTGAAAATGAATCCTCATGTGAATGTAAGGGGAGAGGGAATGGGAAAGGGGAGGGTTGCGGGTGGGAGGGACGTACTTTGGAAATTTATATTCATTAAATAAAAGTTAAAAAAAATTGAATCAGATTTACAACTTAAAAATACTGCCATTTAAAAATATTTTTTCATATCATCCATGAAATTTTAATGTATCATAGTGTCTATCCACATCAAATATATATATATATATATATATACATATATATATTTTAAGTTTAGTTATGTGGCGTAGCAATTAAGACACTTGTATCCTATACCAAAATGCTCGGGTTCATTATCCTACTTGGCCTCTGACTCTAACCCCTGCTAATACAGATCCTTGGAGGCAGCGATGATGGCTCAAGTGATCAGTTTCCTGTCACCCACATGGGAGACCTGGATTGACATTCCAACTCCTGGCCTTAGCCTGGTCCAGCCTCAGCTATTGCAGGCTTTTGCGGGAGTTCATTAGCAGATAGGCACTCCTCTTTTCTCGTTCTCTCTCTCTCCCCCTCTGAAATAAATATATTTTTAAACAGTTTAGCCATATACATAAAACAACACATCTCCACATGCTACACTCTTAGCAAAGTAAGGGTCTCTGTGATTTTTTTGACATTTCATTTTTTCTTCCATGTCAGTTTTTGGACTCTTTCCACTATTATGTTTTACGAAAATTCCAGGTAAATGACTTGGATTTTTGAGAGATAAAAAGTGTTGGGTAAAGAAGAGAAAATATTTCTAGTGAGAAAGAAAATAGTTTTAGTGAGGCAAAGAATCCTCTGATGAACTTTATATACAAGTGAATCCCAAAGAGAGAACTGAAATTGATGTCTCCGGGGCAAAACAGCTCATATCGCCATAGGCAAAATTCTACTGACCTATCTGAGCACATCTACCTGATGAGAGACTATGTTGCTTGAGATTCTTCTGTACTCCCAAATGTGCTTAACTTAGATTTCTATATCCTTTGTGCTTTCGGTGGAAATGCTTCAGGAAAAATTGCAATGATTTAAAAATAGATACTTGCCACATATTTCTTTGATATTTCATGGCAACTGACTGAAACTTATCTGAAGAATTCAAGTTCCAAACCATCCTAAACTTGCAGTGAAAACAAACAAACAAAAAAAATACCCATGAGTTTTGTTTGTTCATTGTACAGCTCTCCAAAAAAAGAATTTCATGTGTATCCATCACAAAATCCAAAAAAGATCAGTGCTTAATGTTTCCATGTCTAAATGACTACCTAATGGTGAAAGATTAATAAAACTTATCTTCACACTTTTACTTCCTTAATTGAAAGAATTTTTGAAATAATGTATGTCTTACAAAATGATTTCTGTGACAGATGCTTTGTGTATGGATTATCATTCTCATTTTTACATTTTCCACATTGATTATAAAAATAATGCCTACTCATTTTGTGTGCTTTATAACAATGTAAGCAGAAAAAGAAAGTCTTTTCATAATCCTACCATTTTGAAATGATCATTTCTAACACCTCAGCAAACATCTTTCCAGATATTCCTATAAATGTTCATGTAGCTAAAATAATATTTATGATGTTATATCATTTTAAGATTAATTTTACTATAAGCATTCTCTTATGTTATTAAAATGTTTTAAAACATAATATTGAGTGACTTTACAACAATCCTTGTTGTTGTTTTTAAGAATTCTCCCTAGTGTTGAGAATTGCGGTTGCTTTTAATTTTTCAATATTATAAATAACATTGTGATAAGCATATAAGCATATTTTTTATTTCTGAGAAAAATCTTCAGTATTCCTTCAGGATAAATTATTAGAAATAGAATTATTGGATTAATAAATAATTGCTTGTAAAAGTAAAAAAAATTATTGCCAAGATGCCTAACCTCTTTGAATTTGTAGACCCATCTTAGAATCTGATATAAATTCTGCCCTTCATTCAGAAAATGCTAATAATTGTATTGTTTCCTTCATATAAACATAATTTAATGTGGTCTTTTTTAAAGTTATGTCTGTCTGTCTGTCTTATGCAATTAACTGAAATTGTGAAAATAAGACAAGGAAATTTTAAACCAAAGAAAAGGTAAACTTAAATAAGGATGCCTTTGTTTTGAATTAGAGTTTAAAAGTAACATGGCAACACATGCAATTTGAGATCACCAGATGACTTGACTTTTGATAGCCATCAATGCTGAAAATGGTAACTCACAAAATGCTATCATATAACAAATTCAATCAGAGCTCACACAGCTTTATTAGATTAGAATAAACTTGAGTCAAAAGGCCTTAGAAGTCTCCAAGATTCTTCCAATTGAAATCGTGTCCCAACAAGTCCTTTGTTCTCAAATGAATAAAGCCATTTTTGCCAGAACTTGTTTTGTTGTCAATTTTAGCAAAAGACTTTATAAATTGACACTTCATTTCAAAATCTTCTGAGGAGGAAAAAGCTCTAAAAAAATTGAGTACTAGTATTAGGACCACACAAATTTCTAACTGCATAAAAACTGGCCAAAATCTGCAATATTGGCTGCCACCAGCAGGAGTTTCTCCAAGTTCAGAAAGTTTGTAGAGTTGGTTGCTTTTAATCACCTTTTCCACAACAACAAGCTTGGCCCCCCAAAAAACAAAACTTGCAAAATTTGCCCATGGCACCACAATGGTGATTGCATGGTCTTGAATCAAAAAGTTTATCTAGGGATGGGCAATTATCCTAGCAATGCAGACACTGGATGATGATCTGAGTGCCTGGGCTTGATAACAGCTTCAGATTCCAGCTATTGCATACACTGGGAGGTAGCAGTGATGGATCAGGTAATTGGGTCCCAGCCATCCATGTAGGGGACTGAGACTTAGTTCCTGGCTCCTGGCTTCAGCCCTGTCCTTCTCACTGTGGGCATCTGGGGAGTGAATGAGCAGATGAGTTATTTCCATCTTTCTCTGTCTTTTTGCCTCTGAAATGAATTAAAATGTTGAAGAAAAATCTCTTTTATTCCTATCCCAAAACTTATTCAAATAAGCAAAACTATTGTTGTCAAAGTCAGCTCACTAACTAAAATGTCTTCATATATTTCAATCAAGCAGTACAGAACTTGTTTTTTAGAAAGCTAGTAAACTCCCATGCGGTCAGAAAATTCAAATTCTGTTCCCATTTCTTCATAAAACTTCCTTTAAGAAAACATGATTTAAGAGACAGGCTATCAGGTTGTTGGCAAATTCTACCACACTCTTAATATAGCGAAAACAGAGTAGAAGTTACCCCATGCCAATGTATCAGAAAGAGCAAAATAAATAAATAAATAAATACAACCGCCTTTGGGGCTAGTGTTGTGGCACAGTGGGTTAAGTCAACTTGCAACAACAGCATCTTATTTTGGAGTGTCAGTTCCAGTCCCCACTGCTCTACTTCTGATCCAACTTCCAGCAAATGTGCCTAGGAAGGCAGTAGAAGATGGCCTCAGGCCTCTGCAATCCATGTGGGATGGAGTTCCTGGCTTCAGCCTGGCCTAGCTCTAGCTCTTGAAACCATTTGGGGAATTAATCAGTGGATAGAAAATCCATCTCTCTCTCTCTCTCTCTCTCTCTCTCTCCTCTCCTCTGCTCTCCTCTCCTCTCCCACCTCCCAGCTTTCTCTCTCTCTCAGTCACTGTCTTTCAATAAATAAATGTCTAAATATTCTTGAAAAGTTAGCCTTTGTTGAAAAACCTGAATTAACATTTTTCAAAAGGATACATATAAATAATAAGTATATGAAAAAATACTCAATACCACTAGTCATCAGGGAAAAGCAAATAAAAAATACAATGAGATATTATCTCATACCTGTCAGAATGGATGTTATCAAAAAGATAGCAAGCATTGTTGAGGATGTAGAAATGAGGGAACCTTGGTACACTTTTGAAGGGGAATGCAAATTTGTAAAGTCATTTTGGAAAACAGTATGGTGGTTCTTCAAAAGACTAGAAATAGAGCTACCATATGATCCAGCAATCTCACTCCTGGATATATATCCAGAGGAAATTAAATACATATGTTGAAGAGGTATTTTATTCCCATGTTCTCTGTTGCAATTGTTACAATAGCCTAAAGTATTCACCCTAAATGTTCATCAACAGATGAATGGACAAAGAAAATGTGGTGTATAGACTTGTACACCTCACAAAATAAGGAAATATTGTCATTTGAGATAACATAGATGAACCAGGGAAAACTATGCTCAATGAAATATATTCCAGGCACATAGCAGCATAATAATCTCAATCACATAGGGAATCTAAAGATGTTAAACTCATAAAGGCAGAAAGTAAAATGATCATTATCAGAGCTTGCAGAAGGAGAAGTAGGGAAATGTCGGCCCAAGGGTACAAAATTCCACTCAGACAGTAGGAACTAGTTTTTGAGATCTGTTGCACAGAAAAATGTGAGGTGAAATATGTTAATTAGATAGACTTAATCCTTTAACAAAGTATGCATATATCAAAATATACCCAATAATATATGCCATTGTTATTGTCAATTCAAATGTTGCAAAAGCATAGCATAATAACAGATATGCTCATAATACATAAAACAAACAAATAAATAAAAATTTAGTAGAAGCTAGTCTTTGCCGATTTAGCTTGGCCATTACTGAATATACAGAAAGTTCCAAACACCTTCCAGTTCCTGGGCTCTACTCCATCACTCCAGCTACTAATGTTCATGCCAATAGACAAGACTTCTTCCAGAATTTTTGTCTGCCTTTGAGGCTAATGAGGAAAGCTTTGTTATTCACTAAAATGGAAAACTAGATATGAAGCCAAGCACTGCAGGTAATCTAGTGGTATACGGGTCCCAGGGCAGGCATTTGGCCTAGCAGTTAAGATGTAACTTGAGATGCCTGCAACCTGTATCAGAGTACCTGAGTTCATGTCCTGGTCCTGCTCCCAATTCCCACTCCTTGCTAATGTGCACCCTGGGAGGCAGTAGGTGAAGGCTCCAGGACCTGTGTCCCTGTCATGCACACAGGAAACCTGGGCTGAGTTCTGTCTCCTGGGTTGCTGTCTGACCCAGCCTCAGCTATTGCTGGCAAGTAGGAAGGGAACCAAAAATGGGAGATATTCTCTCTCTCTCTCCCCCTCTCTTTCTTTCTTTTGCTCTCTCTCTCTCTATCCCTCCCTCCCTCCCTCTCTCACTTCAAATAAGTAAAAATGAATGTTTTCTTTTTCTTTTTTTAATTTATTTTTTATTTAGTAAATATAAATTTTCAAAGTACAGTTAATGGATTACAATGCCCCCCCATAATTTCCCTCCCACTCACACCCCTCCCATCTCCCGCTCCCTCTCCCATTCCATTCACATCAAGATTCATTTTCAATTATCTTTATATACAGAAGATCAATTCAGTATATACTAAGTAAAGATTTCATCAGTTTGCACCCACACAGAAACACAAAGTGTAAAATACTGCTTCAGTACTAGTTATAGCATTACTTCACATTGGACAACACACTAAGGACAGATCCCACATAAGGAGTAAGTACACAGTGACTCCTGTTGTTGACTTAACAATTTGACACTCTTGTTTATGGCGTCAGTAATCTCCCTAGGCTCTAGTCATGAGTTGCCAAGGCTATGGAAGCCTTCTGAGTTCGCTGACTTCAATCTTATTCCAACAGGGTCATAGTCAAAGTGGAAGTTCTCTCCTCCCTTCAGAGAAAGGTACCTCCTTCTTTGATGGCCCCGTTCTTTCCACTGGGATCTCACTCGCAGAGATCTTCCATTTAGGTCTTTTTTTTTTTTTTTCGCTCCAGGGTGTCTTGGCTTTCCATGCCTAAAATACTCTCATGGGCTCTTCAGCCATATCCAAATGCCTTAAGGGCTGATTCTATGAGAAACAGTGACTTGATCAGCTCTTGTCCTGACTGTTGATGTACAATGTAATACTTTATCCATTTTAGTATTTTCTCTTTGTTTTGTTCTAGTACTACTGGTTGAACTCTGTGATTAACACACAATTATTCTTAGGTGTTTAAATTTTAACTGAAAAGTGATCTCTGTTAAATATAAGAGTGGGAATAAGAGAGGGAGGAGATGTACAACTTGGGACATGCTCATTCGGACTTGCCCCAAATGGTGGAGTTACAATCATGCCAGGGGATCCCAATACAATTCCATCAAGGTGGCATGTACCAATGGCATCTCACTAGTCCAAGTGATCAACTTCAGTTCACAATTGATCACAGTGATAGGTCTAAGAGTCAAAGGGATCACACAAACAAGTCTAGTGTCTTCTAATACTAACCGATAGAATCAAAAAGGGAGAGAACGATCCATCATGGGAAGCGGGATACACAGTAGACTCATAGAATGGCAGATGTCCTAAATAGCACTCTGGCCTCAGAATGTTTTCTTTTTTAAAAAGAGTACCAAGGGGCCAGTGCTGTGGCGCAGCGGGTTAACACCCTGGCCTAAAGCGCTGGCATCCCATATGGGTGCCGGTTCTAGTCCCAGCTGCTCCTCTTCCGATCCAGCTCTCTGCTGTGGCCTGGGAAAGTAGTAGAAGATGGCCCAAGTCCTTGGGCCCCTGCACCCACGCAGGAGACCTGGAAGAAACTCCTGGCTCCTGGCTTCAAATGGGCGAGGCTCTGGCTGTTGCAGCTGATTGGGGAGTGAACCATTGGATGGAAGACCTCTCTCTCTCTCTCTCTGCCTCTCTTCTCTTTTTTTAACTCTGACTTTCGAATAAATAAATAAAATCTTAAAAGAGAACTAAGATTTTTCATTCCACTGACCTTTTGCTAGGCAAATAGTTTTCCATTTTATTAAAGATATCAAAAACATGTGAGTCTCTAAAAGGGGTTTAAAAAATCAGGAATTACTTTCTGGTGCTAGTATGCATATAGTATTTATACCAGATTCAGTCTGCAGTGAGAGAAGTGAATAGTGATATCTAATTTCAATTCTTGCTAGAGGCAAACATTTTAGCTATTTCTTCATGCCCCATTTCAAAATATTAGAAGGAAAATCATTAATTATGGATAGATTTGAGAAAAACCATGGCCTGTATTTTTCTTTTATTTTCATGATTCAGTTTGACCATTTCCAGGGCACATGGATTTGCTCAATCCCTTGCAGCACATGTGTCTTCTTTTGGTTGGCAAAGTGACAACAAATCTTGTAGGAATATACAAGGAAAGGCCTTTGTGTTGAGACAAATTCATGTCTTAGTTATTTTCTCATCTTCTACAATTGAGCTGTCTCATTTAAAAATCTACATTGTTAGCTTCAAACTTCCATTAACAAAATCTTTGACATGGGAATCATCATGGCTTAGTGTGTCACATCACATTCAATGATGAAAGTAAGACCAATTTTACCTTAAGTATTTTAATACATCAATTTTACTCTTGTGCATTTTCCAGTTTAGGATGAAGTCAGATATAAACAACTACATATCCTTCATTGTAAGCCAATATTTCTTTCATTTTAATAAACCTTAAACTATATGAAAAATCATAGCATTGTAATATTTCCTGATGGTGACATTCTTTCCCACAGTAATGACATAATTTGGATAAAATATTTACAGGCTTTTCATAATAAAGGAAAAATGGTGAAGAGAGATGCATACAACACACACACGAATAGATGTGTATGTATAGATACATATATATTATTGCATAATTTTCAGGGCTGACATTGTGGCACAGTGGGTTAAGCCTCTACTTGCAATGTTGACATTGACATCTCATATCAGAGCACCAGTTCCACTCCCAGCTGCTTTGCTACCAATCCAACTTACTGCTAATGCACCTGCGAAGGCAGTAGGTGATAGCCAAAGCACTTGGGCCCAACACCCACATGGGAAATCAGGACGGAGTACCTGGCTTCTGGTTTCTGCCTGGCCCAGACTCAGCAGTTGCAGGCATTTTGGAGAGTGAACCAATGGACAAAAGATCTCTTTCTGTATCTTGCCCTCTCTCTCTATCACTATGTCTTTCAAATATATATATATATAAAAATCTTTTTAAAAATACACATATATTTTATACAATTTTCAAAGTAATAAATACTAAAATTGTATAGATATAAATACTTACCCACACATGCTTGTGTTTGCATGTATGTATGTATACAAAGACATCTTCCAAAAGTTCATGAAAAGTGTAATTTTAAAATGAGCTTGTTTTGGTATAAAACACTTGAAATTCATGCAAAGTTTTTTCAAGAATATGTATTTTCCATGAACTTTTTGAAGATCCCATCATACAAACATACACACATATCCATATATATATGTAATTCTGATAACAGTTTATAATAACTACCATACAACTTAATAGCACCTGTGAACATATCAGAGAGTCACAGGTTACAGGTGTTCATAATGAAGACTAGCCTCATTACTTAAATTAGTGTTATATTCAGTAGGCTCTATCTATAAAGTCAGGGGATGAGTAATCGTTTCTATATATAGTACCACCAAAAATAAAGTAACTTTCAAAACATGTGGATGTGTTCCTTCAAACTGCGTTAGCTAGAGCCATGTTTCATTAGAAATGCCACAGTTTTGGTATTCTATCACATCCAGCATTAAAGGAAATCAATTGGTACTTAGAAATTATCATGTTTTCTTTCTTTTGAAGTTTTCCAACTTAAGCTGGGTTTATTGTAAACAAAAATGATCATTGTGATTATAATAGCTAGATGCAGGGGAATAATCTTAGATGACACAAGGTGATAACAATAAGGATTATATACTGATGGTACTTATCTAACATGCCTTATCATTTTTATCAGTCAACTATGCTATGCTGACATTGCAGCCGTGTCTTAGAAGTCCAACACAGCAGTTTATTTGTCAAGCCAATAAAATCCAGCATGTGTCAGGGCAAGTCTCCAGGGCATTTTTCCTCCATGTTGTGGTGATCCTGCAAAAATTAGATCAGATTCCTGCAGTAATTTGACTCAACAATCTTAATACAACGTTCTACAATTGTCAGTGAAGTGGGAGCTGAAAAACTGAATGCTTCATCATAAGTGTTTCAGCCCAGAAGTAATATGAATCATATCTGTTCAGCCCTTTGACCAGAAATAGGTATATGACCCCACCTACATGTTAAGGAGCTGGAAAATACAGTCTTATAGTTCCCAGAGGGGAACAGAACTAGATATTTCTTGGTGGTAATAATATCTACTATATTGTTCTAGACTCTTAGAATGAAGCAATACCATACTAATATCATTCAAAGAAAAAAAGGAATCAAAAACATCATAGGGATCTTTTGGAATTTCATGAAAAACTCTACATTTATTTTGTAAAAGTTATAAAATAAACTTTTATTGAACTTATGCCAATAAGAAAAATCATCTAATAAGTCATCTTGACAAATAAAACAGAGCAATAAACACAACACAATTTCTCACTTTATTAAGTGATAGGGTTTTGATACTGTAATACTAAGATTCTGTCCAGTCACATAATTTGTAGGGTCCATTGCAAAATGAAATTGTGACACCTTCTTTTTCAAAAAAAATTAAGAATTTCAAGACAGTAATAGTAGAGCATGAAACAAAGCATAGGTCCCTTCTGTGCAGAGACCTGGAGGACTAAGGGATTCTTGAACTTGAATTCTGAAGGCCTGAAATATAGACTATCTTGGCAATTTATTAGTTAGTTTATCTCAATCTAGTCATTTCCATCTCTGAGCTTTAATTTTGTTTCTTTTTATTTATTGACAAATAGTAATTGTACATATTTATGGAGTACAATGTAATATTTCCAAAAATGCATGCATTTTAATGATCATTTTAGGATAATTAGCATCCATCACTTCATATATTCAAGGTTTCTTTGTAGTGTGAACATTCAGAAATCTTTCTTCTAGTTATTTAGAAATGTACAGTGTGTTATTGTTAAGTATTATTACCCTATTGTGCAATAGAACACCAACAGGATTGTTTTTACAATAAGGAAAGAAAGTATTTTTTAATTCAATAAAAGTAAACCTTTCTGAGGTTTGATTTATCTCTCTCTATATATTTTTGAGAGTTAACTTTGGAGAAGAATCCAAGGATGGTGTGTCTTTTGCGAGAACTTAGACATCATTATAGCTTATGAGACATAGATAATATCGTACTTAATACATTAAATACACTTAATACATTAAAATGAGGTAAATCTTTGCTATCAAATTTTACCATTAATTCTCATAATCCTACTATTTGAGCAGAGAGGTCCTGCATGGGAAGTTAGTGCACAGTGACTCCTGTTGTTAATTTAACAATTAACACTCATGTGTGACGTCAGTGATCATTCAAGGCTCTTGACATGAGATACCTAGGCTGTGGAATTTTTTTTTTTAAGATTTATTTATTTACTTAAAACTCAGAGTTACACACAGAGAGAAGAAGAGGCAGAGAGAGAGAGAGAGAGGTCTTCTATCAGTTGGTTCACTCCCCAACTGGCTGCGATGGCCAGAGCTGCACCGATCTGAAGCAAGAAGCCAGGAGCTTCTTCCAGGTCTCCCACGCTTGTGCAGGGGCCCAAGGATTGGGCCATCTTCCACTGTTTTCCCAGGACATAGCAGAGAGTTGGATCAGAAGTGAAACAGCCAGGACTCGAACCAGCGCCCATATGGAATGCTGGCACTGCAGGCGGCGGCTTTTCCTGCTACGCCACAGTGACAGCTTCCTATGGAAGCCTTTTGAATCCACCAATTCCTTCTGTATTTAGACAAGGCCATGAACAAAGTGGAAGTTCTTTCCTGCCTTCAGAGGAAAGTACATCCTTCTTTGATGATCACTTCTTTCTGCTGTAGTCTCACCCGCAGAAGTCCTTCATGTGGGACACTTTTTGCCACAGTGTTTTGCTTTCCATGCCCAAAGTTGAGCTTTAATTTGACACCTGAAAAAAGAGCTCTGATATTCTGTGATTCTATGACATACCTTATAGTTTCCCAGAAAATACAGTGCCCAATTTTTCATTCCCTTCAATAAAGACATCTGGCCCATGGAACAAATTCATTCAGGATTTTACTTTCCCCTCTGACCTATTTTTATGTAATGCGTTCTATCTACTTGAGGAGCAATTAACAAAAATTTGAAATATTTTTCCATTATCTGAGTGAAAAGAGTTCTGGTTTTGAGTTAATCAGTTATCAGGAGTAATCATGCAAGTAGTTGCTGATCCCAGTTCTCTACTGGGAGGAGGGTTTAGATTTGCATGAGGAAATAGTAGAGAGAGACACCAAGATGTGATGATAATATGCATGAGTTATTTGGATTCCTCTCAGTTATGAGAACTATTTAGTCTTGCTAAGAGCTTTTATCCCATTATATTCATTTTACTATAGAGTAAAACAGTTACTGCTTCAAAAATACAAGGCTATATGAATGTTTATCCTTTTCCTGGCCATCAAAGACCTACACTACACAGACTAATCAAAGGGGAGTTTGGAAAAGTACCAGTGAGACACTAGCTTAGCATATGTGACCAAGATTAATTCAAAATTACTATAAGGGCGACAGGAAAGAAGTAAATTAATCTATCCCCCCTGCAAGGGATGAAAAACTGAGCAAAAAAGCTTGATTAAAATATCTCCATGTCAAAAAACTATTTGAACAAAAGCAGCACTTGAACAAGATGAAACACAATACCCCAGGCAGAACAAAAATGGTTTCTACTGGAAAACCAATGTTTCCCAAAGAAGGAAACTCCCCAGAAATTCAGACCAAAGATAAAGGCATAAAGAATCAAAGTGCATATTAAGAATATTAAATTCTAATAAGTGAATAGAGTACTTGATTCATAAACAAACACAGTAAGGAAGCATTCTATCAAGTAACATATCTTGCCTGGAAACACGTGCAGTGAGTGTACCCAAACAGGAACACGTGATCATACAGAGAGCAGCACTTCATTATGATGTTACCTTTGGGGCTTATGTCACATGACTATATTGTAAATTAAGTGGTTTAACAATACAGTTCTTTTAATACTCTCAGAAATAACCCCCTCCAAAAAAAAAAAAAAAACCCAGGAGACATTAAGATAGAAATAATTTAAGCTGCTTTGTATGGTTTTTAAGGGCTTTTTTGGTTTATATTTGCTTCAAGTCATCAAAAATTCATTTAGCATTTAATATCTGCTAGGTTCTCTGCTAAGCATAGAGGATATAAGGATAAATAGAGTACACCCCCTATCTTAAAGTACCTTAAAATCCAGTAGAGAAGACTATAGGAAACCAGGTGCTTTTTGGTTTTTTGAAAGGTAGCATGTGAAAGAGAGGGAGAGACAGAGAGAAAGCAATTTTCTGTCCATTGGTTCACTCCCATAATAGCCACAATGGCCAGGGCTGGTCCAGGCTGAGGCCAGGAGCCTAGAACTCCATCTAGGTCTCCTGAATAGGTAGCAGGGGCCCAAACACTTGGGTCATCGCCCTCTGATTTACCAGGTGCATTAGCGGGAAGTTGGATCAGAAGTGGAACAGCCAGGACTCAAACCAGTTCTCATATGGGCTACCAATGTCACAGTTGGTGGTTTAACCTGCTGCACGACAACTCTGGCCCTACCAAGGGCTAGAGGTATAATACCAGTGCCAGAATTATGAAGCCTGCTTTCAACTATGTTTGTCAGAAGGAGTCCTTTATTCTGTTATCAATTTACAAGATTTTTGGCCTCTTGATTATATACGTTTTCCTCTTAGTACTCTCTTTACTGGGTAAAGATACTGGCTATATGAATATAACATAAATAAAACAAAATAAACCAAGCAAATAAACAATTGCCTTAGATGGGGAAACTGAATAAAGCAATTTTAATCCCTGATTAATGATCATCAATGAACAAGATTGAGCTCAAGAACCATTTTGAGGTTAAAAAGGTTTGTTTTGGCTCTACCTTGTTCTTTTTAGAATCTATCATTCTAGACTCACAGTATTTTCTTGTGTCTCTCAGGACTCAGAATCCCTTCCTACCAGCAGCCGTTCCTTCCTTACCTTGGTCTTTTTTGATTTATTGGAGACTATAATAATAATTCAGGTTACATTGAATTGAACATTTGCTAAGTATCAAGTTCCTTACTTAACATTTACTTAATGATATCTCATTTAATTTTCACACCCCTGGAAAAAGTATTCTCCTCCTTTTTATACAGATAAGGAAACTAAGGCTCAGTGAGGTTAATTCAGCCTATAGTCCATGGTTCTTAGGGGTAAAGAGCAGGATTCCATTCCAGTCTAACTTCAAAGTCCCTTAACCCTAGATGCTGAGTATGTAAACACATTTTTGTTTTTGTGTTAACAGTTAAGAGTAAAGGAAAATGTAATCTTGCCCTAGAGTGGCTACATTCTACAGGCATTACTAGGGAATACAAACCATTCATTTTAAGGCAATGATGCTTTACTGGTGGGAATACTAGCACTGAAAGGTAGACACTATTTTCAGGCACGTAGGACTTTACGCTGTACTCCTAAAAGCATATCAATAGGTGATTTTAGGCACTTTCTCTACCTGTACAAAGGTTGACGTCTGCTTTCCTGTCACTTTTTTTTACCACATGGTCCACAGTTTTTAGTAGGGCACAGTGATCGTTAGTTAATTCATTTATTTATTCACTTATTCGACCAGTCATATGTTCAAGAAACATTAAGAGCCAGATGCTATTTTAGGCACCAGAAAAAAAGACTGATATTGTCTTTGCCCTCAGGGTTATAGGATAACCAGAGATGATTTTTCTCAATCTAAGATATTATCTAGAACATACACCAATACCTATTCCTCTCTCCAAATATATGATAGGAAAAGATGTTAATATTGCCTTGTAAAATAATTTAAATCACACTAGAGACAAATTTTGTTTTCATGAAGCAGTAGTGCTTGACGAAAAAATTTACAAGGAAATATTGTGAATTAGAAAATATTCTTTTGTAATAGATTTCTTTTTAAATAAGCAACTTTTGGAGCATGTTCATATCAAAATGGTTTAAATGGTTTATTGGATTCTATACATTTGGAATTGACAATTTGCTAGATTATATTAGAAAAATAAGGGCCCTGTTTTCCCATTTTCTGATAAATCCTGAAATACACACATACTTTTATTTAACGATAAGCGAATGGCCAGGTATTTTCCAAGTCATTCAGCCTTTAAAAAGATCAATCTTACTAAAAACCACTGAGAATCAAAGACATTAAATGTTAAAGCAAAGATATTATTGAATGCAAAACTTATAGTAACAGATCTGTAGCAACACATTTAGACTGTTTCTTTGACATATCACTTTTAGTAGATGCCCTTTTCAGAAGACCACTTAACTCTGACCGTTTAACAATCCATTCGTTGCCTTTGCTTTTGAAAGGCATTGACATTTGCCCTTCTTATTTCTGTAAGCAGTGTCATAAAGCTTAATTTCAATCACAAGGTTCAGCAGCTTAGAAAATTTGTACCATTACATTCCTCTTATGAAAAGAAATAATTTTTTATTAAAAAGAAAGGGGTAATAAGGTAAAGAGTTAGTGTTCATGATTGTGGTTGGTTTCTGAGGTTAATCAAACTTAAGACTTTTTTAAAAAAAGTGTTGTTGTCTATGCGTTACATGTATAATATATGTTGCTAAAAAGCATGTTTTTGAGTTTCTGTTAGTTTTAAATAAAATGTTATCATTGGTCAATTAGCTTTAACAAAATATGACTACTATTCATTCAACCACATTTCATATTCATTCAGGCATAATTTGAGATTTTTGCTGTCATTAAATATTATAAATGGGTCATCTTTCATCAGTGTTCATTAGGTTGATAATATCATTTATTTTTACATGCAAATGGAAAAATGTATTTGAGGAATGAACACATTCAAATTAAAGTTGAATACCCTTTGCATTAGTTTCTCTGTGATTGCTGAAACAAATTACTACAAGTGTGGTGACACAAAACACAACACAAACTTATTCTCCTACAGTTCTGGAGACCAAAATTTCAAAATAAGGTTCACTGGGATAAAATGAAAGTATTAGTAGGCCCTGCTTCCTCCAGATACTCTAGGGGAGAACCCATTCTTTGCCTTTTCCATCTTCTGATGGCTCCCAACACTTCTTGGCTTTTGGCCACATCACGCCAACCTCTGCCTCCATGGTCCCATTTCCTTCTCTTCTGAATGTCAAATTTTCCTCTGCCTCCCTTTTATAAGTATACATGTGGTTACATTTAGAGTATACCCAGATGGATGTTGGTCTCCCCTTCTAATTCCTGAATTCAAGCAAACTTGCAGAGTCTTTTTTTTTTCCATATAAGATTATATCTCCAGGTTTCAGGGATTAACACATGGATGTCTTTTGCTCTCACTGTTAGCCCACTATACACTTTTGGAATAAATACAGGACCACTTTATGACTACTGTAGACCATAGGCACCTTTGTTTTTGTGGTCCTTTCCTCCCTAAGAAGCAGTCAAAATTATGTCTTATGAGTACATTGGTATAAAGATGAATATTTATATATTCATTGTTACCATGGTTGTGTATGCTTTATTATTTTCCTTCTGATTTTATTTGGATTCACTTTTTTAAAATGATTTATTATATTTATTTGAGGGGCAGACTGATAGAGAAAGAGAAAGACTGAGAGAGAGATCTTCCATCTGCTGGTTCACTGCCCAACTGGCCACAGTAGCTGAGGCAGGGTCAGGCTGAAGCCAGGAGCCTGGAACTCCAGCCAAGTTTCCCACATAGGTGGCAAGGGCCCAGATACTTGAACCATCTTCTGCTGCCTTTTCAGGCCTATTATCTGGGAGATAGGATACGGAGCAGCCAAGACTCAAAGCGATGCTCTGGTATGGGATGCTGGCATTGAACGCAACAGCTTAACCCACTGTGCAACAATGCTGGCCCCATCATAAGATTTTAAAAAGAATTAAAATGAGAACATTGTTGGTAGATGGTAAAATACTTTTCCTAAAAGTATTTTGTGCCCTAGGCACCATGCTTAATGGAAAAATCAGTGCTGCATACCAGAAATAAAGTGTTTAACAGTTGATAGCAATTTAAAAGTACACAAGCTCAGAAAAGAATTCTAATACATACATAGGTTTCTTAATTGCATTTGGGTTTTCAGAATTCAGAAGATTCTTGTTGCAGTTTAGATAGCCTTCCATTTTATAAGCTTTATCATTTTTCTATCATGTGGTCTTTAAGAAAAGAAAGACAAAATATTTTAAAAGGTCTATTCCTTCCATATCTCATTGATAGAAAAATAATATGTCAGATCTTTCAAAATGTAATAAAAATGTTTTCATTCTTTCATCCCACTGCAGATTCAGAACAATATACAGTCTATTGTGTATGTTTTCTTTTTAATTTTCAAAGATTGGGGGTAAGAGAGAAGTAACAGTAATAAGATTGAACTAAATCACACAGCTTCAATGTGACCTGGTTGGACGCCACCCAATTTACGCCTCTTCCAAATTAGGTTTCTCAACAATAATGTTGTTCTACTGTCAAATGGTTCCTAATTGTTAACACAGTTCATTTGTGGTTTGCAGAACTACATTTCCTTTGGCAATACAAGGAGAGTGAGAAATCATACAAATTTTTATTTTCAGTGTGTTATGAAAGATTATGTTAATCAAAGAAATCACAGCTTGGGTAGCTAACAGCAAATCAAAGTTTGTTTTTTCTCCTTTGGTAGGAAAATGCTATTATTATCATACACGCTTTCCAACTAGGAATTCTACAACCATACATTTTCTAACATGTAAACTTTGTTTCACAAACTGATTTCATTGGTTTTAATAAACTTCTTATGATTGAGATTATGCAACAGTTGATATTTTGTAGTCCATTTTATTACTTCCATTTTAGCTTCTTTTATAGAGAACAAAATGTGTAAATTTTATATATATGAAATAGGATAAATGAACTTATTTAAAAGTATCCTTATTGCTTATTAAAATCTGTTTCATATTTCCTTTCAAATTGAATTAGTTATTTTGTTGTTACATAATACACATTTTAGTCTTAGAGTTATGAAATCTTAATAATAATAATATTCAAAATTCTGACTTTTCATGTATCATCTCATATTTTGCCCCAAATAAAGTGTGAGCCTGGTACTTTACACTTTATGGGTTTGGACACCAAAGCTTAGAGAAGTTAAGTAATTTGTCCAAGATCTCAGAGTTAGCAAGAAATGAAATTGAGACATAAGCTTAAACCAGGTTTACCTGAATGCAGAGTCTACACATGTAACACTGTATTATAGTGTCTCCACATGGACTACACTTTGATGTTTTTATAATACTCTATTTTATGGGAAATTTTCATAAAGTTTTTGGTGACTACAAAGTATGAACCAGAATAAATTAATGGTACACATATATGTCATAACTCAAATACAGAATATACTCACAATGCTAAAGTTTGCATTAGATAGTGTGTATTTAGTTTACTGGATAATGGGATTAAAATTGTCAAGGTTTTGGGACAGGTGTTTAACCTAACAGTTAAGATGATGGTTTGGATGCCTGCATCAAACATAGTAATGCCTGGGTTTCATTCCTGGTTCCAGCTCCTAATTCTACCTTCCTACTAATGTGGACCCTGGAAGGCACCAGTGATGGTTGAAGTGGTTGGGTTCCTGTCATGCACATGGGAGATCTGGATTGAGTTTCTGACTCGCAACTTCAGTCTCTAGCCATTGCAGGCAGGCATTTGATGAATGAAGAGCAGATAGGAGTCTCTCTCTCTCTCTCTCTCTCTCTCTCTCTCCCTCTCTTAAATAAATAGCAAAATTAAAAATGTCAAACTTTTGATATCT
Source organism: Oryctolagus cuniculus (assembly GCF_964237555.1). Taxonomy (NCBI): domain Eukaryota; kingdom Metazoa; phylum Chordata; class Mammalia; order Lagomorpha; family Leporidae; genus Oryctolagus; species Oryctolagus cuniculus. Next base: position 103,048,181 of record NC_091453.1, on the reverse strand, counting down.
TTGCAAGTAAAATTGTTATTCACCTATTTTTTTAGAAAAAAAGTCACAGACTTCACCTGTAAACCCTAGTCAATTTCAAAAATATATGGAAGAACACAAAGACTTGGGCAGAGAAAATGAATAACTCACAGAAAATCGGCTGTTTCCACTACAAAAGAAACCAATCAAAGATCATGCCCCACCTTAGAGAGGACAGTATTGTATATATATTCATTCATTTGAAGGACACTATTAAAACACAAAAGAGCTCTAGGCTTTAATCAACAGCATTGTATACTGTGCATTGCTCTTTTAAAGATGGAAGTGTCTCTATTACTACATCATGCCAGAAGTAAAATATTAGTACCACAATAAAAAAAAAAATATAAGTATGAAGTTTACAAGATACCAAAGCACTCTTTGGCTCACCTCTTCAATCTGCCCAAATTCAGAAGTCATTTTCATACTATAGAACATAGGAGTTGGAAGGATTGTAAGATTTCCCAAGTCAGCTTATGAGTAATGCATTTCCTCTGTACTATGCTTAATAGGTGAACATCCAATCTCTGCTTAGCCCTTCCAGTGATGAGAAACCCACAGATCAGCATGAAAAATAGTTCACTCTACTACTATACAGCAATGATATTTAGATTTTATTGTCTTACCAGACTGCCAATATTTCCACTTATTTGTCCTAGTTGGGTTTTTTTGAAATTATGCTTAGTCTCTTCTCTCCACAGCAATATTTGAAGACAGCAATCATTTTTTTTTTTCTTTTTGGCTAGTCATCCAAGGTTCTACGAACCATTCTTAATATGGGATATTTGTATAGAAAAAATAAGAATCTTAATTTACTACATAATTTGTTATGAGCCAAAGATCATAAGATGAGTCTTGTCACCTTTCACCACTGCAGCTTTTCCTCAGTTCTGAAGCTGCTATTTCTTCTTTTCCTGTAGCAAATATCATGAGAAAAACATCTTCCTCTGGTTCTCCATATGCCTGTTCTTAAGCAACCTGAAACTAGAATGCCTTTGCCAAAATTGTTGCTTGGCTAGAAGCTTTTGGATTTGTTGTATCTGATCATGCATCAATGCAGTTAAAAGGGTTTCCATCTGAGGTATCAGCCCAACATGTTTTCTTTTGACTATTGATTATATTGGCCTTGTGCCAACCCTACCTATTTTATCCATGCACAGGCATCAGACACAGTTTTAAACATAGGTGGATGTCAGAAATATGAGGTTTTATTTTCATTGTGTGACTTTTACTCTAAACAAGGTAGGGAGAAGTTTTGCAAGTCGAATATTCTGAAGTTTAGGATAGCTTATAAGTTTTTACCTTCCACCTTTTTTCATAGATACATTAATATTGGAACAACTTGACCAAATTTATATTCAGAAACTTGAAACCATTCAATCATATCTCTAATATTTTCATCACATATGTTTTCTCAAACTATCAAGCCTTTATTACTTTGAACTTCTTTCTTCCTCTTATCCTTCCAACCTGGATAAGATTCCCCATTCCATTTTATGAACATCTTCTTCCTTTACAATACTTTTTGAGAGATGCCAATATGTTTCATGATAAACAACATACCTTGCCTAATCATGAAACACTTCATCTACCTCCCTGACTTAACATAAACATTTTCTCTCTTCCAAGGACCCATCTTCCCAAGAAGACCACTAGAGAGAAAGCCAAACATCATTATACTTTGAGTAAAGAAAGATCAAGAGTGTTTCTGGGAAACAGTATTTTCTGACCATCATTTACCACATCCAAAGGATTATTTTTTCATTGTCATGTTAAAAACGTGTCCTGGAAGATATATTTATCATTAGGTAACCCATCTCCTGACTCACGCCTACGGATTTCCTGGTCAGTTTGCCACTACTTAGTTTTTAGAAGTCAAATAAATTTATAGATGGCTTTTGTTAGACAGAAGACAGTTATATCTGAAAGCCAGGATGAAACAAACAACTTACAAAACTGATTTCAGAGTCTACTGCCAGATGCTACTGCCTTTCCTAATATCTAGACAATATTCACCAATTATCTCAATTTCTGCTTCCATTCCTCCTTTTGGTTAACTCCCCTAGACTACAAACAGGTTTTTGCTCTCCCACCATAAGTAAAATATTCTCATCAAAAGCCCCAATCCTGGTTGACAATTCCAATTTAACACAATAGTCATCACTTTTTGCTTTTTGACATAATATTCAAAGATCACGTCAGTCTTCATTCGTAAGCAATCTCCTACATTGCTTCCCATTACACTACTTCTCTCTAAGTTTTCTTCCTATCTCTTCTACTTCTTTGACCACCCCTCACATGCTGGTGTTCCTCAGAATTCTGCCCTAGGATCTCCAATCTTTTTTAAAAGATTTTTTTTAAAATTTGTATAAGGTGAACAAATCTCATGGATTTAATATACACAGATTTAGTATTAGTGATACTTCCCACCCTACCCTCCCTCCTGCCCATCCTCTCACCCTCCCACCCTCCCTCTCCTTCCTTTCTTATTCCTTCTTTTGATTTTTACAATGACATACTTTATACTTTCTCTTTGGAAATAGAACCCCTTTCTTACTTCATTCCTTTCACAACTATTATCTCTGATTCTGGAGCTGTCTAATTCAGAACAGTAATTCTTCTGAGGAATCACTTGGCTAATTTCCCTCCTGCCTTTAGATCTTCTCATACTTCTTTTAGAAGATATATTCCTTAGGTCTTACCTCCAGTTTGTCTCCATCTTTTAAAATGTCATTTTTCTTAAGGCCTACAGTGCACTAATTGTTTCTACATTTCTTTTCCTGGCTATTTCAAGTTTAAAAGGCATAACCCTCTCTGAATGCTTGTACTGTGATTATTTTCTCACTCAATAATTCTTAGTAAAAACAAGGTCCAAAGCAATGTTCCTCTTGGTGCTTTCTCCTTGTTTCCTTTGGAGAAATTAAAATTTCAACAAGATTAACACAAGAATGTATAAATTTTTCTGCTTTTAGCAGAAATAATTCTAAAATATGTGTATTTTATGATAATATCACTATGATATCTTGCCTACATAAGAACTGTGATATTGGGGCCGGCACCATGGCTCACTTGGTTAATCCTCTGCCTGCAGCGCCAGCATCCCATATGGGCGCCGGGTTCTAGTCCCGGTTGCTCCTCTTCCAGTCCAGCTCTCTGCTGTGGCCCGGGAGGGCAGTGGAGGATGGTCCAAGTGCTTGGGCCCTGCACCTGCATGGGAGACCAAGAAGAAGCACCTGGCTCCTGGCTTCAGATTGGTGCAGCACTGGCTGTAGTGGTCATCTGGGGAGTGAACCAACAGAAGGAAGACCTTTCTCTCTGTCTCTCTCTCTCACTGTCTATAGCTCTACCTGTCAAATTAAAAAAAAAAATAAAAAAGAAAAAAAATTAAAAAAAGAACTGTGGTATCGTAATATAGATATCTATCATATTTTCAGTCTTTCTGGGTAGGGTATTTTTGCTTCAAAAATCATTTCTCACTCCTTTTTAATTTAACCTAACAAATACATCATAATATTTCTACACTAAGATTCATGGATTTTTACACAGACATTAGTATTGATGAACAATGTCATTCCGTTATCCTTATTTATTTCCATTATCATAATCTATTATGAATAACTTTTGCTGTAGACAGAACTATATAATGGACCCAAATATCCCTTCCCCTCCCAAGGGTACAGACTATGTATAAGCCCCTCTTATTGACTGTGATCAAGCCTTTGACTAAAATATAACTTTTATGATCAAGTTACTAGTCAGTTGACTTTAATTTAATCAAAAGGGAGATTGTCTTGAGTGGGACTGATATGATCAGATGAGCTCTTCAAAGAAGATGAAGTGTCAGAAAGATATTTCTGCTGGCCTGGAAAAAAAAAAAAAAAAACGAACACCCACAATGTAAATTCCTATAGTGGTCATGTTGTGAGGAACTGTAGGAAGCCTCAACAAGCTAGGAGAGGTCCCTTGCCAAAACCTAACAAGAAAATGTGGACATCAGGTATACAGTGCAAGCAACTGAATATACCAGTAACCAGTGAGCTTTATTTCAATTCCTAGGAAATTCATTTTCTGTATTGTTCTGAGCCTATCACTCTACAATTTAACAGTATTTATCAAATTTCCCTGACAGTAAGAATCATCTAGGATGATTGATGAAAACAATTCCCAGGTCCCACCCACACTCACTGAATAAGAGTTTTTAGAAAGAGAGGCTTGGATATCTGTTTTAGCAATAAATTCTTTTAGTGCACCTTAGCTAAGAAATGATGATTTACCTCATGGGCCACAAAAGCAGCTCTTCATATTTGATACCAGCTATGGCTCACCATATTCTTTAAATATTTCTAAAATCATGATATTTAAATGAAAAAGATGAAAATTCCACCTTTCATCCCTCTGTCCTAACTCCCTCCAGTTGTGTATTAGTTTTTCATTACTAAATAGCTAAGATAGGCTACTAATGAAGGAAGGAAGTTCATTTTGGCTCAGATTGGGTGGGCCGTGTTGGTCTGGCTGTCTGGTGAGGCTGGAGTATGACTGGCAAACCATGTGAGAAGGAAGGATCACATGGTGAGCCAGAAAGCGTAGACAGGAGCAGCTAGGCCCAACTCAGCTTTTATAACCAACCCTCTTGAGAGGCTACATGCAGAGGGCATGCCTCTCTGACTGAAAGACATCCTATAAAGCCACATCCTAGAGGCCCTAGTTGGATCAAGTTTCCACCCTTAACACTCTGATCATTATCTACTGACCATTAGCTTGGTGTATAGCTAGTTATAAAAATTGTCTTTAGGAGCTGGTGCTGGCATCCCATATGAGTGCTGGTTCGAGTCCTGGCTGTTCTACTTCTGATCCAGCTCCCTGCTAATGCGCTTGGGAAGGCAGTAGAGGATGGCACAAGTGCTTGGGCCCCTGCAACCACGTGAGAGACCTGGAAGCTCCAGGATCCTGGCTTCGGACCAGCCCAGCTCTAGCCCTTACAGCCATTTGGGGAATGAACCTACAGATGGTAGAGCTCACTGTCTCTGTCTCTGCCTTTCAAATGAATCTAAAAAAATTGTCCTCACTAAATTGTACTCTCTACATAATAATATACCCTTATTTCCTCACTTCATTATCATTGCCATGAGCCACACATTATATATCAATATGCCTGTTTTCAATAAAATATGCATGTGCATGCATATAATATCTACATATTAAAGGAATATTGCAAAAATTTAAATAGTGTTAAATCTAAAAAAATAAAAATTTAAAAATAAAACATAAAAGAGACTTCAGGAACCACACTTTTAACACATGGACCTTTGAAGGAGACCCAAAATAAATATCTGAATCATAACAATTTCCAACCCATAATTTCAAAATTTCCAGTGATTTTTTACTGCTTAGCTCTAGTAATCAAACCTATTTTTCAGTGCATCACTATGTTTTGATTACCTCCTATTAGCTCCACTGTTGAGGGGTGGATTCCTATGTTAAAGTTGTGGATATGGCTGAACATATGACATCTGACACTGGACAGGTGAAATTGTTAACTGTTTAAATAATTTCATATACATACAGGATGGAAGTAGAGGACACTGCACACTATACAGAGTTATACAGAGGTTGCACTCTGGAACAGAACAAAACCAGGAACGGTGGGAGGCAGGCTTTATACTACCAGGAAAGTGAAGTTACCTCAGTTTCTCACAGAAGAATGTGATTGGCTTGTTGAAATAATTTCACAGACTACCAGAGATCTGAAATCTGCTACTCAGGGATAAGCAGGAACTGCACCTGGTCTCTTAGGCAAGGAGGGTTGTTAGACTATGGAACCTTATCCATGGGGGCAGAGGGTAGAGTAAAACTTGTATTTAGGCTATTTGAGGCCCTCTGAGTTTCATCAGATGGCAAAGCAGCATATAATATGGGGCCTTCAATTTAGGCCTTATACCACATATTGGCTACAATGGACAGTGGAGTGGCAGGCAGGAACCTCAACATATCCTGGATGCGTGTGCCCCAAATAACAAGATTGGAGGAGTGAATCCTTAATGTGTATATAAATCTAACCCTTTTCTAAGTGTGATATTAATAACAATAAAAAGATTCTTAGATTCCCTGCTGAATGCATCTGAAGCATTTATTTCTTTATTAAAGTATCAATTTTTGAAATTGTTAAGGAGTCATATTAAATTATGTTATCATGAAGTTAAAGTGTGCTTTTAAAATAATTCCTTTGAGTGTGCATATAATTCCTTTCCTTCCCTTCCCTTCCCTTCCCTTTCCTTCTTTCTTTCTTCCTTTCTTTCCATTCCACCATATACTGCTTCCTAAGACAGAGTGTATCTTGGTAGAGTCGTTGCTATTGCTTTGAGTGTGGCCATGAATGTGCCTGGAGGCAGAGTGGTTGATAACCACTGTCTAATAGTATAGTATTTCCCTCTCTCTCCCTTCCTGCTCCCTCCTTTTTTCTTTCTCCTCTTTCTACCTTATTGCTATTGCAAGTTAAGTGAACATTTTAAGAAATACTTCAGCTGCAGCTTATGAAAGAGGGTATTAAGATAAATGTGGCTTTAAGTCAAAATTCTTATGGCCTAGAGTCACACAAGGCGAAACAGTTGCAAAAACTGTGGAATGTCTCTGGGGTGGATATAACTCTAAGACATCATTCAGTATAATCCTGGAGTAGTCTAATCAAAGTGATGAAAGTGAAGATTAACAACGGGATTCAATTAAACTTCATTTCTGTTAAGGAATGGCCAGGAAATTTTGTCCCCAGAATCTTACTTCATAAGAATAATCTTTAAATATTATATGTTTAAAGTTTATACATGTAACTTACAAAGAAGGAAAATAAAAAAAGGTATATCTACACAAGACTCAGCAGAAACCTTTATTGTTTGGTCCACATACTCCCAATTCATAATACCTTCAGCAACTAGAAATAGTGCATCATATTTGCAATAAAAACACTTAGATAGAAAAACTCTAACTCTAATGAGCCGAACTGGCAAATCTTAGGTTATGCAGTAATCACAAACATCATGTATGTCAATGTAGTTGCTGTAAATGTAAAACATGATTTAGTTTAAATCATATTTAATCAGAGATGGGCAATTATTCATAAATGTAATATTTCCATTTTAAAGATGTTAAAATTCATTACTATATTAGATTCATGTTTTTAAAGCTTTTCGGACATTGGGCTTAGGCCCAGAGGAATTTGAAAATCAAAATTGACAGTACATATTTAACTATCATAACCACTCGGCAATTATGCTTAGCTGCTATATTCTCATCCAATAACTCCACAATCTAGGAACTTGTGTGCATATTGAGATTCCTATGGAAGTTATAGCATTAATGAAATTGAGTTTTAAATTTCCCTAGGCTCAACCTAGACATTAAGAATATAAATGTAAATTAACAGAGAAGAACTAGCAGCCATGAATACTAACACTCAAATCACATTCATTTTCATTTAAATTTTACAGACATAAGGGAAACAATTTCCTTTTCTCCAAAGAAATTATATTAATAATTTTGGCAGTATTCCTGTGATGAAACACATGCAACATCTTTACATTACTTCGAAGTTAGGCATATTGAAAACTAATGCTTGATAGATCATGTTTGTTTTGCCTGTGGAACAATCTTAGAGATTGAACCTAAACAGCTTACTACCCTAGATTTTAAGAAGATTCTAATGCTAATAGTATGAGTTACGTTACTTACAAACCTAGGCTTGTTAATGGCATATAGTACTACCAAGTATAATAAAAGGAAGCATAAAGTAAATAGATAAAACAACAAAAATCACTGTGAAAAATGATGCAACTAGTAGTTCTTGCCTTATCTTCCTAGATGATTCTGCCATGACCAGAGAGGGTTATGTGTCTCTTATACTTGTATGGCTTTACTGACTCTTCTTTCTTCTTGCTTTCCTATAGATTGGAAGAACAAAAAGGAAGAAGGAAAGAATTACAAACCACCAGCTATTTAATGTTTGGCTTATTTGGTAAAGGAAGGAATCTTCAACTAGTAGAAGGACAGGTGCAAACAGTTTGGGGCTCCTGGGTGGATAAGTGAATAGCAGACCCAATCCCTGCTGAGAGCAAAAGTGAAAGTTACCCAGGGAGCAACTCCAATCCAAGATTATTTGATTGAATGTTGTACTGATGTAATTGGTTACAGCTTAGTGGGGCCAATGAGAGCAAGAGGCTTGGCTTCTGTGACCTTGCTCTTGGGTCCTTTATTTAAATTAAGAATTGTGTCCTCTTCGTTCTGCTCATGGAATATCTCCACCTAATTTGTCTGTGGATTTCTCTTAAGGCCTCTCTCCTCTTATAGAAGGTTATTCCTTGGCATTACAGATAACTTTCCTCTAGGAATTACAAATACATTTCTAAATTTTGAGTCTCACTAACAACAATACAAATTCGTAATCAATTTTCAGTAGCACTGCTGAAAAAGGTAGAGTCAATGTAAAAATGTCATAGAAGTGAAAAAGGCAAAAAGATTTATTTAATTACAAAATTTAATATAATATAAAAATAAAAATTGTACATATTTGGATCCAGCATTATGGCATAGTGGATTAAGCCACTGCCTGTGATGCAGGCATCCCATATGAGCACCAGTTCATGTCCTGGTTGCTCCTCTTCTGATCCAGCTCTCTGCTTATGGCTTGGGATAAGAGAAAGATGGCCCAAGTGTTTGGGCCCCTGCAGCCATGAGGAAACCCAGATGGAATTCTTGGCTCCTGGCTTTGGTATGGCCCAGCTCAGGCTGTTGTGGCCATTTGGGGAGTGGCTCAATGGATGGAAGATCTCTCTCCCTCTCTCTCACACTTTCAACTCTGCCTTTCAAGTAAATAAATCTTAGAAAAATTATATATATTTATGAGGTTCCATGTGGAGTTTTGATACATGTATATCTTGAGTTATGTTCAAATACAAGTAAATATATCTATCTCCTTAAACATTTATCATTTCTTTATGGTAAAAAACATTCAAAATCCTTTATTATAGTTTTTCTTGGAAAAATACACAATATATTATCATTATCCATAATTGCCCTACTGTGTAATAGAATGCCAGTAATTCTTAATCCTCACTATAAATTAATATCCATTAACTAATCTATGCCCATACTCCCCTACCCCTACTCTCTCCAGCCTTAGGTTACTACCATTATGCTCTCAACTTCTAGGAGGTCATCATTTTTAGATTTCACATGAGTGAGATCATGTGATACTTGTCTTTCTGTGCTTTGCCTATCTCACTTAACATAATGACCTTGGAGTCCACCATGTTACAAATGACAACATTTCATCCTTTTAGGGGTTGAATAGTACTCCATTGTATATATACTGCATTTTCTTTATGGATGGACACTTAAGTTATTTCTATGTCCTGGTTATTGTGAATAGTGCTGAAATAAACATAAGAATTCAAGTATCACCCTGAAAGATTGATTCCATTTCTCCTGGATATATATCCAGTAGTGGGATGTCTGGATCATACAGTATTTATACTTTCAGGTTTTTTGTTTTGTTTTTTTATTTTTTTTAATGAAATTCTAGTTTATTTCCACAGTGGTTATACTATTATAAATACCTATCAAAAGTTTACATTTCTTCACATCCTAATCAGCACTTGAAAAGTACTTTTTTCAACTGAGAAAAATTTAAAAATAGAGTGAGAAAAAAGAATGTTTTCTCTGAGAGATGCTAACGACTACTAATAGTATAGCATGGTTTAAGTTCAGGTAAAGAAATGCATGTGAACATATTATATATATTATATACATGTTTATATATATATATATGCATAGAACTAAGATTACAGAAATGCATAGTAAACTATTATACAGGGAAGACTAAAGAGAGCTATAGAAGTGGTTAAGAGGTTAAGAGCACAAGTTCTCATGCCAGAGAACTTAATGACTTTGCTATTTACTAGCTGTGTGACCTCTGGCAAGTTACTTAACTTTTGCATATCTCTTGGTTTCTTCATCTACAAAATGGTGATGATAGTATTGCCTTATGAGTGAGGATTAAGTGGGTCGAGTATGTAAATCCCTTAAAAAGAATCCTGGCACATAGTATAAGCTGACCATATGTGATTTTGTAATTATCATATTCCTTAAATATTTTACAATGAGAATGCATTCATGGACTTCCTATGTAATAACAAAGAAAGATATGCAAAGAGCGAAAATTAATATTGGACAGAAATGATTTTAAATACAAAAGAAGGAAAAAGGAAAAATAGTATCACCTATACTGGAATTTAACTATACTACAACCCAATAGAATATAAGATTCATAATAGAGATCTATAATTATACCTTTTGTAGAGAAAAAAAATATAGTCACAGTGTTTTTCAGCTTCTCATTTTATTAAGAAATGGCGTCTCTTTCTCTACCCTTTGAATCTGACCTGGTCCTATGATTTTCTTTGATGGTTAGAATATGGCAGAAGTAACACTGTATATTCTGTAGCCTGGGCCTTTCAAGGCCTTGCATCTTGTGCCTTTGCTGTTGTGGGATATTGTCCCGCCAATGCCATATAAAGCAGCTGGCACAGTCTGCTAGAGAATGCTACCATGTGGAGAAGAACTGAGAACTGAGGTATCCAGGCAACACCCAGCACCTATTGGCAGATATGTGAGTGAGGTCAGCCTGTACCTTCCAACCCAGCCCATGTTTCAGCTGAATGTAGCCACACAGGAAAAAAACCAATAGCACAAATGTATAGTTAACTCGCAGAATCATGAGGTATTATAAACTGTTTTTGTTTTAAGTCACCAAGATTTTTAAATTTTTTGTTTATTTTTTATTTATTTGAGAAACAGAGGTTCACTATCAGACAGACAGGGAGCTCCCATCTACTGGTTCGTTCCTCAAATGCTCACAATGGCCAGGGTCTGGGTCTCACCCATCAGGCTGAAGCTGTGAGCCTGAAAGCAATCCATGTCTCTCACGTGGGTGGCAGGGACCCAACTACTTGAGCCATCCTCAGCTACATCCCATGGTATGCATTAGTCAGAAAACTGGAGTAGGGAGGAGGAACCAGGACTCAAACTTGCTCACTTTGATTTGGTAGGTAGTTTCCCAAGTGGAGGCTTAACCTTGAAGGTCAAATGCTCACCCCTTAAAGTCACTCTATTTTAGAGTCATTTATTATGCAATAATAGTTAACTGATATAGAGGCCAGCACTGTGGCATAGCGGGTAAAGTCATTGCCTGCAGTGTTATCATCCCTTATGGGTACCAGTTTGAGTCCCAGCTGTTCCATTTCTGATCCAGCTCTCTGCTGTGGCCTGGGAAAGCAGTAGAAGATGGCCCTGCACCCACGTGGGAGACCTGGAGGAAGCTCCTGGCTCCTGGCTTCAGATATGCCCACCTCTGGCCATTGTGGCCATTTGGGTAGTGAACCAGCAGGTGGAAGACCCCCCCACCCCACCCCGCCTCTGCCTCTCTGTAACTCTGTCTTTCAAATAAATAAGTAAATCCTTAAAAAATAAATAGTTAACTGATACAGAAGATATGAGAGCCCATAGAGAGAGACCACATGGAGAAAGGATCAGAAACCTCAAGTGTTTCAGCCATCCTAGCTAAAGCACCAGACATGTGAGTGAGGCCACGTGGGCAAAGCCCAACCCCAAGTGACCTGCCAGCGGAATGCAGTTTCTTTCATAAGCTGGGATAACAGCACCAGAAAAAATGTTCCCTTCTTACACACAGACTTAAGAGAAATCATAAATCATTGTTTAAGTTATTTAATTTTATGGCAATGTGTTGTGTGGCAATATAGATTTGACACCATATCCAAGAAGCCTAATTTACTAGATACTTTCTTAATTTTTCTCGATATTGTTTTAATTTTCTTTTAGAAGTAAAGTTCTTAAATTCAATACTTGTTCCCAATTATTTCTAGCAGAGCTAGTAGGTATAATCAAGAGAATATGGAAGGACATGTCCCTGCCCTCAGAAAAATAAAAGAACAATAAGAAAAGTAGGCATTGAAATCACTATGATACAGAGGAGAATGGGATAAGGGCTATGAAAGGAAAAGTGCGTTAGTAGTTCAGAGGAGAGAAAGCATTTGAGGACGGAAGTTCAGGGAGGGCATCGTGTAAGGGTAGCAATGGATATGAGTCTGACAAATATGTATAGACAGCTAGAAAGGGAGAAAGAAGGCCATTCCAGGCAGGTGAAAGAGTGTTTTGAACTACAGATTTCTTAGGCTTTATTCACAATAGTATTTGAACAAAAGGATAGACTATTCCACCGCACCCAAGCACCTATCTGATGGCCTGTGGGATAAACTGTACTTCACACAGTTTCAAGACAGAGGGAGCAGAAGTAATGTGCAGCACCTAGAACTTCAACCAAAGCATCAAGTTTCCTAGAGAATTGGTGTGCCTACTTTGTGAAGGTAGGTAACTCCTACTTAGGTCCATCGTGTGATTGGAATTCCTTTGCTGACAAAACAAATGGGTCCTGGAGAAGGCTGCATTATGATAATGATAGTAACAAAAATATGTGTGTGAGGCAAACTTTGAGATACATAGAATCATATTTTAAAAAAAAAAACTGAAAGGTACAGATATGTATGGAATTTGTGAGGAAGATTTACACTGTTTTTAGTTTGTAATAATAGCTTCCTGATTATGAAATGATATATATTTATTACAGAAAATACAGTCTAGAACAATACAGTAAAAAACTAAAATCACCTGAAATCTCATGGATCACAGTTAACTATTGTGATGTGTTTTTTTCAGTCATTCCCCTTGTATCTATTTATAAATATTCTTGTTTTAGTCTGCTTATATGAAGATGGAATTGTAATATTTTATAGTCTCCCATTTTCCCTATTTAAAAATATATGTGGGACAAGTTTGATTTTAAACAACTTGAATTTGAGGCAATTGTGAAATATTAATGAGGAAATGCCCAGCCAGCTGTTAAAGACAGAGCCTAGGAGGAATGTTGGAACAGGGGATATGCTCTGAAAGATGTCAATTTAGCAGTAATTACTGGAACCTGGAAATGAGGTGAAATCATCCACACTTTTTCAAAATATGAGTTAGTGGGTTAAGAAAGCAATTGATTTAGTTGGAACAGAATAGATAATTCAGAATGCATCACACAGTTAGTTGTAAGTATTCATACTGGATTGCAATATAAAAATCAATTTCCTATTGTGAATCAAAGGACTCAGCCTTTAGGAACAGTAAAAGATACTGACAGGAGGGAAACCACAATCAGTCTTAAGAAAAGAGGAAGCTCAATGATTGGCATTGGCATCTGAACCCCTTTATACTCTTACAAATTATTGAGGACCCCAAAATACTCTTGGTTTGTTGGTTATACCTACTTTTATTTATGTATCAGAGGCAAAATCAGCCAGAAATTAAATACTTATGTATTGATTCACATAGAATAATAGTAATAAACCCATTATGTGTTAACATAAACAGCATTTTCATGAAAAATTGCTGTATTTTCTAAGACCAAAATATTGAAGAAAGTGGTATTGTTATCTTTAATTCCTGGTTTACTAGAAGGCAGCTGAATTGTCATGTCTGCTTCTGCATTAAATTAATTGATATAAACATATAACAGAATGTGAGTGAAAGGCAAATAATATCTTAGGACTGCTATAAAAATAAGTTTGACTGCACAGGCTCGCTAAAATTTTCCATACTATACTCTGTGGATAGCTGGCATCTGATATAGAGAGGTCAAAAGTTATAAGGACAGAAAATGTTTTCTTAAGAGTTAGCAAGTATATGGATTTGATTGACAAGGGAAAACACACTTTGAGCTGTATATCAGATCATATCACACCTTTCCATTTCCCATTGTCCTTACAGTAAAATCCAAAATCCTTCCATGATTTGGCCCTTTTCTGCCTGTCTTGCCACATGTTACGTCACTCCCTCTAGATACTACTTGTGCTCATTATACTCCAGACACACAGGCTGTCCTGTGTGCAATTCCTGAATTCCTATGTGCAATTCCTGTGTGCAATGTCCTGAATGCAATTCCTTGATGTGCCAAGGTATTGCTCATGTCAATTGCTGTAAGCTATGTTCTCTCTGCCTGGAATGCCAACTACTACACATTCTCCAAGACTCAGATACATAATCGCTGCCTGAGGGAAGCCCACCTAATGTTCTCTATCCCTACCTAGATTGGGATTCCTCTGTTGCTCTCTTGCAGGTACCTAGTTCTTTTCCTTCTGAACAAACATCAGCTAAGAATTATGCATTTCATTGTAGGATTGGCTAGGTCTGTCGCTTTCCATTGGACTTTAGTCTCCACAGTGCAGGAATAGGTTGTTTTGCTTACTGCTCTCTTCCCAGCACTGAATAGGCACATCAAAGCTGTTCTATAAATATTTTAATGGTGAAAGTATGAATGGGAGAATTAAGATACATATGAGGATCTTACTTCCTAAGTCTTAGAAGAAATTATTCATGTTTATGGTGCTATATGGAAAATTATAAGATCTTAGTCCCAATTTTCATATAAAGTGCATTTTAAAATCTGTTTATGATAGACTATTCTAATAATTGTTAGCATCTAATAGCAACTGTTAATGTATGTGACTATAAAATCTTCTTATAGCCATTATTAAGCATGTGTTTTAGAAGCACTAAAGGCTTTAGTTATTGCAATATAAATTAATAGTTACCTGTAAGTCAATCATGATAATAATTCTCTTAAAAGGTTATGATGAGGAGGTCACAAAGTTAGAGAGAAGTTCAAGTGCATTTAAATGCCAACAGAACAATCCTAATTGTTCTATACTCTTTTCAAATTCTTTTTCTGGAGTGTAATTTCATCTCTCAAACAGAAATCATGGTTCATTTTGAAATCAATTTTTCCCCTTTTCAACAACTGTGATAGTTAAAAAAGTGCCAGAAAGTAATATTCTTAAAAGTATCTCCTATAAAAAGACAAAACACTAGCATAAAGTTGGCTTTTAGATCTGCAAGGGAAGGCACTATGTTATCTTTATGAAGGTACAAATGATTGTTATTGCCATATTTGTTTATATGTGCAAATATCAAATATAAGTGAATTTTATATAAATTAAAGGCCAAGGTACCATTCTTTTAACTGGCTATAATTTTAAATTTAGGCAGTTATTTGAATCCATTACAGTAATAATACAAATGAATTGCTACTACTCCCTATTGAGAAGCCTTGGTTTCCGAAGGTTATGATTAATCTGTACTAGGAATACATTTTATTTTGAGAGTAAGTAAGGTACAGAATCATTTATGCAGCCTTTCCAATAAGGGATATTCTATGAATGTTCACTTCCACGAGTAGGGCTTGCTATGAGAAATATAAAGTGACTTGCTAAAGCCCCAACATTAAAAAAAAATTGTTTCTCCTTGGCACTTTTGCTAAAGAAGTGGCTCCACAAGGCCCATGTGGATACTAAATAGGAATAGGTAAAGAGAAGACTTTAATTGGCTTGTCAGTTGTTCTCCTGAGCTTTACTTGGGTGTGTGAAAAATAACGTGTCTGACTCTGTTCTGAACAGATGGATGCAGAATCCTGGCCACCAACTGTTCACATCCAGACTCAAGTGAGCTTCCTCCAAAGTGGCTGCTTTCCGCAGAGGGGCCCACAGCCTGCCGGAAATGGGCACTCTTAGCAGCAAGCTGGTGACTGCAATTTTACAGGCCTGTTTATGGAATCTGGGCAGAAAATCATTAAGCTACTTTTCCTGTTTCCAATCAACGTAGCCAAAAGTTAAGGTGCCAGCACCATTCCTAATCTCTGGTAGCTAGTCTCTGGATGGAGCTGTATCAGTTGCAATAGGAAATGATGGTTCACCACAACAAGTAGATATTGAAAGCACACCTTTGAAAACATCTTCCCATTAGACAAGTAACCAAACGCCTTCATTTCAGATTGTGCACATTGATTTTCTTTATGTAATTGCTATTGACTTCAGTCTTCTCATATTATTGTACTTACGCTCTTACTTATGAGGGTACTTAGAAACAAGATTGAAATAAGTGATATTGTTCCATTATGCATTTTTCCTCAGAGAATGCAACCTACGGATTATACAAACATATTTTAAAAATAAAGGTCATAACATCTAAGTATTTTTCTCTATTGCTGAATTGTTCTAGGTATATGCAATAGCCACACAATGTATACTTGTTTAGTTACTGAATTGTTCGCCTATCTTTGAACATCTCTTAGCTTCTTGAAGTCTCAATTTCTTTGTCTATTCCCAGTGCTGGCACAGTTCCTGGAATGTAGTAGATGCTCTATAATCACTTGCTGGATTGAATTTATGTAATTATGTTAGTTCCAGGAATAAACAGATAAAGGTGTGTGAGGTCATGTGTGTGTGTGTGTGTGTGTGTGTGTGTTTGTCAACAAAAGGGGCATATCTCTTTTAAAATTTCCAGCAAATTATTTCAATAATATAAATGAGGCAACTGGGTAAGTGTTCTATAGAGACTGCATGCCCTGTTACAATTGGTTATACTGCCCTTTACATTGGCCATTCTGAAACTAGAAATTGAGTGTGCCTTCCTTTCTTCCTGAAGTCCACAGTTGAAATAGAAATTCTTGGTCCCAAGAGCAAAACTATTTGAAAATTCCACAATTTCCGGTTGCTTAAATGTGTCTAGGAAATCTCTAAAGTTGAATAAATGCTTTAGGAAATCCACCTAATATTGGTATATGGACTTCTAGAAGCAGCATGCCAGTTCCTAGGAAACAGAACAGCGCAGAGTCCTCTGTACTTTGGAATTAAGGTGGGAAACCATGTTTTGAAGGCACTAAAGGGAGACAGGTACAGACCAAATGAATTAAGGACACCAGGGAGCTGCAGAAGAACGAAGAATGGCAGGAAAAAGAGAGAGAAGAATGTAAGAGAATATATAAAGAGAATGCAATAGAGAGGTTTTGTTTTGTTTTAATGATTAAACACACTGCTGACCTGTCAGGAGAGACATGGCTGAGTCTCTTTTCATGAAATCCCTAGGTACCTACTGTCCCTTCCTCACAGTGCTTTCAAAAAGAGTGACAAAGAGATAGCAAGAGCAAGAGTGAGCTAATCATGATTTCAAATCCTATATTCCATTTCCAGGGCTGTTATGGTTTGTCTACGTCCAATTCAGCCAAAATTCCCTTTGTGTTGATAGGGTGCTTTTCCCGTTAATCTCTGGTTATAGAATTCCCTTAAAAGCAGAGTGTTTTGAGTCACTAGAGATGTTTCTTTTTCCTCTCTCCAAAACTCTTAGGTGAGGCTCAATTGAGGAGGTGATTCTGAAAGTCTTTTCCCTCTACAGTTTAGGGTTTGCTCAGTCCTTAATGTGTTATCTTTCATTTATTTAGGATACATAAAATTTTATATATGTATATATGCTCACAAAAATTGTTTTTGTTTTCTTTTGTTTCAGAGGAGGGTAGTGGGTTTTAGCAAGGTTCGTTTAAAGAGCGGTGGCAAGACACAGGTTTTATTGGCATACCTTCCCCACTGCTTTTGCAGCAGCCCAACAGAGTCGGTAGTGGAAGCAGTTGCTATGCCCCTACAGAGTCTGGTTGTCATCTTTTGTTTCTTTGTTGGCAGGGCGGTGGGGCGGGATGGGGTGGGAGGTGGGGGGACAGCGGCAGGGATCCAAATGATTCCCGCCTGAAACTGAAGGCAGTGTTGGAAAAGGGACGATGAAAATAAACATGCTCTTGATTCTCCGATTTTTCCCCCGGGAGTGTTCAGCTCAATGTATTTCCTCCCCTCGGTGGTGTGGTGGGCTTACAACGCTCTCTCTTTGCAAATATCAAAAGCCAGAAAGATGGGGACACGGGGTTCCGAGATCTCCCCCTGGCGTCACCCTGTACTACCTCTCTTTTGGATGCCTAGCCCAATCCCCCTGCTCAAGAACGCGGAGACCATCCTGCCCGGAAGCTGTCCACAGGCAGCTGCCGCCACCCAGAGAAGGAAACAGCTGGAAGCTTTGGTGCGCGCGCCCACAGCGCAGAGAGCACCGCTTCCCGGTAATTAGCGCCAGCCAACGCTCCTAACGCGCCTTATTGCAACCCCTAGCGGGCTTCCGACTCGGCAATAGCTTCTCGCTCTCCGCTCTCAGTTCTTGCGGACGGAAATTAAAACACATGCACAAACACACGCGCGCACACACCCTTCTTTCTTCACTCAAGAAAACCATCGCTAAACGTCCTTCGCCCAGAGAAGGTTCGACTCTTGGCGTTATCGTTTCTTTACCTACAGGCTAGCAGTCCCTGGGAACACACGTGGGATCCTCTCCTTGCTCTGCACGCCCCCTACCTGCCTATGGCTGGGGTGACGCTGGGGGCAGGGGACCTGGGAGTCCGCAAGACTTGTTTTCTCCAGTTGGTGCAGCTCCCCTGGCTCGGCACTTGGTATCTCCCACGGTCTCTCTCTCGCGCTCTGGGAAGCCAGGAAGAAGGTTGGTGTGGGCGTCGCCGCCGCCCTTCCCGGAACCAGGCCTTGCTTCAAGCGGGCGCCAATGCTTCCTACTTCAGACTCGTAGCCGGCCCCGCCGTGCAGGTGTGAGGGGCTGGAGAGTCCATCCATGCGAGGCGCCCCAAGTCCTGAGCATGCCCAGTAGGACTCTTACGGCTCCCGAAGCGAGTTTCTGGGAGTGCAGATTCCGCTTCTCCGCTTTTTCGAGGAAGCTGAGGAGGGTGGGAAAGAAGAAATCCAGGGCTTGGGTAGCAAGCAGAGTTCGCCTGGGTACGTGCCCTTTTGCTGGGCTGGGTGAGGGGCAGAGCTGTTTGGTGGGCTGAGGGGCTAAGGCGACCAGGCGGGGCAGAAGCCAGAGTGCTCCTCGTTCCCGGCCCCCTCTGGGGGAGCGCAGTCATAGCTGACCCGATGCGCCGCCAAGAGGCTGCGTGCGGCCGGCCTTGGCGCGCCGGGGTCATATTGTCAGCGGGAGGCAGCCGGCAGTGCTCGCTCACCAACCGACACCCGAGAGCTTGTCGGTCGCTTACGCCCCGAATTCACGGGCTTGGCTTTTCTGGAAGGCGGCAGAGACGGCAGAGACAGGAGAAACCCAAACAATTTCTCCCCCTCATTTTTGTTTTCTTTTCTTTTCGCCAAACTTGTGCTGGCAAGAGACTTCTCATTCTTTCTCAGTCAGTCCTGAGGCGTTCTTTACACATCGAAGCACGGTTCGCGCTGCTGTGTAGGGTGTGTGTGTGTGTGTGTGTGTGTGTGTACACGGGCGTGTTTGTGTATGTCAGAACTAGGGAACACTGTCCCAGATTGATCCTGGGTTTGACAAACACTCCCTGAATCTCCCTCCCTACCGGTAGCTCGGGAGAAAATATTAAAAACTGGTGGTGCGAGTTCCCTGGTCAGCAACCTACCCATTGTAGTACGAAATCTAAATTTTCTTGACCCATGTTCCTCTCCACCCATAGCCAGCTTTTTCTTTCTGACCCTCTAACACCCTTATCTTTCTGGTGGCCACTTCCCTGTCTCAGCACCCGCTACCTGCTCCTTCAGCCCTCCTCTTCTTCCTCCTCCGCCTCCTCCCTCCCCCACCCTGTCTCAGCTGCGGCTAAAACCTGGAGTCTTGGGGAAAAGGGAGGAAAAAAAAAAAAAAAAACAACCTCGGCTGTGGAGCTGTCAAACCGGGCATGCTCAGTAGACAGGGCAGGTTTTTTGGTCTCGAGTAGCGGAGAAACATTTTTTGCACCACCGCGACCAGCCTTAGAGCGCGGCGGCGGCGGCCACGGCAACATCAGCACAGCCATCAGCCGTGCAGACGCCCCGCACCCGGGAGCGCGGCGGGCTCCGGCTCAGTCCGGAGTTCACCTCCGAGTGCCCCGGGGGTTGAGCTCGCCCTTTCTGCTCTCACACACACGCACACACTCTTTCTTTCACAGACACACACGTATCCCCACTCTGGCACAAACAAACGTTCCCGGACGCAAGCACCCTCCTGCCAGCTGTCGTCCGCTGGCGCCGTAATAGACAGGTTCGGTTCTTGCCCCTCGGCGGACACTGGCTGAGAGCACCGCCGCCGCCCGCTGGAGGAGAGCGATGCGGGGGCCCGAGCGGCAGCTCGAACAGTAATGTGGATTTACAGTCGTTTCCCGCAGGAACCGGCCGAGACGCCCGGAGTCCCGGGCACTGGCATCGCCCGGCATTGCTGAGCACCTGGCGAGGGGGCGGGGGACCGCACCTGGGGACACTACCGAAACTTGCGCCTGGACTAGGTAGGTGCGTTTCTCACGCCTCCCACCTCCTTCTCCTTTCTCTCCCGCCCGCCAACCCTCCACCTTCCACCCCAAGTCTCGGGGCGAACTTCGCCCCGAGGCTGCGGGCGGCGGATGTCTGCTCCCTGCTATGTGCGGCTGGTTGCGCCCGCTCTGGGACTCTTGCCCGAGGTGGCAGAACCACTGCAACCCTTTTCTTGCGATCTCCGCCGGCGCTGGAGCTTTGGACCACCCTGGGGAGATAGGAGGTCGGCCTCGTTGGCAGTTCAAGCTTCCAGTGGGCCCTGGGGGCGCTGCCCTTCGAGGGTTTGCTGAGCTTCTCAGGGGGCACTTTTGCCAACCAACTCCTCCAGTTCTGAGAGGGGGCCCCTTTTCTCGGCTCTTGAGCAGACCGGACGCTCTAACAAGTGGACCTGGATGCTGGGGGTGGGGGTGGGGGCTCCTTACTGAAAAGGAGAAGGGAGCACCTCTCCGTCGGCATCCCTTCTACCTACCTGGAGCGTCCGCCCGGGGGCTCTGGGTTTGGCTCCTGCTTTATAAGACAAAATGCACAGGGACTGGGACGTAGTTTAGTACCTGTTTGCTTCCTTCCGATTTCCTACATGAAGCTCACTCAGAGAGCCCAAGTTGAGGTGGGGGAGGAACTCACCTCCTTACCTAAGTCGTCGAGGCCCACCCTGGATGTGCCCTCCCTACACTCCAATCTTGGTCAAAAGAGAGTCTTTACGAGCAGTCCGTAGTCCAGAAGCCGTCGGTGTTGGCTTTAACCACTCGCCCAACTGCGCCGATTTGTGTGCTTTCGCATTTTATCCCGACACTTGGTTCCCGAGATCCAGCCACGGTCAGCACATCTGCCGTGCGTCAGTCACCCGCTAGGCACGGCTGGAGAAATGTAACCTCACTTTTTTTCTACTCCACGACGGGTAGATTGCCAATTCAGGTTTAGGATGCTTTGCTTAGAGGTGGAGAAGGGGAGACTGTTTAGCGCTACTTGGTGAGTGGATCTGTTTGCAAATAGGGATGTATTTAAACATTTCGGCGGACCAGTGCAGTCGGTTGTTTACAATTGCGGAGACAGACGATCTCACGCCACTAGTAGATATCCTCTCCACGTCTATTTCGCCGCTGGGAGGGTAGGGGCAGGGGCGGGGGCTCCTTTGCAGCTCGTACTCGCCGTCCACGGCTTCGGGTTTAGCACCACTGCTACTGGCAATATGCTAATATGGGTAGAAAACCTCTACATCTTCAGTATGAAACAATTGGTCAGGAGACGCCCTGAACTTTCCCATTTTTTCCTGGAATGCCAATCCGGAAGCACATTCGAGGTGGCCCGAAGAAATACAAAGAGAAGTTCCCAGTACCACAGAAGGAAAATTAATAGCTATTCGGTCTTAGAAACCAAAAGGAAGCGAAACACCCCAGTGGACTGTAATAGGTACTGTTAGATTAACATTTAATTGATCGCGAATGTGGAAAGTAAGGGTCAAAGACAGCTAACTTGAATTTTAGATTGTTGTTCTTTGATAATAATTAACAAGCCAGGTACGTTGCACTGTGAGAATCAATTGCTGCTCTTAGTCTGTTTGACGAAGACATTGCAAATGTCTGCTCCATTATATCCTTTGGCTCACATATCCTGGTCCATTTCTTGGTCCTAAATCTTCTGATCTGGAGCAGAGGTGCTTTGGTACTGCCAGGAAGGAAGGAGTACATCCTAAGAAGGAAAGGCTTCTTTTTTCTTCTTCTTTTTCTTTTTAAATGAAAAAGTGATCCACAGTTTTAACTTCTGCAGCCTGATTACCTAGCGTTTGCTTGCTAGCTTACTCCCGCCCCTTGCTCTTCATATCTGCAATGTGGGGAAAAATGCATTTTCATAAAGCATAGTATGATCCTTCAAATAAATAACTGGAAAAGCTTAATCCCAGCTTTGCCATTTTTATGTCCAAGTTCATAAGACTTTTTTTTGTGATGTGTTAAATAATGTACTATTGCAACGCTGTAAAAAATAGTTGAAAGCTTTTAGGGATGCCAAGTAATGTTGGAAACTTTTAATGGTAATAAAAGGAAGTTGCAAAATATATTTGAAAAGGAGTGCAGGTAATTTCTAAGATGAATCCATGCCCTGAATGTTATTTAAAAGTTTTCAGATTGTTGACCAGAACGTTTTTGGGAAAACAGGTGTTTCTGGAAAACAACTCTATGGAGAAATGTTAGCATTTGCATAATAAAACTAATGACTTCAGTCCTTAGCATAATGCCAGACCATAGTAGAAAGAGAATAAGTATTTTTGAGTGCATGAAGTAATGTTTACCATTAAGCTAGGTCCCAATTAAGAATTAGTCATGTCATTTAGCAAAATATACAAGGGAGCTGAAGGGAAGAATGCTCCGTAGAATCATTGTGCTGTAAGGGTGATTAAGTGAGATCTCAACTATTCAAACATATAGATGTATTTAAAAAGTAAAATTCTATTATATGCAACCATCATCTCATTCAAAGGCCTACTCCCCAAGCCTGAACACTCTAAAGGTCTCAGTGTTTCAATTCAGCTATCATGTGTGTAAATAATACTGACATGATCGTAGTTTCCCTCATAGTAATTGTACTTCTCTGATGCCTTTAATACAAAGATTCTTGCTGAAGCAGAAAAGTCTAACATTCGATTATTCTGTATGATATATTTTAAATGGTCAAACTGCAAAATATTTTTAGATATGTTGCTTCTGAAAACAGAAGGCTTAGTGGAAATTTATTTCCCACGACAGCCTCTAAAACTTAGACGTGGCAAGGAATTGTAGTTTTAATTAACATAATTTTTTTTTTACATTCTGTGTTAGAGATAGGCGTTTTAGAATTCCTGCAATTTTTGCTTGAAGCTTGGTTTTCCCAAAAGCCCATGGGTTTCACATTTAAGTACAATTATTAAGTTCTTGCTTTAGATTAGGTAATAAATTTCTAGGCTTTCCCAACAAGTTAATTTATTATTATTATTGTTGTTATTGTTAGGCATTTATTTATTTATTTGCTTACTTATGAAAGACTTAAGGAGGTAAAATAAGGTTAAGTATTTTGAACACCTAACTCAATGAATGATTTTTTTAGTGAAAACAAATTTTCTTATAGGACTCGTATTTGTTTTCCTCTCGCACAGACATACATGCATAGAGACACATGTAACACTCACTTGGAAGTAATCTCATGTGAATGTCATGCATCTGATATAAAACATGTAGCATCATTTTATTAAAAATATGTTTCTTAAATTGCTGAGGATTTTAACCTCAAAAACAATCACTTGTGCCTACTTTTAAAATATTCCCCATAACTTTCCACTTGGAAGGAAGGTTTGAACAAGATGACTAGCAAAACTACAGGCAGATGAAAAATATTGTAAGATACAGAATTTGGCTGTTCTAATTAACAGCATATATCCATATCTGTAAATGTATCTACTGATTATAAAAATTAAAAACACAAATTTAAGAGTTGTTCAAATATACAGTAACAGCTTTAAATCATCCTCAAATTCTGAGTACTAGATTAGATAACTACTTTTGAATGAAGATTACTATTTTCTTTTCAGTAAAAGTGACAATGTAATTTTTTACCCAATTTAATAATTATATATAATTAGTAGGATAACATTAGTATATCAATCCTGACTTGATCTATTATTTCTATTATTTTATGTTTTCCAATGATTTTTTTAAAGAACAGCATAAAGTAAATATGAAACAGAACCAGCTAGAACCATGCTTAATTTGAGCAGAAAATGCTATAAAAACCTTCACAAATCTTTTGATTGTTCTTAACAACCTGGATGGTCCAACCCTAGGTGTATCTTCAGTATTTTGTGTTCTGTTATGACAATTTATATAATGTATAGAGATTTTGTAGTTTGCTAGATGCACTGTGGCACAACTTACCAAGACTAACAAAATTGCTCACATTTGGAACCCATGAAACCTGGGCTGAGGAAATTGGAATAAGATAACGTAAACTGAAAATTATTATAAAGCAATATTTATGTCAATTGCAGTGGTAACATTTCTGTGTATAATTTAAGTGAACTAGTTTTAATTGGAGACAGTAAATAATTTTACAGTTGATGTCAACCCCTAATATTTTAAAACTAGTAATATATATAGAGATAGTATAATAAATGAAACCCGTTAAATTCTTATATAACTTCAGGACTCATTTCTAGACTTGAAAGTATAATCTTGGATAATTGACAACTTAAAAAATTATTCCAAATTGTACTTCCTGTCCAAGCCTCTACTTTAGGTAAACAATAGCATATGGTGAAACATGTATTATGTGCCAACTAACCACTACCTCTTGGATGATGTTTTTAATGTGATGTAATGATTCTGAAATACTGGGTTTGCCCTACACTAACTGTAAGAGTGGATACGTTAATTGGAAAATGGACGCATGACAATGTGTTAGAAATCTCTTTTCATACCAGGGGATCATTTCCTGTGAAGCTCTAACTTGGAGTCTTTATATCTGTGATTATTGTAGGATTGTGCCAAAATTAACTTTGTTTTTCTTGATACTTATGTCTGTATCTAAGTGACACCCAAATAAGTATGTGCAAAGTTCTGTCAACCATCCTACTGCTTCGACATTTGATTGATTGAGAGAATGTGTTACTTCATTTCTGAGTATTTGGAAGTCATTTAAAGGATGATGACTCTTAATATTTATGTCAAAATAGGAAAAAAGTATAAATAGAAAATAGAAAGAAAAATGAAATGAAACAGTTTCAAATGCATGTATAATATCTTAAACACTCTTGGTTTAATCTATAATGAATTAAATGCAACCCTGAATCTACAGCCTTCTATGAAATGTGTGATACTGCTTACATTATCCACCAGTTACAAAAACAGAAACACTCTGGTCTTTCAACAAGCCAAAAAATTAAAAACTTTAACTTCAATTCTACACTTCCACTTGCCTATACTAATTCATTGGTTTAAAGAAATCACCTTAAAGGGTATAATATGTTGGCTTCTTACAGTTTCCTCTACCTCATTTTCTACCAATTCTTCTACTGCCATGGAAACTAGATGGGACAGACAGCTGGGAGTCACTAATTCAGGATGGGAACCTGCTTGTTAATTTAATTTCATGCCAGTCTGTTGGTCCCTGAAAGTAACTGTAAAAGGCTGGGGAATTGAATTTGTTAGAAATAAATGATTAAGCAGAACAAAAATCAGTGCCATCTCTTGTCATTTTTCTGAAAATCTTACTGCAACCTTCTTTGTCCCTACTCAA
The DNA here is from genome assembly GCF_964237555.1 of Oryctolagus cuniculus. NCBI lineage: Eukaryota > Metazoa > Chordata > Mammalia > Lagomorpha > Leporidae > Oryctolagus > Oryctolagus cuniculus. The sequence goes on along the minus strand of NC_091453.1, from coordinate 103,022,628 downwards.
GCCGTTCTTTTAACATAATCACAGAAATAGAGGTTTCATTTGTGCATTCTTGTTGGTATTTATGTATTCTACAAAGTGTTTTTGTTCTACTAGGACATTCACAGCTGTAAAATAGCTTCATAATAGCTATGATATTAAAAATGTTTTTTGAAATTATGATTTTGTAGACTTTGAAGAGCCCTAGTTAGCCTTCACAGTAAAACTATAAATGATGCTTAAATTTTCCACTACAATTGGTTACTTTTATTTTTAAAATAGGAAAAACAATTTTATTAAAATATCTATGCCCCACATTTTTACTACAGAGACCAACTGAATTTGAATACATTTTTTTAAATCTTTACAACAGTCATTTTATCCATCACCATACAGCATACTGATTATTTTAATTGTAGTCGACAAAGTTGTCGATTGAAAAGTAGTCAACAATATGAATATTGCCTTTAATATTTCTCATATTCTGTTGTTAACATTTTTGTGGCTGATTACAACTTAAGATTTGAATTTTGGAATCACTCTAACATGAGATGAATTACAATCTATGTTAAATCTTTTGCAATACACACTAAAGGTCTTGAAAAAATATTTATTTTTCTGTGAATTCATAGCTATAAACACATTATTACTAGGAAAAACAAAGTTCCCAAAATGATTCTGGTAATGAACAAAAGAATTAAAACACACACACACACACACAGGATTACTTTTAAAAGCTTATGGAGAGGCTGGCGCTGTGACATAGTGGCTAGGCCTCTGTCTGTAGTGCTAGCGTTCCCATGTGGGTGCTGGTTCGTCTCTGGCTGCTTCTCTTCTGGTTCAGCTCCCTGGTACAGCCTGGGAAAGCAGTGAGGGGTGGCCCAAGGTCTTAGGACCCTGCCCCCACATGGGGGACCTGGAGGAGGCTCCTGGCTTCTGGCTTCGGATCAGCTCAGCCCTTTGCGGCCCTTTGGGGGTTGGGCCAGTGGATGGAAGACCTCTCTGTCTCTCCCTGTCTGTGTCTGTAGCTCTGCCTCTGAAATAAATAAATAAATAAAATCTTAAAAAAACTTATGGAAAATGGAATTAGAATATAATCTTATTTTGGTACAAAATTTTTAAAATCCATGCCTATAATGGGGTGTTCAAAAAGTTTGTGGAAAATCCATATTATGGGGAAAAACAAGCAAAACACTGGGCATGGACTTTGAAACTCTTTTTTGCAGCAAAATAAAATAATCTTTTAATAAAGATTTTCCATGAACTTTTTGAAGTCCCTTTACATATTAATATGTTTGGGTGTGTGTGTGTTAGAAGCTACTCTTCTGTTTTAAAGTGAATAGAATTTAAAAAATATAAATATTGGCCGGGGCCGCAGCTCACTAGGCTAATCCTCCTCCTGCGGTGCTGGCACCCCAGGTTCTAGTCCCGGTCGGGGCACCGGATTCTGTCCCGGTTGCTCCTCTTCTAGTCCAACTCTCTGCTGTGGCCCGGGAGTGCAGTGGAGGATGGCCCAAGTGCTTGGGCCCTGCACCCTCAAGGGAGACCAGGGGAAGCACCTGGCTCCTGACTTCGGATCAGTGTGGTGCGCCGGCTGCAGCACGCTGGCCGCGGCGGTCATTGGGGGTTGAACCAATGGAAAAAAAAAGGAAGACCTTTCTCTCTGTCTCTCTCTCACTGTGCACTCTGCCTGTCAAAAAAATAAATAAGTAAATAAATAAATATCCCAGACAGAATTAATGATAAAATGAAGTAATTATTTAATAGTTTTCAAAAATGGTGTTTACATTTTTGTAAATATTGGGGATATTAGAAGCCAGTTGCTGAGTGTTGAATTTCAGATATTATTAATTTATTGATGCTACTTGAGTTATATCTTTGTGACAACCACATGCCTGATTAAACTCAAAAGATTAAGTCAATCATCTAATTTGAACATGTAAATTTTCTAATATCTACATCCTGTGTTATTTCCTCTAACCTTTCAGCAAATGCTTGGCATTTGGATACACAATGAAAAAAGTCAGTCAACTATCTGAATGGTTCCAAATATTTGATCAATGAGTCTTTGCAGTTTTTATAGTTATTAACCTTAGTTTCCCTCTTGAAATTACTAATTATTTACTCCACAATTGTTTGTCCATTTAGATGAAAAGTGTTATATATGTTCAGAATGCTGATGTAACTGGCAATATAATCCCTATATGTTTATATTAAAGGAAATCCATTTTCATTTTAATGTTTGGTATCAGTTTTTTTTATTTATTTGACAGATAGAGTTAGACAGTGAGGGAGAGAGACAGAGAGAAAGGTCTTCCTTCCGTTGGTTCACCTGCCAAATGGCCACTACGGCTGGAGCTATGCCAATCCAAAGCCAGGAACCAGGTACTTCTTCCTGGTCTCCCACGCGGGTGCAGGCACCGAAGCACTTGGGCCATCCTCCACTGCCTTCCCGGGCCACAGCAGAGAGCTGGACTGGAAGAGGAGCAACCGGGACTAGAACCTGGTGCCCATATGGGATGCCGGCGCTGCAGGCGGAGGATTAACCAAGTGAGCCAAGGCACTGGCCCCTCAGTTTATATTTTTATCTGCTTATATAAGTGAGAGGTTTTAAGATGGCCAAAATAAAAGTACACAGCTATTAGTTTGCATAGTTCAGGGAAAATCTGATCACTGGCTAAGGTCAAAGAGAAAATTTCCCAGTTGCATGGTTTTGCATAATTGGTGGATTCTAACTGTGTATATTGCCTTTAATGCCTCTATCTGGTGTAGACACCTGTCAAAGAGAAGGTGCCAGATTAGATGGACAATTGGTTTATTAGATATTGCAATCCATGTGCCCCAGATGCATGCACACATTTTAAGAAAATCCTTCTGTTGTACAGAGAAATTAGTAAAAAATACTGCAGATGGTCTATCTCAATAATCCAGGTTTTTTCAGGTACATTTAAAATTAAATGTCCTAAGAGATGATTAATTCAGGAAAGTTATTGATAATGAACTCATCTTATGCTACACATCCTTTGCACCTATGATGATGCCTTATTAAAGGTGTCTCAATCTTGCTAATTACCACCTGCGTTTAAATATAGAGGTGTATAAATATACTACAACCACACAGTGGCTGGAAGCCATCTAAACCTGAAATTTTGGCTCTGTTCCTAGCTAACTCAACTCTTATCAACAAAATGTTTATGATCAACAATTTGAATTTATACTCTGTGCATTAACCCCCCCACCTTTACCATTAATGATTTTCTTTTTTAAAGCTGCTCTGCATAATTGCAAGCATTTGAGTGATATTGATGTGATCTGCTGCTGTATGAACTAGCCCCCAAAATGTGTTTATGTATATGTGTGTGGAGCAATTTTTTTTCTAAATGAGTATTAACTAAAACGTATATATACATTTTTGATGTGGATTTCATAAACATTATTTACAGAAATGTATACATATGTCACCTATTTGTTTTTGCCAAACTTCAAATGAACATGTTTCTGTGACTGTGAATCATTATAGGTTTAAACCTGTAAGCAATGTAGGGAAGCATTGACAGAATTGCTAAGCAAGTCAAATAAAGGAACTCCTTTTGGGAAGGTAGTATTAATTTCACTAATGAGATCTAGTGACCTCTAAGGGAGAAAGCTATGCAGTTGATTGGCCAATTGATGCTTATTGCTTAGACTTGAGAAGATTCAGTATCAGTAAAATCACTCTTATTTCTCTCTCTCTCTCTCTCTCTCTCTCACACACACACACACACACACACACACAATTTCCAAGGGTTGAGGTGGTATACAGGTTTACAATAAAGGAAATAAAATGTGAAACAGTCACCAAAGCATTGGGAGTTCTGACTCATTTTATTAGTCCAATTCTGACCAATTCTTTATGTAGCTCCTAAGGAATTATAGCTATAAAGTGACATATAATTCTTTATATTGTCTTTGGCTCATACATTCTTGCAAGTATCTTGGGTAGAAGCTAAAATGACACCCTGATTTTCTGGATTGGTATTCTTTATTATAGTTTTACTCTGTGCATGTATTCATACAGAGTGCCTTTGTGACTTATCTTTCATGTTTTGTCTAATAAAATCTTAACACTTAGATGTGACACCACTTATTTTTGGTTTGGAATCCATGAAGTGTTAACACAGAGGTGCTACTTTTTTCATTGTTTTGTTCTTTTCCTCTATTTGAGTTATTGCCTTGCTGAAACATTGGACAACTTGTGAAAGTGAGGTAATTTTAATGTAAACAATTAGAATTCAGTGGAAAGGAAATAGTTTATCAGTGAATTTAACATGGAAGAGAGGAATTTTTAGCAATACATTTATGTAAAACATGTTTAAGAAAATGTGTAAAATGGCAATAGACACAGCGAGAGAGCACTGGTCTCAGACATTTAGCAAAATACTTGATACTTCTCTGTGGTTGAAGAGACAGAAAAAAAAAAGACATTTGCAAAGAGCTCTCTGCATGAGTCTTACAGTCGCAAGGATTTTCCACTAAAAAATTTCCAGGTCTCGTGGCCTCTTCTTTGGCTAGAGACTTCGGTATTATGTGAGATTGGACATAGTACAATCCTCATGATGGAAATTCTTCATCTGATTATTCTTTCATTCATTCACTCATTTACCAAACCAGTCTGAATACCCCTGTTTACCTGGGGATACATTCAACAAACTTGCCATCTAGCAGAGGGGACAGACACACAAGCATATTCCAATCATATAACAAATGACTTAGTAGAGGAATAATTAATGCTGTGGAGACACAAAAGTTGATATAGTTTTGTAAAGGATAGGTCATTTGGATTAATTCTTAAAGAGTGGCTAGAAATTTTTACTCAGGGAATACGAACAATCATATTCTACATGACATAAGGATTGTGAAAGGATACAGGGCTAAATTACCAATGGTTAATACCAACCTGGCACAAGATAGCGCTATTTTGTTTTCTATTTGGATCTGGGAAACAGAAGTCATGGATATTGTCTGATTTTATTTACCTCTATATACCTGACAGACAGGTATACACAGTACATGTTTGTGGAATGCATGAATGTGTTAATATCTTTCTGCATGGAGAGTTATCATGGAAAATAGTGGGTTTTATGCAAAATCATGAAATGCACTATTTTCTAGCAGAGTCTACTGAACCAGACAAGGACTTTATATTGAGGAATATGTGATTGAGTTGTAAAATATAATATTAGTGTGGTGGATTGGGTGGGGGTGGTAGGTCAGGAATTTGGTGCAGCAGTTAAGATACTGCTTGGAACACCTGCATCCCATATGTGAGTACCAGTATTCGAGTCCTGGCACCTTTCTGATTGCAGCTTCCTGCTAATGTGCATCCTGGAAGCCAGAAGGTGCTAGCTGAAGTATTAGGAAAAGAGGCACAGAACAGAGGAGGCAGTATATGAATCTATAGCCAAACCAAATTTATTCAGAGAATATAAATCCACAGAGGTGGGTGACCAACTGCCAGCCTGCACACTGATGGAACATGTGGCAGGAGGCCTGACCCTAGGGCCAGGCCTTTTTATATCTTAGGAGGACTAGGGGTTGGGATAGGGGTAGGGGGCAGCAGGTGGAGGTGAATTCCTCAGAACCAGCCTTTTCATGTGGCTATGGGGCATTTGAACCTGGGGAAGAATGTGGGGGTGGGATGTAAAGACAATAGGATGTGAGATCCAATTAAGATTCAGGGGCAAATAATACATTCTGATGTTTATCTATCTTTGGGGCAATGAGTGAGAATGGCTTTGTTCCATCATGAAGTAATTGGATTCCTGCCATCCATCTGGGAGACCTGGATTGAGTTCCTGACTCCTGGTCTAGATCTAGCCCAGCCCAAGGTATTGTGGGCACTTGGGGAATGAATCAGTGGATGGGGTTTCTCTCTCCCTCTCTCTCTCTCCCTCCTTCCCTCCTTCCTTCCATTTTCCTCTCCCTCCCTCTCTCTTTCTCCCTTTCAAATAAAATACACATGGTGGATGGATTGAAGTGCATTAAGAGTAGTAGCAATGAAATCAATTAAGAGGATGTGGGCCAAATCAGTGACAGTAACCATGGGGGAGGGGGGCAAATTTAAGAGTCACTCATGAGGTAGATTCAATGGGACTTGGAAACTGGTTACGCTTAGGGAGTGAGGAAAAGGGAGGAGTGACTGGGGCTTTTGGCTTGGGAAACTAGGAAATGTCATTAAGCAAAACAAGGAACACAGAAGAAAAGATTTGTATTTTTTTATGGAGGGTGTGGGGATAATGTTGTCAATTTTGGACTTATGGATTGTGATAGATGGAAATTATGTATCTAAATATCAGGTTTGGAGGTAGAGATTTGGGTGTCTTAGGATAGATAGGTGAGCTCATCTTGGGAGTATATAAGGAATTGTCAAAAGTTCATGGAAATGCATATTACGAAAAAACTATCCATAGATTTCAAAATATTTTGCACTAAAATAAATTTACTTTTTAATTCCATTTTCCATGAACTTTTGAAGTAATCTGGTATATAGAGTAAGAAGAAAAAGCAAGGATGAAATCTTGAGGAACACTACTTAAAAGACTACTGAGATAAGAAGAGCCTTTGAGAGAGAAAGTCAGGATAAGATCAGAGAGGTAGGAGGCAAACAAGCAAATAATGAGATAGAAGGTGAAAGAGGAAAGGGTTTTATAAATACCATCTGGGCAAAGACATGAAACGATAATTCCCAAGAGAAGATATAGAAATGATCAATAAATGTGGGCAAAAAGCTCAACCTTCAGTAATCAAAATAAGTTTTATTCAATAGGTATGAAGTTTCAGTTGCTCAAGGTGAGTTACAGAGATGTGCTGTGTCTATAAATCGCAATACTATAATGTGCCTTTAAGAGAGTAGATCTCATGTTATATGTTCTTGCCACAAAAAAGACATACAAAATGCACACACACAAATTAGAAACAATCAACACAAGGTATTTTTGGTAAGATAGTGTTCAGCAAAATTATTCAAGTTCCAAACCTTCCAGTCATTCTTGATTCCTCTTTTTTTAACACCTGATACCCAATCGGCTAATAAATGTTGTTGATTCTAACTTCAAACTAGGTCTTTTTTCTAAATCATTTTCTCTTCTTTCATCATTAACATCTTAGACTAAACCACCACGATCTTTCAACTAGACTACCAAAATAGCCTCCTAACTGATTCCCTTATTTTCATTTTTACCCCTCTGTAGTTTTCCTCAATCCAGCAATCAGGATGATCCTCTTAAAACATAAACAAGACTATGTAATTTGCATGTTTTCTGCCTTCCAGTAGCTGGATGCTCATCACACTTAAAAATTTTAAAGTTTTTAAAAAACATCTTTACGATGGCCTACAATGCTCTACTTGATTTGGTACCTACTTATTGGGCTTTGTGTCTTAGTATTCTCCCTTTCTGACCTTGATCATAACCTACTAACCATACACCCAGCTGTGGTGTTCCTTAAATAGGCCATGCATTTTTTTTCTCTTAGGGCCTTTGCACTTGATTTTTCCTCTGCCTGAAATAAATATTCTCCAAAACTTCTACCTTACTTTTTTTTCCAGATCTTTGATCAAATATTCCTTCATCATATAGACTTACTTTCACAGTCCTATGTAACATGTCCTACTGTCCTTAATTCTCTGAGCCTTTATCTTGTTCTAGTTTTCTTCATATTACTCATCACTACTTTGTATCATAATGTATGCTTTTAATTTTTAATTTATCTTCTCTTCTAGGATATGAGTTCCATGAGGGCATGCACTTTGTATCTTTTTTGTTCACTACTGCATCCATATCACTTAACACAGTGCTTGATAAGTAGGAGGTGCTTAATATTGCTCGAATAAATGAATGAATAATTAGGACATTTTGAAATGTTAGGTATAGGTTTGTCGGTTTGCAGCAAAAGCCTGAAAAATACTCAGACCAAGTGACCCAGTACTTAAAGTACTTTTGGACCTTTTCCCAATACAAACAACATGAGGTACAGAAGAAGCTTCTTTCGCAAAGATTTTCACTAAATATTTTTTAACAGTGGAAAAAGTGAGGGAGCCCAAATGTTTAACAAGGGAATTGCTAAGTGATTTATTGTACATATAGGCAATGTAGCATTTGATGGTTGATAATGTTTACAAATATTTTATGATAAAAAGCAAATGTTTATTAAGTGATGAAACAGGATAGAAAACTACATATACTCGATATGTAAGAAAGAAAAGACTGGAAAAGATGCTCAAAATTGTTAAAACGATGCTCTGTGAGACAAGTGGATAATAGGTGATTTTTTTCTTTTGTACTTTCTGTATTTTCCATAATAATATTTATAACTTTATTATTTTTTAAGATTTATTTATTTATTTGAAAGTCAGAGTTACACAAAGAGAAGGAGGGACAGAGAAAGAGTCTTCCATCCGTTGGTTCACTCCCTAATTGGTCACAATGGCGGGAGCTGTGCTGATCTGAAGCCAGGAGCCAGGAGCTTCTTCTTGATCTCCCACAGAGATGCAGGTGCCCAAGGACTTGGGCCATCTTCTACTGCTTTCCCAGGCCATAACAGAGAGCTGGATTGGAAGTGGAGTGGCTGGGACTCGAACCAGTGCCCATATAGGATGCTGGCACTGCAAGCGGTGGCTTTACCTGCTATGCCACAGCGCCTGCCCCAAGATTTATAACTTTAATGATCAAACAAAAAATATTTACAAAACAAAGAGGAAATAGAAAACACAAAATAAATATAGTCATATTAGAAGCGAGGTTTTGATAATAAATACCAAGGAGAATAAGCCTACTCTCCTTGAGAGATGGCGCTGGAGGGAGAGGGATATGCCAAGTGTAAGTGGGACTCACTCTTCTCTGAAGGCTTTGTTTTGAAGAGGTCCACACACAGAAAATAATTGAGATCCACTTATCCAATCTATTCTTCACTCACTGGAGAACTAAGGAATGCTGAATTTATTCTGTCAGTATTTGAACATGATGTTCAAGGGAGATTAAGCAACTTAAGTCTTCTTCATAATGCTGTAGAAAGCACTAGCAATTTGCCTCATGTAAAGCAGAAGTGATTACTCACTATATTTCTTCATGTCATGTAGTAAAAACAATTAAGTGAAGTTAGACTATAGATTACTTGGCTATTCAGCCACAGTCACCTCTAATGGAAAAGAAGAAAAATAGCATTGACAACTTTTGGCAGGTCTCATCATTAGAAATGCCCATATTGCCAGAAAGAAAAGAAGCTGCAGCCAATAATGTAAACTTTGAAGTTCTCTAGGCCCTGAGGAAGAAAGTGACAATATAGAGTGTTGCAACATTAATTGTCTAAGAGTACTGATGATTGTAATAGGGAAACTGTCTCTGTTATTAACAATTATTTTCTACAAGGTTTTCAGTACATGTTGCATTAGAAAAACAGCATTAGGGGTTTCAAAGCATTTGTAGCAAAATGTAAAGATAAACTTGTGAGTAAAACATGACCTATATGTAGCCTAAGTTATCTTGAAAGTAGAAATTGTGTTAATACATGTGTTATAATCAGTGTATGATTAAGGAATTATTGAAAAAGATGTTTGGGCAGGCTCTGTGGTGTAGTGGGTAAGGCTGCCTCTTGTAATGCTGGCATCATATATGGGTGCAGGTTCAAGTCCTGGCTGCTCCACTTCCAGTCCAGCTCACAAGAACAGCAGAGGATGGCCCAAGTCCTTGGGCCCTTTCACCCATGTAGGAGACACGGAAGAAGCTTCTGGCTCTTGGCTTCAGACTGGCCCAGCTCTGGTCATTGTGGCCATTTGGGGAGTGAACCGGTGGATGGAATATCTCTCTCTATTTCTCCCTTTCTCTCTCTGTAACTCTGCCTTTCAAATAAATAAATAAATCTTAAAAAAGAAAAATATGTAAACATCTTAAGCCAGTAGGGATTATACTTCTAAAATCTATTTGAGAAAGATTTATATCCATACACATTTAGATGCACATTCACATATATATGCATATTCATGTGTGTGTGTGTGTGTGTTTGATGTCAACATCTTGAACTGCACTCTTAGAGCCTTCTTCTGCTCACTACCAACTTCATCTCCTTAGTGGATAGTTTCATTTTAGGAGGCTAAGAATTGGGGCTGGCATTGTGGCACAATCGGATAAGCCGCTGCTTGTGATACCAGCATCCTATATCAGAATGTTAGTTCCGGTCCTGACTGCTCTGCTTCTGATCCACTTTCCTGCTAATGTGCCTAAGAAGACAGTGGAAGACAGTTCAAGGCTCAAGTGCTTGGGCCCCTGCCACCCATGTGGGAAACCCAGATGATGTTCCGGAGTCCTGGTTTTGGTCTGACCTAGCCCATGCCCTTGAGGCCATTTGGGAGTGAACCAGTGGATGTAAGGTCTCTCTCTCTGTCCCTCTCTCCCTCCCTCTTAGTCTTTCTCTGTCACTCTGCCTTTCAAGTAAATAAAATTAATCCTTTTTTTAGAAAAAATAAGAAGCTGATAAATGAAAGAGGTAGAATAGTATTCTCTATGTAGAACCAAACAAAATGCAGTGGCACTTATTGTGGCATTTATTAAAGTCTAGGCCAGATGATCTCTTAATGAGATGTGGAGATTGGGATTTTGGCTTCTGCCTGCTGAGTTTTGCCTGTCTCCAAAACGTATAGTCAGTTTTGTGAGCTTATTTTTTTTAAAGATTTACTTACTTATTTGGAAGACAGAGTTACAGAGAGAGAAAGAGCGAGAGCGAGAGCGAGAGTGAGCTTCCATCTGCTGGTTCACTGCCCAAATGGCCACAAATGGCCAGAGCTGGGCTTGTCCAAAGCCAGGAGCTAGGAGCTTTTCTGGGTCTTCAACATGGGTGCAGGGGCCCAGGCACGTGGGGCATCTTCTGCTGCTTTCCCAGGCACATTAGCAGGGAGCTGGATTGGAAGTGGAGTAGCCGGGACTCGAACCGTCGCCCATATGGGATGTCCCATACTGCACGTGGTGGTTTTACTCACTACTCCAGAATGTCAGCCCTTGTGAGCTCATTTCTCACATTTGTCATTCTTGATGTTTTTGCCTCTAGTATGTATTACTTCGTTGCGTCTTGTCAAACATTCTAATTTCTTTTACTTAAAGAATAGTTAATCCACATGCTGTATTAAGAGTCAGTATTTTCTATTTTGAAAATGTACTCTTGAGTGGAATAAAGAGGTAAAGGGTGAGGGAAGTTGTACATGTTGGGAACTGATAAGTGATGGCAAGTAACCTAAGGTATCTGATATAGATCAATGTATCAACTGGCCTCCTCTAATCATAAATGGAGTGATACACTCTTAAAGGCTCCAGCTTGAAGGCAATTGAGAAGTGAGCAGAGAAGAGCTATATCATTTTAAGTCCTTTTGCTTCCCAGTCTTCTGTATATCTCACCAAGGCAAAATGCTACATATATCTGGCAGTTTATTTTTTAAAGCATTCTTTGCTAGCTTGCTTGCAGAATCAGCCTGGTGGGTATGAAGCCAATTTTTACATAGTTTTTCTGGTATATGTGGTACAAGAGCCAGAAATTTTTTTTGTAGTCTGGATCTAACTACTTTCTGAAATGTCTTCCCTTGAAAGATCTAACTTAGCACTCTTATGGAGCTATATGAACACTTGAGCAGAACTATGTCTTTTTTGAGCAACATTAACATTGATGAAAAATGCACATTGGGCAATTAGATTGCAACTAATCAAGAGCACCACTTCAGTATATTATGAAAGATTTATAAATAGTGCATTGGATATGGAGATCATTTGTAATAATATGATACTCTATTATCATTACAAGGTCACCTTGTTGATCTTTGTCAAGGGTGACAATGATGTTATTGACATACATTTTAAAAAGTACATTGTTGTCTTTTGTCTTGATTTACTAGTAGATATTTTAAAGTGTTTGCTCTTACTACTGAAGTTTCTCTTCAAATATAAAATTAACAGGTTTGGGGGTTATATAATTGATAAAGAGAGTTATAAGGTTATTTGTCAATCATAACATATTGAAATATTAAAATCTAGTTTTATTTTTCCATTTTCTTTTGCTTTAACTTAAAACATATAAATTTTACCTAAAACATATAATTTTACTTATATGTATAAGTAATGTATGTTAATTATAGAAAACTCAGAAAATACACATGCCCAGAATAAAATAATATATATTTTACATACACATATTTTTTCTAAGTGGAACTCACATTGTAATTACTTTACAATGTGCTTCTTTCATTTATTAACATTTTTGCGAACATATTTCTATGTCAATAGAACATGTTTTATACACACACACACACACACACACAGAGTGTTTGTAAAGAGAAATTTATAGTCCACCTTCCCCTAACTCTTCCAGGGTATAACTTGTAATAGCAAATTAAATCCTTAGGTAGAAATTATATGATATGTATGACAATTAACATTTCCTAATTGTTCCCATATCATACTTAATGGCTGTATAATAATCATATGGTTGTCCCATGATTTATTTAACCAGACTTCTACTTTGAATATTTAGAAAAATTACAATATTTATAATCATAAAAACCATGAAAAAAATTGTACATGCTCATTTGTATACATTCCTGATAACTTCTTCATTAAGTATATATATGTAGAATTACTGGATCAAAGGTTGTGCATATTTTTAAGAGTTCTGGTACCTACTGGCATGTTGTCCTCCATAAAGATTGTACCAATTTACATTACAGTTCAAGGATTTTTGTAAAACTCATATATTAAATATCCATGTGACTTTATATTGAGCTGTATATTAATCACAGGAAGAAGTTTATATCTCAAATGGAGTAAATTAGTGGAGATCAGTATATAATGGCACAGCTCCTGCCCTATAACCAAGCATGGCTCTGGAAGATATTTTTCAGTTATTTTTAAACTACTGAATAAAGAATTCCATGTACAACACTGGAGGAAAGATCGAATCAAAAGTGAGAGGACATAGATTCTTTTTTTTTTTTTTTTTGACAGGCAGAGTGGACAGTGAGAGAGAGAGACAGAGAGAAAGGTCTTCCCTTGCCATTGGTTCACCCTCCAATGGCCGCCGCGGCCGGTGCACCGCGCTGATCTGAAGCCAGGAGCCAGGTACTTATCCTGGTCTCCCATGGGGTGCAGGGCCCAAGCACTTGGGCCATCCTCCACTGCATTCCCTGGCCACAGCAGAGAGCTGGCCTGGAAGAGGGGCAACCGGGACAGAATCCGGCGCCCCGACCGGGACTAGAATCCGGTATGCCGGCGCCGCAAGGCAGAGGATTAGCCTAGTGAGCCGCCGCGCTGGCCAGGACATAGATTCTAATCCTGACTTTGCCACTAATCATATATGTTACTGTGCTAACGATTTAGCCTCTCCGAATCTAAGTGTCTTGGATCTTAGAACAAAGATGTTTTGAGAACTAAATCAATGTGTGTATGTATGAAAGTTTTCTGTAAACTGTAAAGGGCTATCTTATTTGAAACTGCAATTACTATAAATTGCTTACAATGGTGAAAACTTGAAACAGTAGGTGTTTCATCTCTAAATGAGTAGTATGTTGAATGAATACATTATTAGACTGGAAAGTCTTTGTGGAGTATTGAGAATTCCATATTCCTCCAGGTAAACTCTTCTATAATTACTAAATTCTTGGGCATTGTGGTGAGTGTGTTAAGCTGCTGCTTGAGACACCCACATCCCGTAACAGAATGACTGGTTCGAGTCCTAGCTACTTCGTGCTTCCAATCCAGATTCCTGTTAATGACCCTGAGAGGCAGCCGATGATGGCCCAAGTATTTGGGTTTCTGCCACCCACTTGAGAGACCTGGATGGAGTTTCTATCTCCTGCTGTCAGCCTGGTCCATCCCTGGCTGTTGCCTGCATTTGGGGAGTGAACCAGCAGATGGAAACTGTCTCTTTCTCTGTCTCTACCTCTCTCTCTGTTACTCTGCCTTTCAAATAAGAAAATAACTGGTAGAAAATACATTTTATATTAGCAATATAGTTCATAAAATTATTTGAATTTTCATTGAGATCCTTTAAAAAAAAACCCAACCCCTTACCCCTCATGAATTGCAAACTGAATTGTCTTATATTTACAAACCCCATCCCCACCCCACTTTATCTGATTTTTTATCTCATAGGAGTGGCTTGGGCTTGTTTGTACATATATTTGAAGGATAATTTGACCTAATTTGTTCACAGGAATTACAAGGGTGACCTTTATTCAGCTGTCTCCTTTTTGATTCCCATAACTTCTGGATCTATCAAGGTATGTGCATTCTACACTGAAATTTCTTTTGGAAATTGAACACATGTCTACATAATGTGAAAAGAACAGAATGTTCCAATAATATAACTAGTTGAGTGCTATGTAAATGAAAAGCATTGTTTCAAACTTTTTAAAATCTATTTGTACAGTATATAGATAAGCTTGTGTCTTTACCCCATAACTATTGGAGAGCCTTAGAGAAACCATATATGCAGGCTGTCCCTACATGCATGAGTAATACTGTGACCTCTTCCACACACACCTACTGAAACCAGAAGACTCCTTGACTAATGGGAACATCTGCAGAAGTACAAAGGAATGGCAGTGAGGGTATTTGCAAAGCTATGTAGTACTTCTTAGCAACCATAAACAAATATATCATTTCTTCATATAAATGGCACATTATTTCCACTCAGAAATTTTTACTGTCAAAGTAAATATTTACTTCCTCATATGAATGTTTTGAAACTTTAGGAAAGTCTTAGATCAAATATTTGTATTGAGTTGGTATTGCATTTATTTATAGCTTTCCATTCTTCTTTCTTTCATCTATTCATCTGTATGCCCAATAAATAGTTCTTGAATGTAGTAGTCAACTTTTCACTACTACTACTATAATACCTGTGATTAGGCACTTTTGAGGGAAGAAGATTTATTTCGGCTCATGGTTTATTTTAGCTCACAGTCCAAGATTGGGTGACCCATTGGTCTGGCATCTGATAAAGGCAGTGGATAGTGAAATGTCGGCAGAATAAGGATCACATAGCAAGACAGGAAGCATGCTTGTTTTCTCTGCCCATGTGTCTCTTATAAAACCACCATGATTTGATCATAAAGCTTCCACCTTAACAACCCAATCCAATTGAATCACTTTCCAAGGTCCTGTCTTCATTTTAAGTAGATTAATTTCTATCCTTAATCCATTAAGGATACTGTAGGGGCAAATCTTCCAACATATAGGTCTCTGGGGGACACCCAAGCTATTTCCAAACCATGACACGGAGCAACTCCCAGGTGAAAGTTATTGTGCCTTTTGTGCTGGTAAATGTGCCGATGTAGATAGAATTCAGCAGGAATATCGTCAGTCCACTGTTAGAATATATGAGAAAATGTAACAAGTTAAGGAATCTCCTTTATTGGTCTCAATTCTTATTAAAATATCAGTCAGTGTTCAGTTTTTAGTAACTAGAGAACAGAAAGCATTGATTTTTCCTTTTGTACCTATATCTGTCAGTGATATACATCATTACTCAAATATGTATTCTCATTCCAAGTTGTAAAAAAGTCAAAAGGATGATGTAAATTTATGGTAAGTCTTTGGCATCACTTTATGCTTGCTTTATAGTACATAAAAAAGGAAGTGCATATCTAAAGAAATTCCTCAAATCTTAGATATTTGCATTGCCCTTTGAACAATACAATAAAAATACCTCATCAAGGGTTTCATTAAATGGGTTACAATTAATTGATATTAGTCTGTACTGGGAATTTCAAATGAGTGTGTCAATTTTTACGATACTACAAGTATTTCTATTTGTAATTCTTCCAAAGGTACTGTTTATGAGTAAATGACATTGCCAAAATGTTCAGATCTCTATAGGAAAAACAAGTAAGACCATAAAATAAAATGGAAGATTAAAAAAATAAACTTACTGAGGAAGGAAGTCAAGATTGTAACATATAGTGTCATTTGTGAAAATAATTTTCTTAATTTGGGAATTGGGCATCTGCAAATTGTGTGATATTAACTTAAAGATGTTTTTCATACTAAGAAAGTTTAAATGTGTGAAAACGTTAGTCTTACGAAGCAAATGTGAATGAATAGAGTAGAGGGGAAAAACTGCCGGATAGGCACCCAAAATGCACACATAAAAATTGATACTAAATATTTTAAAAAATTCAAAAAGTAGCAAGTTTTCCTACTTTACAGGGACAACGTGGCATAGTAGAAAAACCCTTGTCTGTTAATCTGAAAACCTAGGCTCTATACCCAGTCTTGTATTAGTAATATGTTCCTCCTCAGGTCACTTCTCTCTGGTTTTCTCATATCTTTAATAAAAATTTTAGTGGATAGTTTTAACTTTGTTCCTACTCAAACATTCTATGGGTCTTTGAAAGTTAAGAACTCTTCTCAAGAATTCAATATAGAATCAGGATTGATGATTAAACTGAAAGACTCACTAGTTGTTAAAATGATTGCCGCGGCCGGCACCACGGCTCACTAGGCTAATCCTCCGCCTTGTGGTGCCGGCACACCGCGTTCTAGTCCCGGTCGGGGCGCCGGATTCTGTCCCAGTTGCCCCTCTTCCAGGCCAGCTCTCTGCTGTGGCCCGGGAGTGCAGTGGAGGATGGCCCAAGTGCTTGGGCCCTGCACCTGCATGGGAGACCAGGAGAAGCACCTGGCTCCTGGCTTCAGATCAGCGTGGTGCGCTGGCCGCAGCAGCCATTGGGGGGTGAACCAACGGCAAAGGAAGACCTTTCTCTCTGTCTCTCTCTCTCACTATCCACTCTGCCTGTCAAAAAAATTAAATAAAATAAATGATTGCTGCTTGTTTACATGATTTAGTCAGTTGGTAATAGACCATTTATTTTTCTTTGGCTTAAAGCCGGTGTGCATCCTAACACCAGTACCCCTGACTCACCCACCCAGCACACACCAGTGCTGGCATTACACTAAACAGATTCAAGTAGAAGTTTAGTTAGTAGTCTCAAGTTGTCCTCCTTAATAAAAATGCTTAACTTTGAGATGCTGCCATGCTGCTCCTCTGTCAGACTCTTGATGTTCAGGAAACTACTTTTTCTGCCTCTTGCAGAGTGGTCATTCAAGGTCAAGCATCCCTCTGTACCTTAGAACCAGCCAAGTGCATAACCCAATGACTTCAGACTCCAATGCTTTCAATCTGGCACCCTTCATGAGCATTGACTCATATTAAAGCATTTAAAATATACTCTCCTTCATCTACATATCACAGCAATAATAACCTGGGTACAGGACAGTGCCTGGGAGCAAATAACCACTTGGAGTTAATGATCTGAGGGGCAGCTGAAGGACCATTGACTCTTCCTAGTCAGTCTTTCATCCCTATAAAAATGCCTATTCCTGAGGTGCCAAGCCTTCAATAATTTTTCTGTCTCACATCAGATTAAGTAGTGGCCATAAATAATAGCGTTTAATACATAATAATGAGATGTGGCAATGCAATAAAATATAAACAATTCAAGTACTATATAAAGATGGTTATTCTGATCAAACCAAAAGAAGGAGCAGTAAATGAAGTTCATGAATCATAATATTTTAGAAGTGACTTTGCCCTTATTGATTCAAAATGAAGTATAAGTAAGAATTCATATGGTTTAGGGGAGCAGTTCTCTTTCTTTTGCTATGTACTCCACTGATGAATGACCCAATTTAGAAATAATAAAAAAATGCCTGTGACATGTATTTTAAATGGGTTTTTAAATAGTGTATGTTCAGCTTTTCCCCCCCATTTTTTAGCACTAGATTCATTTTCCGAGATATGTACAGCTCTGAGCTCAGTTACAAATACAAATCTACAATGTTCTTTTACAGAAGAAGCACTTTTCTTTTATTTATTACCTTGACAAACATTAATAAGTCTCTACAATGTGCCAGGTCTGGTGCTAGGTGCTGAGGAAACAAAAATCAATAAGGAACATGTTCTTCACTCACAAGCTCATGATGGAGAGTTGGGGACTGATCTATACAGAGAAATGAAATAAGTACTGTAGATGTGGAATGTATATATCTTTCTCCTGTCATTTATTTATTTTGTAAATTAAAAAGATTCATATATGAAAAAATACCTAGTAGGGTACTCTTATATGTAGTCTAAAATAGTCCCTGATTCAAAACAGTCTATGGGCATCACTAGTTATTGTATGCAGAATGGCTCCCCCAAAGACAATCTTATCCTAATCTCTAGAATCTGTAACTATGTTGCGCTACATGGCAAAGAGTAATTAAGGTTATATATGTAATTAAAGTTGATAATCAGCTGACCTTTGTAATCAGCTGACAATTGTCCTGGTTACATTTTTTTATAGATTTATTTATTTATGTATTTATTTGAAAGTCGGAGATAGAGAGAGAAGGAGAGGCAGAGAGAGAGAGGTCTTCCATCCGCTGGTTCACTCCCCAATTGGCTGCAACCGCCGGAGCTGCGCCCATCTGAAGGCAGGAGCCATGAGCTTCTTCCGGGTCTCCCACGCGAGGGCAGGGCCCAAGGATTTGGGCCATCTTCTACTACTTTCCCAAGTCCTTGTTACCTTAAGATAGGAAGATTATCTTGGTCACCTGGGTTTGCTCATTGTAATCACAAAGATCCTTAAAGTTGGAAGAAGGTGGGGCCAGCTTTGTGGTGGAATGTAAGGGGTCAAGCCACTGTTTGCAATGCCAGCATCCCATATGGGCACTGGTTTGAGTCCTTGATACTGCACTTCAGATCTATCTCTCTGCTAATGTGACTGGAAAAGCAGCAGGATATCCATAAGAAGCTCCTTGGCTCCTGGCTTTGGTCTGGCCCAGCTCTGGCCATTGCGGCCATTTGGGGAATGAACCAACGAACCAATGAATGGAAGCTCGCTCGCTCTCTCTCTCTCTCTCTCTCTCTCTCTTTGTCCTGGCCCAGCTCTGGCCATTGCAACCATTTGGGGAATGAACCAACGAACCAATGAATGGAAGCTCTCTCTCTCTCTCTCTCTCTCTCTCTCTTATTCTGCTTTTCCAATAAATAAAATAAATCTTAAAAAAAATGGAGAAGGAAGCAAAATCAAGAGAAACAGAATGATAGCAGCATGAAGAGATTTTAGCCTGACATTTCTAGTTTTGAAAATGGATGATGGGCCATGAGCCAAGGAATGTGGAAAGCCTCTGGAAAGCTGGAAAATGTAAGGATGCAGATTCTCCTCTAGAGACTTCAGGAAGGTGGTTGGCCCTACTGACACCCAAATACTATCAAATCCATTTCAAACTTCAGAGCTCCAGAAGTTTAAGATATGTCCATGTTGTTTTATGCCACCAATTTTGCAGTAATTTATTACAGTGGCAATAGAAAACTAGTACAACACCGTCCATCCAGTACAGAAAATTTGAGAAGTCTGTAGTTGTTAGCCAGTCACAGTTGCTGAAAGATATTGTTTATGATGATCTTGGTACAAAGGCATATCTGTCTGGTGGCCGTTTTTCCTGATATTTATATCCTACCCCTTTATCAGAACTGTAGCCATTTGTGAGGTCCCTGAAAAACCTGAAAATTCACTATCCTCCTACTTCCAGATTAAGGGAGAAATTGTGCCTCTTTCCTTCTCCTTCTATGGATCATTTCTGTTCCTTCCTTCCATTGTTTTGGGCCACATCCCTTTACCTTGTTGTCTAGGATGCAAGGTTTGTGGATAGGTTTGAGAAGTAAATTATCTTTCTTCATTCATGAACAGCAAGAGTGATATAGGCACTATTGTCCCAATAAATTATTCTGATATGGGTTTTGTGACAAGCAAAAAGTTGGAAATTGAGTATAGTGTGAAACAAAAAGTTTAAAGCCAGAACTCTATTGCTCAACACCAGTCCTTAGATGTATTTTATTTGTAATCCAGAATTGTTCCTCTTCTCCATTCTCTTCTTTTCCATTCTCGTCTCCCTTTTAAAAATGCTTACTATATTGAGTATGCCCTTATACTCCTTGCTTTCCTGACTTAGGTTACCAGCCTCGCACCCGTGGTAGAGAGGTTAAGTGCATATGCTTTTGTGTTTAAGTACATAAGAACATAAAATTTTGCCATGTATTGCTTGTAGAATTTGAGCAACTATATTAATGATAATTTTTCTAAACTTGAGTCTCCTTACCTGTGAAATGGAGATTGATAATTATTCCTCATAGCTCAGATGATTGTAGAATTTATAGTGGCATTCAGATGACACTTTGCACAATACCTGGCATATAACATTGGACATGGTCAGTAAATATTAACTATTACCCCCACTATTACTATTGCCATAGTAAAGGCACAAAGTGTGGGGAGGTCAAACAGTTCCATCTGATAGGGGGTTTAGAAGTAGGTATTTGGGAGGGAGGTGCCTTTCTCTGAAGGGAGGAGAGAACTTCCACTTTGACTATGACCCTGTTGGAGTGGGATCGAAGTCGGCGAACTCGAAAGGCTTCCATAGCCTTGGCGACTCATGACTGGAGCCTAGGGCGATTGCTGACACCATAGACAAGAGTGTCGGATTGTTGGGTCTATGGCAGGAGTCACTGTGTACCTGCTTCTCATGTGGGATCTGTCCTTAGTGTGTTGTCCAATGTGAAGTAATGCTATAGCTGGTACTGAAACAGTATTTTACACTGTGTGTTTCTGTGTGGGTGCAAACTGATGAAATCTTTACTTGGTATGTGCTGAATTGATCTTCTGTATATGAAGATAATTGAGGATGAGTCTTGATGTGGATGGAATGGGAGAGGGAGCGGGAGATAGGGGTGTGAGTGGGAGGGAAATTGTGGGGGGGGAGCCATTGTAGTCCACTAACTGTACTTTGAAAATTTATATTTACTAAATAAAAATTTAAAAAAAAAGAAGTAGGTATTTGGAATGTCTTGGAGGAGGTAATGCTGGTGATATTGAAGCAAGATCTGTGAGTGTGGACTTGTAGGGAGTAAGGAATGGTAATTTGGTATTACCAGATGAACAAATGGTAGGAATGGAAAGAAATGCTAAGCAAAAGAAGTGGTGGCCTGGATATAACAAATACTCTTATCTGTTTGAGGAACTGCATGAGGGTGACATAGAAGGCAAGCATGACAAAAGTTAAAGCTAAACATGTGTGCTTGCACAGATATAGAGGGACTTCTATGTCAAGTGCCCTACTGAGGAGCATCTCCTTTTTCCTGTAGGTCAGTGGTTTTCAAATGTTGCTTGTGAAACTGGAGATTTGGTTTACTGCCTAATGAGCAATTGCAGAACCAAGTCCACCTAGTAAGACTGTTAAACACCACTTCCATAGATAAGATGGGACTAGGGAAGGATGTTAATAATCACATTTGTGATGGAGAGGGTTCACACTAGCAGTAGTATGGAGGATGGATTGGAGAAGTCAAGACTGAACTCCAGGAAATCAGAAGATTATTGCTATAGGCTAGATGAGACATGATGGTAGCCACATGCCAGCAATGAGAATATAAATAATGTGATACATTTGAACAGTGGATCTCAAACTTGAGTGCAAATCCAAATTACTTGAAAGCTTATTAATCCATAAATTGTTGGACCCTACATCTGAGTTTCTGTTTCAGTTGGTCTGAGGTAGGGGTCAAGAATTTGCATTTCTAACAAGTTCCCAGGGGATGCCGATGCTACTAGTCTGTGGTCTATACTTTGAGAACAATGGAATTGGGATGTGCTGAATGTATACAACTGAAAGGCGTGGGTCACTCATTACCTGTGGGGAGTAAAGGAAAGGTTTCTGGCTTGAAAGACTAGAAAGATGATGCTCCATTTAGCACTGCTAAGAGCAAGTTCAGCTGAACTAAAAAAAATGCTCATGACCCAGCAAGGGCAGGGAAGCTAAAAATCTTTAAGCAGATTTATGACCAGATCCTGGTCCTCTTTGTAGACAGCTTGACCCTGTACTTTTCTATTAGTTTCTCCTGCTCCCACCTTACCCCTTTGTAACCACCCTGGTGCCATTCACATTCAGAATATGAAACAAATTTGTGTGTGTGTGTGTGTGTGTGTGTGTTCAGGGCAGTGGTTAGGATAATGGGTTCCATTTTATACCTCTTGAGTTTGGAGAGCCTGTGAAACAAACAAATCAGAGTGACTGAAAAAAATATTTCATACTATAGTCTTTGTTTTTAATTTAAAGTAAGTGAATATCCTTATTTCAGTTTGTCATTAACTCATTTTTATCCAAAATTGGAATTATAAAGATATAGGTCTAAATGCAGTTAGATTGAACTATAACACTGTGACTTTCTGTATGTTTGCACTCAGACCTATAAGGATTTTTAAACTTGACCATGACTGAAATCATCCTTTTTATAGTATAGATCAGTTAATCCAAAACATTTTGATTTTTAAATTCCTCTTGAACACTCCTGTGACCTAGCTTTCTCTACATTGCTGTTTTACCAAAAAGAAAAATCAAAGTATAGTAGAATATCCGTGCTGTTAAGTAGGGGCTAGCAAGAGAGCACCATTTAGGTTGCCCTTTTTTTTTTTCTTTCTGTTTCTTTTTTTCTGGTGGCCTATTTCAATAGTAGTCAAGATTTTCACAGAAGCTACAAGCTATCTCTTAAGGCAGAGAGTAAGTACAAAAAATATCTGACAACAGGATAAAGTATCCACAGGCACTAGTGAGATGAGGAATAAAACAGGGCCTCTTAAATTTTACGGGAGCAATGGAAGAGAAACTAAGCAAAAAGAGTTAAATTGGTAGTTGATTTTGTTGAAGGGTGCAGTTGTACTGGTAAGTTGATCTTTCTTGGCACATAGTATGACCTTACAGATATGTGTGTGTATGCATATTCTAGCATATTAAAATTCTCAATTCACTTGTCAGCTTGCAGTTCCTAAAGTTATAGAATGATCTTAATAAAGAGGACATAAATATGGTAACAGTCAATTATAGCTATTCACTGCCAGAAAAACTTTCTTGAAAAGATATGTTTAACTGTGTCCTTCAGTCTCCTCAGTAGACTGCTTATGTTAGAGACTGATTGCATGTTTGCAAGTTGTAGATAGGACAGCCACTGGTACACTTCCATCTGCAAGACCCTAAATAAACCATAAGTTGCAAATTCTATTCAGTTTCTTGTAACATTTAGCTCTGATCCTTTAACAAAAATAGAAACATTGCTCAGTTGATACCTATTCCTTTGCCCTAGAAAAACTCATAGGAAAAACAACCACAAACTGAAAACAAAGCCTTAGGGTTTTGCTAAATGTTTATAGATAAGCCATGATCCAAAATGCATTCATGTTTACCAACAAAAATTCAGATGCCTAAAAAATGGGATCAGAGTTAATATAAATGGCTTTTGTGGTTTCTGGAAAATCTTTCTAAGCAGAAGTTCTTCCTTAGGAGTATTACTTCAGCCCCATGAAATTGGCAACCTGACAATTGATGCAACACTGTGCCTTTTGGGTGAGGCAAAGTCCAACTTTTTCATAGACCTCCATCTCACCTTAATAAATTTGAAATCACTATTTCTTCAACCTAACACACTCCCAAAGTATATTGAGTATCACTATATATTCTTTTTTAAAAAGGTAAAGAAAAATAAAAAACGACAGAAATTCTGAAGTAACTACAGCAGGGCAATGTAATGTGCCATGTGGCACACCTTCTGAAGTAGCAAGGGTCTTTTCTATAGAATGGATGTTAAATTGGTAACCTTCAAATACTTTCCCATTTTCACTAGATGGCTGACAAATGTCAGATGAAACAGTGCAACTTAAATGAGTTTAAATGTCTGTTTTCTGAGAACACACCATCTATCTATTTTATCACAGACTCATCTATACTACTGCATGGAAACTTAAATTTTAAAAGATGCTTTAAGTGACATGGCTGATTGTGTATAATAGATGACTGACTTTATTCTCTTCTTGTTTGTAAAATTCCTACATGGTTAAATGTGATGGGTATAATACATAGTACCTGATGTAAATCTTCAATAATAAGTTAACAAATAATATACTTTTGATGCCCTTTTTAATATATTTTTGAAGGCTTTTATTAAATGAATACAGATTTCATATGTACAGCCTTTAAAAATATAGTGTTTCTTCCCCTCATCCTCACCTTCCCACCCCCATTCCCATCCTACCTCCTACTCCCTCTCCCATTCCATTTTCCATTAAGATTCATTTTTAATTGACTTTATATACATAAGTCCAACTCTATACTAAGTAGAGATTTCAACTGTTTGCACCCACACAGAAACACAAAGTATAAAGTACAGTTTGAAGACAAGTTTTAACCTGAATTCTCATAGTACACCTCATTAAGGACCAAGGTCCAACATTGGGAGTAAGTGCATGATGACTCTCCTGTTGTTGATTTAATAATAAACACTCTTCTTTTTGACATCAGTGATCACCCAAGGCTCTTGACATGAGCTGACAAGGCTATGGAAGCCTTTTGAGTGCACAAATTCCGTCGGTTTTTAGACAGGACCATATGCAAAGTGGAAGTTCTTACCTTCCTTTAGAGGAAAGTACATCCTTCTTTTATGGCCCTTTCTTTCTACTGGGGTCTCACTCACAGAGATCCTTCATGCAGAACAGTTTTTGCCACTATGTCTTGGCTTTCCATGCCTGAAATGCTCTCATGGCGTTTTCAGTCAGATCCAAATTGATGCCCTTCTTGATGTCATTTAATTTTACTTCCTGGTTTATTCAAAAGCACCAAAATTGATAATTTATTATTTTGTTGACAGTGTGTGCACACAAAATGAAAGGTGCACTTATGCATATGGCCTCATCCAAGCTTACATCTACCTACTGTGTAGGATGTTGAGTGCCATCTGTGAGTGTTAATTTGCACCGGGCATATAGTTTTAATTGTAAAAGACTGCATGAAGTCACTATTCATGTTGTTGCTCACAGTGGCTTGGAGAGGCCGAAGAAGGAGCTCAAAGATCCTGTGGTAAATCTAAGAAAGACTTAGTTTCAATTAAGTTCACTTTCTAAGCCATTTTGTCATTTGGTAAGCACAATTATTATTCCTTCAGACAGATGAAATATTCAATAGAAACAGAAATGATGAAATCATGGTGCTATTAAAGAATGGCAAGGGAGTGGAAGGCCTGTCAGAAATAATCTGACCCCAGGAAGAAGCTGTTGGGATTGCCACAGAGAGGGACCATAGAATGCAACCTTTTTGAAAGGTTATTTCCATAAAGTCTGAGGAAATCTTGGCCTCCATTAAGATTTTTGTCCCTGAGAGCCTAAACTGTAAGTATGGTATCTGCTTTGTCTGCAGAATAAAAAAGGAGATCTTCACTTAATCATTATCCTGGGAGCTGAACATCCTGCTACATTTGAATAAAAATGCCTACTTCATTACTGATGGGAACACAGAGTTCAGTATACCAATGATTTACAGTAGAGCTTACTAACAGGGCTATCTTACAAATGAATGGAATGTTTAAAGAATAATACTGGTTGTTACTTTGTTTAGAATCAAATGAAGTACACAATACCTAGAAATTCTAAGAAATTTACCAAGTAAGTATTGACTGTTAAAAACAATAGTTCTATTATACCTTTAGCTAAAACAGAGAGTAAAGATGTAGAAAATAGAATTCTGATGTGTTGACAATACCATAAGTTTTTCCTCTACTAAAACCTCAGAAAATGATAGGAAGCATGGAATTATGAAATAACCAACCTGCAGAGAACCTTGATAAATTATTTGCTCTAGGCTTCTGCTTTGAGGTATGTGGATGTCTACAGGAAGGGTAAGCAAATCATGTCCAAGGTGTTATGAGTACAGAATCCGCCATTTAGCAAATATATACAGTATTTACCTATGTGTCAGGTAGTAGACTAAGCACTTTATAAATATTAATGTAGTGGAAATCTTGGACAGAAATGTGGGATGCCAAGGCTCTCAACAGGAAAACAGCTTTCATTCTTGCCGGCAGTCCCAGAGGATTTGTATCCAGAGTCTGGGCCTTGAACATTACAGGGTGTTGTCATATATACCCTGGAACAAACAACTTGAAGTTTCCTTTTACACATTTGATTACGCATATTTGATTGAATAGTTAAAAGCTGTAGCACTACTCATACAAGTGTTACACAAAGTTACACAAAGTTACACCTGCATGCATGAGATTTGCTTTAGTTGACCTAGTTGCAAAATAACACAACCTCTAGATGAATTTTAATACCTAATACAGTATAAATGCTATGTAACTAGATGTTGTATTATATTGCTTAAGGAACAATGACAAAAAAGTCTGTATATGTTCAGTATACAAGCAGTCATTGTTTTTTATATCATCTTCTGTAGTTGGTTGAATCAATTGATGCAAACAAAACCCACAGATATAGGATTGCAGCTGGAGATTATATCATTCTGCCTTCACCTCTGCAGCTTGTCATATTATCATCAAAAGAAATTAAATTGGCCTGAAATAATTGGTATCCACATAGCACTCATTCATGGTTACTTCCAGTGTCTAAACATCAGTTATTTAAACAATAATATTTTGGGATAAGTCTAAAATAAAAAAGAACATTGTACATAGAATATTCACTAAATAATAATTTCCAGTTTTAAATTTTCAGTTTGCCAAACTGCACTATAACCTTCTTCTTTGACTCATTCCTGAAAGGGTATTTTCTCTTCCCATTTTTGTGTTCGCATTTTTTATTTTATATACTTAGTAGGTCTTTAAAAATGACTGCTTATCTTGCTTTTCACTCTTTTTTTTTTCTTGAGGACATAGATGATCCTAAATGACTTACATGGCTGTATTTAAAATAATAGTAGAATATTTAGTTTTCAATCCACCTTTCTTCTTGTGTAGCCTTCTCCATGTGTTGCTTATTGATGTGTGTGTGTGTGTTTGTATGTGTGTGTATGTGAAATCTAGCAAATTATGGGCAATTACTGCATGCCAAACACAGTGTGACTCAAGTGTTATTTAATTCCCGCAATAACTTTGTGAAGTTTATATATTTATCACCTCCAGTTTTCAAGTTTAGCAGATTGAGGCCAAGAAAGGTTATGCAATTTGGCTAAACTACACTCCCAGCAAGTAAGTGGTATAGCTAGTATTCAAAAGAGTGTTTTCTGCTACCATTCCCTCAGTTCCCCATTTGTTACTAAATTCGTTAACAGAGTAATGATTTCTTTACAACTGTTTTGTTTTTCTTGTCTGAGTACTCAAATTTAAGAATTTTTAATTTAAGGCATCTGAATTCTTGGACTGGGCCTTTAGTTATAATCTGGCAGATAAATTGCAGACCCCTGCACAGAGAGTGCTCTTCTTGTAATATGTACCTCAACTAAAAGAGTCTAATGAGGCCCCACTACAGTATGAGTATAGTAGGTATATTTTGCTGTAGCAAAGGCCACAATAAAGTGATCAGAGTAATCTGATTTTCAGGTATGCTCTAATCCTTTGCCTACCCATGTCACCAGTCTTAGAAATGCTTGTTTGTCTCCTCTTTTATATCAGTGTTGTCCATTTACCATGAAGCTTCCTTGAGTAAAGAACATGGAAACTTCTGCCTGGCTTGTTTTCTATTTCTTGTGTTCAAATTGTAGATATACTCAAGATTGCCCTATTTTTCTCTCCTTACCTCTTTATAATGCTAACTGCTATTTCTTACAAATTATTTTTTAATTACTTTTTACTCTATGGTCTCATATCTTCAACCTCCCACTGCACATACACACTAGTGTATCTTGCTTATTGCTGCAACTCATCGTGTTTCTGAAGATGAGCAAACATCTCATATTTTCAATATTGACTCTCCTATCTACCTTTTCACTTTCTGTCAGTGATACTCTCAGTCTTCCAGCTACCCAGGCTTGATAACCTAAAGTTTTCTTTGCTTACTTCTTGTACTTTGCTCTCTGTATGTAAACAGTCATTATGTCCCATCAGTGCTTGATAATGTTCCCCTTTTTCTTTCCCTTATTCTCTGTACCACTGCTCTAAACTTATCTCTAGTTTGGACAGTCAAACATCTTACTCCTTAATTCCCTACTAAAGCTTAGTATGTTGCCTTGCCTGTAGCAGGGACTCAGTATATTTTAGTTTTGTGATTCATTGAGATGTGAGTTACCTACTGCCTCCCACAACATGCAAATTGCTTTTGCAACTAGGCTTTTTGGAGTCCTTCTTTTCTTTCATGTCTGCATTATCTCCTTGGTAGCCAGTTGTATAGATTTGAGCAGACTCTATGTTATATGCCTGTCTTTTGTGAGCTACAAGAGGGAAAGGGACTGAAATTGACCCTGAGGTAATGAGATACAATTTTTTTAAAGATTTATTTATTTATTTGAGAAGCAGAGTTATAGACAGAGAGGGAGAGAGACAGAGAGAGAAATCTTCCATCCATTGGTTCACTCCCTCAAATGGCCGCAATGGCCAGAGCTGGGCTGATCCAAATCCAGGAGCCAGGAACTTCTTGTGGGTCTCCCACGTGAGTGCAAGTGCCCAAGCATTTGGGCCATCTTCCGCTTGCTTTCCCAGGCCATTAGCGGAGAATTAGATTGGAAGTGGAGCAGCTGGGACTCAAACCAGTGCCCATATGTGATGCCAGTGCTGCAGGTGGAGGCTTAACCTACTATGTCACAGCGCTGGCCCCAGATCTAATGCTTTAGAAGGACAATCAGGGCATTTTCTCTAGTGAGGGTGAGATAATAAGCTCCATGATGATGATGGCTATAAAGTCTTTCTTACTGATGGATCCCCAGCACCAGCCCGCTGCCTCACACAAATAGGTATTAAACCAATATATATTGAATGAATTAGTGAATAAATGCCAGCAATAGAACTCTGCTGTCCCAAAGGGGGAGAACAAAAATCTCTTGATGTCTTGCCTCATTCACTTTAACATATTAGACTGAGGGGATTGTACCTAACATGCTGAAGTTTTTCCACATGGTCATATATTTAAAGCAATAATTGAATCTTTAAGTAAAATTTATGTTCATGCTAAATTATACTTCTTATGAGATAGCATGGAATGATTCTACTTGGGTACCACAAATTATACTGAGAGGGTGAAATGTGTTTTCATGTCTGCTTATAAAACGTGGAATATCATTGAATTACTTGAAGTGTCGTGTTTGAAATGAGTTTAGGCTGGTTTCTTTGGGTTTGACACATTTCTGTCTGTCATCCTGTCCTTTGAGATGTTGAAAATTAAATGGGGATACTTAAATAATTTAATTTATAAGCTTGCTTACAGCTATGTGGTTTATCAAGCCAGATGTCGGTACCCTCAGTTTCTTGCAGCTCAGATGCTGCCTGAACATAAATTAAAATTGGTCTGGCATGTCAAGAATCAGCATGTAAAATAGAAAGAAACTTTCCTTCAGAGTACTAATGTCAGAGTAGTCTCTGCTTGGCAGTGCCATTTTTTTTTTTTTTTTTTTGAAAACCACTGGTTAATTTGGTAAAAAAAAAAAAAAACACAATAATATAATTCATTCATAAAATAAGCTTAATTCTATTTCAGTAGAAATCCTGTTGCTGTGTTTGTGATGAAATAACTCACATCTCCATAACACAAAGTTTATAATAGATTCATTTTTCTAGTTTCACGCCTCCCCCTTCCCAGAAGTCATTCTCTGTTGTTTTTCAAATACAACAAAGTTATTCCACATTTCATGGTTATACCACCAACATTTTCAGTTTCTTTTTTTAAACTTGGTCTAGACAATGTTTTAACAGGGCATTTTTCCTAGTGAACAACTATGCATCTGAGCTCATCTTCCCCCATATAAATGGAAAACAAACAACAACTTCTATGCAATTTAAGTGAGGTTGTGACAGACAAGTTAGGTGACAGGAACAATGCAGGATCTCTCTTAGCACTGTGTATATACACAGAGGGACCTTGGGAAAGTCTGTTGCTCTATCTGCATGTGTTTCTTCCTCAGATAAAATGAGGAGGTTAGGTTGAATCATCTGTTTTTTGGAATGCTGTAGAAGTCCTTGAAATGTCTTGACATCTTAGGCAGCTTTTCTTTCAACTTTCTTTGTGTTATTAAATCCCTTCCATTCTTTAAGGCCCATGAAAGATTCTAAGGCTTATGACTCCAACTTAACTTGCCCATTTATAAAATTCCTACAGCATTTATAGAATCAGAATTCAGTATTTGCATATTTATACAGTTATGCTTATCTAATTCTTTTTATCTAGTTACCTCGCTCATTTTTATGTACATTAAAATTGTCTCCTCAACTGAATTTGAAGAGTCTTTGAATGCAGGAACTGTGTCATATACCTTTTCTATCTCCTCCATATGATCTGTTAAATTATGAAGTGCATAAAATTGTTCATTGATTTGGATCAGATGCTAATCACTTACTGCTTGATTTGAAAGAACTCGGGATGTGAACAATGGTAATCTCTTTACATGGGAGGCTGATTCACTTGCTAGCTTAAAAAGAGTGTAGAGGACTCTTGTCCTAGTTTATTTGAGGTGCTATAACAAAAATTGTCTGTTTTACAAGCAATTGAAATATATTTCTCCCAGTTCTGGAGGCAGTGAAGTTCAAGATTAAGGCATTGGCAAATTCAATGTCTTATAAGAACTCACAGATTCATGAGAATACTTTCTGATTCATACATGGCACTTTCTCACTGTGTCCTCATATGATGAAGAGGCAAGCATCTCTCTGGTTCCTCTCTTATAAGGCACTAATCCCATTCAAGAAGGCTGTGCCCTTCTGACCTAGTCACCTTCAAAAAGCTCCACATCTTAATACCATCACTTTGGGAGTCAGGATTGTGACATGAATTTTGTGGGACGCAGATATTCAGACCATAGAAACTCTCTGAGATTACTGCTGGAGCCCTCTTGAATTGAACTAATATTACAATAAAAATGATATTTTTCTGGGTATTTAGACCTTGGAATGCCATTTGTGAGAAGAAAGTTCTTGTTTCCAGGAGGGAGTTATTTTCATCATTTTTCTTTTCTGAGTCTTTAATGTCAACTTTCTCATCCAATCCAGTCAATGCAAATTGAGCACATCCTATGTATCAGGTACTGCAATAGACACTGTGATGGGTTGGAAGGAGATGAGTGTGTATAAAGTTTGATAGGAAATAAATTTTGTCCTGAAGTGGATCATAATGGAGAAGTTGGGGTACAATAGATATTAAGAACAAAGAAAGTAACTCCTAAGATATAGCATAATGAGAACAATGATAGAAGCACATATGAAGTGATTTGGAATCACATGCAAGGAAGCATTTCAATGTACTTATGGCTTATATCTGAGAGGAATGCTACCTAAAGGTGAATTATTTGCGCTTTACAAAGTAACTAGGAACCTGGCTGTCAGAAAAAGTAGGGAAGTGCATACCAAATGGATGTATTAGAATAAGTAAAAGCACAGAGGCATGCAGTCTATGGTATGTTTGAGGTACTATCTGATATAGGTTGATTATAGAATGCTTAGGAGAAATATTTTCAGAAGAAGGGACTGGAGTAGCAGAGCAGCTTCCTAGCTTATCACTGACCTTCTAAGTTCATTTAGTTTCCTAGAGGGCATATATCCTTGAGCATTTTCTAAAAGTAACGAATCCAGTAGAGTGGAAGAGATAGTCCAGAAGAGGAATCAACTTTCCCAACTGTTCTATATATTCAAAACAGTACTATTTTGTTCTTTTCTTTTGCATGCATATTAGGGATGATAAGATTGTCTTAATGTGTTCGTTGACTAATTAAAATAGGAAAAAACCTAAGCATGCAGCTGAAGCTGAACTCTTACAACTCCTAACAGTAGACAGCAACAGAGACAGCTGATACTACGCTGCATTCAGGCTTGGATATTAAAAGCTTATTCAGGAATTTTGAAGTTAGATCTGTCTTTTTGGACACTTTTTCAAGTCTCAGTGGTAGATGTCTCCTCTTCCCTTCAGGCAACCAGGGACTTTGTGTTTATCCTCTTCCTTTGTGTCTATTCCCTTCTATCTCAAAAATGAGGCGTACTCCAAGAAAAGGAACTGGCAGTCATTTGGAACCTGACTCTTCAGTCTCAGTAAGTCAGTTTCCCAGTGTTGGGTGCATTTTAAGGAGGTTAAAAAAAAGCTTAACTTAAATAACAAGGTTTACAGTTTCTAATAACACCTAGTCTACCTAGGGAGGCATCTGATGTCTAATATTAATGGTAGGTACAACCTCAATATTAACATCATCAAGTCACTCATAATACCTCATATCTTTTTATCTTGTCTAGTAATATTAAGTTATTTAAAGTTTAATAGTTATTGCAACTGAAAGGAGAATATGGGCAGATTTTCATAATGACAATAATATGAAGGATTTGAGTCTTCATGCTATTTCTCACACTCGATGTTTTCCTTCATTGTGATAGACATATTTGGCTAGAGAGAAAGACATTGAGAATGAAAAAATAAAAAAGAATGAAGAAATGACTTCCTGGGCCTTTTATTCTTTCCCATGGTACCTTATTT
This sequence comes from Oryctolagus cuniculus, assembly GCF_964237555.1. Lineage (NCBI taxonomy): Eukaryota > Metazoa > Chordata > Mammalia > Lagomorpha > Leporidae > Oryctolagus > Oryctolagus cuniculus. The sequence continues at coordinate 102,990,167 of NC_091453.1, read as the reverse complement.
TTGACTACTTTTGCATGTTGTTGAGCTGAGGAAGCTGACTTTTAGTTGGCAAGGAGATTCTTAAGGTTTTGAATAGAAATTTAACTATTGAAATAACTGTATTGTAGGAGAGCAAATTTGGATGAGCTCAATGTGTTAAGTTTTGAATACTAAAACTATTAAAAATATCTGAGGGTCACATGTGAACTAGATTATCTCAGTTCCTTTAAAAGCAAAGCCAAAGCCTGACTGAAGCAAATTAAGAAAGGGGAAAATAACTCTGATTTATACCAGCCATGTGTGGCCACCATAGCCAGTTTGTTAGTCAGTTCATTGTAATTGGATTTCTGAATTATTTTTTTCATCCTACATTATTGCCATCTTTAAAAGGAATGTGGTCATTTTTCAGCTTCATGCATTGATAAGTAGGTCCACAACTCCCACCGTTTTTCATGTGTGTCTAATTTTTGTCAGTCTGCTGAAAAATATGTGACAAAACAGAAGTTAGTATATTGCATTATACCTCCTCAGTAGAAAACAGCTTCAGTAGGAGGTACACTATACCATCTAGTACTCACAAGTAGAAATAATTCATTTCAGCCTACAAATATTCCTGTGGTGTGCTTGGCTGGGCATTAGGCACTGACGGGGTGAGGGGATAAGGCAAAATATGTGGCTTCTTCCCTCAAAATGCTTACTCTCTTTTTATTTATTTATTTGACAGATAGAGTTAGACAGTGAGAGAGAGAGACAGAAAGAAAGGTCTTCCTTCCATTGGTTCACCCCCAAATGACTGCAGGCAGAAGATTAACCAAGTGAGCCAAGGCGGCGGCCCAAAATGCTTACTCTCTAAGATGACAAATATGATCGGTACATTTGTAGAATAAGTTGGTTTATTGTAGCTGTGTAACAAATATCACAAACTGTAGCAGGAGATGAATGACACCCATTTTTTTAGGTATTCTGAATTTTATTTTTTAATCTATTTTTGAAAGGCAGAGAGACATACATAAAGGGAGAGAGAGAGATCTCCCATATGTCAATTCACTCTTCAAATGTCTGAATTATCTGGTGTTGGGCCAGGCTGAAGCAAGCAGCCAGGAACACAATCCAAGTCTCTTGCATGGGTGACAGGAACCCAACCACTTGAACCCTTACCTGTTCCCTTGCAAGGTGTGCATTATTAGCAAGCTGGAATTGGGAGGCGCATTTATTTGAGACATTGGTGTCACAACTGTGTCTTAACCATTAGGCCAGAAACCTGCCCATGATACCAATTTTATTGTTTCTCAGTTTCTGTGAGTCAGAAATCTGGTCGTGACTTAGATGGTTATTGTGTTCAGAGTCACATAAGCTTGTCAAAATGTTCACCTGGGATTATTCTCATCTGGAAGGCCAATGAGGGGGTAATTCACTTCTATCTCCTTCAGGTTGGTAGTAGAATCAGTTTCTTTGTGACTGTAGAATTCATCATGACAGGTTGTTTCTTCAAAGCCAGTAACAGAGAGTCTACTGCTTCAAATCCCTAACTTCAGGGATGACTGACTTTTCTCTGAAGAGTTCTGCTGATTAACCTAGGCCCACCTAGGATAATTTATGTTTCAGTTACACTACAGTCAACTGATTGGGGCCTTAATTATGCCTAAAATTTCTTTTTGCTTTTGTCATATTCTGTTAGTTAGAATTAAGTTATATGTTCTACTCATACTCAAGCACGGAAGATCACACAAGTGTGTGACCTATGGTGTCACCCTAGAATATGCTTACCACACTCAGAAAATACTAGCATGGTGTACTTCAAAAAGTTCAAAAATGCAATTAAAAGGTAAATTTATTCTGATGCAAAATTTCATAGTATATATTTTTCATGAACTTTTTGAAGACTTCCCATAAACAGTGACAGTACAATATCCAGGTACAGACAACAAATATAAGAGGAAAGTATGTACAGAGACTGAGATAACACAGAGTAAAAGGTTGATCCCTGTATGTGGGTGGTTCATTTATTCACAAAAGTTTTCTGTGCACTTACATGTACCAGGCCTGTGCTGAGCCTTGATGCCTGGAATAAATTTTAAATGGCAGTTGGACACATACAATTTTCAATTTTGTAAGATTTCAGAACTGTACTAGATGTTTTTGTCTGAAAAAGAGATACTAAAGGTTGATATTATGATTCAAGAGATTAACCTACTGCTTGTGACCCCAGCACCCTATATTGGAGTTCCCATTCAAGTCCCAGCTGCTTTGCTTCAATCCAGCTTCCTGCGAATGAGCCTGGGAAGGCAGCAGAGGACAGCTCAAGTATTTGGGTCCTTGCCACCCACATGGGCAATTGAGATGGAGACCCAGGCCCCTGGCTTTGGCCTAGACCAGCCCGAGCCATTGTGGTCATTTGTGGAGTGAACCAACAGCGTATGAAGGGTCTCTCTCTCTCTCACTTGCTCTGCCTTTCAAATAAATAAATAATTGATACTAAATAAATAAATGATTGTAAATATGTTTACTTATACCCAGGAGTTCCTTCTCTCTTGCTGTAGAGATACAACACACACACACACACACACACACACACTGAAGCCTGTTTACCAGGCAACGTAAGTGGGCTTGACTGAGTTTAATAGTTCTAAAAAATAGTTCCTGACACAAAATTGTGATTGCTTTATTTTGAACTCTACATGCTTTGTGTGGAAGATGGAAAATTACAATAACCAAAACCAGGGTTTGAAGATCCCACTATTGGGTCTATTCCAGTAACGCATGTGGTGAGGACAGCAGCTTCCTAGCTCAGTCCTTTTACATATTACTTCAAGATGTCAGCCACATCACATACAAAGAGCACAGTTTGCCACTTCACAGAGGAATTCCTTGTCTGGATTTAGAGGTTCTCTTTATCACACTTGTGTATTAAAAATAAAGGGGTGAGGTAAGAAAAATATAGAATATATATAATATAGAAAATAAAAGGACCCCACTTCACTAGTCCCATCATGTAATATTTCCTTTCTCAGGCTATCTTTGGAGGACCTTCTTTCCCACTTGTTCATGTTTAAGCCCCAAATTATGAAGGTTGGAGTTCTTTACAAAGTCACAGTATTTACTCAACAGTTTATGAATATAAAATTTTTGTCCCTAAAACGTGCCCTTGGACTCAACTAGAAGGACCACTTCTAATGATTAGGTATTCAGTGGCCCATTAGTTGGTTGATTTCTTTACTGAGAGTGCAAACAAGTTTCCATTTTCACAATGATTGTAAGGATGCAAATGTTTGCCTCTGGGAATGAGACTGAAATCACTAAATTATTTCCTGTATGTTATCACACAACTGACAGTTTCAATGATAAGCTTCAGGACACTGCTGACTGCTTGTTTAAATTTACTTTGGGGTGTTTTTAGTTCATTCAGTTTTCTCCAGTTTTTATGTTTTGTTCTATTTTTCAGGCTACTTCTGACCAAATGTTTAGTCAGTTTTTCACTTTGAAGGCATACTGCCTGCATCCAGGTTTTATATAGTATAATGAAGAAATTGCTTGGTTACTGAAAGTTTCCCCAATCCTGTTGAGTGGAGAGCATGTTGTGCACTAAATCCTAAAAAGGATGGGAATTTGCTTCATATTGGTATCTCACAAATTAATTGAAAAATCCCTCTCAGGATTCTACTGTAATGTTTATTTTCTCCAGGTGAAACTTGAAGATAAAACAACAGTGTCATATCTGATGGAAGCTAACAATACCAAACCAAACTAATTATGGGGGCTTGAATATGGGAGAAATGAAATTTATGATTCTGCCATCTTTTAAGTACCACCTAATATACAATTGTGTCTGTCTTCAATTATTTGTTAAGTCATTTCAGAAACATAAAAGAATACCAGCCTTTCCATTCAAATATTTTTGGTAGTCTGTTTTCCAAAAATCTCTTTGTAACATTAAATTTATTTTCTTTCTGGTACTTCCGTATTTACTGTTATAACATAAACATCAATAGCCTTTTGTTTTACATTATAAGGACATTACACAAGTATTTTGGGTCCTTGATTGTTAGTTGCTGGTTTTATTCCTAACCACCTGTGTGGCAATGAGAGAATTATGTAACCTTTCTAGGCCTCAATTTTCTAGCTTATTTCCCAATGATCTTCTGGCAAAAAAAAAAAAAAAAAACTCAACACAGTGTATACAGAAAAATTTTATACACCACAGAGTAAAATGGACAGAGCAGTCGTTAAAAGTAATAAATGTTCTTGTTTATGTGATCCCTTTGGTTCTTAGTCCTATCATTATGATCAATTGTGAACAGAAATTGATCACTGGGACTAGTGAGATGGCATTGGTACATGCCACCTTGATGGGATTGAATTGGAATCCCCTGGTATGTTTCTAACACTACCGTTTGAGGTAAGTCAGCTTGAGCATGTCCCAAATTGCACATCTCTTCCCTCTCTTATTCCCATTCTTATATTTAACAGCGATCACTTTTCAGTTAAGTTTCAGCATTTAAGAAGAATTGTGTATTGATTACAGTATTCAACCAAAAGTATTAAGTAGAACAAACAACAACAACAACAAAAAACACTAACAGGGATAACATATCAAGTTGCTCATCAACAGTCAGGGTGAGGGCTGATCAAGTCACTGTTTCTCATAGTGTTCATTTCACTTGAACAGGTTTCCTTTTTGGTGCTCAGTTAGTTGTCACCTATCAAGGAGAACAAGTGGTATTTGTCCCTTTGGGATTGGCTTATTACACTCAGCATAATGTTTTCCAAATTCCTAACAGGGACCACTTTTCAGTTAAATTTTAAACACCTAAGAATAATTGTGTGTTAATTACAGAGTTCAACCAATGGTACTAGAACAAAAAAAAAAAATACTAAAATGGAGAAAGTATTACATTGTACATCAACCGTCAGGACAAGAGCTGATCAAGTCACTGTTTCTCATAGTGTCCATTTCATTTCAACAAGTTTCCCCTTTGGTGTTCAGTTAGTTGTCACTGATCAGGGAGAACATATGATATTTGTCCCTAGTGTCTGCAAATACTAGCTGATAGAATAAAAAATGGAGAGAATGATCCAACATGGGAAGTGAGACACACAGCAGACCCATAGAATGGCAGATGTCCTAAACAGCACTCTGGCCTCAGAATCAGCCCTTAAGGCATGCGGATCCAGCTGAAAAGCCCATGAGAGTATTACTGAGGCCATAAACCAGAGTGTCAATTTGTTAAGTCAACAACAGGAGTCACTGTGCACTTACTCCTCATGTAGGATCTTTGTCCTTAGTGTGCTGTACATTGAGATTTAATGCTATAACTAGTACTCAAACAGTATTTTTCACTTTATGTTTCTGTGTGGGAGCAAACTGTTGAAATCTTAATGTATGCTAAACTGATTTTCTGTATATAAAGAGAATCGAAAATGAATCTTGATGTGAATGGAAGGGGAGAAGGAGTGGGAAAGGGGAGGGTTGCGGGTGGGAGGGACGTTATGGGGGGGAAGCCATTGTAATCCATAAGCTGTACTTTGGAAATTTATATTCATTAAATAAAAAAAAGTGAAAAAAAAATAAAATATATCTCACAGTAAAAAAAAAGTAATAAATTTTGGTAACTTGGATGGTATTGCTATTTATATTTATAGTATCATAAAATTTTAGTAAATTAAATGATTGTTCCACAGTGTGAATATGGGCATTTGCATTTGAACTTAAATGTGGTTTTCTAAGGAGATTATTATGTTTTATAGTTATCATGTCTAAGTGAAAAGGGTCAAGTTTTCTAAAGGTTCCAATATATTTGTTACATAAAGCATTACATGTGATTAGAGTCTGTTCCCTAACAGGTAGAATATAAAATGAGGAACAGATATTGATTTTTTTTCCTGCCTGTAATGTTGTTATGTATTCATATGTATTTTAAAAACATGCTCTATTGATAGATATCAGATGTGTAAAACTCAGGTGCCAGTGGCTCTAAATAACTCGAGATATTCTTTACCAAAATTATTTTTTTCTCCAATGGTGAAACTGTGGCTCTTGAAAGCAGCCAGAATGTAACACAGGCCAACAATGAGAAACTTAAACGTGAGACTACTCTATCAATCATGGTCACGACAAAATATATGGTGAACCAGGAGAATACAAAATGTTTACCCAAAGAAATGTCCATATAATTTTTACTACCTGAGTTCTCTGTTGAAGCAAAGTTAACAGGCTAGCAGAATGCTCTTCCTTAATTGTGGGTTTTTGATATCAGATTTTAAAAAGTTGAGTGGAAAAGCACCTCAGCTTTTGTCTGCTTAATCATCATTAAAAACACCTCTGCTTTTCTTTCCCCACCTGCATCCATGAGAGTCTTATCACATCTTGAAGGAATATTATCTTGGCACTGGTGCTGTGATGCAGCAGGTTAAGCCATGGATACAGCACTGGTATCCCATACAAGCACCAGTTAAAGTCCTGGCTGCTCCACTGCTGATCTGGCTCCCTACTAATGTGCCTGGGAAAGCAGTAGAAGATGGCCCAAGTCCTTGGGCCCCTGAAGACCTGGAAGAAGCTCCAGGCTCCTTGCTTTGGATTGGCCCTGCTCCAGCTGTTGCAGCCATTTGGGGAGTGAACCAGCTGGATGGAAGACCTCTCTTTCTCTCTCTGCCTCTGCCGCTGCCTCTCAGTAACTCTGCCTTTCAAATAAATAAATCTAAAAAAAAAAGTCCCAGCTGCTCCACTTCCGATCCAGCTGCCTCCTAATGTGCTTGGGAAAGCAGCAGAAGATGGCCCAAGTACTTGGGCCCCCACAGCCACATGGAAGACCCAGAAGAAGCTCCTGGTTTCAGCCTGGCCCAATCCCAGGCATTGCGGCCATTTGGGGTGTGAACCAGTGGATGGAAGATCCCAATCTCTCTCTCTCTCTCTCTCTCTCTCTCTGCCTTTCAAATAAATAAATAAATCAATAAATCTTTAAAAAATAAAAAGGAACATTTCCAGTCACTGTGATGCATTTATGATACAAGTGTCTAAATTTTTCTTTTTCTACTTTTTTTACTTCATGCAGTGTAGTAAAGCAAATTTAGAGTTCCTGTGGAAGAGACATCTTAAAAATAAAATTATGTCTCATATCTGCAGATACATTTCTCTATGTTAATATCTAGCACTTTTGTTTCAAATTATGGTTATATAGGCTATTAATAGAAGCAGAGAATATGGCAATAATCCAACTTCCTCCACATTTCTGTTTAATATGCAAAATCAATCCTCTCCATCCATTCCTTCCCGCCTTCTCCTTCTGTGTCTCTTCCATCCTCATAGTGGTGCTAAGAATTGGTATAATTTCATTAACTAGAGGTTATGCAAATTAATATAGAAGGTTTCTTTTGATGGCCTAGATAATGTGGATGAGAATCATTTTTTCACTGTAAACTAATCTGTAATGACAGACATTCAATGTCATTTGTGTCACTGCCAGCTTTTTATGCCAGCTTTAGCAATCTTTGTCTTATGGGGTGGAGTTTGTTTTCTAGCCATGCACAGAATATTCAGTTAACAACACATTTTTGGAAGAAATTGAATAGAGGAGATGTTTGTAACTGGTAGTAAACCATAATCCCTTTTCAGAAACATCTTGCACTCAGGGCCAATACAAATTGACTCTACTGTGATCTATGTCTTCACTTATAGAACAGTGCATACAACTATGGTATAATTTTCTAAATGAGTCAGTGGAGAATAAAAGACATGGAAGAAAGGAGTTTTCCCTTGTTATTTATTCAGTGAGGCATAATTTGAAAGGTTGTTGCCATGCTTAAGTACCTTCCTAGTCCAATGGCTGAAGTCAGTAAGACAACTGTACAACCGTTGGTAAAATGTCGCCTGTGTGCTAGGTACTCTGCTAGGTGCTCTTCTAGCTAAAAAGTGATAATTTTGACACTTCAAGTGTTAACTTTATGTGCTTTAGCCAGTAAGTGCAATACATATCCAGAGAAAAAGTGTGCCCTTTAATATTTATCGATGGCATTGTAAAGGAGCTGAGACACTGAGGCCTGAGGACAATCTACGATCTGGAGAGACTGAGAAGAGTGAAAATATTCTACTTGAGCAGAATGATAAAATAAAGGTTGAGACTTTATTTGATATGCAAGAAGAAATTATTTCAGCATTTGAAGCAGGCATATCACATGGTAAAATAGTATTATAGGAGGGATTGAAAGCGGCTGTAAGAGAGAGGGTTTATCATTAGAAGGGTATTGCAGTAAACTTTGCCAATCAATCACTTAAACAAATGGCTTATTCAGCTGTTGTGTACATACATGGCTGAAATCAGTCAAAGAACTAGTTGTTTTGAAACTAGCTGACTGGGAACTGTTGTGAAAACAACCAGTTTGATTGAACTCAGTTGTTTCTCTCCAAATCAGCTCGTTATTACAGGAGCACTATGTGTTAATTACACTCAGAAAAAAATCACTTGGGCTTGTTGTTTCATGGCTTACAGGCAAACCAGCTTGTATATTACTTAAAAATTTGGCTTTTTAGCTAGAAACTTCAATGTGGTGTTGATGCAGCCTTTTAAGAGTTGCGGAGAAATTGGCAGACAGTACTAAGATATGTCAGAATTACTAGGTTTTAAAAAATATAGTTTTAATAATGGGTTGTAGGAATAATGATGTAGACTGAATATTCTTCCCTTTTACTTTTCATCAGCTAGTGAGTTTTTTTCGAATGGTGACTCTTTCTCCCTGATTTACCAACATTATAAAGTGTTTGGGGAACATATTTAGGTATGCCCAAGTTTTCTTCTGTAAATTGTACCCTAATTAAGCTCTGAATAACATATGAATACATTTTTATGCCTGGGTTTTAGACTTATTTCAGTTTAGAAAAACATTCTAAACACAGCCATCAATGCTGAATTTATAACACAAAGTTATTTGGAAATCGAGGCATGTTAGTTTGTTCCCACTAAATAGACTTGTTGGAAGTTCAGCCATTCTTGGAAATTGCTCCCAGAGAAACCAATCATCATCAAGTTTTATTATATATGCATGTTGTAAAGTGCTCCAAAATCTATAATGGCAACAAAAACGTGGTATCAGTCGATGGATATGAAAGCATATGCAATGTATGAGTGTCTGTATGCATGTAGCGTTGTGATGAGAACAAACTTGGATTGTGACCTAGTGCTGACATTTGTACTTGCAAGTTGTATTGTATATACTGTGATTGCTATAACAATCTAGTTAAACAGATGCAGAAAATTTCCCCCAGAGTTTCTAATATAAGGCAAGCAGATGATGTCTACGTGCATGACTATGGAACCATTTTCTAAGTGATTAGTAAAAATGATTAGCTAGACCAGCAGTTCTCAACTTTGGTTTCATATTAGAATCAACTGGGAATCTTTTTTTTAAAATGATAGCCAATCTCTACTCTCAGAGGTTCTGATGAAATTGTTCTTGAGTGGGGCCCTGGCATCAGGTTTTTTTTTAACTCTAATATGCAATCAAAGTTGAGATTTATTGAACTTGAATATATGCCTTGTGATGAGGGAAGCTATTGTGTGTGTTTGTTTACTGCTATATTTCTTGCATCTATACCAGTGCCTGCCACATAGTAGTTCAATAGAAACTTGTTTCATGCAGATATTCAGCTGCTCAAATAATAGTGTTTCAGCTGTAGAATTGGTAGAAAGCTCAACATTTAGACTCAGCTGTTTAGGTATTCAGTTAGTGACATTTGCTAAATGTTCAGATTAGTTCGAGTCCTGTGGATGATTACACAAAATCTGATCTCACAAAAGTCCTCGTGAAGAGGGCTTCTTGACTCATGGTACATTAATACAAAGTGTTCAAAAAACACAAAGTAAATAGGTGGTGATCTTAAGGTGTTTTTAATTTGCATGGAGTACTAATTTCCCATGTTCTTTCTTTGTGGTCTCCTTTATGCTTATAACTCCACTAAGAAAGGATAACAAATACAACAGGTATATCTGTTTGTCTTCAAAGGTATATGAAGCGGGGGGGAGGGGGAGCAGAAGGCCAAACTCTGTAGAGTGAACCAAGCAACAGACCTTTGTGGAGGTACTAAGGTTATTTCCAGTTTTGTGAATTTATACTCTTGCTATGACTTCATACTTTGAGATTTAGCTTGCTCTTAGTTGTGTCTCAGAAACTTTTCTAAACAGAAAACTTTCAAATTACTTTCCATGTCTTACTTGTTGTTGTCATGACTTCCGTGACTTCAGAGTCTTATCCCAAACCTCAGGGTTATGACTCCAATTTAAATATGTAAATTTAAGAAATGTAATGCTAGTGCCCTTTCTTTTTACTGTAGATTGACTCCAAAAGCTGGCATAGCTGGGATTTGATAATTACTTTGACCTATAATAAATCTAGTTGCATGGTGAATCAGGTAACATTTAACTAATTGATTTTATTTTGTTTTTATTAATTCCATGTTTGCAATTGAGTTGAGTTATGTATGAAGCAGAAAAACATCCCGCTGCTCTTTGAAAATGGTGTTATATTTTATCACACAGTGTCTTAAGAATACTAATGTTGAGAGATGATTTGAGGATTAAAATGCAGCTTTAGCTGGTGGAAGAAATACACCTCACCAATAATTGATGTAACATACATGTAGGGAAAATGACAGCCAATTGATGTATTATGTGCAGGGACAGATGTCTTGTGTAAGAGATTACTCTGTCATTGCCAGGGAACGTGTGTGTGCATTCTTCATCTCTGTGTAGGTACTACATTCAAATCCTCTCCAAGTGTTCCCTTTTGAAGCATTTTCATGCTGAATTGCTGTCTGTGAGTTTGTGCCTTACATTTAACACCCAATTTGACTCTGCAGAATCACAGTAGCAAAGTAGGGTAGAAACTAAAGGTCAAAACATAGTTTAATCTGGAAATCCCAGCTTTAATGCAGTTGGCCTAATAGGACTCCAGTGAGGAAGTGCTTTGTGAAAGTGAAAGCTCTACAAATGTTAGATGGGATTATTTTTTTCATTCAAGTATTCTTGGCAGTAAAACAACTTCTGTTTTGGTGACTATTAAACTTTCTCTAATTATCCATCAAGAAAAAGGTGTGGGGGGGAAGTAACTTAGAATTCTGTTTTAGTAGTCTCACCTGAGAAATTTAAGCTCATTGGTTTCCCCCCCTCAGGAGATTAATTCATTTTACATGTATAAGAGGAAAAGATTTTTTTCTTAAGGGCTGAACTAATGTTGAAAGGCCTATAATTAATGCAGTAAGTGATTTTGAAAATTGCTTTGGAATAGAATTTTCCTCCCCCAGTCATATACCCCATGGGCATTCTAATGGTTGAAACTCAAGGACAGAACTCTGCTTGTTTTACCTTTTCCATGTTAAAAGAGAACACTTGGTGGCAGTCCTCCTTAAGCACCAAATTTCCATGATTTAGCTCTTTCTTGGGGGAAACAAAATAAGAGCTTCTCTTGGGGCCCCTGACAGATTTCTTTCCCTCTGAAGCAGTGAGTTATTACTAAGATGGTTTCTCCAGTGAGAAAACATCAGTCGGAGGGTTCTAGCCTTATGATTACTTTTTCATTTGAGACTGCTTGCTTAGGAAGGAATTGTATTTTTGGGATTTAAAGATGGCCCTCCATTTTTGCTCTATCAATTGCTCTTTTTCTTCTCATCTCTTCTCTCAAGCAATTCTTTCAGCAAATGTGACTTGGATTAAGCTGTCATATCACCTTCTTCCATAGCATCAATCTTGACTTTGTAACACATTCAGAAGGTATTTTCAAGTGGCAGTGATCTTGGCCATCACAAGCTTCCGTCTGCCCAGTGTCATAGTTTGCATAAGCTATTGAGGCAAATCTGATTGTGCATGTTCCTGAAATTAAATGGCTATAGCTTTCCTCTTAGAACTTGCTCTGGAGTGATTACTCCTAAATTATACTAGAATTCTTTCTCTAAATACTGAGATCAGAGAATCTAAGTGCATGTGTGTTTTTTGAGCAGATGAACAAAAGTCATCTTTTTTTTCTGTAAGTCATGTACTTTCATTACAAATAAGTAGTATTCTATATGTATAATGTCCCCCTTAACCAACACCTGGATTAAATCATCTATTACTTTATTGAACCCAAACCTGTTCACATTCATGCTTTTTTAAGACTTATTTGAGAGGCAGAGTTACAGACAGGGAGAGACAGAAAGGTCTTCCATCCTCTGGATCACTCCCCAAATGGCAGCAACTGCTGGAGCTGAGCCAATCTGGAGCCAGGAGCTTCTTCCAGGTCTCCCATGTGAATGCACAGGCCCAAGGACTTGGGCCATCTTCTGTTTTCCCAGACCATAGAGATAGCTGGATCAGAAGAGGAGTAGCTAGGACACGAACCGGCGCCCATATGGGATGCTGGTGCTGGCAGGTGGAGACTTATCCCACTGTGCCACAGCACCATCCCCCCCATTCATACTTCTCACTGTTAAATGTCTTCCATGGAATATTCTCAACTAGAAGGGTATACAGAATAATTTTATGATCATGCTTTCCAGGTAAATCCATAAATTAAAAATAAACTTATAGACTAAAATATCTTTTAGTACCTAGAAAGTACTTGGAAATGAGATCCAAGATGCTTGGTTTTGAAATCTGATTATATTCTTTATGATAACTTTCAGTTTATTAATGTTGTGAAATCTTAGTAAACACGGGGTCTTCAGACAGTTCATGGAAAATATGTATGGGGGGACCCAATGCATGGACTTCAAAAATTTTTGTACCCAAATAAACTTCTTTCATTTCTATTTTTCCACTTAAAGTGCTACTGTATTCACATAGGACAAAGTTTCTCCCCAAGGCTCTATTGACATTAGGGCTGGATAATTCTTTGTGAGGAACTATTCTGTGCATTGTGGGACATTTAGCAGCACATATGGCCTCTAGCCACTACATGCCAGTCACACAAGTCCCTGTAAATTATGACAATCAAATGTCTACAGCATTGACAAAAGTCCCCAAGAGTGGTGCTGGGAGAGCAAAATTGTCCCTGGGTTGAGAAATACTGGTTTATAATATCTGGGGCCTGGCATTTCACTGGAAATCACTTTTCAATATAAATCATACATAAAATTTACAATTAATGCCAGTGATATTTGCCTGTACCAAGTTACAGGCCATCCATATACTTCCTATACTTACTGGTTTTTTACAATTCGTTTTTAGCTTTCAAAGTCTAAAATGTGATACTTGTATATTTTACGGGGAACAGTATAATGTTTGTGGTGTAAACTGATCAAATCAGGAAATTAAGCCATTTCCATTTCCTTCTATTTTTGGCTTCTACCAACTCCTCTTTACGATTCTTCAAATAGTACATAATACAATGCTATGAACTATAGTTGCCCTAGGCTGCTATGGAACACCCAAACTTGTTATTTTCATCTTTTTTTGATACTCATTATCCAAGCTCCCTGTACCCCCTTTCTCTACCCTTCCGAACTTCTAGTAGTCACTATTCTAAGTTCAGATGGACTTTTTGTAAACTTTCACAAATGAGAGAGAACATGAAATATTTGTCTTAATACAGTGATCTCCTGTTACTTCCATTCATTTTGCTGTAAATGTCAGGATTTCATCTTTGTATCAGAATAATACGTGTGTGTGTGTGTGTGTGTGTGTGTGATTTTTTTTTTTTATCCAGTTATCCATTGAAGGGCACCTAGATAGATTCCATATTGTGAATAGTGCTTCAGTAAACATGGAAGTATAGGAATCTCTTTCATATGCTGATTCTATTTCCTAGTTATATTTTAAGGGTTAAAAATATTCTCACTTATTTTCCATAATTGTGACACAATTATCCAAGCAATCCATAACATCCCAACCCAAGCCCTTTTTGTATGTATTTTCTCACAAAGCAATAATCTACAATATACTACAAATAGTTAATTCATTTGTGTCATTTTCTTTGATCTTTGATCTTTGATTTACTGTTATGCTAACTTGCCATTATTCATAAAGCAGTTATGCAAAACTATTTTGTATAAATACTTTCATTTCTTTGTAACTTTGTGGTAAATTTTAAATCTATTTTAACATTTTGGAAGATTTATTTTCTACTAAGGATCTTTTGCTAGCACTGTTTTTGTAAGATACCATGTTCTGATGATATATTTGTTAAGTTTACCCTTTCAACATAACTGCTTCTATAAGCTTAAGATGTGTCATACATTTTCAGGACCTGAAGGCCCACTGGAATTTCAAATTTTCCCCCTGACAATCACAGGAATATTATACAGACAGATTTTCTATTTAAAGATATCTTTGATTTTTGTATAAACCTCACTGTGCCATTTAAGTAATAAATATTGGTGCATGAACTGGTTTGACTTTCTGCTGAGAACTGCTAAAAGCCTTTTAATAGAAAACAATAGGAATGTCAAACATTGAATCACGATTTCACTGAAGCAATTTTTCTTAGAAAGACTTCCATTGCATATAAGTTTTATCCTTGCTCAAATTTTTTCAGAAATTGTCTGATTAAAAATCTTAGAATGTCTAGTTTATTTGCCCCAGACTTATGAAAAGAAGCAGCTTTTAATGCTTCTAGCTTTGAACTTATTTAAATTCATCTGTAGTCATATTTAGAGACAAAACAGAAGATTGTGACTATTTTAGGATAGATGTTCGCTAGGGGAGGTGGCTAATAACCACATGTATGTTTAATAGTATGTGACCAGTTGCTTTGAAGCAAGTAAGCTAGAATTCCCCTAAATGAGCCACTTACTTTTAATCCGTCTTCTCACCAGTCTGTGCTCTCTAACGCTGGCCAGCTGCTTCACAACAGAGACCATGTGAAAGAAATGTAGACTTGGCAAACTTCAGTCACCATTTACTGGAATAATATAAGCTACTGGGTTTATTCCTTTTAGCATTTTTAAAACTACAATATACTCTGGGTTTTGACTAAAGCTTTAATTTTTAAAACTCATGTAGATCTATTTAGAATAGTTGAGAAAGGGAAACAAATAGCCAAACAATAAATCATATTACCCATTCTGGCTTCATGTAAACACATATTGAGTGTATGAAATGTGAAAAGTCCCTTTCACAACTTACCACCATTTGGGAATTTCATTATTTTTGTCCCTCTTTCCTTCCTTCCTTCTTCCTTCCCTCCCTCCCTTCCTTTCAGTTCCTTAACATTTTTTTTTTTTAATTTGAAAGGCAAAAAGAGAAACAGAGCTCCCATCCACTGGTTCATTCTCCAAATACCCACAATATCTAAGGTTGGGTCAGGTAAAAGCCAGGAGCCAGGAACTCTAGTTGGGTCTCTTACATAGGTAACAGGGACTCAACTACCTGAACTAACAACTACTGCTCTCAGGGTGCACATTAGTAGGAATGCTGGAATTGGAATCGGAGCCAGGACTGGGTGGCAGACACTCTGATATGGAGTAAAGCTGTCCCAAGCAGTGCTTTAACTGCTAGACCAAATCCCTTACCGTCCTTTCATCTTTTTTTTTTTTTTGACAGGCTGAGTGGACAGTGAGAGAGAGACAGAGAAAGGTCTTCCTTTTCCGTTGGTTCACCCTCCAATGCCCGCTGTGGCCAGCGCACCATGCTGATCTGAAGCCAGGAGCCAGGTGCTTCCCCTGGTCTCCCATGCGGGTGCAGGGCCCAAGCACTTGGGCCATCCTCCACTGCACTCCCGGGCCACAGCAGAGAGCTGGACTGGAAGAGGAGCAACCGGAACAGATTCCGGTGCCCCGACCAGGACTAGAACCCGGGGTGCCAGTGCCGCAGGCAGAGGGTTAGCCTAGTGAGCTGGGGCACCGGCCTACCATCCTTTCATTTCTTGATAGCAGCGTTTAGTTAGTTGTGGTCCTCATTAATTCCTTTACCCTTTATATCATGGGGAGATCCTGAAATCCTTGTCTTGGTTCTACTAACATGTCTTGGTTGCTGAAATAGGATAATTAGGATCAAAAATAATACTGCCTGGGTAGAACCCTAAAGAAGGTAGGTACTACAAAACTGAAGGTATACAATTATGATTAGATTGTATTTTATGTTCCCTTATTGTATACTTCTATCCTAAATCAGTGCTTCACATATAGAAGATATTTAAATTTATTTTTTCATTGTTTAGTGTATCCTTACACTATGAGTAAAGAACTGAAGCTGTTTTCTTTTTATCTTTAGTTTCTTCAGTGATAACAGTTATTTCCTCTTTCCAGATGAGGACACAAAATAATTTATATGGTATTATAGTCAAATATTTTAAATATATATTCAATTCAATAGTACTTCAAATATATTAGAATTTATCCATTGTTTCTTAGACTGTATTTTCTTAATTAAATGTTAATGCACCACCCATAAATTCATTGAGAACTAAATATTTACACACTCTGTGTTGAACACTAGGGATACCAATAGTTGAGATGGCATTCCTGTCCTCAGAAACTAACATTTTAGTGGGAGAGAAGAGGGTACAAATAAACATGGTCTAGGGGAACAAGGGCTATGATTCAGATATACAGTTTGCCAGGTCAGACATAGGAAGTTAATTCTGTTAATGGGGATACATAGTGGGCTACACAGGGGAGAAAGTAACATCTAGATTGATGTTGAAAAATAGATGGAAGTTTCCTAGTTGAAGATATAGGAGCGTATGCTGGGAAAGAGGATGAAATACATGGAAGAGTAAGTTAAGGTACATGATTTGTTTGACATGTGGTCGGATGTCATAATGTGGCAGTGGTACAGCTTAAAGTACATAACACTTGAGAAATAAAACATTAAATTCCTTTTAATGAATTTGAATTTTGTCCTAAAGGCAAAGGATAACCACTGAAGTGTTTTAAGCAAGAGTTTGGCATTATCTGGTTTTTACTTTAGAGAGGGAGTTTTGGCAGCAGTATTGAGGTTGGATTGGAAGACAAGGATATGGCATGGAAAAGAACTAGTTAATAGTTTACTACAGTTGTCCAGGTGAAAGACAATGAGTGCCTGGATTAGATTGATAGAACCCATTTTCAGAAGAGATGTTTCAGGTTAAAAGCACAAATAAGGGTTAAACAGCACAGATGCAAAGACTTTAGGAAATTTGAAGGACATGTCTTCCAATGCAGAAGAGAAAATAAGAAAAATACATTTTGAAAGTCATGTATAGTTAAGGGAAGCTGAGAGTTCAGATATGATGGCTGGATTTGTCTATGAACAAGAGGAAAATTGACAAACATGAGCGAGTTGTCCTTTGAAGGACTGAATAAAAGCATCACTGATGTATCTTTGAAGACCAAGTAGTATAACACAAAATTCGTAGATGTTCAGTGGTAGAAACAACTAGCAAGATACCATGGGTTTTTCCTCTTGCTCTCAGCTGCTTGTAAGTAGAAAGGAAAAAAACAAAATGGAGCAGGGATAGATGCAGATTGTGAATTGGTAGGTCAGATGCGGTACCAGGTAAGGTACATAAGGGGTCTGATGAGGGTCAGGTAAACAGAGAGAGGCAGTCAGAAAGAAGCTGATAGAATAGAGACTTTGAGACAGGAATGTGATTGGAGGGCTCATTGAAGTTGAACAGATTTAGTGGGAGTGAACAAGTATATTTTAAAGTCTAATTATAAGGTTAGAGTCTTGCTGATTTAAATTGAGTCTTATGGTTCAACTGATTTTTATAACTAAAAAGTAATGTTGAGTAAAACATGAAAAGAATCGTGTGATGCCTATGAAGCATGTGCCTGTGATTAAGCTCTAACAGAAGGTAGCAAAAACTGAAGTTAGAAATGGAATGTTTCTCTCTGTAAAATATGTATTTCATATATTATATACATTTTTCTTTCAACATATTTGAAATAATAAACATGTGCAAAAATGATGCATCTGTGTTTAAGTGAAAAGTAGAAGACTGTACCTGAGAGGCAATAATGGAAACTTTCAGAAGCTATGGTCCAATTCTTAGTAGTGGGGCCCAGGATTCAAAGTGACTTTAATATATTGGATAAATGGCTAGAAATCAAGAAAATTCAATTAGGGAATGTTATAGAGTATACAGAGTCAAAAATCATGAATGAGAGGGATCTGGCTTGTTAATCATAAACTCTTTAACTTTTTTTGTGCTTCACTAAACACATGTTACAGTAACTTCAAATGTAAGTCACTTCAATGGCACTTAAAATGCTTTTCCTTAATAGGAAAAACTTTCAATTAACTCTACCCTTCATTGCATTTACTCACAACTCACTTTCTACCTTGGAAATATCTTTTTAAAAAATATGTATTTATTTGAAAGTCAGAATTGGAGAGAGAGATCCTCTATCTGGTGGTTCACTCCCCAAATGGCCACAACAGCTGGGGCTGGGCCAGGCTTAAGCCAAGAGCTTCATCTGGTTTTTCCACATGGGTGCAGGGGCCCAAGGACTTGGGCCATCTTTTGCTGCTTTCCCAGGCACGTTATCAGGGAGGTAGATAAGAAGCAGAACAGCTGGGACTCCAACCAGTGCCCGTATGGGATGCCAGTACTGCAGATAGTGGCTTAACCCACTGCACCACAGCAAGGGCTGGAAAATCTTGAATCAAACTTTGTACCTCCATTGGCACCAAACAAGTGGTTCTAAGCTCAATGCACAGCACATTTCCTGGTACTTGATTAGAAGTATGTATGAATAAATACCTAAATAGCAGTAAAATTTAAATCATGTTATAAACGTGCTGTAAGAATGACTGTGGTATATAAAGGAGGAAGTGCCAATCGTAAACAAGTATGTTTGAGAATACATGCCTTTATTCCCAAAGGTTTTGAGGTCCTTACATGGCCCCTCAGATCCTTAAACCCTTTCCTCAAGTCTGTTTACTACCTTGTACTCTGTCCCTGATCTTACTTTCATTAAAATTTCCTTCCTTTTTGCCCAGTTCCACAATAATCTGGTAAGTTAGTGATAGCAATTTGTTGACAGGAGCCTCTGAAGAGCCTGTTTCAATCCAGAGAAATGATACCAGAGGCATAGGTCTCTGATATCACAGACACATTGGGAATATTATTTCCTTTGGGCAGACAGGTTTTCTAATCATGAAAGTCTTACCACATGGGTGGTTATGTTAGTCATATGTGGGACTGATCTTGTGTTTCTGTAAATTTTATGTATGTTGCCTAGTGAAACTTTGTTGGTCATTTGTGCCAAGTAAAAGCCAGTACTCTGGGGGTAGGCATTTGGTGCAGAGGTTAAGATGCTACTTGGGACACCTGCATTCCATATTGGAGTGCCTGGGTTCAGGCCCTGGCTTCTCCACTTCAATCCAGCTGCCAGCTAATGCATACCTTGGATTCCTGATAACTACATGGGAGAGACCTGGATTCAGTTGTGGGCTCTTAGCTTTAGCTTGATTCATTAGCTCCCGCTCACTCTTGCACTAATAAAATGAATAAATTTTTAAAAGGTAATACCTTGAGTATAAAATTTATTTCTGAAAGGGTACAAATGTTTACTCTCAGGGTTTTCTGAATTAGTATGGTTTATCTGATTAAGAAAGTTAGAAAGCAAGGTGCAAAGATCTAAGTTTGTCTATGCCAATGATCTAA
Source organism: Oryctolagus cuniculus (assembly GCF_964237555.1). Taxonomy (NCBI): domain Eukaryota; kingdom Metazoa; phylum Chordata; class Mammalia; order Lagomorpha; family Leporidae; genus Oryctolagus; species Oryctolagus cuniculus. Next base: position 102,970,634 of record NC_091453.1, on the reverse strand, counting down.
ACCTTGATCAAACCTAACTCAAGTTCTCAACTCTAAAAGGGCATTTCTTACTGTGTTTTCTGCTTGAGTTCTCTCAGTTGAAGTGAAATGGATGAAGAATTTTAATTTGTCTTTTCTGCATTCAAATATAAAAAGTCATTGGGTGTTAGTTGAAAATTTACGAAGTGACAGTCTTGTTAATAAAGATAAATGAGATGGCTTGTTTTATTAATATTAATGTTGCACATAATGTAGCTTTGCTAAGTAAATATGGGGTTACATATTGCAAACTTGGCAAATTATGTATCTATTACAATTATAGAGTTTAAGGGTAAGATATAATTTTTCAGATGTAATTTAATTGTTGGCAAATTTTTAAAAACTGGAGAACTTATTTGAAATACTTAAATTTAGTATAGCTTTGATTTTAAGTAGTAATGTCTCAAGCATCATATTTGTAACAATAAGAACAGTGATTGAGAAGCAAAATCTTCCATGATCTAACACAAGTGAACTCCATCACTATGACCTCCCTGTGGAATAAACATGGATAGACTACAGTGAAATACTTGTAGTCTTAAAAAAATTATGCCGAACTTTTCTGAATGAGATGGGGATTAAATTAATGGGGGGGATGGAAAATGGCTAAGAGGAAGGATTTGTACACACCTTTACTTCACTTATTCATTACATATTTATGCAAATGAATTATGTACTAAGTCCTACACTAGGTCTTGAGAATAAGACAGATGAGGTCCTTTCCCTTATGGATATTTATCACTTTACTGTTAGATATGAATACTCCTGTGCTCTTTGGTGTTCTGTTAGTTGATGGAGAAATGTGGCTGGTTATTCCTGGTGAATGCCCTAACTTGGTTAAATTGAAGATGCTGGATAGAGAAAAGAGAAGAGTTTTAGCTGACAAAACAAGGTTACCTTTTTCCCCTCACTGCCTGCCTCACTTTCACAATGGATTAATAAGTGTGAAGTGCTGTGTAGGTAGCATGTAACACCATATCAAGTTTTTCATGATCATTTGGGAAAGTGGCAGAATGAGAAGCCCAGCATTGATAGCATTGGAGATAGGCATGAGATTTACTCTACATTGTTTTTTTTTAATTTTATGCTATAAGGTATGATTACAACTATAACTGTATGATTTAGTGTGTGAATTTTCGATGTTTTTAAAAATATTTACATTTACTTATTTGTAAGGGAGAGAGAGAGGAAAAGATCTTTCATCCACTGATTCATTCTCCCCAGCAATGGCAATAGCCAGGGCTAGGCCAAACCAAAGCCAGGAGCCGAGGACTGCATCTGCATCTTCCACACAGATGGCCAGGACCAAAGTATTTGGGCCATCCTCTATTTCCCAGGTGCATTATCAGCAGTTGAATAACAAGGTCCAAATAGCTGGAACTCAAAGGAGGCACTGTATATAGGATGCTGGCATACCAAGCAGCAGTTTAACCTGCTGTTACAAGACCTGTCTTTAAATTAAATTATGAATTTTATCAGAATAATTATTAATGTATAAGAGGCAAGCAATGTAAAAATAGAACCACCTATTTAGATTCATTTAAAGTTCGATTTCCAAAGTCATATCTATAAATGATGCAGGGTAACTGATACTATCAAATGAATTTGACCAACAGTTACCAGAATGATCCACAGACCTTGTATAAATTTGAATTTAGTAGCACACCATTCTACATTTCAATATAGAACAAAATAGTCTCAGGAACATTCAAAGCTACTTCGTTTTAAGTAATTTAATCATTTCTTAAGTGAATAGATTTGATTTATGATTTAAAATTACTTTGTGTCGGGGTCAGCGCTGTGGTGCAGTGGGTTAAAGCCCTGGCCTACAGCATCAGCATCCCATATGGGCACCGGTTCGAGTTCCAGCTGCCCCAGTTCTGATCCAGCTCTCTGCTATGGCCTAGGAAAGCAATAGAGGATGGTCCAAGTCCTTGGCCCCTGCACATGTGTAGGAGACATGGAAGAAGTTCCTGGCTTCAGATCCGCCCAGCTCTGAACGTTGCAGTCACTTGGGGAGTGAACCAGATAATGGAAGACCTCTCTCTCTCTGGCTCTACGTCTCCTGTAACTTTTTAATAACAATATTTTAAAATAAAATTGCTTTGTCAATGAGACATGAGACGTATCTTTCAAAAAATCCATAATTCAAGTTTTTTTCTTTATTTGAAAAGCAGAGTTAGAGGGAAAGCCTCCACCCTCCCGTTCACTCCTTAAATGGCCACAAAGGCTGGAGCTGGGCCAGAATGAAGCCAGGAGCCGCCTCCAGGTGTCCTCTGTGGGTGCAGGGGCCCAAGCACTTGGACTATCCTCTGCTACATTACCAGGCACACTAACAGGGAGCCAGATGGGAAGTAGAGCAGCCAGGAATTGACCTGGTGTCCACATAGTATGCCAGTGCTGCAGATGATGGCCCAACCTACTAAACCACAGAGCTGGCCAGATCTTTTAAAGATCTAGGTGATTAATTTCATGGTCTAAGAAAAATTGATATTTTTCTTCCAATACCAGGAATCAATATTTATATAATATATATGGAGAAGTAAGTGCTGTGGTATTCTTTCCCAGTAAAATTTGACTCTTCTCTCATATTTTTTTTCATGGCATTAATTATCACTATATTAGAAAAATTCTTGCTTCACAATCTAGAATGTTTTGTGCCTTTGTGTAGAAAATACTGTAGTTACTGTAGTTAATTTCTCTTTGGCAGATTTCTTTATTTTTATTACCCCCAGGTTAGCATGTAGGTATTTTGATGATAGGTGTTTTAAACGAAAACTATAAATGGCTGCACTACTTTCCCTACTAGGTTACATCAACTTTTGTGGCAGAAGTGAGACCGGCCAGTAGGGCAAGGAGTCTGTCGGCCCCTACAGATGTAGGTAGAATGCCCTTCACAAGCAGGCTGCCAGCTGTGGCTGGAAAGCCTGTCTCCAGGTCAACTGGCATCTCCCCCACTAATGCTTCTTGTGCTGTATGTGTGACCTTGCAGCCTTAAATCACACCTTCAGGGTGGGTGCAAGCTTTCACCTGGAGCTGGCAGAGGAAGAGGCTGAGCACCCGGGGAGAGTTGAACTGGCTCCAAGAGACCCTGGCTATCTTGTGTGACCTTGTAGTTTTAAACCAGGCCTTCAAGTTAGTTGCAATCTTCTACCCAGAGCTAGCAGAGGAGGGGGCTGAGCCCCTCAGAAGACGGTCTCCAGGAGACCCCCACTGTATGCATGAGCCCCAAGCCAATCAACATACATATGTGAAACCCCCTGCCCAATGGGCACCCCCAATAGGATAACCCAATGAGCAAATCAGTAACGCCTTAAAAACTCAGGACACTTCCTCAATGCCAGTGTACCGCTCAGGCACTCTGCCTGGTCTCTTCTCTGACCAGATAGTTTGTCTATTGCTTACCAATTGAATAACAGTTTCTGCCTCTGCAAATTGTTTCCTGGCTTTTTATTTCTATACTAAGCTGAGGAAAAGAACCCACGAGACTCACTCCAGCAACTGCCCTCCCTCCGTGGTCAGTAACAAGAAGTGTAAGTTGTTGTCGGTCTTCACAACATAGAAATCAGATCAGCTGAGCTCAAGAAAGTTTCCATTAAGGTTAATAGTAGAGTAAAATCTCAACTGAATTTATACCAGGAAATCTTTTATGCTCTGGTATCATTACACATTCAAGAATAACAACCTTTCCTTTAAAACAAAATTAGTGGGAGTCTGTTTGAGATTAAATTTCTTGCTCCCCATATAGGACCTCTGTCCTTAATGAGTTGTACTCTGAGAATTAACGGTAAAACTAGTCTTCAGACTGTACTTTATAGATCATGTGTCCGTGTGGGTGCTGTTAATCTTTACTTAGTATAGAGTTGATCTTCTGTATATAAGGATAATTAAAAATGAATATGAAGAATGGGATGAGAGATGGGGTAGGAGGGTGGGTATTGGGGGGAGAACCACTATAATCCAAAAGCTGTAACTATGAAATTTATATTTATTGAAATCTTTATATAAAATAAAAATAAATGTAAAATATATATTGGAAAACAATATGTAGTAGTAGAAATGCTCTTACTCTGTTGGGGACCCATTTATCACTGACTGAGACTAATCATATTGTTATTAGACATATACCCTGGGCACTTGAAAAAGTCTGCTCAGTTCAGAAGACCGTGTGAGACAGCTTCTCTTATGTAAAAAATCCTCAATTTAAATCCCTCTTCTTACAAGATGAACAAGTATTTCTTTACATTTTATATTTGTGTGTACACATCCCATTCCGATGTTTCATACTTGAAGTATGTGTGATGTTCATATTAGTTTCTCATTGTATCTCCTTAGTAGACCCTGTCAAGTCCTACTGATCACTAATGGATATTCTCTTGGTAAGTCAGTTCTGAGGTCCACATCTTATTTCCAAAGGACTCTTGTATATACCCAATACTGTTTCCTTAGGATAAATAATTTTAATAACTATATGGACATCATGCTCTACACTGATGTACCTAAGATTAGTTATCATAATTTTAGACTGTGGTTCTGATCCATATTAGAATGTGTTTCTATTCTGTTTTCAGCTGCACTAGGATGGGATGACTTAAGATGTAGAAGAGTCAGACTTAAGAAGAATTATAGTCCAGGCTTGACTGTCCATGCTGATGGAAAGAGGCCATGTTGTATAGTAGTAGAATTTTGCAGTTTTTCCCCCTTGAAGCAATCATCTTCTAAAGTAATACCCTATCAAAAATCCAAATATTTAATATCATTAAGGAGTGGGCATTTGGCATAGCAATTAAGATATTGCTTGTGATGCCTGCGTATCAGAGTGCATAGGTTTGATTCTTATTCTGCTTCCCATCCGGCTTCCTGCTGATATACACCCTAGGAAGCAGCAGGTGATGGCTCAATTATTTTAGGTCCTTGCTACCCACATGGGGAACCTGAATTGTTTTCCTAGTTCCTGGCTTCTGCTCGGCCCAGCCCTGGAAGTTGGAATTTGACGGGTGCTCACTTGCTTTCTCACTCTCATAAATAAAAAATTTTAAATTAAGAAAAAATTAAGGAAATGGAGTAGAACTTAGGCCATGTCTTTTATTTGCTGTGCCTTCTGCTTTGCATCTTCACCCCATACCATGATTCTTCCAGAAGCTCTGGAGTCCTAAAGCTCTAGCCTAAGGAATGAGATAGAAAACCATTGTGGTGTGAAAACATTTTTAAAAAAATTGACTTTGGACTTTGTTTTTGCATTTCAAAATTGGAGTGTTATTTAGTGAAATCATCAGTTCAAATAAAATTAGTTCCATGATATAAAATGAAAACAAGAAGAATGAGAAGCCTGTTCATTACCATCCTAACAAAAATTAAGTAAGCATAAATAGTGATGAAGTTTCAAGTAATTGAAAGTCTAGATTTCACACTCTACCCCCTTTCCCCATATGCACTGTGTGGATAGAAGGGGAATTAATAGTTGATGTGCATCTACTATCTTCACAGTATGCTACTACATACACAAAAATCATTGGAGGTAGAAATTCCTATTTTATCAACAATGAACATTTGGCTGGTGGAGATAAATAAATTTGCCTAAGTTCTTATAGCTAGGAAATGAAGGATCTGTATTCTGAATGCTAATCTGTCCAGATTAAACACTCAAACCCTTTCTCCCAAATTATACTATCTTTCCAATAATATAGTAAGGCATAACATATAGTAAAGGCAAGGATGTCATGAAAGGTAGACACAAGATTGCTCTGGAAAGTATGCATGGAGGGGATAGTATTTTGGCACAGCAGCAGATGTGTTGTGCAGCGGCTTAAGCTTTGACTTACAGCACTGGCATCCCATATGGGCACCAGCTCTGCTTCCTATCCAGCTCCCTGATAATGCGCCTGAGAAGTCAACAGAAGACAGTCCAAGTTCTTGGGCCCCTGCAACCATTTGGGAGATACAGAAGAAATTCCTGGCTTTGCTCTGGCCTGGCCTGGCCCTGGCCATTGCAGTCATTTGTGGGAGTGAACCAGCAGATAGAAGACCTCTCTGTCTCTCCATCTGTCACTGTAACTCTGCCTTTCAAATAGTCTTTTTTAAAAAATATGCATAGTTACCTTTGACCTACAGTGCTACATCTTTATCTTACCTATGCACTATGTCCATGCCTACTCCTTGTATTTGCAATATATTTGGTATACTATTCCTTCCCAATTCCTCTTCTCCTACACTCCTCTTTTCTCCTTTTCCCATCTCCCGATTACTCTAAAGAAAATGGAATGAGGGGCAGTCCTTCGTAGCAGGCAGGACTTTCTCTTAAAAAGAAGGTCGAATTGTTCCACTCAGGACCTGTGGGAGAGGTAAGTTCATCTAAAGTAAACTTGGAATTCCCAGAATGAGGCAGAAGGTTCAGAAACTTTTGAGGGAAATTAAGTGGAAATAAATTTTCCTCAGGTACTTTTGCATGAAGTCAATCTTTATACAATAATGTTTTTAATTAGAATGAACATCATGTAAAGCATTCACCCTGTGACATTGTTGCCTTAAACATGAGTCAGAAACATGAGTATAGTCCACCTTGCCTGAAATGTTCTTACTATACCAATATGGGAACAAGGTTTATATGACTAGGAAATGCTGGGTGCTTTGTTCCTAATGAATTTACTCATACTTGAAAGAAATACCTATGATGCTGCTGTAGCTTAAGACCCACTAACATTACAAAGACATTTTTAAAAATCAGTTCAAAGAACATCCTCAAACTACAGTGAAACCCTGTAACTGTGTGTGTGTGTGTGTGTTTGAGGATGGAGAATTGCAGTAGAAGCTGGAGTAATGCTAACAGTATAGGCTAATGAGATTATATCAAACAGTCTCTTGGAGTGTGATTTGAGATTATAAAAGCTATGATATATAAGAGGCTAAGAAAACTATAGAGTGCATTATTCTTGCCTTGATGTATCATGTTATAATGTAGTAACTCATTTTATATTCCATTTTCTATATTTTACTTATCACAATCTGATTTAATGATTCATGTGTTGTATGTTCCCTCCATCAAACTGTAAGCTCTGAGAGGACAAGGACCATCGCAGGACATGGAACCATGCAGTTTCTACTCTTTCAACACTATATTCATGAGATTCATTCATTAGCTATATTGTTACACATCTGACTCTTAGTATTTTTAAGTAAATGAATCTCCAGCCAAAATGAGAGCCAAGGTAGTAGCCAAAGAGGCTATGAAGATCAGATTTTTATGCTGATGTAAGCCATGTTATATTAAATTCACCTTACCTTCTTTGCTTCCTCAAACTCACTTCCCAAATCCTAAACATGCAGCTTATAAATATCTGCCCTTGGGGAAAATAGTTAATGAAAATCCATCTCTAACACTCCAACACAAACAAAATGAAAAAAGGCACAACTTTTCAGTCCATGTTCTCTCCCTCAGGTATGTCAGAAGTATCATTTACTTATACCAGGGACTGAAATTAATTGTTGATTCTTAATGTATATGTCCTAGAGGTGTGTATTAAGCTGAGTTTAAGGACATTATTCTTTCCATATTAATGCATAAGGCTGTAAGACTTATTTGGGGAGGTGCTATTAAAGCGATTAAGTTTCTGGACTTTAAACACGAATAGATAAAAATAGGATACTATGCATGATTGAAAGTTGACAAGGACAGGCTTCAGTATGAAGAAATCTGAGTTATTAATCATGAGTTACATATTTTTCTGACAGTGAAAGGGAGAAACTTTAATTAAACACACTTTAACAACCTTCCCTTTGAAAATCCCTTCTTAAAAATAAGTGTGGCATCAAATAATCTATGGAAGGTGTGGAATAACTCTCTTAGAGTCCTGTATAATGAGGGGCATTCCCTGACAGAGAAGGTTGCCAAGCACTTGCACAAAAATTACTAAAGAAGGCTGGGGAATCGATGGCCATCTGTTCAGCAGGGCTCTCAATGCAACTGTACCTACAGCCAGGGGGCTTGATGACATGATCTTGGAGGGAAAAGGTTATTTTTCACTTGATGATGATTAGATTTCCTCAAGCCTGAAAAAGTGCCTCAAAACTTATAGAATAAAATAAGATGTTCCTTTGGCAAATGCAGCACTCCCCTTCCCCCTCTATCGCTTCTCTCTGTTGCAGTCCCTCTGGACTTTATTCCAGAGACCACTTGGAGTAAAACACACACACACACACACCATGTATTTAACTGCTTCCATTCTTAGTGCCTCACATTAAAAAATGCATTGTGTTGTTCCTTGGGTAAAAAGCTATTATTTACTGGACCTCTTTTTAAAAATGTTTTTATTGCTTTTCAAAGTAGTCAAAATGACACTTTTAACCCACAATTTTGTGTGACCTGCATATTGAACCAGTTCAGACACTGCTGGAAAGGTATTTACAAGGCACTATGGCTCCTTATACAATAATAATCAATACCACTTAGACTCCTTATTGGGTGCATACTAGGTGCCGGGAACTGGTAGGCACTTTACATACATTATCTCATTTAATTCTCACAATGATCTGGCAAGGCAGGTATTACTATAAATCCACTTATAAATGAAGTAAGTGAGTCTGGGCCAAGTCAGATAAGTAGCCTTCAGTCACATAGCTGTTGAGTTCAAGCACTGGCTTATGAACTCAGGTCTGTTTGACTCTAAGATCCATATTCCTTCTCTACACTATGTTTTTCTGATACTTTAGGAACCCTGATCTATTTCAAGTAAGACTCTGAAACATAACTTCTGATTTACATATTTCTAGATTTATCTGGTTTGTTTCCTAGTCACTTTTCAGCGTGGTAAGTTTTGGCTCTAGAATTTAGTCTTTTTTAAACTTTTATTTAATAAATATAAATTTCCAAAGTACAACTTTTTGATTTATAGTGGCTTTTTCCCCCCATAACTTCCCTCCTACCCACAACCATCCCATCTCCTGCTCCCTCTCCCATCTCATTCACATCAGGATTCATTTTCAATTCTCTTTATCTACAGAAGATCAACTTAGTATATACTAAGTAAAGATTTCAACAGTTTGCACCCACACAGAAACAAAGTGTAAAGTACTGTTTGAGTTATAGCGTTAATTCACATTGAACAACTCAGTAAGGGCAGAGATCCTACATGAGGAGTAAGTGCAAAGTGACTCCTGTTGTTGATTTAACAATTCACACTCTTATTTATGACCTCAGTAATCACCCGAGGCCCTTGTCATGAGCTGCCAATGCTGTGGAAGCCTCTTGAGTTCGCCAACTCTGATCTTAGACATGGTCATAGTCAAAGTGGAAGTTCTCTCCTCCCTTCAGAGAAAGGTACCTCCTTCTTTGATGGCCCGTTCTTTCTGTTGCTAGCAAACAGAGAAATCTATCAGAAATGGATAGATTCCTGGACACATACAACCTACCTAAATTGAACCATGAAGACATAGAAAACCTAGAATTTAGTCTTAGGTTTGAACCTTGCCTTTGCCTCATGCCACCTATGAGACCTATAGCAAGTTGTTTCAGCTCTGCAAAGTACAGGTTATTCTTCCATGAGCTAGGTAATGCAATAGAATTGCCTTCATAGAAGTGTTCTAAGGGTTAAAGTGCATGAGGTGAGTGAAAATGTATCAAAGTTAGAGAATACATAATAGATGTTCAAGAAATATTTGTACGAATGACACTAGGAAGGGCTTTTGAACTTACAGTACCTTGGAAATCTCTTCTTCTCAGTTAGCTTTCTCAGAAGCTTTCTCATTCCATCAGGATCAGAAAATGTTTTCTGCTATCCAGAGTTTAAGTTTACCAATTTAATGACACTATTAAAGAATCCTGAGTTTCATACTTTGATTTTAGCCTGTCTTCTTACCCTTAAGGTTCAAAGAATAACCACAAAAGCAAAAACCAAAACAAATCATATATCTTAGCATCTTAAAATTTTTAAAATGTGCAATAGCAGAACTTATGTTGATTTACATAACTCTGATTCTCACATAATCCAAACTAAAAATTGGAACACATGGCCCAACAAAGAATTTTTAGCTGTAATCTGATTTATATGATAAGATTTATGGAAACATGAAAATTAAATTACATTTAGGCATATATTTTATGAATTACCTTTGTTGATAAGAATGTAGGACGCTAAAGTTGAACTCCTCTAAAGATCAGGAACTCACATAATTCCATATTTTCTTTTGAGTCAAAGCATATCAGTGATTCTCTGAATAGCCTTAAAGTAGTAAGGTAGAGGTTATTAAGATCCATTGCAATGTTATTAACTTAAATCCAGAATTCCCTTTGGTTTTTGTTTTACTTCACTTGTACAATGTTAAGCTTATAGAAACACATGCTTTATGTAATTGTTGGTATCCATAAAAGTGATGCATATTCAGAGGGGAAAAAAGATAATTAGCCACAGGGTTTGATAGACACCATTTAGTAGTCATCATTTTAATCTAAAATCTAGCACATAACCAATTACCATTGTAATGAGAACTTTAATTTTTAAGTTCTATTTTTTTGTCATTGTTGCAAAATATTTGAAAGCCAACAATGCAGAAGGTACTCTGTAGGTCTGTGTTAGAAATGGTCTTATCCCCAGGAAGCTAGTGTCATAGAAGATCACATACATAAAATGGCCTTCCTTTTACTCTGGATATTACATAATTTTAGCTTTGAAAAAGTTGTATTAAGGAAGAAACTTAGGAACTTTTAGAGATAAAATACATTTTGCAACCATTGTTCATAGAGTATACACCCAAGGCCATTTGTTTTCTCCTGACTTTTTGGAAGACATTGTACTATCTGAAGTGAATCTAGACATGGAAGGCTGAAGGTAGTAGTTGCTAGTAAGATTCTTGGTAGGATGCAGTAGATTCCTGTGTGGTTTGTTTTTGTTTTCGTTTTTGCTATTTAGGGCCTTCTCTGCTTCTCCTCCCCCATTCACTTTCTTCTTCTAGCTGTCTTAGACAATGTCCTCTTACTTGAGGGTGATTCATTTCTAGTAGTGGTGAAAAGACATTTTCATCCACCACTATGAAGTAGTATTAATCTGCTAGGCCTTCATAAATTTCATTTTGAAGGGACTTAATTTGTTTCCATTATGAGAACTTTTGAGTACATTCAGTTATCATAATCAAAAAGCACTTAACTGCATGCGTGCTATGCCAAGAGAATTACAGGGATACATTTTCTGTCCGCTGAGTGTTCAAGTTGAAGAGTGAATGCCAAGTTGTGTGGATCACTGTGTGGAAGGACAGGATGATACATGATCTTGGAGAACAAACTTTGGGTCAGGGTATAAGGCCAAACTAGAGAACCTGTGTCACAGTTTGGAGTTTCAGTGGAGCTAAAGGAATAAGTCTAGTCATACTGGGCGTATAAACAGAAGCCTGATTAGTATGTGTGGACTCCGGAACTGCATGTAAAGAATCAAGCATGGTGATGGGACACAGGCAGGAGTGAAATCTGTTCGAGCATATGAGAAAATTGATCAAGACTCACATCAGGCAAGAAGAAATGGGAAATATAGTTTTGGCCCAGATTCAAAACAGCTAAGTATATATACCTAATTACACAGCTGTGGTGGAGATCTATATCACTTCCTTTGTCCCTGACTTAAAACAGCCTCCCTCATGTATTTGGCTCAGGAGTACTAGTTTTGGCTGCATCCTAAGGTGAGACAGGATGCTACAAACACTATATGTGACAATACAGACCTGGAGGATCCTAGAGTCAATTCTTGTAATCTAACCTTTGAGAAAACATAAGCATAAACAATTCATTTGAAGGTTAAATGATATCTAGCATATCAGGATTGCAGTGTATTTGAACCTTTTCTCAGGATTCCCTTCTCTTGCAATGAAATAGGGAATACAGGTGGATATCCATCAAAACAAACTTTAACACTTAAACTGAGGAAACCATTTGGTGTCTGCACAGTGCTTTATTTTATTTTTTTCTAATCTCTCCTCTCTAAGGGCAGAAGACTCTCCAAAAAGAGATCTTGGTTTGTGGTAAATTCCAACAATGGGTGAATCTGCTCGGTGGTAATTACCAAATAGGGCCCTGTTTCTTTCTTTTAAGTTTCTCTAGATTTTTAGTTTTAGTTTTTCTGTAGGAAATGTAGTCATCCCTTTACCTGTGGAATTCACCTTGGACATCTAGTCATCATTTAGTTTGATGCCATTGACCACTATACTGTGTCTCAGCTGGGACAATGTTATTGCTTTTACATAGTGTAAACAGTGATATGATAAATAAACACTACTGCCCTTTCTGGAATAAACGTAAACATACACGTGGTGATGGGTGAGAGGAGACAAGGATATAAAGGTACACTAAACCAGTGGTGAGTCACTGTTGATGACATTTTGCCTCTGTGTGTTTTAAAGTAATAATCCTCTGGGCAGGTGTGAGGATGTGGAGAGACCATTCTAAAGAACTCCAGGACAATCAGTTCAAGAATGAATTTGGGGTTATGTTTGAGTTTGACAAAAGTTCTGATACCTGGAGAATTAAGAGTGCCTAGGTTCTTTTTTTTTATTTAATGAATATAAATTTCCAAAGTACAGCTTATGGATTACAATGGCTTCCCCCCCACATAACTTCCCTCCCACCCACAACCCTCCCCTTTCCCTCTCCCTCCCCCTTCCATTCACATCAAGATCCATTTTCAATTCTCTTTATAATACAGAAGATCAGTTTAACATATATTAAGTAAAGATTTCAACAGTTTGCACCCACATAGAAACACAAGGGAAAAATACTGTTTGAGTACTAGTTATAGCATTACATCTCAATGTACAGCACATTAAGGACAGAGATCCTACATGAGGAGTAAGTGCACAGTGACCCTTGTGTTGACTTAACAAATTGACACTCTTGTTTATGGCCTCAGTAATCACCCTAGGCTCTTGTCATGAGTTGCCAAGGCTATGGAAGCCTTTTGAGTTCACCAACTCTGATCATATTTAGACAAGGTCGTAGTCAAAGTGGAAGTTCTCTCCTCCCTTCAGAGAAATGTACCTCCTTCTTGATGACCCGTTCTTTTCACTGGGATCTCACTCGTGGAGATCTTTCATTTAGGTTTTTTTTTTTTTTTCCAGAGTGTTCTGGCTTTCCATGCCTGTAATACTCTCATGGGCTTTTCAGCCAGATCCACGTGCCTTAAGGGCTGATTCTAGGCCAGAGTGCTGTTTAGGACATCTGCCATTCTACGGGACTGCTGTGTATCCTGCTTCCCATGTTGGATCGTTCTCTCCCTTTTTGATTCTATCAGCTAGTATTTGCAGACACTATTCTTGTTTATGTGATCCCTTTGGTTCTTAGTCCTATCATTATGATCAATTGTGAACAGAAATTGATCACCGGGACTAGTGAGATGGCATTGGTACATGCCACCTTGATGGGATTGAATTGGAATCCCCTGGTATGTTTCTAACTCTACCGTTTGAGGTAAGTCAGCTTGAGCATGTCCCGAATTGCACATTTCTTCCCTCTCTTATTCCCACTCTTACATTTAACAGCAATCACTTTTCAGTTAAGTTTCAACATTTGAGAATAACTGTATTGATTACAGTATTCAACCAAAAATATTAAGTAGAACAAACAAACAAAAAATACTAAGAGGGATAACATATTAAGTTGTTCATCAACAGTCAGGGCAAGGGCTGATCAAGTCACCGTTTCTCATAGTGTTCATTTCACTTGAACAGGTTTCCTTTTTGGTGCTCAGTTAGTTGTCACCGATCAGGGAGAACATATGGTATTTGTCCCTTTGGGACTGGCTTAATTCACTCAGCATGATGTGTTCCAGATTCCTCCATCTTCTTGCAAATGACCGGGTTTCGTTATTTTTGACTGCTGTATAGTATTTTATAGAGTACATGTCCCATAATTTCTTTATCCAGTCTACTGTTTTTTTTAACTTTTATTTAATGAATATAAATTTCCAAAGTACGATTTATGGATTACAATGGCTTCCCCCCCATACCGTCCCTCCCACCCACTACCCTCCCCTTTCCCACTCCCTCTCCCCTTCCATTCACATCAAGATTCATTTTCGATTATCTTAATATACAGAAGATCAGCTTAGTATACATTAAGTAAGGATTTCAACAGTTTGCTCCCACACAGAAACATAAAGTGAAAAATAATAGATGATTTTTTTTAAAATGATGATGAAATCAGATCAGACCTATTGTCATGTTTAATCCCAGTGAGAGTCAAGTTGGGAGTTGATAATTTCTTTCTTTTTTCTTTTTTTTTTTTTACAGAGGATCAGTTTAGTATACATTAAGTAAAGATTTCAACAGTTTGCACCCCCATAGAAACACAAAGTGAAATATATTGTTTGAGTACTCGTTATAGCATTAAATCTCAATACACAGCACATTAAGGACAGAGATCCTACATGAGGAGTAAGTGCACAGTGACTCCTGTTGTTGACTTTACCAATTGACACTCCTGTCTATGGCATCAGTAGTCTCCCTATGCTCCAGTCATGAGTTTCCAAGGCTATGGAAGCCCCTTGAGTTCTCCGACTCTTATCTTGTTTAGACAAGGTCATAGTCAAAGTGGAGGTTCTCTCCTCCCTTCAGAGAAAGGTACCTCCTTCTTTGAAGAACCTGTTCTTTCCACTGGGATCTCACTCACAGAGATCTTTTGCCAGAGTGTCTTGGCTTTCCATGCCTGAAATACTCTCATGGGCTTTTCAGCCAGATCCGAATGCCTTTAGGGCTGATTCTGAGGCCAGAGTGCTATTTAGGACATCTGCCATTCTATGAGTCTGCTGAGTATATCACTTCCCATGTTGGATCACTCTCCCCTTTATTTATTCTATTGGTTAGTGTTAGCAGGTACTAGACTTGTTTATGTGCTCCCTTTGACTCTTAGTCCTTTCATTATGATCAATTGTGAACTGAAATTGATCACTTGGAATAGTGAGGTGGCATTGGTACATGCCACCTTGATGGGATTGAATTGGAATCCCCTGGTATGTTTCTAACTCTACCATTTGGGGCAAGTCAGCTTGAGCATGTCCTAAATTATACATCTCTTCCCTCTCTTATTCCCACTCTTATGTTTAACAGGGATCACATTTCAGTTATGTTCTTTCTTATTCTTGTAGTAGCATGTATTCTATTTAGAAAAAAAGGAAAGAAAAGGAAATAATCATCTTCAAATCTTGCTGTCTAGAAATGGCCACTGTTAACATTTAATGTCTTCCCATTCATTCCTCAGTGAAGATACAAATGTTTTACTTTTAAAATGCAGATTTCAATATTGGGTAATCATTATGATTTAATCATTCTCTGGTTTTCATGTTCTCCCATCCCACCTTCATTTATATATAAGCTGTCCTTTATCACATATATTAACACTTGTTCCTGTAAACTTTAAAGAGGACATATTTTCACATTATTTTAAATCTGGCTTGTGTATGCTGTATTCAAAGATTTTAAAAATTCTAAAACAGACCCGTCTTTATCAAAATGCAATAGTACTTTTAATAATGTCTTTCATTAAGAGTCAGAATTTACTATTCACCATATATTGACATTTGAACTAGAATTTTCATCATCTGTGTTCAAAGAAATTAGTAATTTGATAAACACATAGAGAGGATAAAGCAAGGGAGGAAGGGAGCAAGGGAGGGATGGAGGGAGGGATGAAGGAAAGAAAGGAAGAAGGAAAGAAGTAGGGAAGGAAGGAGAGAAAGAAAGAGAGAAAAAGGAAAATAAGTCAAAGGGGAAAACAGTATTTTTAACTCTAACATGAGGAAATCCTTATTATTTATAATTAACAATAATGTATCTGTAGCAAAATATAACCTGACTGATTTACTATGCAAAAAGGTTGTGAGAACTAGGCATGCCACATTGAAGTAATGGGGCTTCTGACTCAAATTTGAAATAGATACACTTGAGTGGAAATTACTTTTAATCTTTTTAATTAAAAATAGGGAAACGACTAGGGCATTGGTACTCAATGAGAAAAATACACTTATATCTTTGTATTCTGTAAAGAGAATTTTTAGTATATACCAATTTGCATGCATTAATTTTTTACTGGGTAAAAATAAAATCTCAAATTATACATCTCTTCCCTCTCTTATTCCCACTCTTATGTTTAACAGGGATCACATTTCAGTTAATTTTTAACACTTAAGAATAACTGTGTATTAATTACAGAATTAAACCAGTCATATTAAGTAGAACAGACAAAAAAACTACTAAGAGGGATAATGTATTAAGTTGTTCATTAACAGTCAGGGCTATGCTGATCAAGTCACCGTTTCCCATAGTGTCCATTTCACTTCAGGAGGTTTCCTTTTTGGTGTTCAGTCAGTTGTCACCGATCAGGGAGAACATATGGTATTTGTCCCTTTGGGACTGGCTTATTTCACTCAGCATGATGTGTTCCAGATTCCTCCATTTTGTTGCAAATGACTGGATTTCGTTGTTTCTTACTGCGGTATAGTATTCTAAAGAGTACATATCCCATAATTTCTTTATCCAGTCTACCGTTGATGGGCATTTGGGTTGGTTCCAGGTCTTAGCTATTGTGAATTGAGCTGCAATAAACATTAATGTGCAGACAGCTTGTTTGCTTGCCAATTTAATTTCCTTTGGGTAAATTCCAAGGAGTGGGATGGCTGGGTTGTATGGTAGGGTTATATTCAGGTTTCTGAGGAATCTCCAGACTGACTTCCATAGTGGCTTAACCAGCTTGCTTTCCCACCAACAGTGGGTTAGTGTCCCTTTTTCCCCACATCCTCTCCAGCTTCTATTGTTGGTGGATTTCTGAATGTGAGCCATTCTAACCGGTGTGAGGTGAAACCTCATTGTGGTTTTTATTTGCATTTCCCTGATTGCTAGTGATCTTGAACATTTTTTCATGTGTGTGTTGGCCATTTGGATTTCCTCTTTTGAAAAATGTCTATTGAGGTCCTTGGCCTATCTCTTAAGTGGTTGTTTGTTTTGATGTTGCGGAGTTTCTTGATTTCTTTGTAGATTCTGGTTATCAACCCTTTATCTGTTGCATAGTTTTCAATTTTTTTTTCCCATTCTGTCGGTTGTCTCTTCACTTTCCTCACTGTTTTTTTTGCAGTACAGAAACTTATCAATTTGATGCAATCCCAAATGTTAATTTCGGTTTCGACTGCCTGTGCTTCTGGTGTATTTTCCAAGAAGTCTTTGCCAGTACCTATATCTTGCAGGGTTTTTTTAATGCTCTCTAGTAATTTGATGGTGTCAGGTCGTAGATTAAATCTTTAATCCATGTTGAGTGAATTTTTGTGTAAGGTGAAAGGTCGGGGTCTTGCTTCATGATTCTGCACGTGGAAATCCAGTTCTCCCAGCACCATTTATTGAATAGACTGTCCTTACTCCAGGGATTGGTTTTGGATCCTTGATCAAATATAAGTTGGCTGTAGATGTTTAGATTGATTTCTGGTGTTTCTATTCTGTTCCATTGGTCTATCCATCTGTTTCTGTACCAGTACCATGCTGCTTTGATAACAACTGCCCTGTAGTATGGCCTGAAATCTGGTATTGTGATGCCTCTGGCTTTGTTTTTGTTGTACAAGATTGCTTTAGCTATTCGAGGTCTCCTGTGTCTCCATATGAAATTCAACATCATGTTTTCCAGATCTGAAAAGAAGGTCTTTGGTATCTTGATTGGGATCGCATTGAATCTAAATTGCTTTTGGGAGAATGGACATTTTGATGATATTGATTCTTCCAATCCATGAGCATGGAAGATTTTTTCCATTTTTTGGTATCCTCTTCTATTTCTTTCTTTAAGGTTTTGTAATTCTCATCGTAGAGATCTTTAACGTCCTTGGTTAAGTTTATTCCAAGGTATTTGATTGTTTTTGTAGCTATTGTGAATGGGATTGATCTTAGAAGTTCTTTCTCAGCTGTGGTATTGCCTGAGTATACAAAGGCTGTTGACTTCTGTGCATTGATTTTATATCCTGCTACTTTGCCAAACTCTTCTGTCAGTTCCAATAGTCTCTTAGAGTTCTTTGGGTCCCCTAAGTAAAGAATCATATCATCTGCAAAGAGGGATAGTTTGAGTTCTTCCTTCCCAATTTGTATCCCTTTAATTTCTTTTTCTTGCCTAATAGCTCTGGCTAGAACTTCCAGAACTATATTGAATAGCACTGGTGAGAGGGGGCATCCCTGTCTGGTACCAGATCTCAGTGGAAATGCTTCCAACTTTTCCCCATTCAATAGGATGTTGGCCGTGGGTTTTTCCTAAATTGCTTTGATTGTATTGAGGAAAGTTCCTTCCATGCCCAGTTTGCTTAGAGTTTTCATCATGAAAGGGTGTTGTATTTTATCAAATGCTTTCTCTGCGTCTATTGAGATAATCATATGGTTTTTCTTCTGCAGTCTGTTAATGTGGTGTATCACATTGATTTGCATATGTTGAACCATCCCTGCATACCGGGGATAAATCCCACTTGGTCTGGGTGGATGATCTTTCTGATGTGTTGTTGCATTATATTGGCCAGAATTTTATTGAGGATTTTTGCATCTATGTTCATCAGGGATATTGGTCTGTAATTCTCTTTCAATGCTACGTCTTTTTCCGGCTTAGGAATTAAGGTGATGCTGGCTTCATAGAATGAATCTGGGAGGATTCCCTCTTTTTCGGTTGTTGTGAATATTTTGAGAAGAATTGGAGTTAGTTCTTCTTTAAATGTCTGGTAGAATTCAACAGTGAATCCATCTGGTCCTGGGCTTTTCTTTGTTGGGAGGGCCTATATTACTGTATTGATTTCTGCCTCAGTTATGGGTCTGTTTAGGTTTTCTATGTCTTCCTGGTTCAATTTAGGTAGGTTGCATGTGTCTAGGAATCTATCCATTTCTGATAGGTTTCCCTGTTTGCTGGCATACAGGTCCTTGTAGTAATTTCTGAAGATTCTTTTTATTTCTGTGGTGTGTGTTGTTACATTTCCTTTTTCATCTCTGATTTTATTGATTTGGGTCTTTTCTTTTTTTAGTTAGTTGGGCCAATGGGGTGTCAATTTTGTTTATTTTTTCAAAAAACCAGCTCCTCGTTTGACTGATTTTTTGTAATGTTTTTTTTGGATTCAATCCTGTTGATTTCTTCTCTGATTTTAATTATCTCTCTTCTCCTACTAGATTTGGGTCTGGTTTGCTGCAGATTTTCTAGATCCTTGAGATGCATTCAAAGCTCATCTATTTGGTGCCTTTCCAATTTCTTGATGTAGGCACCTATTGCTGTAAACTTTCCTAACACTGCTTTTGCTGTATCCCATAAGTTTTGGTATGTTGTGCTGTTATCCTCATTTACTTCCAGACAATTTTTGATTTCTCTTTTAATTTCTTCTATGACCCATTGTTCATTCAGGAGCATGTTGTTCAATCTCCATGCATTTGCATATGCTCTAGGGATTCCTTAGTTGCTACTTCCCAACTTCATTCCTTTATGGTCTGAGAAGCTGCATGGTATGATTCTAATTCTTTTGAATTTGCTGAGACTTGCTTTATGGCCTAGTATGAGGTCAATCCTAGAGAAGGTTCCATGTACTGCTGAGAAGAATGTAAATGCTTTCTGTGTAGGATGTAAAGTTCTGTATATATCTGTTAGATCCATTTGGGCTATAGTGTCGTTTAAATCTACTGTCTCCTTGTTGATCTTCTGTCCTGTTGGTCTATTTCTGAGAGTGGGGTATTGAAGTGCCCCAGTACTATTGTATTTGGGTCTAAGTCTCCCTTTAAGTCCGTTAACAAATCTGTTAAATAAACCGGTGCCCTGTAATTAGGTGCATATACATTGATAATCGTTATATCTTCCTGTTGAATTGATCCCTTAATCATTATATAGTGCCCCTCTTTGTCTCTCCTAACAGTTTTTGTGGTAATGTTTATGTTGTCCGATATTAAGATGGCCACGCCCACTCTTTTTTGTTTCTGTTGGCATGGTATATCTTTTTCCAGCCTTTCACTTTCAGTCTGTATGGATCTTTATGGGAAACATGTGTTTCTTGTAAGCAGCAAATAGATGGGTTTTGTTCCTTTACCCAATCAGCCAATCGGTGTCTTTTAACTGGACAGTTCAGGCCATTAACGTTCAATGTGACTATTGATAAGTAGTAGCTTTGCCCTGCCATTTGCCAAAGATATTTTCTGATTTATGTTTTGAACTTCCTGTTATCTTTTGTTGTGAGATTTCCTTTATTTACCTTCTTTCATATTGATGACCGTGTCTCTGTGTTTCTGTGTGCAACACATCTTTAAGCATCTTTTGCAGGGCTGGACAAGTGGCGACAAATTCTTTCAATTTCTGTTTGCTGTGAAAGGTCTTTATTTCACCTTCATTCACAAATGAGAGCTTAGCAGGATATAATATTCTGGGCTGGCAGTTGTTCTCTCTTAGTACCTGGGCTATATCTTGCCATTCCCTCCTAGCTTGTAGGGTTTCTGATGAGAAGTCAGCTGTGAGTCTGATTGGAGATCCTCTGAGAGTAATCTGACGTTTCTCTCTTGCACATTTTAGGATCTTTTCTTTGTTTCACTGTGGTGAGTTTAATTACAATGTGACGTGGTGAGGATCTCTTTTGGTTGTGTTTATTAGGGTTCTATGAGCTTCCTGTACTAGGATGTCTCTGTCCTTCTCCAAACCTGGGAAATTTTCTGCTAGTATCTCACTAAAAAGGCCTTCTAATCCTTTCTTTCTCTCCATGCCTTCAGGAACTCCTAGAACCCGAATGTTGGGTTTTTTAATAGTATCCTGAAGATTCCCAACAATATGTTTTAGATTTCTAATTTCCTCTCCTTTTCTTTGGTTTGATTGTATACTTCCCTGTGCTCTGTCTTCTAGGTCTGATATTCTCTCTTCTGCTTCACCCATTCTGTTTTTAAGGCTCTCTAATGTGTTTGTCATTTGATCTATTGAGTTCTTCATTTCATTATGATTTCTCGTCACTATCACAGTTTCATTTTCTACTAGTTGTTTCATTTCATTTTTTTTTTTTTGACAGGCAGAGTGGACAGTGAGAGAGAGAGACAGAGAGAAAGGTCTTCCTTTGCCGTTGGTTCACCCTCCAATGGCCGCCGCTGCAGCCGGCGCACCGCGCTGATCCGATGGCAGGAGCCAGGATCCAGGTGCTTTTCCTGGTCTCCCATGGGGTGCAGGGCCCAAGCACCTGGGCCATCCTCCACTGCACTCCCTGGCCATAGCAGAGAGCTGGCATGGAAGAGGGGCAACCGGGACAGAATCCGGCGCCCCGACCGGGACTAGAACCCGGTGTGCCGGCGCTGCAAGGTGGAGGATTAGCCTATTGAGCCACGGCGCCGGCTTCATTTCATTTTGATTCCTCCTTAATATTTCATTTTCATGAGAGATTTTCTATCTTGTCCATTAAGGATTTCTGTAGTTCAAGAATTTGTTTTTGAGAACTTCTTAATGTTCTTATCAATTTTTTGAGATCCACTTCTTGCATTTCTTCTATCTCATCATCTTCATAATCTTGAATTGGGGTGTCTTTTTCATTTGGGGGCGTCATAGTGTCTTCCTTGTTCTTGTTACCTCGGCTTTTGCATTTGTTTTGCATATTGGAGATATTCTTTGGTTTTTTCTCGTTATACTGTGACTCTAGATTAAGAGGACTGTCTGCTTTTGATGGATCCTTAGAGGCTGTGATGGGTGTGGCCAGAGAGCTCTGGTTCTACAGGGTTAAGGGTGTGCTGATAAAGGTGATTCACCCTGATTGTTCTCTTGCTCGCTCACTCTCTTTCTCTCTCTCTCTCTCTTTTTTTTTTTTTTTTTTTGACTCAGTTGGAAAGTAATTACACACAGCCGAGTGGAATTGAGAGTAGTTGATGTATGAAATCTGGTCCCTGTGGGTATTCGTTTGCTTACCATAGTCAGGTTTTTCTGTTTGGCTAATGAGGGGCACCAGCTTTACATATGCAAAATGGCGCACACCGCTTTGCTTAAGTAAAATGGTACCTGCCCTTTGTCTTGCTGGGCTTTGTAAGGTGAGTGGAGAGAGAGGCTAAATGTCCGTGCTGCTTCCCCTTATTCGATTTTTTTCTCTCCTCCAGCCAGCCTGGTGAACTTTCCCTAATGGGTTTTCAGGCCTCGTTCTCTGCAGGTTCTTTCTGCCTTTCCCCGCCAATGTCTCGGTTTTTGTCTCACCTCCCCTTCCAGTGCTGGCACGCAGACTCTGCAGCTCTGGCGGGTCCGGTGGCCCTGGCGGCCCCGGCGGCTCCCGTGGCTCAGCTTCCCCACGGTGGGCGACCTTGCTCTCCCCATAGGTACTCCAGGTCACAGCCACTAGATATGGAAGAGTTTCCTCTGCAGTTTTTCCCTGATCCTTTTCCTGAGGCTACCGTAACTCCACTTTTATTAAACTATCTTTTCCTGGACTATTGGTGCGTGCCCTCACTATTCCGCCATCTTGGCTCTGCACTGCCTAGGTTCTTAAGGAGAGGGACAAATGGGAAAGAGAAGTGCTCACGTTTATTAATGTTATAAGTGGGTATACATTATCCTCATTTTATGGCTGAGTAAACCATAGCTCTGAGTGTAAACAACTTGTTCAAACACTGGTTAAAAATTGGGTTTCTGGAGCCAGCATTGTGGCATAGCAGGTAAAGCTGCTGCCGGTGATGCTGACATCTCATTCTGGCTGCTCCACTTCTGATCTACTTCCCTGATAAAGCACCTGGGAAAGCAGCAAAGATGGCCCAAGTCCTTGGGCTCCTGGACTCACATGGGAGACCTGGAAGAATCTCCTGGCTTTGGCCTGGCCCAGCTCTAGCCTTTACAGGGGAGAAAACCTGTGCCTGGAAGCGCTCCCCCTACACACTTTTTCTCACCAACACTGCCTTTCAAATAAATAATCTTTTTTTTTTTTTAATTATGTTTTGGGAGGCAAGTGTTAAGCCTATCAGTTAAGACATTGGTTAAGACATCTACATCTTATGAGAGTAGCACCTCGGTTTGATTCCTGCCTCAGGCTCCTGACTCCAGCTTCCTGCTCCAGACCCTGTGAAACAGAGGTGATAGTTCAAGTAGTTGGATGCCTGCCACTCAAATGAGAGATCTAGATTTGGTTCCCAGTTCCTAGCTTTGGCCTGGATAGATCTCTCATGTGGGTAACTTGGCCCTTTTTGGTCAGGTAAGACTTTCAAGTTCAAGCAAGACATTGCCAACAGTCTGAGATTTGGAATTTTGACATGTTGATGTAGTTGATACCTTAACCTTAACCAAAGTGGTATTCTTATTCACTAGATGGCAGGAACTTCTCACTAGGAATGTAAAGGATCTCTGTAAACACATGCTTAGACTAATGTACCTCTGAAGTTGTCTGTTAGAAAAAGGAGACTACATGAATATTTGAGTCCTCAAAATATTAAAACAGAGCCTATAAAGAAATAAATCATCTGTGTTAAGAACGGGAGTTTAGAACTTAATAGTAGAGGCTAGCGCTGTGGTGTAGCAGCTAAAGCCACACCTTGCAGTGCCGGCATCCCATGTGGGGGCTGATTTGAGTTCCAGCTGTTCCACTTCCAATCCAGCTCTCTGCTATGGCCTGGGAAAGCAGTAGAAGATGGTCCAAATCCTTGGGGCCCTGCTGCCACGTGGGAGACCTGGAAGAGGCTCTAAGCTCCTGGCTTCGGATTGGCCAAGCTCCAGCAGTTGTGGCCATTTGGGGAGTGAACCAGTGGATGGAAGATCAATCAATTCTCTTTCTCTCTCTCTCTCTCTCTCTCTGCCTTTCAAACAAATACATCTTTTATTAAAAAAAACTTAATAGTAGAACAAGGTCAGTGTTCACCGATTTTGAAGAAGTTCCTGCAGTATGTTAATTAAAAATAAACTACTTTATTCTTATGTGTTTTGCTGTTTTAAAATTTACTTGCTCAGATACCTATCATTTTCATTCTACCAGTGGGACCTTACCCCCTCTAATACTCCCAAACTCCTGATATTGCTATGTTTATTCATAGCAACTATTTCATTCGAACATACTTACATTTTACCTGTGTACTTATTTATTATATATCTCCTTTATTTCCTCTAGAAAAACTTTGTGAGAGTAAGAACTTTATTTTATTCACTATTATGTTCCTAGCTCCCAGAACAGTGACTGGCACATAATGGATGCTGTATATATGTTTATTGAATGAATAAGTAAAATTGACATAAAAGTTTAAGATTTCCTATAAAATTATTTTAAGTATAATAAAGTATAATACAGTATAAATATAATTTTATAGTATACATGCTCTAATTTTGTCTTTCTGCAATTCTAAAAAATATAAAATACTATCACTAAGGGGAAAAGTCTTCCTGCTAACACTTGATGGTATCTTAGGTAATTAATTTTGAAGTAATTATGCCAAATTTGCTTGCTGTTCTCATATCATTAATCAAGATAATGAACCCTGTCATTGATAACACAATTTAATAGCATTTTTCTCTTTGATTTCTATTTGGAGAAGGTGTATTATATTTAGGAAGAAATAAGGGATTTAAATTATAATAGTATACAGACAAATTTAGGGTATGTATGTATAGTTATTTTTTAAATATCAAATTGCCCATGTAACTACGTTTTCAAAGTTTTAGTTGTGATATGGTAAAGAGAATCTTACCAGCCAGATGACCTTGGAAAAAGCACTAGATGTGTCCAAGCCTCAATTTCCTTGCCTATAAACTCTGGTTAATATTTTTTGTCATGCCTATTCAGAGATTATTTAAATATAGAAGAAATTCTCTATGAAACAAAGTTATATTCAAATCAAAGGAGTTATATGCTAGTAAATCAATTCATTTATCTAATAACATTGCCTTTAGAATGAGAGGACTTGTTTCAAAATGGACAATATCCTCAAAGGGTTCTTTAGAATGAAAAATGAGTTAAGGAGTATGTTGATGTTAGAAGAAACACAGGGAATATGAATACGTTTGTAGACTGGACATGCTTTCCAAAGAATCGGTCATCAGTGTCAACTTTGTCAGGGAGAGTTAGAGAATGGTTTAAGCTAATAGACACTCTTTTGGGATATCTTTGGTTTCAGTAGCCTGGCAATGGTAATTACATTTACAAAGGTCAATGATAAGGTGGGAAATGAGAAGCAAGTGTGAAACACTTTACTGTGGGGTTTGGTAGAAGAAGTTTCCCACTTTCCAATGAGAGTGGGACAACCTTGACATCAACTGACTGGTATGCGGAAAGGGGGCTTATGAGCCAGCCTGGAGAAGCATGGTCTGAAGAGGTCAAGTAGCTGTTATCTAAAATACCTCTGTGTTTGTGAAGACCTCAAACAAGGTGGAGAAAAATAATGTAAGCCTTGAGAGAAGCCAAAGTCAGAGTTGTAAGAAACTGAATTTTCAGTCAAAACAGAAGGCAACAAGGTTATTAGCTAAGAAACTAAGGTAACTGAAGAGGAATCCTTGGGTGTAGATGTCGTATTATATTTTCTAGATGCATATCAGCATGTGGTAGGCAATTGATTTTATCTGAACCTGGTGTGTTTTCTTGTATATGGTCATCACTTTTCAAATTACTGAACCAGAGTAGGTAGACAGCAGGAATGAAGAGAAGTTTTAATATTACTCAGTCTTGATCATGAAAAACTTTTTCTAATGGCAAAATTTAACACGTGTGATAATGTAATACTTTGAAAATTATCTAATTTCCTGTTGACTATTCAGCATAGGTGGACTTATATTTTTCTTTAGTGGGACAAAATACTTCAAATCCTTTGTCTCTGAGGGCTTCCTGTAGGAGGACATTGGACCTAAGCTCCATCTTAGCTCAGGTTGCCATAACAAAATAAGATATACTAGAATACTTCAGCTACAGAAATTTGTTTTCACTCTTCTGGAAGTATAAATCCTGGATCAAGGTCTGGGAGAGTCTGTTTTGTGGTGAGTTCATTCCTTCTGGTTTCTAGTTAGCCCTTTCTCACTGTCTTCATGGATCCTTTCCTTGGCGGGGTGTGTATAGTCAGAGTACAGTTTTCTAGTGCCTCCTTTTATGAGGACACTCATTCTACTGAATCAGGGCTCCACCATTATGACCTGATTAAACCTTCATTATTAGGAGGACCCTATTCAAATGTAGTCATACTGGAGATTAGGGATTCAGCACATGAATTCGGTGGAAAAGAAACACTTAGTCCATAACAGCCACCAACAGCATCAGCACACTATTATAAAATTTTTTTATTGAGTACTTTCTGTGTGTGCGCCAGGTACTGCAATGATTAACTTTGTTGTAGTCATTATAACTCACTGTGTTAATCATATTGCCAGTGATTTAATTAATCACAATCCCAGGAGAGTTTGTGACCAAGGCTATTCTTCATGTAAGTACATAAGACCCAGACTCTTTCCATCTTGTGGTTCTGGCCTCTTTTGAATCCAGGGAGTCCTCTCCATTTAGCCAAAAATGGATAATGGAGGTGGAGATTACACATAAAAACCTCCCATGTGCAATGTCTAAAAGTGATACGTGGCTACATTTAACTAGAAAGAACTTAATAACTTGGCCATATAACTGCTAAGAAATGTGATTTGCCTGTGTGTCAAGGAAGAGAATAGGGAAATGCATTGGTGAACAATATCAGTCTCTAGTACACCCATTTGATCTTCATATTAAGCCAAAGAGGTAGATACCATCACTGTCCCATTGGATTTGAACTCTCTAGCTTTTGCAATTTACCTTGAACCACTGTGCAGTTATTTCTGAACTCTAGGTAAGAGTGTTATTTCATTACTATTGTGAACATTTGACCATCCCTCAAAGATGTCTTAGTGAAGCATGAAATTTGGCTAAGTAATAGATCAAAGACTTTGCTTACTCTTAAATTGTTTTGTTGTGGCCGACGCCGCAGCTCACTAGGCTAATCCTCCGCCTTGCAGCGCCGGCACCCCGGGTTCTAGTCCCTGTCGGGGCGCCGGATTCTGTCCCGGTTGCCCCTCTTCCAGGCCAGCTCTCTGCTGTGGCCAGAGAGTGCAGTGGAGGATGGCCCAAGTGCTTGGGCCCTGCACCCCATGGGAGACCAGGAGAAGCACCTGGCTCCTGCCATCAGATCAGCGCGGTGCGCTGGCCGCAGCGCGCTGGCCGTGGCGACCATTGGACGGTGAACCAACGGCAAAAGGAAGACCTTTCTCTCTGTCTCTCTCTCTCACTGTCCACTCTGCCTGTCAAAATAAATAAATAAATAAATAAAATTGTTTTGTTGCTAAAGGAAGAAAAGAGGAAAGAAGAAGGAGGGAGAGAAGGAAGGAAAACAAGAATAAGATTATGGGAGAGTTGAGTGCTGTTTCATGTAATCATATGTATGCTTGTTATTAGTAGCTTGTTTTACCATTAGGGTCTTTTGCCTCATTGGAACAAAATTAGAGATACTCTTGAATATTAAGATATGATCATGGTCTCAAGGTATTGAGAGTCTTTATTCTGTCTTTGCATCACTCCTTTATAAGAAAAGCTGTACTGTATAGCAAGACTATATAAACTCATCTCAGAATTTAAATTCATTTGTCCACATTCATCACAGGTTTGCAAATCAAGGTGTACAACATCTTTCCATTGAGCTAAGGGTTTCCTAAAATGTTCCAGAATAGGAAAGATGCGAGATTTCCCTTTTTATCTATGTACTTATAGTCCTGAACATAAATTGCAATAAGCTGCCACTTGTTTTATCTTGCAGGTTATTATAGCCACCTGAATTAGGTAGTATCTCAATTGTACCACATTAGATGATGTATTGGCCACTTTATTATACTTGTAAAACACATGTATTTTTATCTGTTCTGTTTCAGTTAAGAGTTCATTTTCTTTTGACAGCACAATATTGCATGAATTCTAAGTTATATTAACAAACTACAGAATGCAAAATTCTAAGCACTTCCTAACTCTAGAATTATCATTTTTAATCTCGATAGATATATACAGTTGTGCATATTTGTGGGGCATTGTGTGATACGTTATTACATGTATATATTGTCCAATGCCCAACCACAGGAAATATTTTACCCTTTCAAGGATTTTACATTCCTTTAAAAAGTATCCAAATCCTATCTTCTAGTTTTTTATAATTTTTATTCATATAAGGTGAGCAAATTTTAAATATTTCATATATACAGACTTAGGAATATAGTGATACTCTCCACCCTACCCTCCCTCCTGCCCATGTTCCCACCCTACCCTCTATCCTCCTCATTTTTTACAATGACATACTCTCACTTTATCTTACAATCATAAGCTTAACTCTCCACTAAGTAAAGAGTCCAACAAATAGTAAGAAAAGAAATGCTGTTCTTCAACAGTAAAGACAAGGGCTATAACAATCAAATCTCAAAATGTCAATTTTGCTCATATTACAAATTTTGTACTCGTTACCACAGATCAGGGAAAACATGACATTTGTCTTTTTGTCTTTTTGGGACTGGCTTATTTCACTAAGTATGCTTTCCAGTATCATCCATTTTGTTGCAAAAGACAAGATTACATTCTTGTTTAGGGGTAAATAGTATTCCATGGTGTATATATATATCAGTTTCTTTATCCAATCATAGGAGCATCTGGGCTGATTACATATCTTAGATGTTCTGAATTGAGCTGCAATAAATGTGGAGGTACAGATACCTCCTTTGCTGATTTCCTTTGGTAAATTCCCAGGAGTGGGATGGCTAGGTTATATGGTAGATCTATTTTTCAGATATCTGAGGAATCCTCATAGTATCCTCCACAATGGCTGTACTAGTTTACATTCCCACCAATATCATATTAGGATACCTTTTTTCCCCACATCCTCACCAGCATTTATTGCTTTTTGATTTCTGTTTGGCAGCCATTCTAACTGGGATGAGGCGAAACCTCACTCTGGTTTTGATTTGAATTTCCTAGATGGCTAGTGATCCTGAGCATTTATTTTTTGATGTGTCTTGTCATTTGAATTTCATCTCTTGAAAAATGCCTGTTCAAGTCATTTGCCCATTTCTTAACTGGATTGTTTTATTTCTGTTGAGTTTCTTGAGCTCTTTATAGATTCTGGATTTCAATCCTTTAACAATTGGAAAAACCCTGCAAGATATAGGTGCCGGCAATGACTGCTTGGAAAACACCCCAGAAGCACAGGCAGTCAAAGCCAAAATCAATTTTGGGATTAAATCAAATTGAGAAGTTTCTGTACTGCAAAAGAAACAGTCAGGAGAGTGAAGAGACAACTGACAGAATGGGAAAAAATATTTGCAAACTATGCAACAGATAAAGGGTTAATAACCAGAATCTACAAAGAGATCAAGAAACTCCACAACATCAAAACAAACAACCCACTTAAGAGATAGGCCAAGGACCTCAACAGACATTTTTCAAAAGAGGAAATCCAAATGGCCAACACACACATGAAAAAATGTTCAAGATCACTAGCAATCAGGGAAATGCAAATCAAAACCACAATGAGGTTTCACCTCACACCGGTTAGAATGGCTCACATTCAGAAATCTACCAACAACAGATGCTGGTGAGGATGTGGGGAAAAAGGGACACTAACCCACTGTTGGTGGGAATGCAAATTGGTTAAGCCACTATGGAAGTCAGTCTGGAGATTCCTCAGAAACCTGAAGATAACCCTACCATTCAACTCAGCCATCCCACTCCTTGGAATTTACCCAAAGGAAACGAAATTGGCAAGCAAACAAGCTGTCTGCACATTAATGTTTATTGCAGCTCAATTCACAATAGCTAAGACCTGGAACCAACCCAAATGCCCATCAACAGTAGACTGGATAAAGAAATTATGGGACATGTACTCTATAGAATACTATACAGCAGTCAAAAACAGCGAAACCCAGTCATTTGCAAGAAGATGGAGGAATTTGGAAAACATCATGCTGAGTGAATTGAGCCAGTCCCAAAGGGACAAATACCATATGTTCTCCCTGATCAGCGACTACTAACTGAGCACCAAGGGGGAAACTTTTTGAAGTGAAATGGACACTATGAGAAACAGTGACTTGATCAGCTCTTGTCCTGACAGTTGATGTACAATGTAATACTTTCTCCATTTTAGTATTTTTTTTGTTCTAGTACCATTGGTTGAACTCTGTAATTAACACACAATTATTCTTAGGTGTTTAAAATTTAACTGAAAAGTGGTCCCTGTTAGGAATTTGGAAAACATTATGCTGAGTGTAATAAGCCAATCCCAAAGGGACAAATACCACTTGTTCTCCTTGATAGGTGACAACTAACTGAGCACCAAAAAGGAAACCTGTTCAAGTGAAATGAACACTATGAGAAATGGTGACTTGATCAGCCCTTGCCCTGACTGTTGATGAGCAACTTGATATGTTATCCCTCTTAGTATTTTTCGTTTGTTCTACTTAATACTTTTGGTTGAATACTGTAATCAATACACAATTATTCTTAAGTGCTGAAACTTAACTGAAAAGTGATCACTGTTAAATATAAGAGTGGAAATAAGAGAGGGAAGATATGTGCAATTTGGGACATGCTCAAGCTGACTTACCTCAAACGGTAGCGTTAGAAACATACCAGGGGATTCCAATTCAATCCCATCAAGGTGGCATGTACCAATGCCATCTCACTAGTCCCAGTAAACAATTTCTGTTCACAATTGATCATAATGATAGGACTAAGAACCAAAGGGATCACATAAACAAGAATAGTGTCTGCAAATACTATCTGATAGAATAAAAAAGGGAGAGAATGATCCAACATGGGAAATGAGATACACAGCAGACCCATAGAATGGCAGATGTCCTAAACAGCACTCTGGCCTCAGAATCAGCCCTTAAGGCATGCGGATCCGGCTGAAAAGCCCATGAGACTATTTCAGGCATGGAAAGCCAAAACACTCTGGGGGAAAAAAAAAAAAAACCTAAATGAAAGATCTCCACGAGTGAGATCCCAGTGGAAAGAATGGGTCATCAAAGAAGGAGGTACCTTTCTCTGAAGGGAGGAGAGAACCTCCACTTTGACCATGGCCTTGTCTAAATATGATCAGAGTCAGTGAACTCAGGGGGCTTCCATAGCCTTGGCAGCTCATGACAAGAGCCTAGGGTGATTACTGATGCCATAAACAAGAGTGTCAATTTGTCAAGTCACCAACAGGAGTCACTGTGCACTTACTCCTCATGTAGGATCTTTGTCCTTAGTATGCTGTACATTGAGATTTAATGCTATAACTAGTACTGAAACAGTATTTTTCACTTTATGTTTCTGTGTGGGAGCAAACTGTTGATCTTTACTTAATGTATGCTAAACTGATCTTCTGTATATAAAGAGAAATGAAAATGAATCTTGATGTGAATGGAAGGGGATAGTGAGTGGGAAAGGGTAGGGTTGCGGGTGGGAGGGACATTATGGGGGGGAAGCTATTGTAATCCATAAGCTGTACTTTGGAAATTTATATTCATTAAATAAAAGTTTGAAAAAAATAAATTAAAAAAAAACAACAACAAAAAAATAAAAGATAACAATGTAAAAAAAAAAGAAATTTCATCCCACAATTAAAGAATACATATTCTTATCAGTGCATGTCATGTTCTCTAGGATAGACTATATGCTAAGCTATACAGCAAGTCTCAGCAAATTTAAATACATTGAAATCAAACCATATGTCTTTTCTGACTATAGTGGAATGAAGCTGGAAATTAACACTCTAGAAATAATATAAACACATGTAGACTCAACAGCATGCTCCTGAATGAACAGTGGGTCCTAGAAGAAATCAAAAGGGAAACAAATATTCGTAGAAATGAATGACGATGACAGTACTACATGTCAAAACTTGTGGGATACAGCAAAAAGCAGTGTTGATGGACATTTATAGGCATTAGTGCCTACATCAAGAAAGTGAAAAGGCATCTCATAAATGAACTATCAGTATATGTCAAGGACCTAGAAAAACAACAAATGAAACAAACAATTAGTAGGAAGAAAATAAATTTAAGAATATTAACTAAAACAGAAAAGATCAGTGAAATGAATTTTTTTGGGGGAGGGATTAAACAACATTGGTACACCATTGACCTAACTAACCAAAAAAGGGAAAAGACTCAAATCAATCAAATCAGATGAAAAATGAGATTTGCCAGTGAATACCACAGAAATAAAGAATCATCAAATTATTACAAAAAGCTGTATGCCAACAAATTGGGAAACCTAGAAGAAATAGATTTCTAGACATACAGTCTACAAAAATTGAGTCATGAAGACACAGAAAACCTAAACAGACCAATAACTAAGACAGACATTGAATCAGTAATAAAGACCCTCCTGGGGAAAAAAAGGACTGGATAGATGGCTTCAATGCTGAATTCTACCAGACATTTTTTTAAGATTTACTTATTTGAAGGTCAGACTTACACAGAGAGGAGAGGGAGAGAGGAGAGAGGGGTCTTCCATCCACTGGTTCACTCCCCAGTTGGCCACAATGGCCGGAGCTGTGCCAATCTGAAGCCAGGAGCCTAGAGCTTCTTTCTGGGTCTCCCATGCCGGTGCAGGGTCCCAAGGACTTGGGCCATCTTCTGCTGCTTTCCCAGGCCATAGCAGAGCACTGGATTGGAATTGGAGCAGCCTGGAATTGAACCAGCGCCCATATGGGATCCCGGCACTGTAGGCAGCGGCTTTACCCACTTATGCTACAGCACTGGCCCTTCTACCATACTTTTAAAGAATTCCAATTCTTAAACTATTCAAAACAATTAAAAGGAAAGAGAATCTTCCCAAACTGCCTCAATGAGGCCAGCATCACCTTCATTCCTAAACCAGAAAAACATAGACCATAGAACTATAGACCAATATCTCTGGTGAACCTATATGCAGAAATCCTCAACAAAATTCTAGATAATCAAATCTATAACACATAAGAAGGATCATTCACCTGGACCAAGTGGGAGTTATCCGCTGTATGCAGGGATCGTTTAACATTTGCAAATCAAATGTGATACTTCCATTAAACTGAACAGAAAGCATTTGATCAAATACAAAATCCTTTCATGATAAATCTTAAGCAGATTAGGTATAGCAGGAACATTCCTCAACAAAATCAAGGCAATATATGAGAAACCCACAGCCAGCATCATATTGAATGGGGAAAAATTGTAAGCATTTCCACTATGATCCCGGAACCAGACAAGGATGCCCATTCTCACCATTACTATTCAATGCAGCTCTGGAAGTTTTATCCAGAGCCACTATGACAGAAGAAATCCAGGGAATACAAGTTGGAAAGGAGACAGTCAAACTATCCCTGTTTGCAGAGGACCTGATTCTATATATAGGGGAACCAAAAGACTCCACTAAGAGATTACTGGAATTCAAAGAGTTTGATTTTTTTTTTTTTTGTGGTTCAGTTGCAGAATATAAAATCAGTAGCCTTTGTATACACAGACAATGCCATGGCTGAGAAAGAATTTTTAAGATCAGTCCCATTCACAATAGCTATAAAAAATTTAAATACCTTGGAATAAACTTAACTTTTAAAAGCTTAGAATTTCCTTGGTTATCTTCCTACTATTCAGATGGTATGTTTCTTAAAATGCCAACATATTCCAAAGACAATCTAATTCAGTCTTCCTGAAGCACAAGAAAGAGTTACTTTTCTAGCAAAGCTGTTTTCTTACCATATTAAATCAAATTTCTCCAATACTATAATAGTCTTGGTAGCTTTTGAAGGTGGTGGTGGTAGGGGGATAGACTGTTTAGACAGAGTGTGAAAGAACTTAAATGTTCCCATCCTATATTAAGGAGAGTAGCATTCTGGGATGGTTCATCTTGGAATAAATTTGCATTCTGTGGTTTAGTAAAGGGATAGGGATGTACAGTTGACTGACCTGTTCTATTAAAAGCCAACTTAGGATTGTTTCATATATGTATTATGTGTGACTAAATGAGAGTTCGTAGACTTTTGTATTAAATTAGGCTTTCATCTAGCAATGTTGATAATAATAATGTGGATCAAGGCTGAGTAATAGGGATCAATCTGAAGCACCCTGTAATCTGAGAAAACATTGCAATCAGACTTCTAGAACTGAATTAGAGATGTGTGGTGTTAAAATTCTCTATAGAATCCATTTCTACATGTACCATCTGTTGTTTCCAGATGCACTGCTTCCTAGAGGCAATATTCATGGGCATGGTATTATAACACCAACAAACCGGCATTCCTAGTTCTGGGACTTAATTCCCAGAAATACACGATTTCATTGGCTGCACGTCAGGGAATGAGACTCTTCTGTGGCTAGGGACATGCCATTAGAACCATGGTAACGGAAATAGACCAATTCAGAGCTTATAACACAGCAGGGAGCCTTCAAATTCGGAGCAGTACAAAGTTTCTCTGATGTGTGTGTAACTCAAGATAAGTTGAGTAACACTATTAACAGTCCCCCCTTGGTGATTAGATATGCCTAGCTCATTGTAGATAAGGTGTTGGAGGTATGTCTCCCATGTTCAGCTTGATAAGGGAAGCTATAAAATGCTCCAAAGGCTCTAGAGTATATGCTTAAAGCCATGTATATAGTCCAGCACCTTAATCTGGTGCCGTCTGTAAAGCAATGGGCTGTCACCTCCCTCAAGACCACTGCTTGCCTCATTAATACCACTGGAACAAATTATCACTTCACAGCCCAGAAATCTTCTATAGCAGTTGTGGTGATTGATGTAACAAGGCTAAAAAATAATGATGAAATGCATGTTCCAGAAGACAGATTCAAATGGCAGGAGCTTCAAAGGCAATTAAATGTGACACAGAAGGAGTCTTCCTGGAATAAAGTATTTTCAAATAAATGGTAAGATAAGTGTGATAATCTCCTAGACTCACATTACACATAAATTAGTTTGCTGTGAATAATTATTTCTGAAGGCTTAGTGTGCATTGAAGTAAGTTTGGAAACAGCCAGTTTGAGCCATTAAACATATATATGCTTTGTTTTAATACGGGGGAAGCAATGCTTTTGGAGTGGCATGTGAATATTTGGGCATTATGGAATTTATTTGTGGATTTAGGCATGGCATCTTCTGATGTGCTTTAAAGTTTTTTGTTGGTTGGAAAGTAAAGAATTGTGACTACCGATGTCAAGTTTAACTGCCTTCCTCCAAAGTGAGGCAAACGATTCTTATGATGTATTGATTCTATATCACTAAGTTACTAACTGTGTTGTGGGAGGAACTTGCCTACTCAAGAGAATGCAGCTGTACATTACACAGGTACATCAAGGTCACTGTGAAGGGGAAATTTAAGATGTAGAAGCTGGAACAGCTGGGCAAGGCTAAAGCACTCTGGTATGCACTGACAAAGGCAGGGCTGCAAAGCATTCATGTATATGCTTCCAGAGGAGGTGAAGCATATAAAGCCTTGCCATTTTGAATCTGTAAGTGCTGCTCTTGTTTTCTTGAAATTTTAAAACAGGACAGATAAGAGGAGTACTGGCTCAGATGTAGTAAGAGATGGGTTATTTGTAATAGGGGTTTTGTTTAAAAGATAAATTATAGGACTGGATTTCTAAGGGAGTTTTGAAAATAAATTCTGAATAGTAATTTCTAAAAATTGATTTTTGAGTTTGGAATTAACTGATCTAAGGCTACACTGTATATTTATTTAAAGCTATTCACTAATCTGTTATGTGAACCTGAGCATGTCATGTGCTGACTACTTGGCAGAATCAATAGAACTTGCTCATTTAAGGTGGAATGTGTTGATCGCACCTAGAATTCTCTGGATATGAATCAATGCAATAAATTCAATAACCATTCATTCTACTTTAATAATGTCTCACATTTGTTTTTTACAATATATTGACCAATTTTTTCAATTACATGATCAAATGGTTCAAAAATTTGTTTCTAGCTGTGCAGATCATCTTTTAACACAGTTGTTTACCCTAAGGGGGTCAGAGTTTCCTTTTGAAACAAACTGAATTGCAGGCTATCTTGACCTATTTCTTTAAAACAAGTAACACGTCTATACCAGGACTTGGTTAATTTATAGACTGTATACAGAAATACTCACCAATTGTCAAAAGAGCTAAAATATCATTTCAATGCTATGATGCCTATAGTTCAGTAGTTAGACAAACATGTATATGAATCAAATGACATTTTTTTAGAAATGGGTTTTTGAAACATTTTCCTTATTCACTTAAAAACTCAGTTTGAACTTTAGAAAATCTGCCTTTTACTTGGCTCATTGATTGAAAATATATACGTATGCATGATGAATAGCAGGGACACATATGACTAATATGACAGCTGCTTTAAATAGAAAAGCAATAAAATGACTGTACTTTTATGACACGTTTATAGATTGGTAATAAAGCTCCTTCCTAATCTCATTCTCTCATCACAGTACCCAAGTGATTTGTGTAATTATTATTTTATCTATCTTTTTAAACAATGGAAAAGCCAGAAAATGAACTTAATGACCCAGCATTCATTTTTATTGCTACTATTCTTCAACTACATGCAGTCATAGTTCATCTGTAAGAAGCCTTGTTTTTTTGTCCTATTCAAGAAGCAGATCACCAAATTCTTGTTTTTTTTTTTTTTTTAACAACTGAAATTATTGCTAGACTATATATTTTTACACTGTGATTTAAAACAATGTTGAATTGTTTAAGGGGAAAATTAGAACATGGATAAGCTTTCTTAATTGAATACTTGGAGCCAAATTCTAATCAGGCATGTAATATTTTGAAAAAGATACTTATAGGCACTGAGTGCCTTCTCTGGGCCAAGCACTGTCACATATGTACACGTATTTAACAGCAATTTCACAACAATATTGCATAATGCTTATTTTTATCATTTTTATGGAGGAAGAAACCCAACCTCAATGATACAAAGTAGCTTCTCCAGTGTCATAGTAGCTTCTCAGTGTCAGAGCCAATATTCAAATGTACATCTGCCTGCTTTTAACTGCTACACTGTATAGCTTTTAAGTAAATGTGAATAATGTTTAATAATGTTAAATCAAAATATTTTGGAGTAATTCTGTGCATATTGTTCATGAAGGTAAAAGTATGCATTTAGGTTGTTAAATTGTTTTACCCAAGATGCTAGAATAAATTAAATGAATGATCTCAAAATTTAGCAAATTATGCTTATCATATTCTGTTTCATAAATAATGATTTCATCTAGTCTACAGAAGTATTTAAAATGTTAAGGTTATTTGTATCTACATATTCATAAAATTATGCTTAAACTGGTATTTCTATATTTCATAACCTCATATATAATAAAAATATATAAATAGCAAAATCGAGAAATGATATGGATGGCTTCAGATTGAACTGTCTGTAACTAGGTGTGAGGACTGTTAAAGGTATTCTAGTGCAAATTACTCTTTAAAAAGAGGGCTTATATTAAGTATGTTCTGTTGTATAATAAACTTTTTGGCTTTAGGTTACAATGCAATCAATTATTTCACTGTGATTCAATATTGACATTTCTTCTGGAGACAAAATCCAATCACTATGAAAAATCAATTGCACAGTTCTATGTGCATAAAAATCTCGCAATATAATATGCATTCTTGTTTTTTCTACTAATCATTTATGAATACTTAAGCTTTTTTATTTTTCCCACTTTTTGTCAAGAGGATCAATTATTTTACATAATGACCAAAAGAATAGTTTTGCCCTATAAATTACTGTATTTATTATAAATAGTGACCATTCCAGAAAGTAGAATAAAATAATTTCTTAACCAAGTAAGTCAGTGCTTTCTACATATCAGAGCCCTTTAAGTCCGTGTGAACTTTCAGTTCTATAAACTCCCTGAGCCTACAGTTTTCTCACCTATGAAATAAGTTAACAACGGTTTCCTTGGATTACTGATAATTACTATATTAAAATGGTAATGAACAATATCTGGCAAAGAGTTGCTATCAAATTGTTATTAAACCAATTAATATGCATATCATTCAGCATTTTGGAAATATAATTTAAGAATATCTCATATGACCCAGAAATTGATTTTTACAAATGAATAAAATCTCAAGTACAATACAGATGTTTATCAGGTTTCTTTGATTGCTTCCCCTAACATCGATCAAAATGATACAGACCTCTCGAGCACACCTCATTCACTAGATCTTACCCTACACTCTCCCTCTTGTGTTTCACTAGTCTTCTTAAAGCAGAGCATTTTTTATGGCTGTTTGACGTGACCGTTTTGACAGAGATATATTGATATTACCACATCTAAATAGCTGTATCAAATAAAAAATCATTGATCTTTTTCTTCTCACAAGGATTGTATTTCATATCAGTCATTTTGGAACTTAGTTCTGTCTCTAAGTCCCACCTACTTCTTAGTTCTTGGACTTTCTACTTTATTCATATTTGATTTTTTTTCATTAAAATGTATTGTTTTACAGTGGTTTTAAAAGACCCTTTCAAGAATGTGTACAACTGGGTTAACATTCAGCAGCTGTATGGTTTTGTCCCCCCAAAATCATAAGAAAAGTGCTACCTCATAATGTATGTATGTATCCACTGTTGAAATAATCAGAGAAAGACTTCTCATACCCCAGCCTTAGTGTCTTAGGGAATTAAAAAAAAAAAAAAAAAGCTGACCCAAAAGTAGGAGCAATTTAAAGGTATTTTCTACTAGAACAGGGGAAAAAGTACACAGTTCTATTGTGTTAATCTGTATTTCAGAAGGGATAATTTGAAATGATGAATTCAGAAAAGAAAATGTGTAGGACTAGTATTCCTTTGTCAGAAAATCATATGTGATAAGCATGTGGCTCCGAGTTTTGTGTCTGGTAGATGCCAGATGATGTCTAATGCAAACTTTCTTCTTAACTACATTTCCAAACTTCTTATTGTCCCATATTCTTATGGTACATAGATTAGGGATGGGGTATGAGGTTCAAAGATAAGGATGTTGTTTCACATATTGATTGATTCAAAATCATCTGAACAGAAACCTTATTACACTATCAAAATATCAAGTACTCTTCATTTATTTTCTATATGCATATCTCCTCTCTCTCCCAGAATATCAAGTGGTAGTGATATGCAATACCTCAGAATGTTGTATTTGTGTCTGCGTGCATACATTGGTAAGTGGAGGTGGTGTAGAAAGTGGAGTAAACAGTTGATGAGTTAGCACATTTTCCTTGATTTTTTTTCTTTTTAAGTCTTTGCTTATTAAATAAAAATAATGACTTTATAAATAAAACTAATGGCTAACTTATGAATAATAAGCAATAATTACTAAGAAATATGCTTTTGAAACTAAACATTAATCTAAATTCAAAGATAGTATCATGGAAAACACAGGAAGGCCAGAACATCTGCAAAAGATAAATTTACACATGTTATGAAAGATTTAACCAATTCAGAGACATCTCTGTATAAAACAGGCATACTTCTGTAAGTAGCCTGTCTGGTTACACACGCAAGTATAAAGTAATAGACAAAGTTTTGAGTGAGAAGAATGAAAATAGAAAGCCCTAATATAGAATATATTTGATAAATCCATATTTTCTATGGCATATCCCATACAACAGGCAGATGTTAAGGTAGTGTCAATTATGCACTTGTTAAGCATCGATGAGCAATAGGACTTTGTAATATAATGGACGCAGACATTTTAAATCCTTTTAGAGGCTTCCAGCATAGAGGAGAGATTGTGGCATGTTCACAAACTGATTGTAAAGAAAAATGAGTTTTTCCAATGTTGCTTAAGCATATATTTAAATATTGTTATTGCATTCAACTGATAGACTGGCTTAACTTGGAAAACGACTCTGGCTCAAGTGAACCGTAACATGAAATTTCTGAGAAATGGGTTTTGAATCAGCTATTGAAGACTGCACAAGGGGTTTTGTAATTTATTTTGTTTTACAAACATAAAGAGGAAGAGCGCAGTCTTAAGGAAAAGTTCATGAAGACTAATGGACGATGTGGTTGAGGTTAGCACATGCAGATATTATGGTATCTCTATGTCATAAGTTGACACTATAAATACTATTGCATACCACCCACATGATTTAGAAGATAACAACCATTTGTCTGCATTTTGATCATCTTCATTTTTTCTAGGATATTTGTAGCTTATAAAATAGGATAACCTGATTAAATTTAGTCCTTTGAATCACAAGACATTCTAGATTATTTCCTTTTTAATTCTGGGAGAACGTAAGCCATCTGTTGCCTTGGAGCACAGAGATTTAGTAATCAGGCACAGCAGTAAGAAGATATTTATCTAGGGATGCTATTAATTAACTAACTTGGAAAGCATTCTGCATTTCTTTTTTTTTTTTGTTTGAAATTTTATTTAAGTTATAC
Organism: Oryctolagus cuniculus; assembly: GCF_964237555.1. Classification (NCBI taxonomy): domain Eukaryota; kingdom Metazoa; phylum Chordata; class Mammalia; order Lagomorpha; family Leporidae; genus Oryctolagus; species Oryctolagus cuniculus. The sequence goes on along the minus strand of NC_091453.1, from coordinate 102,930,297 downwards.
AAGTTTCATGTATTTCATATATACAGATTTAAGAACATAGTGATAAGTCCCTGCCCCCAAGCTCCAACCCTTCTTCTTCCTCCCTCCCGCATTCCCACTCTTAATTTACAAAGATCTATTTTCAATTTACTTATCTTAAAGTCAAAGCACCCCTAAAGTACAGTGGACATTTGGATTACAAAATAGTCTTGGGTCAGATGTTCTTTGTTCTGCAAAAGTGTTAGTAGAATGTGTTGGGTCCATTACTATGGGGAAAAATAGTAAATGGCAAGAATTGTTTGTGAGGTCCACATAAATATGTATTTAGAAAATACCAGTATTTCTAAACAAGTATTATGTTTTTCAATTAAAATTTCAACTAAAAATAACTGAGTCCCTTCTACTTAGCTGCTAAATTTAAATTAGAAAATTTGAACAAATTTTGGAATTCAAAAGAAACTTTGAGATACAATTACTGTGCAGTAAAATATAATAATTTTAAGTGCATGCACTAGTAATTTTTTTTAGTACTCAAGACACAGGCTGTTTCCATCATCCATGTGATTTTGTGTGTGTGTGTCCTTTTGCAGGCAATTCTCACTATCCCCAGCCTTGAGAAATCATTGATCTTCTTATGTCAGTATAGATTAGGTTTATCTTTTCTAGAATTTCAGATCGGTGGACTAAGACAATATTTACTGCTTTGTGCGTAACTTCTTTCATTCAGAACAAGTTTACCTTGTTTTTGTTTCTACATCCTTGCAGTACTTTGCATTATCAATGTTAGACATTGTAATAGATGTCTAATGGTATTTCATTGTGATATAAACTTTCATTTCCCTAGTGACTAATGATGTATTTTTGTGTGCTTATTAGCCATTCCTGTATCTTTTTGGAGAAGTGTCATTTCAAATCTTCTACCTACTTTTCATAATTGGGTTATTTTCCTTCTTATTTATCAAGTTATAAAGGCCTTCCTATGTTTTAGATACAGGTCCTATGCCAGGTAATATTTATCACTAAAATTTTCTCCCAGTTGGTGGCTTACTGCTTTACTTATCTTTTGAGGACCAAAATCTTCAAATCTTCAATCTTGATGAAACTCAACATGTTTTTCTTTAATGTTTGGTTCTTTGGCTTGTCCTTTGTGTTCTTGCATACTCCAAGGTCATGGCAGTTTTTACCTGTTTTCCTCTAATTTTATAAAGTTTCACATTTTAGTTTGACATTTAGGGGTATAAGGCATTTTGAGGAAATGTATATACATTGAATGAGGTAAGAGTTGAAGTTTAACGTTCCATATGGTTTTTCCAGTTATGCAAACATCATCTATTGAAATCATTCTTTTCTCATTGAAATTTTACCTTTTAATTTTTTAAAAGACATTTATTTGAAAGTCAGAATTACACAGAGAAGGAGAGACAGAAATCTTCATCCACTGGTTTACTCTCCAGTTAGCTGCAACATCCGGACCTGTGCCAATCTGAAGCCAGGAGCTTCTTCTAGGTCTCCCATGTGGGTACAGGGGCACAAGGACTTGGGCCATCTTCTACTGCTTTCCCAGGCCATAACAGAGCTGGATTGGAAGTGTAGCAGCCAAGACTTGAACTGTAGCCCATATGGGATGCTGCCACTGCGGGCAGTGGCTTTACCTGCTATGCCACAGCGCTGGCCCCTTACCTTTTAATTTTTATGCAAAAATTTTACTGTATATAAATCTGTATTTTTAAAAAAATTATTTGAAAGGCATAATTATAGAGACAGACACACACAGACACGGGGGGGTGAGACAGACGAGGGGAGAGGGGGGCGAGACACAGACGGGGGGGAGAGGGGGGCGAGACACAGACGGGGGGGAGAGGGGGGCGAGACACATAAGGGGGTGAGAGGGGGGCAAGACACAGACATGGGAAGCAGGATACACAGCAGACTCATAGAATGGCAGATGTCCTAAACAGCACTCTGGCCTCAGAATCAGCCCTTAAGGCATTTGGATCTGGCTAAAAAGCCCATGAGAGTATTTCAGGCATGGAAAGCCAAGACACTGTGGGAAAAAAAAAAAAAAGTGACTTAAATGAAAGATCTTTGAGATCCCAGCAGAAAGAATGGGCCATCAAAGAAAGAGGCACCTTTCTCTGCAGGGAGGAGAGAACTTCCACTTTGACGATGGCCCTGTCAAAATAAGATAGGAATTGGCGAACTCAAGAGGCTTCCATAGCCTTGGCAACTCATGATAAGGGCCTCGGGTGATTACTGACGTCATAAATAAGAGTGTCAATTGTTAAATCAACAACAGGAGTCACTGTGCACTTACTCCCCATGTAGGATCTCTGTCCTTGATGTGGTGGTCTATGTGAATTAATGGTATAACTAGTACTCAAACAGTACTTTACACTTTGTGTTTGTGTGGGTGAAAACTGTTGAAATCTTTACTTAGTATATACTAAGTTGATCTTCTGTATATAAAGATAATTGGAAATGAATCTTGATGTGAATGGGATGGGAAAGGGAGTGGGAGATGGGATGGTTGCGGGTGGGAGGGAAGTTATGAGGGGAAAAAAAGCCACTATAATCCAAACGTTATACTTTGGAAATTTATATTTATTAAAGTTAAAAAATAAGTGTAAATCATTAAAAAAAAGACAAGACCACTAGGGATGGAGTACTCCTTTTCTGACATAATTTAGCATTTTCCTTGTGAAAATACAAATTTCATAGTGTTTTGTAGGGTATGTTTTTAGAACCTCTGAACTCCATTGAATTATCAGCTACTTGAAGAGGGGCATCTCTGATTAGTTTCTAAAAGCTATCCATCATTTAACAGTGTGCATTGGGTAAATTCATTTTATTGGGTAGTCCTAGGGAATGGGTGTCTGAGGGCAGTACAGTGAGAGGCTTTGAGTTGTTAACTAGGAAACAGGGTGAGAGAGTTGGATTGGTAACAGTTGAGGTGAGAAGGTTCCTACTGCTCCATTAACCAAGGACTGAGCTCTTTTCTCCATTCAAATATGGTAATATAGTCATGTATAAAGTGTAAATTTTGTGTTTTATTAAGGTTATATTTGATTTAGTGAAAGCAGGGAGAAGTTCTTCAACTTGAGCTTTATATTGCACAGAAAATTTCTAACTGTAGTAAATAATAAACTGAGCTTTTATTCATTTTGTTTAAAATTGAAGAATAATGTTTCAGCTTGGCATCACAATACAGCTGTTTAAATGAACTATCCACTGATTATTTTGGGATTTGAGAAGACATGAGGTACTGAATAAAAGCCAAGCATTGTTATTTCATTGTTGCTAAAAGACAAAATCAATACTTGATTACTCTGAATTAGTATATCCAACCATGCAAATCTTTAACCTCAGATTAACTAAATGTAGGACCATGACCCAACCCACAACAGTAACATTTAGAAATAGAGAATTAACTGATGCAGAGCCTGTTTGTAAAGTAGAGTTGTACTGCTGCCCAAGCTAGTTTTCTGAGTCTCATTCTGAGGTAGCTGCAGAATATGTCAGCAGAATTTTAATTAATTGGCATTTCTGTGACCCTTTCCTTCCTTCGACTTCTATTCTTTCTATAACATAGCTCATAAATTAGGCCTTTTTACCCTCTGTGATTCTTTGCGTCACATTAAATGTCTCTTTTGTTAGTATTCCAAATAGTTGTACAAATTTCTATTCTTCCTGTCACTAAATATTCATTGTGCCATTCAAATTTAATAACTATGTATTGAGTACCTGCTGTTTGTCAGATAGTTTACTAGACATTAGAGCTGTACCATCTGCTGGTTCACTCCCCGGTTGGCAAGGAATTTTTCTGTACATTCTATGATGATGCATACATGATATACAAACAAATACATAAATAAACCAGATCATTTCAAGTAGTGATTTGTACCATGAAGTCAATTAAATAAAATAATGGGGTAGGGTGATTTGACAGTGGTGGCGGTAGTGGAGATCTGGGAAACATTAATGAAGATTGCCATCAGAGATGAAACCTGATTGATAGGGAAAAAATGACCAAAGATCTGAGAGAAGATCCCAGACAGAAAACAGTAAGTGCAAAGCCTCCAAGTTTAGAATGAGATGGCAAGTCTAAGGAATAAAAATGTTAGTGTGAACGGAGTATAGTTACATGGATTATGGGGTTACTATATGATGTGAAGTCAGAGAGGCAGGTGGAATTCAGAACATCCATGGCCTTATGGGAGATGATACAAAGGGCAAAAGGAAATCCTTGTTGGGTTTGGTACTGTAGATTCTGAAATTTACCTTGCATCTACCTTGTTTCTTAGAATCTTGCTTTTTGCTATAGGAACTGATGCTCAGTTTTCACTGCCTCAGAACATATATCTTCAGTGACAGAACCAGCTTTTCTGCTATCGCTGCCCTCTGCAATTTCACTTCTCCCTGTCTTGGCTCTGAGTGGGAGTGTGTTGTCATCACAGGGGCACATCCAGAATTGGGGTTCTGGTCATAAAAGGATTCCCCCTTCAGATTCAAGGATTGTTTACAGTCCATGTCTCTACTGTTGAGGAACAGTGTTTTCTGCTTACTACTTGAATTCTTAACTTGGTGTAGGGTTAATCTTATGAGTATAAAATAAACAGTATGTCATTATAAAAATTAGAAGAAAAAATTATAGGAAGATGGAGGGTAGGGTAGAAGTATCAATATGCTGCTTTATATATATATGAAATATATGAAATTTGTTGACCTTAAAGATATTTTAAAAGGATTCCATAACATGAATCTTACTGGTATAGATAAGTTGAATTTCTTACAGCAGCACTCCTCAGACAGATGTTTGAAGGTATAGTTGCCAAGGTGGATAAATGTCCCCAGGAAGGCATCTCTCAAAAGGAATCCACAGAAGATACTTGCAATATCATTGCTTTAAACATCTGCTTCATGAGGACATGCCAGAATAATAAAAACTTTTGGTGTCTAGTAAGGAATTTTTTAAAGATTTATTTATTTGAAAGTCAGAGTTATACAAAGAGAGGGGGAGGGGGGAAGAGGGGGAAGGAGGGAGGTCTTCTGTCGCTCCCCCTCTTCGTGGAGGAGCAACACAGGACCCTGCGCTGTTCTTTCGTCTGCTCGGCCCTCCCCGGGTTTGCTGCTGGTTCTTCCCGGGTTGGCTACTATCCCTTCCACCTCCGTGGAAGGGCAGTTCTCCCTGGCCACATTCCCCACTTCCGCAGGGGAGCGGCACACCGTCGGCCGGCTCTCTGGGGGGCTGCACGGGTGTTCCTTCAGCTAGATGTTCCCCATAGATGTTCCTGGTGCATGCCGTCTCTCTCCTCCTTTATAGTCCTCCTCCGCCAATCCCAACTCGGCTGAGTACGCTGCTCTCCAATCAGGAGCAAGTCCTACAGTTAATTGGTTGAACTGGAGGCAGCTGTGCGGAAGCTGTTTACTTCTCTCCCAGCGCCATATTGTGGGAGAGCAGATGCATAGAATAAGTCCTAATTCGAGCAACTTAGTCTAGTCCGGATTGCTCCCCACAGATCCCCCTTTCTTTTTATTTTTTGGCGTTGATACGCGCCTGTCTTCGGTGTCCCGCAGCACACACTCTGCTGTACTTGCTAGAGTTGCCACAGGCTCTTACAAGTCCTATCAATCAGGAAAACCGAATCCGGGTCCTCTCTTCGCCATTGTGAGGAGGTTTTTAGGCGCTGATGCGTGCCTGTGTTCGGTGCCCTGCAGCGCATGCTCTGCTCTGCTAGAACTGCCTGCAGGTGTTTACAAAACCTATCAGGCAAACCGAATCCAAGCCTTCTCATTGCCGTATTGTGGGGGAGACTTATTAGTGTTGGTTTGTGCCTATCTTCGGTGACCTGCAGCTCATACTCTGGTCGAGCTTTGCTGGCGCTTACCGCCTTAAATCAGGCAGACCGAATCCAAGCCTCCTAATTGTTGCATTGTGGGGAAGCTTTACTGATGTTAATTCGTGCCTGTCTTCGGTGACCTGCGGCTAGCCGCCCAGGTGCTCATCGCCTCACTAATCGGGCAGACCGAATCCAAGCCTTCTAATTGGCATGTTGAGGGGAGGCCTTATTTCTCTCTATTTCTCTATCTCCGGGCATTCCTATTTCTCCCATTTTACTTCTATCTTCCAGCATTCCTATTTCTCTCACTTTACTTCTAAAACTTCTGTTTCTCTTATCCCCGCAGCTTCCCGGCACCTCGCCCCGCCGGCGGGTTCCCGGCTCTACGCCGCTTCAGCCTGCGCGCCTCTCTCATCTGTGCAGCTTCCCGGCTTTGCGCGGCTCGGCTTTGCGCGCTCCGCGGTCTCCACGCTTAACCCTTTCGCGTCTGAACCACGGCCTACGCCAGCGTTCCCTATCTATTCACGCCCCGTGCTCTCTCTGCACGCGGCGGCTTCCGCGAGTAACACAGCGTAGCTTGCGTCTCCGCCACTAGGATTCAATCTAAGTTCCCCGGGCTAGCCTGGCGAATTCAACCCAGCGTACGTCTCCGCCCCACGATTTGGCTTCCCGTCCTTTGCTCCCCGGGCTAATCAGACGGATCCCAATCTGGCTTACGTCTCAGCTTCTGGTTTCAACTTTTCGCCCCCTATTCCCGGGCTAACTTGAGAACCCCAAAGTGGCTTTCGTTTCCGCCTCGGCCTGCCCCCCGCGGCTTCAATTTCCCTAACATTTTTCTCTACCCGGTATGTTTCCCCAAGCTTTCCTCCAACGATATTCCTCCCTCATTTCTCCTGGCCTCTCCCCACAGTCCGCGTCCGAGTCTGTTTGTTCTAGCTTTCACTTTTGCTTTCGACCTTAGAGATTTCTCCCAGCTTCCCCCCGTAGTCCGTATCCGAGTCTATGCCTAGGCTTTCAATAGCTTCTTCCGGCACCCTTTTCGTCCGGCTTTTCCCTAGGCTGTTTGCTAGTCTCTCTCTCCGGTAATTTCCCATTTCTTCCCGGTCTTTCCCTCCTAGGTTTCCTATCCGAGTCACGGCACCATTATGTCGCTCCCCCTCTTCGTGGAGGAACGACACTAAACCCTGCCTAGGCTTCATATCCGAGTCACGGCACCATTATGTCGCTCCCCCTCTTCGTGGAGGAGCAACACAGGACCCTGCGCTGTTCTTTCGTCTGCTCGGCCCTCCCCGGGTTTGCTGCTGGTTCTTCCCGGGTTGGCTACTATCCCTTCCACCTCCGTGGAAGGGCAGTTCTCCCTGGCCACATTCCCCACTTCCGCAGGGGAGCGGCACACCGTCGGCCGGCTCTCTGGGGGGCTGCACGGGTGTTCCTTCAGCTAGATGTTCCCCATAGATGTTCCTGGTGCATGCCGTCTCTCTCCTCCTTTATAGTCCTCCTCCGCCAATCCCAACTCGGCTGAGTACGCTGCTCTCCAATCAGGAGCAAGTCCTACAGTTAATTGGTTGAACTGGAGGCAGCTGTGCGGAAGCTGTTTACTTCTCTCCCAGCGCCATATTGTGGGAGAGCAGATGCATAGAATAAGTCCTAATTCGAGCAACTTAGTCTAGTCCGGATTGCTCCCCACAGTCTTCCATCTGATGGTTCACTCCCCAGTTGGCTGCAACAGCCGGAGCTGCACAGATCGGAAGCCAGGAGCTTCTTCCAGGGTTCCCATGCAGGGGCAGGGGCAGGGGCCCAAGGGCTTGGGCCATCTTCTGCTTTCCCAGGCCATAGCAGAGAGCTGGATTGGAAGCAGAGCAGCCGAGTCTCGAACTGGCGCCCAAATGGGATGCTGGCGCTTCAGGCCAGGGTGGTAACCTGCTGCGCCACAGAGACAGCCCCTAATAAGGAATTTTGAAAAGGCAATCTAGAGATCTGGAATTTCTCTACCTCTCCATCCTGGTCTAAGTGACGGAGAATGTAAGTAGAGGCTTTAAGTCTTTAGAAAAACACTTTGTCATTTGGGATTCTGTCAGCGTGGGTAAAATTGCCCACTGAGCACTCTAGTTTCCCTTTTTGAGATACTATGGGCACAAAACTGTCAAAAATAACCTTCTCTATTTGTACTATATTTTCTCCAGTTCTCAAACATTATCACAGATGCAAATTAATCTCATCATCAAACTAATTGTACACAGTAGGTTTTATGTTAATGATTATGAAACTGAGGACCATAGAAAAGGCTCCCAGAAAAATATCAATGTTTACATAAAATGTAGGGAAATTAACAAATGTGTTTAGTATCTTTGAAACAGAGCCATGAGGGTTTTATTTTATAATTCAGTTATGGAAGATGAATAAGATGACTTCTTTGTTACTACAGACAAATTTGAAAGAGTAAAGTTAGTATATAGTTGTTACTAGAAAGCAGCTATGAATTTTTCTGACAGTTTGTTTTGTTTAGATTTCCTATAGCTAAAATGAACTTTCCAGACAAATATTTCCCTTTTTTCTGTTTTTTTTCTAGTTCTCCTTGGTGTAGCTCTAGATTAAGTCATTCAATTTTAGTACCTTCTTCACTGAGTTGAGTATTTTTAGTAATAAAATTTTCTTTTTAAATGTGAGGAAATTGGCTGTTCCCTATAGGGTTAGGAGGTATGGTCGAGGTTAGAAGGAGTGAACCTATGAAATAGAAGATGTTTTTACTAATGAAGAATAGACTCTAGTTATACAGTGGCAGATGGGACTCAACAAGGTCTGGAATTTTTTGAAGGAAATTTGACAACTGCCTCAGTTGGAAGCATGGAGTTAGAAAAAACAGTGCCATTTCCCTAGGCTTTTGTAATCAGTGGTTTACCAGGTGTAAATCACATCCCTTTCAGAGAATTGTTGTCCTTAAGGAAAAGTTTGGAAAGTAGCTGTGAAAGAGAAGTTGAACTTATTTTTATAAAGATTAATTTTTTACTTATTTGAAAGGCAGAGTTAGAGAGAGGTAGAGACAGAGAGAAAGGTCTTCCATCCCCAAATGGCTGCAATGGCTAAAGCTGAATCAATCTGAAGCCAGGAGCTTCTTCTGGATCTCCCATGTGGGTGCAGGGGTCCAAGACTTGGGCCATTCTTCACTACTTTCCCAGGCCATAATCAGGGAGCTGGATTGGAAGTGGAGCAGCTGGGTCTTGAACTGGCACCCATATGGGATGCTGTCACTGCAGGCCAGGGATTTAACCTGCTGTGCCACAGTGCTGGCCCCAAATTAAACTCATTTTTATAGACTTCCTAAAATATGCCAGGGACTGTGACAATATTTTTCTGAATGCTATTCAATCTACTTTCCAGAAAAAATGGGATATAAAATACTAAAATGCATTTATCAATATATATAACATATTAAATATATGTAATATATAACAAAAATACTAAGCCTTTTTTACAGGTGAGAAGATGCCTATGATCCTTTTTTTTTGAAGATTTATTTATTTATTCATTTGAAAGTCAGAGTTACACACAGAGAGGAGAGACAGTTTTTCCATCCACTGGTCCACTCTCCAATTGGCTACAATGGCTGGAGCTACGCTGATCCGAAGCCAGGAGTGTCTTCCGGGGCTCCCACACGGGGGCAGGGGCCCAAGGACTTGGGCCATCTTCCACTGCTTTCCCAGGCCATAGCAGAGAGCTGGATAGGAAGTGGAGCAGCTGGGGCTTGAAATGGGAATCAAGGCACCTTATTATGCACAAGGTACTATTAAGACCTCAATTGTGAGGCCCACGCTATGGCACACTAGGTTGATCCTTCGCCTGCGGTGCCAGCATCCCATATGGGTGCCAGTTCTATTCCTGGTTGCCTCTCTTCCAGTCCAGCTCTCTACTGTGGCCTGGGAAAGCCGTAGAGGATGGTCCAAGTCCTTGGGCCCCTGCACCCACATGGGAGATCAGGAAGAAGCAACTGGCTCCTGGATTCAGATCAGCATAGCTCTGGCTGTTGTGGCCATTTGGGGAGTGAACCAATGGAAGGAAGACTTCTCTTTGCCTCTCCCTCTCTCTGCCTCTCCCTCTCTCTGCCTCTCCCTCTCTCTGCCTCTCCCTCTCCCTGCCTCTAACTCTCCCTGCCTCTAACTCTACCTGTCAAAGTCTTTAAAAAAAAAAAGACCTGAATTGTTAGCTACAAATGAAAACAAGGTAAAAAATGTGCATTCCTCTCATGATGAATTTATAATATTGAAAGCAAATTGATTTTTATAAGATTTCTATCAAATTACTAGAGCAGGGAGCATCTAGGAAAAGCCAAAAACAATTGGAAAGGGAAATCTATATAACACACACACTTACCTTTTGCATTGTAGTTAAAGTAAACTTTTTTGATTACAAAGGGAAATTAATTTGCAATGCCAAGTTGCTACCTCAAAGAGCATAACTTCTTGAAATTCCAAATGTGGTATTTTAAAATTATTTCAGGTTAGGGTTATTTTCATCATGGAAATGTGTTATTATATTTCTTATACTTTGCAGATTTCTTCTTACAATTTTGACCTGTCTCTAGGACATAATCTTACAAAATCACCTCTAACCCTTATCTCTTGATGACTAGATACTGAGATGGGACATTGTGAACTTGATCTGACAACTTAATAAGATGTAATAAGACCTGAAATAGGGGCAGTGCCCTTTCAACTGAGAAGATCTAGATGGGTACAGAATCTTCTCAGGGGTGTGTTGAATTAAATTCCCCTTAAACTATTAAATGCCTTTTCCTATTTCAAACTAAAATGTGATCAGTTGAAATATTGGCGAGAAACGTGTCATTAGTGAAAACTCCAATGAAGACAGTTGGCTTTGGGTTTGATTTTCCTGTTTTTGCGGTTAGCTTAGCACCAGATGGTGCCCTAGTGAGTTCTGTATAAATAATACAATCATAGGGTTGAGTGATTCTCTACCAGTCAGACTCAAGCAGAAAATAGCACTTGTCTTTTCACAGAAGCTCATGTAGATTGTCTTATTGCTGAATTGTTCTTATGCAGCTCTAACCCTTAAATTGTTGTTATAGTTGGTGTTTTTTATCCAGTTTCTTTATTGGGCAGGCAAGCAGTCAAATCCTCATTCTGATCCAGAGGGAAAGGCTGCTAGATGTGAGAACCTTCAGCTAGATACATCTATCCATTGCATAAGGGAGAGGCAAATAAGCAAAATCTCCGCATTTCCTGTTTGAGAGAGAAGGGTGGCCTTAATACTTAAGAACTGGCAAACACTAGGGGCTGTGGGAACTGGTTTTGCTTCTAGAAGGAAGCCCTGTAGCAACTTCATACAGACTTTCAAGGTCTAGCTTAAGCACCAACTCTGGTCCATGATGTGCAATGATCTTTCTCTGGTTCATATGGCAGTTACAGTTTGTACCTCAGGACCTAGCTCTTGATTATATACTGTTTTATATTATACCTTCCCCCACACCTGTCCTTTTAGATATGTCTTGTCTCACCTGTGACATTGTAAGTTTCTCAAATCTATTTTCTTCCAATCTTCACTGCTGAACAGAGAATTGGCATTTAATAACTGTTAGCTTGGCAACACATATGTGGGTCACAGTTTCCATACATTGGAGCGGTTTTAATGGTCAGATTCCCATTGAATGAACGAGGTTTATATATTATGACACAAAGGAATCTAGTTTCTTATAATTGATACAGAAAATTTAAAAAACCTTCCTTGAACATCCCTTTTTCTTTGCTGTTCTGAACATTTGGCCCCTATAGTAGCAAACCACAGAAAAACTGATGTTGTGCATTGGGGGAAAAGAGGGAGAGTCACTAAGAACCTTTCTTCTTTTTGACAATTTTCTATTTTTACTTTGTAAGTGCAAATAAATACAATGTATCCAACATCCACATAGACTTGCAAGAAAATTGATGTATCCCCAATGTCTTTCTAATTCAGCTTGTGGCTCTAACTCTGTATAATTGTTTCCTATGTGTTAGATGTTTTGGGTGACCTTGAAAAAGGTCATTAGTGTATCCATGTCTGCTACTTGAACTAATGACTTACTAATTTTTCCACATGACCCTTTTCAATATATTTTATGGTCAATAGCAAAGTTCCCAAAGTGTGTGTGTGGAGTACCAGTTTTCCATAGAAAAGCAATTGGTTGTTTGGAGAAAGGTTATGTACTCTGCTTACGTTCTGGCACATCACATAGCATATTGAAGGCTCTAAGGAGTCCTGCAGTCAAAAAAATGTTTATCTTGGCATTTAGCAAACATATTTGACCCGAGGAAGGGAAATAATATTTAGTGGGTATTGTGTTGCAGGCATACATTAGCTTATCAAATCTTTATGCTAAGATTCTAAATTAGGTATTATTATCCATATTTAAAGATTAAGAATTGAGGTTCTGTTATATTAAAATGTTACAGGTTATTCTTCACTCTGCCACCAATTAACTGTATACAACCATTTTGGACAAATCAATCTTAATTTCCTTTATTGGTTAGACATGTTAAAATGATAAAGTTGGTTTAAAGATGAAATGAGTTGAATTTATAGTACTACATTTCAGCAAAAAATTCAAATAAAATTAAGATTTATGCTTTCCAGAATTAGGAGCAGGAGGGCAAACGCTAGTCGTAGGAAACAACATATTCACTCAAAACATCGAATGCTAAGTGTTAAACTTCTAAGAACAAAAGCCAGCAAACAAAATAGTTGTAGCTGTCCAGAAAGGTCATCAGAACACATTTTCATTTATAAGTATTGTGTATTTTGATAGCCAGACTATTAGATTGAGGTACTGATAAAATTGGGTTGCACAGCATTAAGACATACAGTGGTGCTGTTATGAAATTGAGACTAGGGGCTGGCACAGTGCCAGCATCTCATATGGGCACCGGTTCGAGTTCCAGCTGCTCCACTTCCGATCCAGCTCTCTGCTATGACCCGGGAAAGCATTACAGGATGACCCAAGTCCTTGGGCCCCTGCACCTGCATGGGAGACATGGAGGAAGCTCGTGGCTCCTGGCTTCAGATTGGCACAACTCCAGCCATTGTGGCCAATTGGGGAATGAACCAGCGGATGGAAGATGTCTCTCTCTCCTTCTCTGTGTAACTCTGACTTTCAAATAAACAAATCTCTTTTAAAAAATATTGAGACTAGAAGTACATTAAGGCTGCATACTAGAGCTTTGCTCATTAACTGCAACTTTCCTTGCTGCTATGGTTTTAAGCTAGAAGCTGAGTTTCATTTTTTACTTATTAAGTTGATATTGTATAACCTACTTATGGCTCTGTCTCATGCCACTGACTCTACCATATACAAGTGGTACCTCATTCCTGGGGCTCTGTTATCTCTCAACTTATCACATTCACCATGTGAAGTAAACTCATTTCTCTTTGACCTTCTACAAGCTCAGATTTTAATGACTTTGATGTAGATTCATTTCTCCCCAATTTATGAGAGCCTTTTTAAAATGTTCTGTTTGTCAGCCGGCGCCACGGCTCACTAGGCTAATCTTCCACCTGCGGCACCAGCACCCCACGTTCTAGTCCCGGTTGGGGCGCTAGATTCTGTCCCAGTTGCTCCTCTTTCAGTCGGCTCTCTGCTGTGGCCTGGGAGTGCAGTGGAGGATGGCCCAAGTGCATGGGCCCTGTACCCACATGGGAGACCAGGAGGAAGCACCTGGCTCCTGGCTTCGGATCGGCCAACCATTTGGGGGGTGAACCAATGGAAAAAGGAAGACCTTTCTCTCTGTGTCTCTCTCTCTCTAACTCTGCCTGTCATAAAATTATAAAATAAAGTGTTCGTAAATTCGATAAATAAGTAATACAATACATAATATAAACTAGTTCCTGCTCTCTGTAGGCTTATTCTACATGCCAACTTGAATGTGGAGATGAGTTTATGACAGTGGAGAAGAGGACTGCTAATTAGACATCTTCCTTGCAAAATTGTGAACTGATTTTCTTGTTACCAAGTTGAACTGAATCCCGTTTTCAATCTAGAAGTAATTACCTAGGCAGTGCACAATTGAACTGAGGCAGCCTGCATTTTGCATTCTGCATCCCTGAACTGTCATTAGCTGATGTCATAAATATTGATATATAGTATAATACTCCACCAAGTTTATTAAAAGAATAATTTAGAAGTCTATAGTGGTTTTATCATCCAGGGTTCTACCATTCTCAGAAGTGCGATGAGTGTTTCCGTGGCTTTCCTAGATTTTGTATTTATGAGTTGTTTATGGCTCTGACATTATTTTATGCCAGAATTCATTAACCTTTAAAAAGTTTCCGATATGGTAAGACACTATTGTCACCTCTGGTTTTCAGACACACAGAATGCATCCTAAAGGGAGGAGATGGAACTGATAGCATTCAGATTTGCTGGAAGCGACTTTGTTTGGCCACTTGGTCTCTGAGGTATAGTGCTGGCTGAAGTGGAGAGGGCAGAACTGCTTCTGATGTGATGACATTCTGATTCCTTTGTTACAGCCCCAAATTACAAGCTTCATTCTCTGATAACTGTGATTCCATGAGAGGTGTGTATCCATCTCTCTACAATAAAGGCTAGAACGTAAATAATGTCACTATTTAAAGAATGGTTTCAATATATAAGAAAGGGTAATTGCTACAGAATTTGTGCATAGCCTAAATGAGCTTATACGCTGACAAAAGCATTCCTCTAACGGCAACTCCATGGGTAGATTAATGCTTCTGTCTGGGTTCCACTCAACAGAGCTTAGGGGGCTAAATCAGAGATTATAAAAAAACAGAAAGAAAAACCTCCTCCACTCTTTTCAAAACTCTTTGCTCTTTCTGCAGCTTGAAAGGTGAAGCAACTATCAGAAGTACTTCTTAACATTTACTAAATAGTGAGCCTTCTGGTGTTAAGTAGTGCATTAGGGAGGACTGAGGGTGACAGTGGAGCTATTTTAATATTGATTCTGGTCTGAAATAAATGTGTATGTCCTTGAAATAATTTGTTGGTGGTTGTTCATTCATTATTTTCTTTATATATTTAATGGGAAGTCGTTTGATCTCCTTTACGTTCTGGATGGGATAATTAGCCATTTTGTAAATCAATACAGTGCAGTATTTCATCTGGATAAATTAATTTATAGTCTTGCATTGAAATGTAATTAAAATGTTGTTGCAACTAGTTTTAGTCCCTAATCAGCAATTGCTGTTACTCTGTACATGAATTGGTTGGTAAATTTCATTATCTTGTTTTCCTGGGCAAAAGATAGTGTTTAATAACAGTCTCTGATCCACAGGGCTACAGACCAAATCCTTTGCTTCAGTTCACTGAGCTGAAGTTATTCATACCCCGTTTTTCGGATAAAGGGATGAAGATACTTCATTTTGCTTGGATGATATTGGTTTTTCTTTTGAAAAAACAGATTTATTTAAATACAGAGAGATAGAGACGTCTTCGATCTGCTGGTTCACTCCCCAAAAGACGGCAACAGCCAGAGCTGGGGTAGGCCTAAGATAGGAGCCTGGAACTCCATTTGGGTCTCCTACATGGGTACTTGAACCATTTTCTCCTGCTTTCCCAGGTGCATCAGCAGTGTACTCATTGGAAGCAGAACAGCCAGGACTTGAACCTATGCTCATATGAAATGCTGGCATCATGGATGGTGGTCTAACCACCTGCGCCACAATGACAGACTTGTTTTTATTTTCTTGGTATTGCCTTTTAGTTTAACAATTCCTACCTTATTGACATAAAAAGAAATAAGACATTTTATGGTAGCAATCTAAACCAATGTTAATTGTGCTCTTCCTACCAAATACAATTGCAGTAGATCCATCAGTTTGTCTGTCAATGCTATTTAAAAGTAAATCTAAGCATTGAACCTTATATATTTAGTCTGTCACTCAACGAATATTGTTTGCCTACATGGTTCAATGTACTGAGCTAAAGAGGCCTTGTGGTATTGTCTGAGGACATAGTAAGACAGAAACCACTTGAAAATAGACTGACATTAAAAATATATTTTTTAGAAGCTGGCTAAACTCATGACAATATTTATCAGTAACTGAAGTGTGCTTTCACAATGATAACAGTAACTAATTGTGATGATAGCAGCATATTTGCTGAATTACTGATTTTATTGGAAATTTAAATTGCTTGACTGGTAGCCCTTTAAAAAACACTGACAGACTTTTCTATAATGGTCGGTGCAGTCATGTGATTCATATTGCTAAGCTCTTTTCCTGGGAAGCACATTAGCTCAGGATCAAAATAAGAAATACTGCACTATATTTGTGTCACAGTCCTCGGTTCTAACACATTTAGTAAACTAAATTGAAGGAATTAAAAGTCAGTGAGACTTTGGGTGGTGAGAAGGCCATTTAGAATTTTTGGTAACAGCACTTTGCACTTTATCTGAGATTTAATAAAATGATTTGTGTTGCTTTACAAAATTGCTTGAATTTGTAGAGATGAGGTTGTGTGACTGTTTCTCTCTCTCTCTCTCTCTCTCTAGATAATATGTATTTATTAAAGCAAAATAAAATTGCATTGGGTGTTTGGACTATATCAAGCTAATTTTTAATATATCAAACTAATTTTAATGAATTTATGTCTAAATCAAAGTCTACTTTCCTGATTGGTTAGGGGATAGGCCAGCAAAATACTCTGGAGCATTAGATAGTTTACAATATCCTAAAGTGGGTAAAAAGCAGACAACATTTTCTTTCTTTTTTTTTTTTTTTTTGCTTTCAAACTTTTATTTAATGAGTATAAATTTCCAAAGTACAGCTTATGGATTACAATGGCTTCCCCCCCATAACGTCCCTCCCACACGCAACCCTCCCCTTTCCCACTCCCTCTCCCCTTCCATTCACATCAAGATTCATTTTCGATTCTCTTTATATACAGAAGATCAGTTTAGCATACATTAAGTAAAGATTTCAACAGTTTGCTCCCACACAGAAACATAAAGTGAAAAATACTGTTTGAGTACTAGTTATAGCATTAAATCTCAATGTACAGCACACTAAGGACAAAGATCCTACATGAGGAGTAAGTGCACAGTGACTCCTGTTGTTGACTTAACAAATTGACACTCTGGTTTATGGCCTCAGTAATCACCCTAGGCTCTTGTCATGAGCTGCCAAGGCTATGGAAGCCCCCTGAAACATTTTCTAACATAAACTTGATCTTAATGGCCAGGTAAAAACTATCACTCCATACTAGAAATCTCATCTTCAGTGGGTAAAACCCTATAAGTAGCCAGGTTTCTTTTTTTTTTAACTTTTATTTAATGAATATAAATTTCCAAAGTACAGCTTATGGATTACAATGGCTTCCCCCCCCCATAACGTCCCTCCAACCCGCAACCCTCCCCTTTCCCACTCCCTCTCCCCTTCCATTCACATCAAGATTCATTTTCAATTCTCTTTATATACAGAAGATCAGTTGAGCATACATTAAGTAAAGATTTCAGCAGTTTGCTCCCACACAGAAACATAAAGTGAAAAATACTGTTTGAGTACTAGTTATAGCATTAGATCTCAATGTACAGCACACTAAGGACAAAGATCCTACATGAGGAGTAAGTGCACAGTGACTCCTGTTGTTGACTTAACAAATTGACACTCTTGTTTATGGCATCAGTAATCACCCTAGGTTCTTGTCATGAGTTGCCAAGGTTGTCATGAGTAGCCAGGTTTCTAACAGGATGATAAGGTGATGGTGGCTGGGGAGTCAATGTCAGACAGCGCTTGGGGCCTCACCGCTCACCTTACACTCATATTTGAAAGTTACCTACCTATCTGGTTATATAGCAACTGAGCACATACACAACAGGGTGCTACTCTTTGACTGTCTTTTCTTAGTAAGTTCTCATTTACATAATGATATCCCTAACATCTTTTCACCAAAGACTAAAAGAGTGGGAAAAAACAGCCCTTTGAACAATTATACTCGTTAGAGGAACTTATTTTTCCCGTTGCTCTGCTACTACTTTGGTAATTCTCTAAAAATTCTGTTCCAGAAGTCATAGGAAATTGGAGTATTTTTTTTTTGCTAGATCTAAGTAATCAAGTATTACATACTTTTAAGGTAGGATGAAACTTCATTGTAATTGAGGCTGACATCTCATGTTTATATGTCCTATATTTTTAAGAAGTGTCCCACTTACAGAGAACTCATTGCTGTCTGAGAGAACCATTATTCAGTGTTTCCTCAAGGGAGTTCCCTTTAACACAAATCTTGAACTACTCTACAAAAAAAGTTCCATGGTCACCTTTTTAAGAAGATTTTATTTATTTGAGAGGTAAGAGTTACAGACAGTGAGAGGGAGAGACAAAGAAAAAGGTCTTCTATCTACTGGTTCATTCCCCAAATGGCTGCAACAGCCAGTGCTAAGCCAACCTGAATCCAGGAGCTTCTTCCAGGTCTCCCATGTGCAGGAGCCCAAGGACTTGGGCCATCTTCTGCTTTCCCAGGCCATAGCAGAAAGCTGGATCAGAAGTGGGGCAGCCAGGACTCGAACCGGCGCCCATATGGGATGCCAAAACTGAAGGCAGAGTATTAACCAGTGCCACAGAGCCAGCCCCAACATTTCTTTAAGATCCTTTTATTTATTTATCTTAAAGCAGAGTGACACAGAAAGAGGGTGTGACCTATACCAAGTGGCTGCAGCATCTAGGACTGGGCCAGGCTGAAGCCAGAAATAAGAAACTCCATCTTCATCTCCTACATGGGTGGCAGGGGGCCAGGTACTTGGGCCATCATTGGCTGCCTTCCCAGGCACAGAAGCAGGAAACTGGATCAGAAGCAGATCAAGTTGGGAGTCAAACCCATGCTTGGATATGTGACATTAGCGTTGCAGGCAGTGGCTTAACTCACTATGCCACAATGCCAGCTGGATGGTCACTATAGGCTATGAGCCTTCCTGTAGAAATGTAACCCATTTAAATTAAATGGGAGTCCCCCCCCGAAACTGATTTGGTCATGAAAATTCACTCATATTACATATTTGAATATCTCATTACAGAGACAGCGATTCATTGTTTTTGCAGATACTACATATTTATTAAAGAAACACAATTACATTTTTAGACTATCAACTATAGTTTGACTCTATAGTTTCATTCTTTAGTACAACTCACTATTTAGTCTTCATGTTTATTGCTTTATTTTTGAACTTAAATATTGATCTATTTTATTTTTTTTGTTTTGTCTTGTTGGATCCATCCCACTACTCAAACTAGCCATTTTGGATCCTGGCTATGTCATCTTTAATATTCATCAGCTGTCTGAGACATGGGCTATTCACCCATGTTGTGTGAATGCCTTGTACATTTATTCAAGTTATTGCCTAGAGATGAATAAGTGGTAAGGTTTGTATCATTCTATTACCTATCACCCAGTAGCTCTGATAGTTAATCTCCCTAACACATTCCTCAGAAGGCAACTTCCAATAGCCCATTGTGGTTTGCAAACCTTTTGAGAGGGAAATCATCTTTTCCTATTTTTAGCTCCCCATATTTTTCCACAGAAAAACGGTTAATAATAGGATTTACAAATATAGTGATTTACCAACTCATTATAAAACTAATGCCAGCTCTTTTGAAGAAACAATATTGGTCAAAATGCTGATTGATATCTTTGCTGAAAATATTTTTGGGATGTCTTACAACACCCATGATGTCTTTCTGAGCCTATATAATTCAGTTTGTGTAGTTTCAGTAAATTTGAATTATAAATTTCTGTGTGAAGGGATAGTCATGCAAAATTACATATACTAATTACAATAGCTTGAAAATAAGATACTCTTGAACGTGTGGGAGGTAAAGCTTTCAAATGAAGCATTAAAATATTTTCATTTAAATATCAGTTTGTTAAAAGATATATAAATTTTTCCTACAACTTCAGGTTTGGAGTGGTCCATTGTTAATTTCTACACAAAGCCAACAGAAACACCTCAATGTGTTGTCCCAATTTACTTCCAACATCCTATTTTTAATGTAGTTTATTTATATAAATATATACTTAAAGCTTTAGACCCAACTATTTATTCCTACTAAATTGAATCTTGGAGAAAAATTCTTGCTTTGTTTGCAAATCACTAAGATAGCATTATTGAGACTAAAATCAGCACTCTGATATGGAATGCTGGTATAGCAGGTGGCAGCTTAAACCCTTGTATCATGAAATCCGCCCCCCCCCAACCAAAGTTTGACAGTCAATCCTGTAAGGACAAAGGTGAAAAGATTGACAAATAACACGAGTTTTCTAAAGAGGCAGCTTCAGGGAAAACATGCTGTAGGTGCTATCAGATAGTCATCAGAGTCTCTGGGATACTTATATAAATTTTCTGTACAAGTTGGCCCTGCTGGGATGACAGGAGTTTGAATTTAGACTCCATTCACTGTGGACTGTTCTTTCTTGTTCTCCCTGAAGGTGACACCTTCTGGTAACTATGCCAGTGCTACATGAAGAGTTCAGACCTGACCCTCAATCTCTATTGGGCCTTGGACTCTACTCTCGTGTGCTTCCTGGTTGTACTTGGAGTGGATAAGATGCTTTAATTGAGACCTTTCCCTGGGATAGGAGCTAAGAAAGGATAGAGTCTGGTCCCTTCTAGAACATTTAATCGTAATTCCATAATATTTCTAAAAATGATGCAAGGATTACCTCCACTGTAAAGAACTGTATTTTTGCAGAGAGAAAGCCCAGGTTTTTAATCCTAATTCCAATATTTACTGACTTTGTGACCTTGGTTAAGTTAATGGAAAATGTACAATGTATAAATAAATCAGGTTGACTCTAACATTTAAATACTCATGTACTATAAATGTTATTAAATTTCAATGAAATTTAGTATATGAGTAGACTGAAATGAATGATTTATGAGACAAAGGAATGACTCTCTGCTATTTTAAAGCAAAATAATCAGCCGACCTACAATATTTACCTTAAGTAAAAATCACCTCTGGTGCATGTTGACTGATGGAATATATGTATGATTCTTGCACTTGTGTGAATTTGGGGATTTGGAGAACCATTTCTTACATAATGACTGCCTCTGGGACTTAGGGGAAGTCACTCTCCATGCTGTAACCTTGTCCATTGGGGTTTGAGCTGCAAAGGGGAGATGCCTCATACGACCACATTTTGAATATCTTTTGGGAAATCAGATGACAGAAATCAAATGATGCTATATTCATTGTGCTATCCTTACAATCACATTTAGAAATTGATAGATGGCCTACAGGACTGCTATTCTGTTAACGAAGTTTGTTCCATTTAGTTTCCCAAGTAGATACAGTACTGGAGAGAAAAGGCCATTGCATTAGGATCTACTTATCAGCAGTATCCCAAGCTTGTTATTCACAACAGGAATGGAAAGAGCCACTGGAGGTTTTAGGCAGGTTTTGGTGTTAGAATATGTAGTACATTAATGGTTTCTGTAGTGGCTAGCGAGGCATAAGCCATTAAATAAGAATCCTAAAATGTAGCTGTGTCCCAAGAATAAATAACTATAAAATCAAGTTCCAATAATACCCCTGTAGTTCTTATGAGCTCTGGGATTATGGGAAGAAGCTCTCTGGAAAATAATTTCCTTTCATTGTGAATACTTTTAGTAAACAACATGGAAACAGGGAAATTTTTGTATTTGCTAGTCATTTTTATAACTTGATCTGTGATTCACATATTTAGTTACTTGTTTTCTGCTGAGACTTATGTCAGAATCCATATTAATGTATCAATTTTCTGGTTGAAAAATTGCTTCTCAAATACTTTACTTCCATATTAGACCACAGAATTAAACTTCACTCAAATTGTTCCTAGCATCACATTCCTTGATATCACATCTGCTACTGAGTTTTACTTCTTTAAATAATTTTCATATGATTTCCTTTAATGTGTCATTGAGTTTTTTTATTTCCATGAATGACATTTTTGGAAGTAACATAAAATTTGTTCCTTGTTTGGCTACTATAAAATCTACAAAGCTTTAATTGAAGAGAATTGTCAGGAAGTGTGGGGAGCAATCCGGACTGGACTAAGTTACTGGAATTAAGACTTATTCTATGCATCTGCTCTCCCACAATATGGCGCTGGGAGAGAAGTAAACAGCTTCCGCACAGCTGCCTCCAGTTCAACCAATTAACTGTAGGACTTGCTCCTGATTGGAGAGCAGCGTACTCGGCGTGTGGGCAGCCGAGTTGGGATTGGCGGAGGAGGACTATAAAGGAGGAGAGAGACGGCATGCACCAGGAACATCTAAGGGGAACATCTAGCTGAAGGAACACCTGTGCAGCCCCTGAGAGACCCGGCCGGTGGTGTGCCACTCCCCTGCGGAAGTGGGGAATGTGGCCAGGGGGAACTGCCCTTCCACGGAGGTGGAAGGGATAGTAGCCAACCCGGGAAGAACCAGCAGCAAACCCGGGGAGGGCCGAGCAGACGAAAGAACAGCGCAGGGTCCTGTGTCGTTCCTCCACGAAGAGGGGGAGCGACATAATGGTGCCGTGACTCGGATAGGAAACCTAGGACGGATAGGAAACTTAGGAGGGAAGAAACGGGAAGAACTGGGAAAATACCGGAGAGAGAGACTAGCAAACAGCCTAGGGAAAAGCCGGACGGAAAGGGTGCCGGAAGAAGCTATTGAAAGCCTAGGCATAGACTCAGATACGGACTACGGGGGGAAGCTGGGAGAAATCTCTAAGGTCGAAAGCGAAAGTGAAAGCTAGAACAAACAGACTCGGATACGGACTGTGGGGAGAGGCCAGGAGAAATGAGGGAGGAATATTGTTGGAAGAAAACTTAGGGAAACATACCGGGTAGAGAAAAATGTTAGGGAAATTGAAACCGTGGGGGGCAGGCCAAGGCGGACACGAAAGCCACTTTGGGGTTCTCAAGTTAGCCCGGGAATAGGGGGCGAAAAGTTGAAACCAGAAGCTGAAACGTAAGCCAGATTGGGATCCGTCTGATTAGCCCGGGGAGCAAAGGACGGGAAGCCAAACCGTGGGGCGGAGACGTAAGCTGGGTTGAATTCGCCAGGCTAGCCCGGGGAACTTAGATTGAATGCTAGTGGCGGACACGTAAGCTACGCTGTGTTACTCGCGGAAGCCGCCGCGTGCAGAGAGAGCACGGGGCGTGAATAGATAGGGAACGGGGCTGGCGCGAGGCCGTGGTGCAGACGCGAAGGGCGTGGAGACCGCGGAGCGCGCGAAGCCAAGCCGCGCAAAGCCGGGAAGCTGCGCAGATGAAAGAGGCGCGGGCTGAAGCGGCTCAGCCGGGAAGCCGCCGAGAAGTAGCCTCGGGGCGGGCAGCGGGAAGCTGCGGGGATAAGAGAAACAGAAGTTTGGAAGTGGAGTGAGAGAAATGGGAATGTTGGCAGACAGAAGTAAAATGGGAGAAATAGGAATGCCCGGAGATAGAGAAATAGAGAAATAGAAAGGCCTCCCTACAATACCACAATTAGAAGGCTTGGATTCGGTCTGCCCGATTAGTGAGGCGATGAGCACCTGGGCGGCTAGCAGCTTATGCGCCGCAGGTCACCGAAGACAGGCACGAATTAACATCAGTAAGGCCTCCCCACAAAAAGGCAATGAGAAGGCTTGGATTCGGTTTGCCTGATAGGGCTTGTAAGCCCCTGCAGGCTCGACCAGAGCATGCGCTGCAGGGCACCGAACACAGGCACGCATCAGCGCCTAAAAACCTCCTCACAACATGGCGAAGAGAGGACCCGGATTCGGTTTGCCTGATTGATAGGACTTTTAAGAGCCTGTGGCAACTCTAGCAAGTAGAGCAGAGTGTGTGCCGCGGGACACCGAAGACAGGCGCGTATCAACGCCAAAAATAAAAAGAAAGGGGGATCTGTGGGGAGCAATCCGGACTGGACTAAGTTACTGGAATTAAGACTTATTCTATGCATCTGCTCTCCCACAATATGGCGCTGGGAGAGAAGTAAACAGCTTCCGCACAGCTGCCTCCAGTTCAACCAATTAACTGTAGGACTTGCTCCTGATTGGAGAGCAGCGTACTCGGCGTGTGGGCAGCCGAGTTGGGATTGGCGGAGGAGGACTATAAAGGAGGAGAGAGACGGCATGCACCAGGAACATCTAAGGGGAACATCTAGCTGAAGGAACACCTGTGCAGCCCCCGAGAGACCCGGCCGGTGGTGTGCCACTCCCCTGCGGAAGTGGGGAATGTGGCCAGGGGGAACTGCCCTTCCACGGAGGTGGAAGGGATAGTAGCCAACCCGGGAAGAACCAGCAGCAAACCCGGGGAGGGCCGAGCAGACGAAAGAACAGCGCAGGGTCCTGTGTCGTTCCTCC
This sequence comes from Oryctolagus cuniculus, assembly GCF_964237555.1. NCBI lineage: Eukaryota > Metazoa > Chordata > Mammalia > Lagomorpha > Leporidae > Oryctolagus > Oryctolagus cuniculus. The sequence goes on along the minus strand of NC_091453.1, from coordinate 102,906,157 downwards.
ACGAAGAGGGGGAGCGACAAGGAAGAATAATCTTCTAATAAATAAAACACAACAAAGTTCACCGTGACATTTTTTCCTTCCCTCTTAAAATGTTCTATTTATTTTCATCTACTTGAAAGGCAGAGTGGTAGAGAGAGACTGGCACCAGACAGAGACAAATCTTCCATCTACCGATTCATTCCACAAATGCCTACAACAGTAAGGGCTGAGCAAGGCTGAAGCCAGGAGCCTAGAACTCCATCCAGATCTCCCATGCGGGTGGCAAGGGCCCACGTATTTGAACCATCTGCTGCCTTCCAGGGTATGCATTACTAGGAAGCTGGATTAGAAGCCGAGTAGTCAGGACTGGAAACAACACTCCAGTATGGGATGTAGACATCTCAAGCCAGGACTTTTCTTATTGTGCCACAATGCCTGCCCCTCACTTCGTTTTCTTGATTGAATGTTTTCCTTCTCTTGTGATACTTAAATTGACAAGCTACTTAAGCAGGTAATGTTTTATATAGCTTGAATCATTATATTTTAAAGAGCTTCACATTGATATGATCCTTAATTAAAATTTTATATACAAGGGTGGGGCGTAATTACAGAAGTTGGTAGAGACTATTTTCAAATTATTTTCTGCTTTCATGAGATTATCTTTCTGTTCAAAACATCATATTGGCAGATAGTGGTATAAATTTACCCCAAACATAAAAAATAGTTCTAACCATCCGTTGTTCTAAATACCACACAAAACCACACTTTTCTCCCCTTAAAAATACTACTTGTAGTTTAAATTATACACTGATGTTACATGCAAAGGAAATATTTTCTCATCTGCTTCATTTCAATTTAGGTCTTTGATTCCCTGGCCCATAGATTTAGATCTTATAAGTCTGTATTGTGAATGCACACTCGACTTATTCTGCTAAACCCTAAATGGCTTTTTTTTTAGTTTTATGTTTACTGGGGCTAGGGTTCTGATCACCTGCCTTTATGTTCTCCCATGGATAAATTCTGACTTCCTGATATCGTTTGCTTAACACACTCAACCATCCAAGTTTTCTATTAGTTGACTACAACAACTGAAGTTGTACAAACTAGGCTGATCCCTCAGCACTTTTTTTATGAGACAATATTTGTATTCTTCTGATGTGGGTTCCTTTCCCATTCCACCTAATATCTACCTCTTGCCATGTCTTCCTCCTTCACAGTAGGTGATTGGACCTTCTAGCTTCAACAGAATGGAAGTCATTGACCATGAACTCTGTTTTCCTCAGTTCTATCATCAGAACATTGTCAGTCATTTTTCCCTCTTGTCTGAGTAACAAGCCTGTTTTGCTAATCTTTTTCACTTGTTCCTTTTCTTTCTACTTTCTTTTTGCAAATTCCTCACCTCCAGCCATCATAATCTGTCATCATTTGACTGTCATTGTCCTCATTCTTTTCCCCAGCCTACCAATCTGTTCTCCAAAAGGTAACCAAAGTTATTCCACATTCCAATCACATTACTCCTCTGCTTACAAGTCTTCATTTCTCACAGTTTAAAACCTAAAATACTTAACATAATGAAGTTCTTCCTAATCTGTCATGCTACAATCTCAATTTACATCATTCTACTTGATGTCATCAGTCACATTTTCCTAGTTATACCATGTCCTATTATGTCTTCATTTTGTTCATGCAGCTACCTTTGTTCTCTTTACCTAGAATATGTTACCACATTCTGGACATATTGTGCTCCTACTCATACTGCAAGAATAGTTGAATATTACCTCTATGTGAAGCCTTTTCTGATCTACTGGTAGGCAGCATTACTTCCTATGTATTTCCATAATCCTCTTTACATGATTTTATTATAGCCTCTGAACATTGCTTTACAGTTATCCATTTGTGTGACTTTTTGTCATTTCTAGACTTCTGATCATGGAGTCCTCATCATTTTTTGTCCCTCAAACTTCTAGCATTGTGCCTGACATATAGTGGACACTCCATACCTGTTATTGAATAAGAAAATGGAAGAATGACAAGTAAGCAGCATGGGTTTTATTTGAGTAGAAAACTAATGGAATCAAAGAGGATGATGTCATGGGTAGTGCAGAGATAAACTCATGCTCTAGCTGAAGCTTTTGTGTGGTGATGGGGCAGTGGAGGCTGGGATATAAAGGGAAGCAAGAAGATTAGTGACAATGATGGGACATGACACACATGCACGCACACACACATACATAGGGGGTGGGAGGGAATCCTAGATTTTTTTGTCTGATCCTCTTAAGTATAAATATAATAAGTTAGTATAAATACTTTCCCAAAGGGCAATGTTCACCATTTGACTATGTTCTGACTTTCTTTCCCTATGTTCTCAATGGCAGAGCATCAGAGAGAGGATGATTGAATTTACTGCCCTTCTCAACTATACCTTTAGTCTTCTCCTGCTTGCTTGGTCCTATTAGCCACTGAAAAGCAGGGTGTGCACTTAAATTATGAGCCTTTAAACCAAATGTGTTGAAAGATTGCCCCACTTATTCATAAATTGAACAATTAGATTATATATACCTACTATGTGCCAAGCCACACAGTACTTAGACATATGTTTATCATACCTGCAGGGGATAATACGTTCTTATATATCAACTGAAATGTAATACACCTTCTGATTTTTAACTTTAAGCATTTTTTGGAGGTTAGTTAGCAGACATGTATAATAGTAAATAAAGTTAGGAGTTCCTAATCAATAATCTTAAACACAGCAATCTTAAAACTAGGTTATAAGTTATTACTGAAAATTCTTACAAAATGGAATCTTGCAAAATAGTTGGCCTTATCAGCCAATTTCAGGAAACCATAACACAAGTATCCTTGACCATGAGTATAACCCTGAAAATTCATGAACTCTCTCTGTAGATATTTATAAGACATGAGTACCCCACTAAAATGTTAGACATCATAAACTTAGAACGGTTGATGTTCCTGTACTCTTTTGAGCTCTAAGATCCTATGGTTAGAATCCATGCTTTGTATCACACATTCTAAGACAAACCTCTATTCATTTCTCTGGTTACCTCTTGACATCCCATTTAGGAAAGCAAACTTAAGTAAGTGATATATGGTTTAATTTGGAATATGGTGAGTTCTACTTATATCATTGGTGATAAGAGAACTGTAAGTTACATCAATATTTTATTGTACATAGGTATTTTTGAAGCAGTGATTTCAATTGAAATTATGTTTCCTATTGTAATGAGCTAGGTTATGATATTTACATAAGATGGACTTGATATTAGGAAAGGCTTCTCTGGTATATCTGTTCATACATTTTCCTCCAAGAATATAATTTCTCACCTTTCTTCACTATAACACCTAATTTTTCTGACCATCTATTTTTAAATGAACTCTTAATATAGTGAATCTGTTTATAAACCAATTTTAGGTTTGCAGATAAATTAAGAAGAGAGTATAGAGATTTGCCATGCACCTTTCCAGTTTCCCTTACTATTAAATCTTACATTATTATGGTTTATTTGTCAATTTATGAAACAGTATTGATACATAATTTTTAATAGATTTGAGAGGCAGAGTTAGGGAGAGGGAGATTTTCCATCAGCTGATTCACTCCCCAAATGGCCACAATAGCCAGAAGCTTGGAACTCCATCTGGGTGTCTCATGGGGGTGACAGAGGCCCAAGTACTTGGGCCATCATCAGCTGTTTTCCTAATCATATTAGCAGGGAGCTGAATTGGAAGTAGAGCAATTGGTACTTAAACCTATGCCATATGAGATGCTGGCATCACAAGCAGAGGTTTAACACACTGTGCCATAATGTTGGGCTTAATACATAATTATTAGATGAAGTCCATAGTTTATCCAAATTTCCTTAGTTTTTACATGATATCAATTTTCTGCTTCAGGATCTCATCTAGGATATCATATTAGAGAGTAGTCATGTTTTCTTCAGCTATTCTTAGCTGTGACAGTTTCTGTGATTATTGTTTTTGATGACTGGGATAATTTTGGAGTTCTGGGCAGGCATTTTGTAGAATGCCCTGTAGGAAATCATCTCAGGTTTTTCTTATGATTACACTAACATTTAATTTTTTGGGAGGAAGACCACAGAGACATGTGAAATACTGTTTTATTTCACATTACTTCAAGGGTGGATATTAGCACCATGACTTTTCACTGTTGATGATTTTGGTTTACCTGGCTGAGATGGTATCTCTTAGATGTCTACAATGTAAATTTACTCCCTCCACACCCTCCCTGTACCTGCCAGTTTTCATTATTGTACACTTTGGTAGGAAGTCATAATGTGTAGCCCACACATGTGGGGAGCAACTCGGACTAGACTAAGTTACTGGAATTAAGACTTATTCTGTGCATCTGCTCTCCCACAATATGGCGCTGGGAGAGGAGTAAACAACTTTTACACAGCTGCCTCCAGTTCGACCAATAACCTGCAGGAGCTGATCCTGCTCCTGATTGGAGGAGAGCAGCGTACTCGGCGTGTGGGCAGCAGAGTTGGGATTGGTGGAAGAGGACTATAAAGGAGGAGAGAGACAACATGCACCAGGAACATCTAAAGGGAACATCTAAGGGGAACATCCGAATAACATCTGAGCAGCCCCCGAGAGAGCCGGCTGGCGGTGTGCTGCTCCCCCGCGGAAGTGGGGAAAGTGGCAGGGGGAGCCGCCCTTCCACGGAGGTGGAAGGATCGGCAGCCAACCCAGGAAGGACCAGCAGCAAACCCGGGAAGGGCCGAGCAGACAAAAGAACAGCGCAGGGTCCTGTGTCGTTCCTCCGCGAAGAGGGGGAGCGACACACACATAATGAGAAAGTGTTATACTCCACCTCTTTGAGGGAAGAGTATTAATATATATTATTTGGGCCGGCGCCGCAGCTCACTAGGCTAATCTTCCACCTTGTGGTGCCGGCACACCGCGTTCTAGTCCCGGTCGGGGCGCCGGATTCTGTCCCAGTTGCCCCTCTTCCAGGCCAGCTCTCTGCTGTGGCCAGGGAGTGCAGTGGAGGATGGCCCAAGTGCTTGGGCCCTGCACCCCATGGGAGACCAGGAGAAGCACCTGGCTCCTGCCATCGGATCAGCGCGGTGCGCCAGCCGCAGCGCGCAGGCCGCGGTGGCCATTGGAGGGTGAACCAATGGCAAAAGGAAGACCTTTCTCTCTGTCTCTGTCTCTCTCTCACTGTCCACTCTGCCTGTCAAAAAAAAAAAAAGTGTTCCAACTTTTGGCCATTGGGAGCTCTCTATTTTTGTTCTTGTGTTCCTTGAAAATACCTTCATCTATGTTTTGTGGTTTCATTTGAGTATTTACTTACTTTTTGTTAGAACAGGATGCTCCAGGCTTAATTTGTATATTCACCTCTTTGCCTTTTAATCTCAGTTGTACTCATAGAAGCTGCTAGAAGATCACAGGCAACCAGATAAAGCTGATTAATGGCTGAGAAATGTAGTGTGACCTCATGCCTTAGATAGTCTCTCATCTATGACTTCAGATTGTAGTTAACAAGAATTCTTATGCTGTATATTGATTGCCCTCAAAATTTAACTTTTATCTATATTAGAAACCTCAATCCTGAGGCTAATGACTTTTATAAATTTACAAAGGCTTCAGTGGATTTTTATATTCACTAAATGAACATGAGTCTTTAGAAGAAAGTAGCTGTTTTGATAGTATAAGCAGTAGTTATAATTAATGAGGAGTTCGAAGAGAACTATAGATATTTTAGAAATATCATATCCTTAATATTGAAAATATGACTTATTGTTAAATAATTAAAGTTTTATAGATATCCTTTTTTAATAGCTTTGATTTTTTTTGATAGAATGACTTTATTCTCAATTTTTCATGATCACAAGAAATGCTACAAGGACACTATTGCATACATCTCTGCACATACATTCAAGAGTTCCTTTAGGTTCCTCGTAAGTGGAACTTCTGGGTCCTTGGGTAAAGAGGTTGTGTCTTCACTTTGATAGAACACCAGTATAGATCAATCGTTCTCAAATGAGCTACATTAATATATTGCCTTACGACTTCTGTCTTGTTTCTCCACATCCCAACTCATACTTCAACTTATCAGACTTTTAATGATTCACCAATGTGTTTGGCAGAAATAATGCCTCAATTTGTTTTCCCTTGGTTCTAGGGAGATCAAACAGTTTCATATGCTTTTTAGCCAAGCTGATTTCATTTTTAGTGAATTATTTGATCATATGCTTATAAACTTTCTCAAGGTTTTTTTGTTTCTTTAAACGTTTGTAGGAATTCTTGATATAGATACAAGCACTTTTTCTTTTTTTTTTTACTTTTATTTAATGAATATAAATTTCCAAAGTACAGCTTATGGATTACAATGGCTTCCCCCCCATAACGTCCCTCCCACACGCAAACTTTTTTTTCTAAGATTTATTTATTTATTTGAAGGTCAGAGTTAGAGAGGAGAGGCAGAGAGAGAGAGAGGTCTTCCTTCTGTTGGTTCACTCCCCAGATGGCCGCAACGGCCAGAACTGCACTGATCCGAAGCCAGGAGCCAGGAGCTTCTTCCAGGTCTCCCACGCAGGTGCAGGGGCCCAAGGACTTGGGCCATCTTCTACTGCTTTCCCAGGCCATAGCAGAGAGCTGGGTTGGAAGAAGAGCAGCTGGGACTAGAACCGGTGCCCATATGGGATGCTGGCGCTTTAGGTCAGGGCATTAACCCACTGCACCACAGCGCTGGCCCCCTAGATTATATCCTAATAGTAACTTCAAGTAAAAGACAGGGGATATTGAATATAATAAATGAGACAATTACGTTTTTTAAATATTTATTTATTCATTTATTTATTTAAAAGAGAGAGGTAGAGACAGAAAGGTCTTCCATCCACTGGTTTACTCCCCAGATGGCTGCAACAGCTGGAGCTGTGCTGATCTGAAGTCAGGAGCCAGGAGCTTCTTCCCGGTTTCCCATGTGGGTGCAGGATCCCAAGGATTTGGGCCATCTTCCGCTTTCCCAGGCCATAGCAGAGAGCTGGATCAGAAGAGGAGCAGCCGGGACTTGAATTGGCACCCATATGGGATGCCAGCGCTTCAGACCAGGGCCTTAACCCACTGCGCCACAGCGCCGGCCCGAAGACAATGATTTTAAAGGAGAAAAACTTTTCAATTAACATTGTCTATATATACAAATATTTTGTTATTTATACTTAAATGACATTAGAGGTATGCCTGGTATTTCAATCTTTCTTAAGGTCTGTCAGTATTTTCATTAGAAACCTACTTTTCAAGGGCATATAACATCTCCTCTAAAATTTCATTTGGGATTTAAACTTGCCAAACAAAATTGCAGACTGAAAATTTCTGTAAAATTTAATCAGAATCATTGTTTTTGTCCCAGTGTTTTGAGTTGTGTGATAGCTACTTTCTTTCTTCCTGTGTCTTGATAAATGTTTTCTCTCTCATCTGAGAAAGATTACTGTTGAATAAGGACATGGCCTTAAATTCTGAGTTTGATGGGTGATGTGCAATATCATAACTCTTTGATTCCGCAGCAGGCAACTCCAGTAGAGAATGTTTCCTAAATGACAATAAGTGATTCTTTTTCTTTTTTAAAGGTTTATTGATGTAGTTCCTATGGATTATGCTATACTTCTCTATTGATGTGCCAGTAGCAATCAGTTAGAAATTGTAAAAAGAACTTAATATTTAAAACATAAATATCTTTACATTCTGGAAACAACTTTAATAAGGAAAACATAAGGCTTACATTTTTTTAAAGCTACCAAATTTACTTGAGAAACAATAAAATTTGAATAAATGGAGATATACCATTTTCTTGACAAGGATATCTGAATATTAAAAATGTTAGTTTTTCTAATTCAATTGATCTATAGGTTTATAGGTATAGGATATTTCAAATTTATAGATTTCATACAAAGTCAACAGAAAATTCCATTAACTTTTTTAAAAAGATTTATTGATTTATTTGAAAGAGTTATAGAGAGAGGGAGAGACAGAGAAGTTCTTCCATCCTCTGGTTCACTTGCCAAATGGAAGCAACCTGGCTAGAGCTAGGGTGGTCTGAAGCTAGGAGCTTCTTCTGGGTCTGCCATATGGGCTCAGGGGCCCAAGCACTTGGGCCATCTTCTGGTTTCCCAGGCACATTATCATGGAGCTGGATGGGAAGTGGATTAGCCAGGATTTGAACCAGTGCCCAAATAGAATGCTGGCACCACAAGCAGCAGCTTTTTTTTTTTTTTGACAGGCAGAGTGGACAGTGAGAGAGAGACAGAAAAAGGTCCTCCTTTGCCGTTGGTTCACCCTCCAATGGCCGCCGCGGCCTGCGCACTGCAGCCGGCGCACCATGCTGATCCAATGGCAGGAGCCAGGTGCTTCTCCTGGTCTCCCATGGGGTGCAGGGCCCAAGCACTTGGGCCATCCTCCACTGCACTCCCTGGCCACAGCAGAGAGCTGGCCTGGAAGAGGGGCAACCGGGACAGAATCCGGCGCCCCGACCGGGACTAGAACGCGGTATGCCGGCACCACAAGGTGGAAGATTAGCCTAGTGAGCCGCGGCGCCTGCCAAGCAGCAGCTTTACCAGCTATGCCGCAGTGCTGGCACCTGCACTTTAAAACAGTGATTCTGAAGTTCATTTTTTTATAAACAGATTTTAATATAATAGTAAAAATGTATTTTAAAAATCAAGAGTATTTAAAATGTATCAGTCTTATAATTGCTAGAGCTGTAAGTTACAAGAATGGGCAGCTGAGTAAATAAAAAGCCTTGTTTTATGATAAATGAAGTATCACAATAGGAAAAAATCATTGTTTTCCTTATGGAATTTATTAACATTAAATTTAGTATCACAATGAATGCATAATTACAATATAACTGTCATCAAGCCTCATGTTAATATATTAGTACAAAGAGAACAGATTCTATATAGTTCCTAGACTAGTTATAACAATATACTAATATATCCCTCCCTCATTTCCTTCCCTTCCTTCCTCTCTAACATATTGCTAATTTACATCATAGTCAAAGGCTTAATATTCCACTAAATATTCAACAAATAAAAAGTAAAAGATCATAGTTAAGCAGGAATAGAGGTAATGAATATAAACGAAAATGAAATGAAAAGATGTACATTTTACTCATAAATAAAATTTGTCATAATCACAGATCATTAAAACTATAGCAGTATATATATATATATACTGGCTTATTTCTGGCTTATTTCACTTAGCATAATCTCCAACTGCATCTATTTTGTTGCAAATGTCAGAATTTCATTCTTTTTCATGACTAGCTTTCCATTGTGTATCTGTTCTACATTTTCTTTACACAGTCATCTGTTGATGGACAGCATCATTCCATATCTTAGCTATAACAAATTGGGTTTGTATAAACATAGGAGTGCACATAAGTCTTTCTTATGCTTCTGTAATTTCCTTTGGATATATTCCCAGAACTGTGATGGCTGGGTCAAATGGTAGATCTATTTTTAGTTTTCTGAGGAATCTCCATAATGGTTATACCAGTTTACATTCCTACCAACAGTGTATTAGGATAGCTTTTTTTCTACATCCTTACAATTATTTGCTATTTTTTTTCAATTCTGGATGATAGTCATTCTAACTGGGATATGGTGGTACCTCATTGTGATTTTTATTTGGATTTTCCTGATGGCTAATGATCTTGAGCATTTTTTAATGAGTGTATTGGCTACTGTGTTTCCTCTTTTGAAAGTGCCTGTTTATGTCCTTTGTCCATTTCTTAATTGGGTTGGTTGTTGAGTTTCTTGAGCTCCTTATATATTCTGGATATTAATGCCTTATTGTATGTATAATTGGAAAATATTTTCACCGATTCTGCTGGAAGCCACTTAACTTTATTTCTTTTTCTGTGCAGAAGCCTCTTAGCTTGATTTAATACCTGTTGTCCATTTTTGCTTTTGAGACTTAATTATTTGAGTGGCAGAGCTGCAGAGAGAGAAAGGAAGAGACAGATCTTCATGCATTCATCCACTCCCCAAGTAGCTGCAACAGCTCAAGCTGGGCCAATCTGAGGCCAGGAGCCAGGAGTTTCTTCCAGGTCTTCCACGCAGGTACAGGGGCCCAAGTCCTTTGGCCATCTTCTGCTTTCCCAGGCCATAGCAGAGAGCTGTTTCAGATGAGGAGCAGCCAGAACATGAACTGGTAACTTTATGGTATTCCAGCACCACAAGCAGAGGCTTAGCTTACTAGGCCATGGCACAGGCCCTCATTTTTGCTTTTATTGACTGAGTTTCAGGAATTTTGTCCAAGAAGTCTTTGCCTAGAATGCCTTTGTCTTGCATTGTCCCCCATATTTTTTACTTTAGTAATTTGATTATATGAGGTCTTAGATCTAGATCCCTAATCTATTGAAAGTTGATTTTTTCTATAGGGTTTAAGGTAAGGGTCTTGTTTCAGACTTCTGCATGTGGAAATCCAATTTTGCAGTAGTATTTATTGAAAAGACTTTCCTTTCTCTGGGGAGTGATTTTAGCTCAATTGTCAAAGATTAGTTGGTTATAGATGTGTGGATTAATTTCTTGGGTTTCTGTTTTGTTCTATTTGTCTATGCCTATTTTTGTGCCTGAATCAGGCTGTTTTAATTATAACAGCCCTGTAATATATTTTAAAAATCTGGGTACTGTGACGTCTATGGATTTCTTTAGCTTCCTCAGATAATCCTCTGTCATTAAAAATGGCTGTACTTTGGGTTAAGACACATAATTTATCATTAAGCAGTATGGTAAGTGTGAATTTGGGATTAGACTCCATTTTTGCTACCAGTTAACCCAGTGACTTTGGGCTAATGATATAACTTTCTCTGAGTCTCATTTGTTATGTATTAAGTGATAGAATCTGAAACAATTCATTGTCTACCACAAAATAGGCAGTTAAAATTATAGCTAATACTGCTGTTTTGTCCTAGAGCCTATAGGAGACCGAAAAATTTCTCTCTTTTTTGTTTTTGTTTTTGTTTTTTTGGCCAGTGACCTTTTATTTAGTAGATATAAACTGTACTTTGGAAATTTATGGATTACAATGGCTTTTCCCCCCCATAACTTCCCTCCCACCCACAACCCTCCCCTCTCCCGCTCCCTCTCCCATTCCATTCACATCAAGATTCATTTTCAATTCTCTTTATATACAGAAGATCGACTTAGTATATATTAAGTAAAGATTTCATCAGTTTGCCCCCACACAGAACACAAAGTGTCAAATACTGTTTGAGCACTAGTCATATCATTAATTCACATTGAACTACACATTAAGGACAGAGATCCTACATGAGGAGTAAGTGCACAGTGACTCCTGTTGTTGACTTAACAAATTGACACTCTGGTTTAAGGCGTCAGCAATCTCCCCAGGCTCTAGTCATGAGTTGCCAAGGCCATGGAAGCCCCCTGAGCTCGCCGGCTTTGATCTTATTTCGACAAGGCCATAGTCAAAGTGGAAGTTCTCTCCTCCCTTCAGAGAAAGGTACCTCCTTCTTTGATGGCCCATTCTTTCTACTGGGATCTCACTCACAGAGATCTTTCATTTAGAACCTTTTTTTTTATTATTATTATTTTTGACAGGCAGAGTGGACAGTGAGAGAGAGAGACAGAGAGAGAAAGGTCTTCCTTTTGCCGTTGGTTCACCCTCCAATGGCCGCCGCTGCAGCCGGCGCACCGGGCTGATCCGATGGCAGGAGCCAGGATCCAGGTGCTTTTCCTGGTCTCCCATGGGGTGCAGGGCCCAAGCACCTGGGCCATCCTCCACTGCACTCCCTGGCCATAGCAGAGAGCTGGCCTGGAAGAGGGGCAACCGGGACAGAATCCGGCGCCCCAACCGGGACTAGAACCCGGTGTGCCGGCGCCGCAAGGTGGAGGATTAGCCTAGAACCTTTTTTTTTTTTGCCAGAGTATCTTGGCTTTCCATGCCTAAAATACTCTCATGGGCTCTTCAGCCAGATCTGCATGCCTTAAGGGCTGATTCTGAGGCCAGAGTGCTATTTAGGACAACAGCCATTCTATGAGTTTGCTGTGTATCCTGTTTCCCATGTTGGATCATTCTCTCCCTTTTTTATTCTATCAGTTAGTATTAGCAGACACTAGTCTTGTTTATGTGATCCCTTTGACTCTTAGACCTATCATTATGAGACCAAAAAATTTCAAAAGAAAATATTGATGTACTTAGGAAAAGGTACTTTATTTTTGCAGCTAATGTTGTCAGAGGGACAGAACATCAGCAAAGCTTCCTGTCTAAGTATTTACAATAATAAAGGAAATAATTAGTTCCCAGGAGAAGCACTAAGCAAGTGGCACTTAGGGACCATACTTTATCTGCCCTTTTATCCTTAGCACCTAGCACAGTTCCCAGCAGACACCAATGCTCAGTAAAGATTTATTGAATGGCTGGCTGGCTGGGATGTGAAAATCTAAGCCCTTGTCTAGGAGGCAATATGAAGGAATCTAGTGCATAGGTATCAGTACAAGACAAGATACGAGCGTCAGAGAAAGGAGATGAGAGGATGTTGAAAAGATACCCTCTAATGTTTTGAGCTACAGTTCTCGCTGTATTCTATATTGTTTAGAACCATTTTCACACCCAGCTAAAACAACTAAGAAATTACTGTAAGAAAGGAAACTTATGTAATCTCACTGATGGACTTGAGAATTCTTTCTCCTTCATGTGACCTCCTAATGAAAATAGTGGCAAGATGACAATGCAATGTCTACTCCAGGGAGCTATTTTTAAAGTCTGTGGGGATCTAGAATCTAGGCTAACAGGGCAGTAGGACCATAGCTAGAGTGACCTATTTTCTGAGCCCTGAATTGGGACTCATGGATTGACCAAAGATTTTTTTCTCAATATGTATTAATGTTAAAATTTCAAGATGTGTGTCTGTGTGTATATAAAATACTTCCTTTAAATGATTTATTATTACCAGAAATAATAAAATTCTGACGTTAGGGCTAGTCTAAAAAGAGGGAAGCATATGGTTGCAGGATTTTTAAATTTTTTAAAATATAAGATTTTACTTCCAAAAATTTAGTAATCTCATTGATAAGAGAAAGATATACACACACGTACCTACACACATGTATACATACACACAGTTACTATAGGGAGTCCTGTCAGGATTTCATATTGATAGGTTGTTTGTAGTCTTGTGCAAAAGTCCAAGAAAGAAAATGAAAAGACATATTCATCCTCAGGGGTGATAGAAGAGTAGGGACCAATAAATGTGATACTAAGTAGACTTATACAAATACAAATTATAGTTCAGACTCCAGAAGTTTCAGAATGAAAACAGGACTAGAAGGAAAGATTGAGTATTTACTGTGAGCAAAGAGTAGTGATTATTTATACTATGTAGATAAGTCATGAAGTAGATGTATTTAGTGAATGGAAAACTTCATCTTCATGGAAAGGGTCCAGGTGATGTTGGGACTAATGAAATAGCATAAGTGTTCATATTCACTAGCTTGAAGAGAAACAGAATGTGGACAGTTCCAAAGACAAAGGTGATGTCCACCACCATTCATTCAATCAATTCAGTGTGCCTTCTACGTGTTAGTGTTCTAGGCACCAGTGATAGAGCAGTAAGCAAGATCAATCTGGTGCCCACTATCAAGAAACTTACATTCTAGGTGAAAAACAATAAATGAATGTAAAGAATACATACAAGGGTGCTTCCAAAAGTTCATGGAAAATGATATTAACAGATAATTGTTATCAGTGAAAAAATTTGAAATGCATGCATATGAGAGATCTTCAAAAATTTCTGGAAAAATTTTGAAATTCATTTGTAGTTTTTTTTTCATAATATGCAATTTACATGAACTTTTTGAAGACCCCTCATCTGCATGGATTTCAAAAATTGGTGCACCAAAATAAACTTTTAATCCAATTTCCCAGAAAAGTAAATAGAACTTCAAAAATTATGAAATCCATGCACATGAAATACCTTCAAAAATTCAGTGTTTACAGCCCGTGTCTCTTCCATTGAGGAATAGTTTTTTTCTTCATACTAGTTGTTGAACTCTTTTACTTAGTGTGGGGTTAACTTTACTATCATTATGTAAATTGAAAGTAGATCTTTGTAAAAATTAAGAGTGGGGATGGGAGATGGAGGAAGAAGGGTTGGAGCATGAGTGGGAGGGAGGGTAGTAGGGGAAGTATCACTATGTTCCTAAATCTGTATATAAAATACATTAAACTTGTATGTATTAAAAATAAAAATTCATGGAAATGGAACATATGAGAACTATGCATATATTTAAAATTATTTTCCATGAACTTTCTAAAGACCTCATATGCATGCATCGCAATTTTTCACTAAATTTATCTCATATTAATAAAAATTTAAAGATTTATCAATTCCATTTTCCTCAGAATTTTGAAGTACCCTCATATAATGTGTTAGGTAGTAATAAATACTATAAAGAGAAATAAACCAACACAACAAGGTAAATAATGTTGTAGTACAGCTGGAGCACTATTTTACCTTGTAAGGATCAAAGGCCTTCTCTCTGAGAAGACAACTGAACTGAGATGTGAACGAGATACAGAAGCCAGCCATCTAAAATCTGGGAGGAAGATGGCATTCCTAACAGTGATTTATGAATTTTTTCGAGGTGTTGTTAAGATTGCAATATTACAAGAAGTGAAAGCAAGATTTGGTTATATCTCAGCGACATGAGGGAATATGGGTCAGTAAGAGTGGGACTCTATAAGCTACAGTCAAATTTATTTTCATTATAATGGAATGATGCCATTGAAGGCTTATGAGCAGAGGAGTCACATGGTCTCAATTATGTTTTAGAAAGGTTATCTTGGCTGTTTAGTAAAGATTTTGGAGAGATAAGAATTGAAACAGTGAAGCCAGTTCAGAGGTTACTGCCATAGATCAGACACAGACTGGTGGTATGGACAAGGAAGGGAGTGGTAAAGGTGCTGAGGAGTGACCACATTCAGAATGTGTTTTGAATGTCAACACCATATAACTTGATAATTAACTGGTGGTAGGATAGAAAAGATAATACAACGTGGCATGCGCCAAGGTTTTTGATCTGAGTAACTGAGTAGTAGTTATTCCATTTACAGACAAAAAGTTACAAGGGTGGGGATGGACATGTTCAGTTTGAGATACATGTAGTGTAATCAAGGGGAGATCTCGAGTAGTTAGATGCACAAATATGGAATGAAATATATAGTCATGATTAAAATTAAAATTTGAGTAGTAGATAAATGTTATTTACATTATTGTACAAGATGAGATAGATAACCTATGAAATAAGTAGGGATAGAGAGGAGATCCAACAAACACATAATCCAAAGATATTGTTCTTACCAAGATTTGTTCAATCAACAAATAATCTTTGAGTGCTTATTTTATGCTAGTCATTGTTGTAGGATCTAAGGATACTGTATAGAACTAGACAAATAAAGCCACTGTCCTCAAAGCATAGAAGGAAAAGTTACATGACTGATAAAGGGATTAGGACTACAGTGAAGAGGAAAAATGGATTAAGACATCGTGTTTTACAAAGAATAAAACAAACCTACCAATTGCTATGTCAATATGTACCTGGCAAGCCAAGATGAGAAAGGAAATGAGTAACCAGAGTAAGTATGGGGATGAGGAGGAGTCACGAATGCCTCGAGCCATGACATTAGATATGTCTGAGGACATTCAGGGAGACCTGAAGCCTTGAGTAGGTGTTTGAGCCTATTGAGAAAATATCTTGGTGCCAGTGCTATGGCATAGCCAGTAAAGCTGCAGCCTGCAGTACTGGCATCCAATATGGGTACTGGTTCGAGTCTCGGCTGCTCCACTTCCAGTCCAGATCTCTGCTATGGCCTGGGAAATCAGAAGATGCCCCAAGTCCTTGGGCCCCTGCACCCACATGGGAGACCCGGAAGAAGCTCCTGGCTTCAGATCAGCACAGCTCTGGCTGTTGCAGCCAATTGAGGAATGAACCAGCAGGTTGAAGTCAGTCTCTAACTCTCTAACTCTGACTTTCAAATAAATCTTTAAAAAAAAAGTCTTTCTCACCCAGACACCCAGAGTAGATACAGAACAGAAGTGCTTTCACATTGTACCAGAAAAGGAAGCCTGAAGTCACAAGTAAAAAAGACCAGAAAGGTAGGCAATGCCTACTAGCTCAACCTCCAAAGGTAGATATACATTACTTTATATTTGCACCTTTAACTATGTGACTTAGGCTATTTACTCCATGAATTTCAGTTTTCCCATATATAAAATGCAGAAGAAGAGTATGGAAAGCACTTGACAGTATACCTGCTATATAATAAGCCCTAAATAAATGTTTAAAAAGATGATTCTAAGGACAATAATAAAGTTTAAGAATCGTTCACTGCCGGGCTAGTATGGATGTCAGTGAGGTGGATATATCCTCCCAAAAGACTGAGGACAAATATGGAGTTAATGAGGCTGATAGGTTAAGATGTCTCAAAGCTTTCATGGGTGGTATTGAACTTAGAATATGCAATCTATGTTTTGTAAACATGTATATTTCATACTTTTATGACTTAGTAATTCTACCCTTTTGTTTTACATTGTCTTGGGTTCAAGTCTTTCCATATGTTCCCTCTCAGCCAAGAGAAAACATTTTCCTCAGCTGGGATTCTTGGCATCTTTAGAGAAGTGCCTCTGAAACTTTAGTGCACACAGGAATCACCAGAGGATTGTGCTATAATGCAGACCTGGGGTGGGACTGGAGTTTTAGATTTCTAACAAGCTTTCTAGTGATGCTGACACTGGCGCTATTTCCAGGAACCAACTGAGAGTGTCATGAAGCTAGGAAACCTTTTAGGATAACACTAGAAAACATAGTAGGTCTGGGGCAGTCAGTGTTCTGAATCTCCAATAAGTCAGACAGGATGGCCATGATTACTCCTGCTTCTCATTTCAACCTCAAGTGGTTCTCTTACACTGCACCCAGTTTACAAAAAGAATTGGGATGGGAAATGAATCTTTAAAAGCAGGATTGCTGCACATGATTCCTTACAGCCTCCATGTTGTCCTGATACAGATGTGAGTATACAGCTGTCTACTGCAAAGAGAGCTTCAGAGGAAAGTCTCCGTGGAGCAATATATCTTGCTTTTATCATTTTCCTCTTTATGATGTTTTCTTTTCTCAATCCCATGAAAAATCACATAATGGAATTTTATTGCAGCCTGTTTGAATGGATAGGACAATGGAGAAATAATGTAGTCAGAAAAGTGTTTCCACAACTAAAAGAAGTTTATCTGAGAAATTGCTGTGGCAGAGCATAAGCAACCATTAGAAATGAAATTTAGGCAAGATGAAAAATCATTCAATACAAATTATATATTGTTTATCAGAAATACTTGTAATATAGAGAGAGTTTCATTATGATTGAGATAAAATGTGATTTTCAAATATTGTTCCAATATGACCAGCATATTTTATTGTAAAAAAAAAAAAACCTTCCTCAAGAAAGGACTTTGATAAATAGAGATTGAAACAGACATTGTATGCAGATACTACTGAATATCTTCAGATATCTTGCTTCTCAGTGAGTAAGCCATAAATTGATGATGACAGTGTTCCTAGTTTGATTTTTTTCACCATGATATACTCTTATGAATGAAACACTGAATTTCATTCTGTGACTTTTAATACATTTATTATCTTCCATTGCTATTTAAATTCCTTGAATTTTCAGTCCACAGCCCTTTAGGTATTTTGTCTATACTTTATCAGTTGATATGAGAAGTGGTATAGTCAGGTGTTTAAGAACATGTACTTTAGGAACAGAGTTGAATCCTGACACTGCCACTTGACACCTGTGATTTTGGAAAACTTATTTAAGCTCTGGGTGTTGGTTTCTTTATCTGTAAAATGGGAATAATAGTCCTTACTTAAGGTTATTGGGGATAATACTGTGAACTAATTCATATAAAGTACCCAAAGGTTGCGAACACTTACAGAGTATTAAAATATATTGGATAACCTTTTTAATCACTTTATAAGGTAAACTATTTCATGTCGGTGCTCATGTTTTATATCTCTAGCCAGACTCTAAACACATTCTAAGTATGGGAGCAATATATTTTATTTACTGTGTACTTCTTTCAGTGCATTTATTATTTCTGTAATGTTTGCCATCATCTTCATTAGACTCGATTTGCAGATTCAAGTATGAAGTAAATTATAAATTTTTAAAAAATGGGAGCCACAATTATGAAAAACTGCTACCAATAAGCAGTTGGTAATGAGGTGGGGTAAATAAGAAGCACATCTCTTCTTACTAATAATTAATGCTAATTATAATAACACCTATTTATCAAATACCTTTTTTAGTGTTAGGTATTTTGTCATTTCTTTTAATCACAATGATTCTATGAATTAGGAAATGGGAACCCTTATAAAGGTTTAGTAACAACTCACAAATCATTCATCTAGGATTCAAACTGATTAGTCTCTAATTACAAATAGCACACTGCTTCATTTTTATATATATTTTTTAAAAGAAATAGAATTCTTGATTAAAACAGCTGAATTTGGTTCACATTAACAGTTCTGCATTTCACCAAACATGTGACAGCCTGGAATTCAGAGCCCATGTTTATTCAGAAAGACCCACTTTGCCATTTCCCTGTCAGACTGCTTCTCCAGCTTCCAGAACCACGAATTGATCATTTCCTCAATTCCCTTGTCACTGCCAATCCAGGACTGCATATCCTGTTATCTTTCCTCAAGATTTGTTTTTCTTCCCTTCATAGGTATGAGTTATGATTACGCATTTATGATTTCCTATTCAGTAATCCAAATATGAAAACATTATCTTTCTCCATCTGTTTCAACACTGAGGTTAGCTATCACATTTTAATTAGTAAGTACTACTCGGAAGCAGTGGTCCAGAACAGAAAGCGCATGATCAATACTGCTGACTCAAGTCCAGATGTACTGTAATGAGCAACTTGAATATAAACAAGATTATGTCAGTTGATTTATTGTCTTAGAATTGGCAGATTATTAAGCCACTAATAATCTTCTGGTTGTACTTTGCCTGGGGGGCAATAATTTGAAAAGATTATCCTTTCTCTCCTGATAACTTCTATGTTTTCCCATTCTTGTAATGTATTTGTAGAAGGAGGTGGAGAGCAGGCATACCAGTGCATCTGCTTTCTGAGTTCCAAGCATTCTCAATGTGAGAATACGTTTTGCTTTATATTGATTCAGTCATCTGAACTATATGCCTCTTTAAGGTTTTGATTACAGTTCATTCATTCTTTGCTTTTCTTTCAACTTAAGTATCATTTGCAAACTAGGAAATGTTTTCAATATCCTCATCCAAATAATTACATTCATATAAAAAATCTGTTAATGAAACATTAGAGCTAAAGGTTTAATTGCTGAAAAATCAACCCTCAGAGCTAGAAAATCCAGTTAAGGTTCCATGGCAACAGGATCTATTATTAACTGTATAAATGTTATCTAATAACATTTTAAAATTAACGTACTAGTTTAGGTACTTTCAGGGCTATATATAAAGTAAGATGCTGTGTAAAAATAAAATAGCTTGTTTAAAAGTTAATCTGGATGACAATTATAGAAAATTTCTAGTTCCTTCAATTTTTTATTATCAAATTTTCTCATTTTTCTATCAGTTAATGAGAAAATGCTCCATTGATTTTGATATATGACTGCATTTAATGTCCATGAATAATATTTTCTGAAAGAGAAACAAGCAGGGGGGAGATGAAAATACTTGCACAAACTTTATTTTGTAGGAAAGATGCTCTAGGATACAAGCTAAGAAAGGAATCTGAGGGAGCAAATTGTTCTTGGAAGGAAGGAGTTTTAGACATGAGAAAATATTGTGGAAGCTTCTTAAGTTTGATAATGATGAAAAAGTCATCTCAGGATGAGTTAAAGATATTATAACACATGGCCGGCGCCGCGGCTCAATAGGCTAATCCTCCGCCTAGCGGCGCCGGCACACCGGGTTCTAGTCCCGGTCGGGGCGCCGGATTCTGTCCCGGTTGCCCCTCTTCCAGGCCAGCCCTCTGCTGTGGCCAGGGAGTGCAGTGGAGGATGGCCCAGGTGCTTGGGCCCTGCACCCCATGGGAGACCAGGAAAAGCACCTGGCTCCTGGCTCCTGCCATCGGATCAGCGCGGTGCGCCGGCCGCAGCGCGCCGGCCGCGGCGGCCATTGGAGGGTGAACCAACGGCAAAAGGAAGACCTTTCTCTCTGTCTCTCTCTCTCACTGTCCACTCTGCCTATCAAAAAAAAAAAAAAAAAAAAAGATATTATAACACATGTGCACAAAAGGTGAAAACTATTTCAAGTTAATAAAAATGAACATAAGAAGGTGATAAGAATTTTTAGTAGATACATCCTTAATATCAAGCCACAATGATTGAATATTAAAATTCTGGGATGTATGGCTGAGAACTTGTAGTAAATATATTGAGACAATGATTCAGGACTGGGAAGCAATACTGAGATCTTCCAGTCCAAACACTGTGTGTGCTACAGATGGCAGAGCAGAGGCTTAGGGTGAGGCAATTTTCCCAAAGGCATGCAGCACAATAGTAGCAGCCTCAGCATGGAGGAGAATGCCAGACTCTCCTCTCCCAGAGCAAGACACATGAGAGACTTCTTCATGATGCTGTTCATGCCATTCAAACAATGGAAGAAACATTTATTAGAGATGTACTATTTATTTATCACTACATTGGTTAAGACAAGGAATCCAAAACAAAACATAGCATTTGCCCATGAGCAGTTTTTACATTTTTTTTCTTTCATTTTTATTTGAAAGAGACACAGCAAGAGGGAGGCAGAGAGAAAGAGATGGAGATTTTCCATTTGCTGGTTCCCTCTCCATCTGCCTGCAACAGCTAGGGGTGAGTCAAGCCAAAACAATGAGCTCAGAACTCAACCCATTTTTTTTTTTGAGATTTACAAAGATTTATTATAGTCAAAGAACTCCAGCCAGAGGGCCATGGAAGGGGGCTTCCAAGAGAGGAAATAAACCCAAAGGGCCCCATAGCATTCAGGGTTTTAAGTACAATTTCAAAGGAAAAAAAAAAAAAACTTGACAATCAGATTGGCATTCAGTTACCAAGCAGGGAAAAATCCCAAAGGACCTGATTTACAGTTCTCCATCCTGTCTGGCCTGCTCACAATAAAACAAAAGACCATCCAGAAGAGTGGGATAGGTAACTTGTTTTCACAATAAGCTGTGAGATCAGGAAGAGCTCCTTTGCTGGTCTCATGGTAAATTTGGAGATTCCAAAGGAAGGAGGGTGGCCTGTTTCTTCTTGCTAAATATAATATTTTTGGGGAAGGAAGCAAGTGTTTTATACCCCAGATTCCATTGGGACCACCCTGACTACTTGTTAAGCCATCTGACTCCTCATATCCCCTCCTTAACATGAATGTACCTGAACATCTTTTAGGGGGGACTGGACGATGATCACCCTGGCTGCTTCATGCTGAAAAGGGGTGACATTGGGAAGGGGAGTCAAGACAGGGTTCCAGCAGGAGGTGGCTTCTCCAGGGAGATGCAGTGCCGGCTTGCAGAAACTGCTTCCATCAGAGGTTTCGTGTGCATGGCTACCTAGAATTTTAAGTCTGGAGAAAACAAATCTAACAAGCAGTTTAAACTCACAGTATCTAAAACCGAGGACCGAGTCAATACTAGAGACCCTAAAAAAGCTGTCTAAACCATGAGTGAGTTTTATCATTGAGATGCAAATAGAAACTGACAGAAAGGGCTTGAAAATAATCAGGTGGGCTTTAAGGCCTTGCCAGTTATGAGGCCCAGACCCATCTATCTGTTTACAAGGGGTACATCATGAGGGAGATGTCCTGTTGACTTCCATTACCTAGCTGGCCTGGGAGGAGAGCTGGCTTGAAGAGAAGGTAGGGGGCAGTTCTGCCTGCAGTGTTGTTGACCCTAGTTGGCCATCCCCTTGACAGCAGTGGTTACTTTGGAAGCTGGGCTGAGTGAAGGGCTTTACAGCTTAGAGCAAACAACGTCTGTGGCTCTGACCTGGAGCCCTTCAACTCTAGGGCAGGTCCATTTCCAGTGACACAACTCTTGGCTGGCACAGCTGCCAGGGCTCTTCATAAGCCAACTTCTGCTGAATCAACTTCCCACATAGAAAACCAATGCAGTGGACTGGCCTGTTGGGTCTCCTTGATGGCAGATCATTGTGTAAAGCAGCCATTAATTGGCCTGCCACCTATCTTTACATTGCTTCTGCAGCCTAGCTTCATCTTCCTCCTGGTTTTTGTTAAAACAGACCAGAGGAAACTTTTAAGAGGATGCAAGGCAAGGGATGATCCATCCCTAATCTTTGGTGGCCTAAACTAGAATCTGTAGTCACAGGCATGTTCTGATAGTGGTTTGTCTTTGAGGTAAACAATGACAATGAGGAAAGCTGTGTCAAAATGATAATTTATCTATAAAATTTTAAGTTATTAAAACTCTCTCCCTTTGTTTATTTTAAAAAAAGACTTTGCCATGGGCACAGTAAACAGGCAAAGTAATCTAGGTGTTGAATCATAATTTAAGCTCTCATTTTGGCTATGCTATTTAGATCCATGTCTTATGAGAAGCTTTTTATCAATTTGGGAAGGTGAGGTCTAATGTATTGGCATTAACACCTACAGGGCAAGGCCAAATTCAGGTAAAACAAAGTTCTGAACAACTACATCATGTACCATATACATAGTGGTAGAACAATTCCAAGGACAGATTGCTATCGGGTGAGGTGACTCTAGAAAGTGATGGAGAGGCCAGTGTTGTGGTGTAGCAAATAAAGCCAGTGCCTGCAATGCTGGCTTCCCATGTGGGTGCTGGTCCACTTCCAATCCAGTCCTGGCTGCTCTACTTCTGATCCAGCTCCCTGTTAATGGGCCTGGGAGAACAGAGGAAAATGGCCTGAGTCTGTGGATCCCTGCCACCCATGTGGGGGACCTGGAAAAAACTGGCTCCTGGCTTCCGACCAGCCATTGCGGCCATTTTGGGAATGAACCAGCAGATGGAAGATCTCTCTGTCTCTCCTTCTCTCTCTGTAACTCTGCCTTTCAAATAAATAAAAAAATCTTAAAGTAATGGAGCAAGGCCGGCGCTGTGGCACAGCAGGTTAATGCCCTGGCCTGAAGCGCCGGCATCCCATATGGGTGCTGGTTCAAGACCCGGCTGCTCCACTTCCAGTCCAGCTCTCTGCTATGGCCTGGGAAAGCAGTAGAAGATGGCCCAAGTCCTTGTGCCCCTGCACCCATGTGGGAGACCCAGAGGAAGCTCCTGGCTCCTGTCTTTGGATCGGCGCAGCTCTGGCGGTTGCAGCCAATTGGGGAGTGAATCATCAGATGGAAGACCTCTCTCTCTGTCTCTCTCTCTGTCTCTGTCTCTGTCTCTCTGTCTCTGTCTCTGTCTCTCTCTGTCTCTGTCTCTCTGTCTCTGTCTCTGTCTCTCTGTGTCTGTCTCTCTGTGTCTGTCTCTTTGTCTCTGTATGTGTGTAACTCTTTCAAATAAAATCTTTAAAAAAAAATAATGGAGCTTCAGCTGCCGATGCTACATTGACACATATTTTTATAAAGACTAAAACAGACATTTGTAAGTGTAGAGACTTAGGCAAGTCATGAGGAATAACCAATTATTATAAAATTATTTTGAGCTCTTTTCTACAGTACTTTTGAGACTAAGAAGAAGTCAAAATAATATGCACTTGTCTACAGCAATTTATGGTTTAGTTGTAGAGAAGATATTCAGTTTTTGAGAAGATATAGATAAGAATGTTTGATAATGTGACAAAGGAAAAACAAACAGGAAATTAAAGGAAAATCCTAGAAATATCCGATGAAGAGACATTCTGAGGATTAGTGACAGTATGGTGATATGGAAATACTTTACACAGTCAAATATGGATTGTTGATCCGTTAAGATTGGGTTTAACTGTGTACTCTGATACTTATGAGGCATGTGGCTTTGATGAGCCTCCTTCATTTACAAAACTAGGGTTGGGTATGTTAAGTTTTGAGTTTCTATGAAAATTGTCAGTGATGGATGCAAGGTTACTCCAAAGGGAAGCCCTATAATGAAAATGCTTCAAAAATTAATCTTAGTAATTGTTACATAACTCAACATATGAATCCACTGATCTGCATATTTTAAGAGGATGAATTGTAAAGTTTTATAGATATGGATAGATATATCTAAGTCTCTAAATTTCTCAAATATAAATTTACTATTTGAAAATAAATTTGCCATATGATCCGTTTTACTCCCAAGTATCTACAGAATAATAAAAACGCGTCTACACAAATTTATACTCAAATGGACATAATAATGTTTTTTTAAGATTTTTTTTTAATTTGAAATGTAGAGTAACAGGGAGAAAAGGAAAGACAGAAATCTTCCATCTGCTGGTTCACCACCCAAATGGCCACAATGGCCAGAGCTGGGCCAGAGTGAAGTTAGGAGCCAGGAGCATCTTACACTAGTATGGGTGTGGGGACCCAAGCACTTGGGCCATTTTTCTGCTGCTTTCCCAGGTGCATTAGCAGGGAGCTAGATTGGAAGTAGAGCAGCCAGGACTCAAACTGGCACCCATATGCAATGCTGGCT
Organism: Oryctolagus cuniculus; assembly: GCF_964237555.1. NCBI lineage: Eukaryota > Metazoa > Chordata > Mammalia > Lagomorpha > Leporidae > Oryctolagus > Oryctolagus cuniculus. Next base: position 102,881,523 of record NC_091453.1, on the reverse strand, counting down.
TTGCAGGCAGTGGCAGCCCAACAGGATACTTTTAATGGCCAAATACAACAGGATACTTCACATATCCATCAGATGCTGAGAGAATTGTCAAAATATAATACATCTATTCAATTGAGTATTATAAAAATGAATGAAGTGTTGATACATGCTACAATATGGATGAATCTGGAAAACACATGTAAAGTGAAAGAAGCTAAATGAAAAAGACCAGATACTTTATGATCCCTTCAATGTTAAATGTTCTACAAAGGCAAAACTATAGATACAGAAATTAGATGACTGGGTGTTGGGGCCTAGGTGTGGGAACAAGGAGGAACTGCATACAGGTATAAGGGATTTTTTTTAGTGGGTTGTAGTGATGGTTGCACAACTCAATAAGTTAGCTAAAATTATTGAATTTTAAACTTTTTAAAATTTTTTGACATGTTTGAGAGAGAAAGAGTGCTCTGATTTACTCCCCAAATACCAACAAACTGCCAGGGTTGGTCCCGGAAGAAACCAGGAACCCAAAACCCAATTCTGGTTTTCCATGTGGGTGGCAAGGACCTAACTTCTTTGCTGATCACCATTGTGTCCACAATTGCAGGAAGCTGGATTCAGAATCCAGAGTCAGATGTCAAATGCAGATATTCCAGTATGAAATGTGGGTATCTTAACTGCCAGACCAAACACCCACTGCTGTAGATTTTTAAACTGGTGAATTTTTTGGTATATCAATTAAATCTCAATAAAACTAATAGAGTCAAAGTGTCAGTAATATAAGCTCAAGAAATGGTAACTTTTCATTGTTGTAGGAATCAAAGAAGTGCATCTGATGAAATGGACCTTTAATGATGGATGATGGGGAGGACTTAGCTAGATGAGGAAATGGGAAAAGGAAGAAGAAACAATAGGAAAATAGTATGAGTAATGGGCTGCAATATAACTTGTCTTTCTGTAGAGCTGACAAGACTAAAGAGTCTGTTTTAGGAGATAATTGGGAGATAAGAAACTACTGGAATCAGACCTGAGACTGGAAAGGACTGCTAGGACATAGCTGACATTGTACCATTCATGACTAGGTAGAAATGTAGAGGTTCAAGGACTGGGTAATTTGGTCATGGTTAGGATACCACCTGGGATGCCCACATCCCCTACCAACATGTCTAGGCTTGAGTTCCAGCTTTGCTTCCAATTCCAACTTCCTGCTAATGCACACCCTGGGAGGCAACAAGTTACAGCTCAAGTTGTTGGGTCCCTGCCATCCACATGGGAGAATTGGAGTGAGTTCTCAGCTCCTAGCTTCAGTTAAGCCCAGCCCCAGCTGTTGTGGGCATTTGGGAATGAGAAATGAACTAGCTAATGGACAGTGTCTCTCGCCCCCTTCCCTCCCTCCATCTTGTGCTCTCCCTTTTTCCCTCTATCCCCTTCTTCCCTCACACAGTAGGTTGTTTTCTATGATTTCTCGAATTAAGTTCTGACTAAGCTGCCTTCAAGTCTTAGAAGTTATTTAAGTTAATAGCCCTGTCAACACGATACCCTCCAGTTTTCCAACAAAGTCAGTGAAGTCACGGGGAATCTCTGAATGTCGTCTTGAAGTTTCCTAGAATTTAAGATTCCCACCCAACTTGAAGTAACTCCTTACAGAGCTTTCTCTAAGTGATGTGATAAGATCCTGACCTTTTCAGAAATGCCTTTAATGTCAATCCTAATTCTGCTAAATTTTGCCTGACAGGGTCAGAATGAAACAATATCAGGTAGTTTGTCAAGCGTCTGGGTAATCTGTTGTGGCAATATCTTTAACTCAGTTTTACAATGATGGGGTATGGTGACTGACGCACCTTGACTTGGAAGGGACTTATTAAGTGTTTTACCATTGCTTAATGAAGTAAAAACATATGAAGTAGACCTTCAAGTGATAAACTGAACAGGAACTTTGGCAGACATTAGTGCTGCCTGCCTACTACCAAACTATGATTTATTTTTAAAATGATGACTACTCATTTTCTTACCCACATATACACAATGGCACAGTGAAACAAGTGTTTGTAATCAGCAGATACAGAATTAAAATATATTGCAGATAACTCCTATATGGGGGGGTTTAATCAGCTTTATAAAATTGAAAAAAAATGCCCATAAAAGATTAGAGTTGTTAAAGCCCATTTTCCTCAGATGACCTTTCTGATGTGAAAATTTAAGAACTATGTCATCATTTTCAAAATAAAAGCATAAAAGATCAAGGAAATTGAAATTGAATTTTTATTTTTTCAGGTACACTTTATGATTGGCCATAACAGCAAAGTAAGTATGTGATATTTTTGAGTTGATCATCCGTTAAGTTTTAGGATGCTTTTAATCTCTTCTTCATCAATGTGTCCAATTTCCAAAAATGACTATAAACATTATAGTTCGCAAACTGAAGAAACAGGATTATTTTTGTCTTTTTTCCTAATACTTCTGTAATATCAGTTTTCTTTCTGCTAATATTTACTTCAGTGTGCAGACACTACTTAGAGGATTGACAGAACAGGGAATACTGCTTTTCCTCAGCTTTTGCCTCAATGTAATGCACAAGGTTTGATCTGAAGTATTTGTTGCTTTTACAGACTAGCATGTCATGAATTTTTGTTTAAAGTTGTTTGCCATAAGTATTTTTTCGTTGTTGTTGTTGTCATTATCATCATCCAGGTTACATTTTAGCTCTTCATTCTAGACTACAGTTTGAGAAACCTCTTGTTAACCTCTTAATAGAATCATAAGGCAAATAACTAAAACCTTCTACTTTAATGTAAAAACAATACAACACAATAAAATATTTGGTGTTCAAAACCAAGTGAGGTACAAAAGCTGTAAGGGGACATGACAGATTCCATTAGAGCTGTGTGTCCTTGAATTTCTTCCCCAAATTTCTAAAGGTTTCCCCTCAAAATTTTGAATGCTACAGTTCCAAACTTTGCCTCATGGTAGTCCCTGTGTGAGCAATTCATTAGTCAAGAATTATAATTGCTTAAAAATGAGTAATAAGTTATTGGTTTGGTAACACAAATAAGTCTTCATATCTTGGTGCCTAATAGCTGCTCCTAAATTACTGACAAATGACAGTAGATGGCAACCCCTGCACTGCTGCCACTGATAGATAAATCAATGCTATACTATTCTGACTTTTATTGTCTCTTAAAACATCATCAGATTGATTTTTAGAGTAGCAAGAACACAAAATAAATATACAAAATACTTTGCAATGAAGGAGAGGAAAATCGGTCGTCTTTGTCCCTGAGATTTCTAGTGTCAAAAGGGAAAAACATTTTTGAGTACTTTCTTCTTTCAGCACAAATCTGTTTCCTACTTGACTTTAAGGAATACAGAGCTCATTTGTTATAGAAGAAAAATCACAAAATTGAGAGGAAAAAAAAAACCCAACATGTTTGTCCTGCCTCTGTCAATAACAAGCTATATGACCTTAAATCACTTAAGTTCCATGTGTCTTAGTTTCCAGTTCTGTAAAATTGGATGGTTGAATCCAGTGAGTTTCCAAGTCACTTAGTTTTGATATTCTATAGTTTTAAAAGATGAATGCACATAATACCCAATATATTTTTAATTATATATCTTATATCTATGGCCTGACAGCAATATATTAATATAAAGCAACTGTATTTTAGGTGTTTTTTTAGAAAAGATATTTTAAAGGTAGAAAGACAAAGACAGGTTTTCCATCTACTGGTTTACTTTCCAAATGCCTACCACAGTCAGGACTGTGCCAGGCCAAAGCCAGGAGCTTAGAATTCAATTATCATTGAAAGTCTTTGTGACAAGTAGTGTAGTTAGATTTTACACATGCGTAAGCTTAGATGTAAAGATGATTTTGCTCAATGTCACACAGCATAATAATGGAAGAAATCAGACGTGGTCTCAGGCTCAACTTTTAGCAAGAATCAACTTTTGAAGATGCAAAGAAAGAATATGACTATAGAAATAGGCTAATGATAATAACTAGTATGTATATATCATTCACTCAGCAAGTATTCATGAACACCTAAATGCCATTAGAGTAGTAGTTAGGTAAAAATGAAATATTCCCTTATCTACAGTCTATGTGATTGAAACAATTTATAAAAATTGTAGTCAATTTTACTATCTTAATAAGTAGAGTTTAATGAACATACAGTATTTGGAATATTTTATCAGACACTCCAGTTCATCATTCTGAAATCAGTTTTATTGTACATGGAAGTAGGAGGTTGGGATGAATACTGGCATTAAATCACTTCTTGGGTGATGAATTTGTTTTTCTTTCAGTGAATTCAAGATATCTGCTTGCTTAGTCACTGTGTTTCTTTTTTTCCCATAAAATTGAGTATAGAACATGAAATAAAATGCTTCATTAGTTGAGCTTCAGTTAATTTAAGTTTTACTTTACATAAAATCCCAGATAGTAACACAAGAAGTCTGGTTGTCTTTTTGAGAAATATGTCCAGTTAGAAACATGGACTTCCTATATGATGATAGCTAAAAGACATCAACCAAAAAGGTGGAAGTAAAATATGTAATATTCAAAAAGGTGAAAGTAAGTTGGATTGAAGAAAATTGATGAACATGAGATATATCATGTTCCATCTATTTGCTGAGGTCTTTTGTGGAAAAGCAATTAGAATGCCTAATTTAAAAGGAACCCGAAAAATTCTCTGGTCCTCTCCCTCCTCTTTTATGTGCCACTATATAGTATTTGAATCCCTTCTCCAGTACTTTATTAGATGTCTGGGAACATCCAGAGATCTGAAGCAGCTATTCCACCCATGACTGCTCCTGTTCACACTTCATACTGAGCTTGAATGTGTCTAGTCACTTGTTTGAGCCATACAACGTATTTCTTATTCCCTTCCACTCCACAAACCTTTAGATATTTGAAAACAACTAGTAATGTCCTCCTTGGATCTAAGTTTTACTCTTCTGAATCTTATAAACTTTTTCTCCAGAAAGTAGTGCTGGGATCAGTATCACTCCTTTACTTAAAAGCTACATTATATTGATCCCAAGATAATGTATAAGTTCCTTATGCCATTTTAAGGTTCTGCTTCCTTTAGCCTTGATTCTCATTATTTCTCCCATGGAGGCTACAGTGAATTATTCTGGACCTTTTTGTTTCATTAATAAATCATTTATCTTTGTCTTCATCAATGCCTTCGCTGATACTTGCCCCTTTCTGGGTTACTCTGCTTTTGCTTCTGACACCAGTGAACTTTCAAGTAACTAATTGTCAGGCTCTTGAAGTAGGCAGGCATATAGGTTAAAATTGATTAGGTTTGTGAGCTGGAAGACCACCCCTTCGCCATGCCCTTGTGTGACCTCATGCCCCTACCTGGCCATACCTGAGTGCCCACTGGCCAATCAGGTTAATTAACCATTCCCCTTTGTAAGTGGGTTAAAAGCCTGGGACATGGTGTGTTCCGCCCCTCTCTTCTGTTTCCTGGCCTCTTGCCAGAGGGGGCTGGCTGTAGCCCTGTGCCCCCAGGATAAATGGCCTTTGGGCCACCTGCTCTAGGCTTCCTGGCCTAGATGCTTCTCCACGTGGCTGGTTCCTGGTGCTTGGTATGAACCCAGTTTTACCCCTCTCTCAGATAAAGCTTTCGCTCTTCTATGTATCTTTCTCACTAAATAAAGGCTTAAAATGTACCATGCTGCCTCGTTTATTTATGCCAGTATTTAGAATTCTTCTCTAAATATTAGGCAAGAACCATCTCGGCCTTATTAATATTGGGGATTTATTAATAAGCATATGGTGATATCGTATGGCACCCCAAATTCCGGTAGTATATGTGGCATCCCAGATGGCACTTCTGGGGAACTCTAAGGGGCCACATTTTCGTATAGATTTTAGGGGGTCATCTCCGATATCACTCTGATCAGATGTTCTTGCTTTTGTCAAATCTCCCTAAACTTCTCAACATACCCACCTCCTTTCTTCTGAGAAAATGAATCACGAATAGATTCTTATAGTCTTTATTATAGTGAAATGCTCTATATCATTTATAATGTTTTAGCATATTTAGTTTCATGTATTTTCCCAGGTAGAATGTGAACTCTTGAGGTTAATTATTAGGCCTGATTCATATTTCTTTTTTTTTTTTTTTTTTTTTTTTTGACAGGCGGAGTGGACAGTGAGAGAGAGAGACAGAGAGAAAGGTCTTCCTTTTGCCGTTGGTTCACCCTCCAATGGCCGCCGCGGCCGGCGCACTGCGGCCGGCGCACCGCGCTGATCCGATGGCAGGAGCCAGGAGCCAGGTGCTTCTCCTGGTCTCCCATGGGGTGCAGGGCCCAAGCACTTGGGCCATCCTCCACTGCACTCCCTGGCCACAGCAGAGAGCTGGCCTGGAAGAGGGGCAACCGGGACAGAATCCGGCGCCCCGACCGGGACTAGAACCCGGTGTGCCGGTGCCGCAAGGCGGAGGATTAGCTTAGTGAGCCGCGGCGCCGGCCTGATTCATATTTCTTTTCCCTCGATTTAACATGTTTGAAAAAAATTAATGCATTAATGATATTTATAACATTATTTATTGGTCATAAGCCTTATTCACCCATTTTATAAAAGCAGACCTAATTTTGCTTCTCTGAAATGTTATGACATCTGCCATTCTATGGGTCTGCTGTGTATCTCACTTCCCATGTTGGATCGTTCTCTCCCTTTTTTATTCTATCAGCTAGTATTTGCAGACACTATTCTTGTTTATGTGATCCCTTTGGTTCTTAGTCCTATCCTTATGATCAATTGTGAACAGAAATTGATCACTGGGACTAGTGAGATGACATTGGTACATGCCACCTTGATGGGACTGAATTGGAATCCCCTGGTATGTTTCTAACTCTACCGTTTGAGGTAAGTCAGCTTGAGCATGTCCCGAACACTAGAATCTTGTTACTCTTCCTTTGAACTAGTGTGTCTTTTCCAAACATTGCAGGTCAATCCTCAATCAACTTTTCACTGGAATTCATTGAAAATTAGAAGATATTTCAAGACCAACTTTTATTTTCTCAAAAAAAGTGATAGAAGGTATGAGAAGTAAAAGTATAAAGGGTTGAATGGAAGCCTAAAGTCAGTTTCTTTAGCTAAAAGTCTAAAAACATAAATGATCAAATTCTGAAACACACACACCAAAAAACAAAGACCAGCACCTGGAAAAGCCACTTCACACTTCCAATATTAAGAAGGCCATGACCTGCTACCTAGTTCAGATAATAGAAGTTTGCCTGCCTCTCCAATTTGCTTTGGATGAACATTCCTTTCAAAGACTGGTCATAGTTACTGAAAGCCCAGATAAGTGAGATGACTGATCAATTGGAACCCAAGAAGTAATGAGCAGAGATGAATGCTTAAAAAAAAAAAAAAAAAAAAAAAAAAAAAAAAAAAAAAAGGAGCCAGCGCCATTGCTCACTGGGCTAATCCTCCGCCTGTGGCGGCAGCACCCTGGGTTCTAGTCCCGGTTAGGGTGCCGGATTCTGTCCCGGTTGCTCCTCTTCCAGTCCAGCTCTCTGCTGTGGCCCAGGAGGGCAGTGGAGGATGGCCCAAGTCCTTGGTCCCTGCACCTGCATGGTAGACCAGGAGGAAGCACCTGGCTCTTGGCTTTGGATCAGCACAGTGCGCCGGCCATAGCGGCCATTTGGAGGGTGAACCAACGGAAAAGGAAGACCTTTCTCTGTCTTTCTCTCTCACTAACTCTGCCTGTCTAAAAAAAAAAAAAAAGGAGTCTGCCATTGAAAAACTATATGTACCCCTCCCTATCAGCAAGTAGCATATTCTTTCCTCTAGGGTTTTTGCCAAAATTTCTTACCCAGAAGGCTCCAATATAATGAAGTAAAATCTATTTGAACACCAATGTTATTTTAGGAATAAATGGTCTAAAATTCTTGTGAAGTGACTCATGTCCTTGGACTTCTTATCAGCTTAGATTTTTCCCAAATAAGCCTTGATTTAGATTCTAAGGTAAATTAACCCTTTCCTTGGTTGTTGAGATAAGAAGAACCTTTTAAAATTTGCTGTATATCTCTGAAAATGAATGTTCTCTCATGGTAAAAAGTGAAAATTGATTCTCTAAGCTGCAATTTCTGTTTCTGAGAAAAACTACACTTGAAAATTACTGAAAATGAAGCATTTACGCTTTAAATCCAACATGTTTAAATAATATATTTTGGGCCTTTTCCTTTTTCTTTATGCCAAGTATTTCTACCTTTAAATGATACATTTTAACTCAAATATGTCAGTTGAATAAAAAACTGAAAGGATTCTTTGTAATTTGAAGAAACCCTGCTTGGAAGAGTTCATAGCAGGGGATCTCGGGCTTACTCCTCTTTCATGGTCTCATAGAACTTCTGACATTCTCTCTCAAGAATTAAATTTGGGCCATATATTCCTTTTTTACTTGATCTGGCCCTTACTATGTGAGAAGCTAGCTTGTTAAAGAATGATTGTGTGAGATTTCACCGAATTGAGCTAATATTTTTAAAAACCGACCCAAGTTTAAACAAACCAGCCAAAGAATAAACGAGAATACTTGTGAAGCAATTAGAACTATAAATAAAATTGTTTGCCTAAAACATAGTTCTCAGTATTCCCTAAATTGAATATGTAGTATAACACTATTTCATTGAGCCTAATTCACTAAGTGAAATAGGTTATTTTCATGCTTTTTTGACTTTAAAAAAATCATATTCTTTAAAATTAATGCAATATCATGAGAACTATATTTTCAAAGTGGAAGTTACCTTAGAGACCATTTTAATCTGATTGCCTCCATTTTCGGATGACAAAATTGAGACAGAGAAAATAGGCTAATACAGGTCTTAAATAACCGTTGGCATTCTCTCAATTTAGTGAGCTGTCCAATAGTGCAAGATGTCCCCCATGTAATCTGTTCTTTGGGGGACTGTACCTTGAAGGGAATAATAATAAAAGGAAGTTTAAAATTACTTCTGATTTTCTGCTTTCCTTCATTTATGTAAGTATCTAGACTCAAAATTATGCTTATTGGGGGAAAGATCTTTGGACTAGACATTAGTAGTATATAGACCTGGAAAAGCAATTCCAAATTATCTGAGTTTCAGAAAAGCTGATCCAGAAAGAAATTATCTGTGGAATACCCTTATTCCACATTCCTGTGTTCCTTGGTTCCTAGCTTCCCACCAGCTGTCACTTTTAGGTCCCTGCTTCCTACCGGTTTGTCCTTTTAAGGCATAGATAGGCTCAGGAAAATTCTTCAAAGTCATGTATTCCTGTTGCTTCAATCTTTTCCGTAAGTTTCTTGACATGTGGTCATTAGACACATGCAGGGATAATATAGCTTTGTGAGATTCAATTATTTGAGTAACTGTCTCCTGGATACATTTTATTTGATCAGTGGCCTTTTTAAGATGAGGAGCCTGCAATTGAACACAAGACTCCAGCTATGGTTTGGGCAGCTGAAATTAGATCAAGAATATCATCTCCATTCATGCAGTCTTACTCGCATCAGCCGCCTCATCCTGCCAACTCATTGTACTTAGGGTTAACTAAAATCTCTTATTCTCTATACATGGCTATTTTAAGCCACTTTCTCCAACCATGTACTTATATAGTAGAAATTTTTTTTAATTCAAGACTTTACATATCTACCTCTAAAAATATAGCACATTATATTTGACTCACAGTTCTATCTTGGCATGAATTTGGGGTGGCATGATATGTCTTTCAGCAGGTTAGCTATTTCTACTACTTTTACATTATCTAACAACTTTATTTCCAGTGGCAACATTTGGAACATCAGTTAAGACACCCCTTGAAATACCTGTATCCTGTATCAGAATGTCTGGGTTTAAGACCCATGTCTGCTGATTTGAGATTCATTTTAATTTGTAGCTTGGGTGGCAGTGGTGATAGCTTGAGTACTTGGGTCCCTGCTACCCACATGGAAGATCCAAGCTGAGTTCTGGGCTCCTGGCTTCAGCTTGGCCCAGCTCCAGCTATTGCAGGCATTTGGGGTTTGAACCAGCAGATGTTTATCTGTCGCTTCTCTCTCTGCCCCCCCCCCCCATTTCAAGTAAATGCTATCTTAAAACTTGATTTCCTCATGCATGGCATGGATTAAAATGTCAAATAGGACAAAGGAAAGGAGATTCCTAGAGACAAATTAATCACCTACCTTGGTATAGTTCGTTCATTTATGTATCAATTTTGCTATCATTTATATAGTTTTAAAATCCTTTCCAGTAGTATGCAAGTGGGTCTTCAAAAGTTAATGGAAAATGAATGTTAAAAAATGCATGGATTTCAAAATTGTTTTATACCAAAATAAGGTTATCTTTTAATGTCATTTTCCATGAACTTTTTGACATGCCTTCATATCATGAAGGTCGTTGCAAAATGCCTGAATTTTGTTGTGAACATATCTATCCATTTCCCTGCTCTGTCAATTTAGTCAACCTGCTCATAAAGGAAGTGGTTAGTCTGTTAAGACATATTCAGACTATGCCTGTGTTAGCCTCTGGTACTGGTTGCTTGCTAGCCTCAGAGCCAGATCAATATTCTTGGAAATCTTTCACAAAGGTCCAGGAAAATTATATCATTATACCCCCTGACTCTAGCAGTGTTGTTATTCACTCAATTTGTAACTTCCCTGAAAGATACCTAAACAAAACTCTTCCTTTGCTGTGACCTGTACATTTTCCATAAGTTGTATTGGGTTTAGCTAGCCAGATGCTATCTTTGTTTCATGCAATTATTTTTATCTTTTAGAATCACCTTTTAAAATTATACATCTTTTTCAAAAAGTTCCCAGTTGCAGCTATCTTAGTCTTAACAAAATTTCCCCTTTATATCTACATTACTAGGATAATGACGATGATGAGTACGGAGACGTCAATAACAACAAAAAAATATTGCAGTAGTTAACACCTATTAAGCTTTTGCTGTTGACAGGAACTATTGATAGTGCTTATACCATATTTACTCTTACTTTTTACAACAACCCTTTGAAATAACTTTTATTATCTCCATTTTACATATGAGCATGGAAAAGCATAGTCACATAGAAGGTTAAATAATTTTTCCAAAATCTCTGGTAAGAGTCAGAGCTGGAAACCTTGCATCCTCATTCTATACCCTGGGATAAAGTCATAATTCTGTTGCAAGTTAGGCACTGAAACATTGAATTGCTAAGGCAATCATGATACAATTTCGGAATATCTCATAGGAAATTTGTGGGGTATATAGAATGTGTTTGACATACTTGACTTCCCGTTCTGCACATTTAGCTACCCTCATTGCTTCTTGTAGACAATTTCTCAGTTTCCTCTACTTAGATGGTGTCCTTTGTTCTTGAGCTAAACTTTAAAGTTCTAGAGAGTGTGCTGTATTTTAGGGATATGCCTTTGTTTCCCACATACTACAACCAAGATCAACACATTTAAACGTGGGTCATATGTGATATCCTTGTGGAGTTAAATAAGAGACAACTTTTAGAATTCATCGCCTTATAAAAAGGATAATGAGTCGCGTACTCCAAGAGGTGGTGTTTGTGCATGCACATTCATGAGCTCAAATGCATTCTCAAATATACTGGGAAGAGTGGGAAAACATAATTCCTGGCACAAATAAGTATGCAGTAACTACTGAGTAGTGAATTTATGAATGAGGTATAGAGGGAGAAAGAGTGTCCCTGGAATAAGAAGAGTATCAATTGTCCCCATGCCTTATTTCTGCAAAATACATACTCTTTGGGCCATTAACTAATTCAATGCACTAACTTCTTATTTTTTTGAGTCGTCATGCCAGTATTTTTGTATACTACTTCATTAAAAGTTCAAGTAAATACATGCATGTGGATATATATGCGTGTATATATACATTTCATATATATAACATATATATATATATATATAATTAGTGATCCCATTGTATCTTCAGAGGATTTGTTCCAAAACTTCTTTGGAAACCAAAATCCTCAGTTACTCAAGTCCTTTTTATAAAATGGAGTGATATTTGCATATAACCTATACACATACTACTCCCTAGAGTTTGAATCAGCTCTAGGTTACTTATAATCACTAATACAATCTAAATAACTTATAAATAATTTATACTGTATTGTTTATTGAATAAGGGCAAGAAATAGTGTATAACATATTCAGTGTAGACAAAAATTTTTTTACCAAATATTTTCAATCTGAAATTGATAGTATCTTCATATGTGAAGGGCTTATTTTACTATATACACAATTTTGCATGGCTTTAAAATTATTTTACGTCAAAATAAATTCTTCTACTTCCATTTCCACAAACCTTTTAAAGTCTTGAATAATCTCTAAAGAAAGATATACACGTTTTGGTTTTTTTTGGGGGGGGAGGGGAGGGTGGTAAACAGATCAACTCCTAGTATGTTCAGCTAGTTGAAGATGGTTTATTATCTTTGTATCTGGGTAAATCTTGAGGTGTGCCAATTGACTCAGACCTATTCAAATTTAATATCAGACTTTAGACGAATCCTTTCATAACAAAAATAAATGGAGAACATACGATGGGTTAGGTCTTTCATATATAATTATATGGTTCCCAGAGGGGAGTTATAATTGAATTATAAGCTGCCTCATGAGTATTCTAGCTGGTGTTTAGAGAACCGCAAAGCAGAGCTAAGTAATTTTTTTCACCAGCTAGAACGTGAACAAGACACCCTATAATTCAATTATAAGTAGTCTCCAGGAACCATATAATTATATTATAAAGTAGTTTGGGGAAACTAGGAAAGTGAAGGTTTTTAACACATTGTATATGCTTAAAATGATAATTTAGTAATTTTACTTTACCTCTCACCTTCCCTGACCACATAGGTCTTTGTGACTACACTTTTTTGTGACCTTATTCCCATGTACTCTTTGAAGCTTTCAAGAAAAATTATCATCATAGGAGGTCCTTAGTTACTATCTTTTTTTTTTTGTAAGTCTTTCTGGGTACTCATATACATTGCTTAAATTACTTGCTTGTCAGTTTTCCCACACAGAATGATGGGACTTGAACTAGATGACCTGTAAGATATTTCCTAATGGTAACAATCATTGAATCTTGTAACAGTCAAGACTTTCCAGAGAAAGAGAAGCAAAGGGATATTCTGTCTCTCTCTCTCTCACACACACACATGCACATGCACACTAGTATTTCAAAAAGTTTGTTGAAAATATGAAAGTAATTTGATTTTTGAAATGCACATATAGTTTTTTCACAAGACTCATTTTCCATGAACTCGTTGAAGACCTTGTTGGCGGGTGGAAGGGAGGGAGGGAGAGAAAGAAGGGATTCTAAGGAATTGGCTTATGCATTTGTTGGTCTGGCAAGTCTGACTTCTGCAGGGGAGGTCAGCAGGCTGGAAACCCAGGGAGGAACTGATGATACAGCATTTCTCTGGAGGCAGAATCCCTTCTTTGGAGGACTTCACATTACTTAATGTTGGCTGACTTAAATGTTAGTCACACCTAAAAAAAAATTACCTTCACAGCAACATCTACAATGCCACGGCTTAGCCAGTTTTACACATAAAATTGACCATCATAGGTATGTGCAGTGAGAGAATTATATTATTAGTTGGGTCCTGATGCTACAGATTGTAGATTGTATTTTTCAGGGGGCATGCATGGAAATTATAGAAGTGAAACATTTCTGAAACTTTGGTATAATTTAATATTGTAAATATAATTTAATATTGTAAGTATAAGATATGAACATAAATGTCTTCTATTTATAACAAGCTAGCCTTAAGAAATAATTTTTGACCAAACAAAAATGTGTCTGTTTATTTCCTATTGAAGACTCCCTCAAATTTTGAATTCTATGTGTTGCTGATGCTGATGCTTTCTCACCATCTTACAGAGGTTTGCCTGAGCGACTAAGTTATGATGGTTATAGTAATTTTGGAAATTTCATTTGTTTTCATTAAGAAGTGATACATGTATATGCATATAGATATTCATAGCAGCACTATTAATGATAGCTCAAAAGTGGAAACAACCCAAATGTGCATCAACTGATAAACAAAATGATATATTCATGGAATGAAATCTTATCCAGCCAGAAAAAGGAATGAAGTTCCAATAGATGCTACAACATGGGTGTGTGTTGAAAACATAATGCAAAGTGAAAAAAGCCAGGCACAAGATTCAATTTACTTAAGGCATTCGGACCTGGCTAAAAAGCCCATGAGTTTCACAGGCATGGAAAGCCAAGACATTGTGGCAAAAATAAAATGACCTAAATGAAAGATCTGTGTGAGTGAGATCCCAACGGAAAGAACAGGCCATCAGAGAAAGAGGTACCTTTCTCTGAAGGGAGGAGAGAACTTCCACTTTGACTATGGCCTTGTCTAAACAAGATCAGAGTTGGTGAACTCAGAAGGCTTCCATAGCCTTGACAGCTCATGGCAGGAGCCTCAGGTGATTACTGACATCATAATTAAGAGTGTCAATTGTTAAATCAACAATGGGGGTCACTGTGCACCTGCTCCCCATGTAGGACCTCTGTCCTTAATGTGTTATACTATGTGAATTAATGGTAAAACTACTACCTGAACAGTACTCTATACTTTGTGTATCTTTGTGGGTGCAGTCTGTTGAAATCTTTGCTTAGTATATACTAAGTTGATCTGTATATAAAGATAATTGAAAATGAATCTTAATGAAGAGTGGGATGGGAGAGGGAGTGGGAGATGGGATGGCTGCAGGTGGGAGGGAGGTTATGGGGGGGAAAGCTACTATAATTCAAAAGTTGTACTTTGGAAATTTACATTTTATTAAATTAAAAGAATAAAAAATTGAAGGTCTTCCAAAAGATATGTTATATTCTTAAAATGTTTGAGTGTTTAAATACTCAAACATAACTATGTGAGACAATGTACTTGCTAATTAGCTGGGTTTGTCCATTTTACAATGTGTAAATACTTCAAAATGTTGTGCAGGGTAAATACATGTAACTTTATCTGTAAATTTTAAAATAATAAGTAAATCCAGAGAGTAGAAAGTAGATTAGTGTTTGTGCAGGGCTGAGGGGAGAACAGGAAATGGGAAGTGACTTTTAATGGTTATAGGCTTCTTTCTGAGGTGACAAAAATGTCATAAAAGTAATTGTGATGGTGACTTCACAATTCTGTGAATATGCTAAAAATCATTGAATTTTATACTTTAAATGGATGAATTGTATGATATGAAAGATTTAAATATTTTAGGATATATGTATAATGTATATATGTGTATATACATATATACATATATATACACACATAGACATATACATACACATATATACTTATATATACATATATAATGTGTATATATATATATATTATATATGTTTCAAACAGTGCTGAAAAGCATATATTGGAGAATTTCCCTCTCAAACCCACCCCAATCTGTGCTCACTCGACCCCATCCTACTCCCTAAAGAACCACTATAAGTATTTCATGTTTTCTCCCAACACTGTTCTATTCCTTGATTTTTCTAAGGACATCACTTGATTCTTTTCCTGAAGCTTACCATTAGATAAGGGTAGTTTTCATTGTTTAGTTTTTAGTTGGTCACAGATTGATCAATAACAACATAACATTGAACAGATTTTAGGTCTTTTTTCCTTTGCCAGGGCATTCTCACTTAGCTTAACAGCTGTCACTATGCTTACATTATTTGCTAATTTAACTCTGTTACTCCTTTTTCATATACCACATAAGGGTCTTTACAACATGTAATTTTAACATGGAGACAAAAAGACACAGAAAAATGGTTATTGTAAAAAAAAAACGTTATAAACATAAAAGACCTAATAGTAGAGTATTATCCATTAGGAATACTTTACTTTCCTCTTTCTGTTGTCCTTCCTTCCCTCCCTCATTTCAAAGGATTCACCTCCTTCCCTTCCTTCTCTTTCCCCTTCCCATTTTCCCTCACTTCTGTCCTTCCTTCCCTTCCTTCCTCGTTATTATAGAAGTAACACATGCTCACAGTAAAATGTGTAATATAAAGATATATCATTATAAACAGGGTATATGAAGGAAAACTAAAGGTTCTCCTACTCACCTCCATGCCTGATTTTTCCATTCATATGCCTCAAAAGATACAAATTTTACATACATTTCTTGAAATTTTCTATGGGAATACAAATGTGTGTGTATACTGTAATAAATTATCTTGCAAGAATATATGCATAAAAATGAGTGTGATTCCCTGAGGAATTATGATCTCGGTCTTTACACTGATTCCGATGTTATCTTTGCTAATAATTTTCTTGGAATGTTTTTCTGGCAGTTGATGTAGACCTTAAGATTATCATGAAATATGTTTACTGGTGGATTTTTTTCTTTGAAGGTGGATTTAATTTTTCAGAAAAAAACAAATACTATTTGGAGTCAAATCTGTTGAATAGAAACATTCAACATATATTTATCAGAAACACTCAGTAGTAAATCTTATTTTTTAAAGTTCAGTAACAATCATAATCATAAATGATCAATTATAAAAATGTTTTGAATGACAACATTTTTCAAATAGTATATGCTTATGGCATCACAAGGTGACAATTAAGGAACTGAAGTTCATTTGAATATATAAATCCCGCTGTACTGATTTTTGGATGTCAGAATTCTGCTGTTCTGGTTACAAAACTCACCTTAGTTCCCCTCCCTAGGAGCCCAAGGCACATCATCTAGGTCAGCAGTATGGTGCATCCAGCACAGACTTTTGCTTCTGACAGTATCCCTGAGGGGTGTAATGACAATCTCATAGGTGAAGAAGAGCCCCTGGATTTTTCTGCAGATCTTTAATTACCCATTGTACAATGGCTCTTTCTTTTTTAAAATCTATTTTTATACAATTGTCTGATTAGTTCTGTTTCTGGAGCAGATAGGCTGTTTAACTTCTGCTTAACTTAATTTCTTATCTCTTTATAGAAGCAAGATATACACCTTCATCATTCTCTACCTCCATTCTCACCGTTCACATTGGGATGCTTAAAGTTTTTTTTTTTTAATTTGTCACTTAATGAAATCATTAATGTGTCCTAATGTTCCAAGAATTTCTTGCTTAAGGATATCATCTATTTTCATTGACTTTGACCAATGTAGGAGTTTGGAATTTAAATTAATGAAGGATACAGTAATTTGTGGCTAATATTGCTTAGATTATATAAGAATCATGGAGCAAATATTTGTGTGTTTTTTTTTCTTTCTGTAACATTCAGATGCTAGATGCACAGAGCTAGAAAAATCGCTGGACTGTGATAATAAAGATTTTTGTTACTGTGTGTAGGTCATGAAAAGAAGTCATTATGAAAGCCATTCATAAGAAAGGAACCTTGATTTCTAAGCACGATAGGATAGATAGGAGGGCCAGTGTTTTGAACTCTTAAGAATCCCAAAAATAGACTCTAACTTTCAAAATAGAAAAGAGTGTCCTAAAATAAGTACATATTTCCTTCCATAGTTTTTCATTTAAGGCATGATGAGGCAACCCAATGTTGATCAACTTTTGTTTTAAATCCCTAATTGTTGTTAGATCAATAACATGAGTCACTGTTCACTTACTCCCCATGTAGGATCCTTAATGTGTTGTACTATGCAAATTAATGGTAAAACTAGTCTTCAAACAGTATTTATATTTTGTGTGTCTGTGTGTGTGCAATCTGATGAAATCTTAGTATATACTAAGTTGATCTTCTGTATATAAAGATAATTGAAAATGAAGTTTAGTGAAGAATGGGATAGGAGAGGGGAGTAGGAGATGGGATGGTTTGTGGGTGGGAGGATGGTTATGGGAGGAAAAACTGCTATAGTCCAGAAGTTGTACTTTTGAAATTTAATTTTATTAAATAAGTTTTTAACTTTTATTTAACAAATATAAATTTCCAAAATTTCCAAAGTACAGCTTTTGGACTACAGTGGCTTCCCCCCCACATATCTTCCCTCACACCCGCACCCTTCCCATCTCCTGCTCCATCTCCCATTCCATTCACATCAAGATTCATTTTCAATTATCTTTATATACAGAAGATCAATTTAGTATATATTAAGTAAAGATTTCAATAGTTTGCACCCACACAGAAACACAAAGTGTAAAGTACTTTTTGAGTACTAGTTATACCATTAATGCATATAGTACAACACATTAAAGACAGAGATCCTACATGGGGAGTAAGTGCACAGTGACTCCTGTTCTTGACTTAAACTGACACTCTTGTTTATGGCGTCAGTGATCACCAGAGGCTCTAGTCATGAGTTGCCAAGGCTATGGAAGCCTCTTGAGTTCACTGACTCCAATCTTATTTAGACAAGGTCATAGTCAAAATGGAAGTTCTCTCCTCCCTTCAGAGAAAGGTACCTCCTTCTTTGGCCCATTCTTACTACTGGGATCTCATTTGCAGAGTTTTTTTTTTGTTTTTTTGTTTTTTTGTTTTTTTTTGTTTGTTTGTTTGTTTTTTTTTTTTTTTTTCCAGAGTGTCTTGGCTTTCCATGCCTAAAATACTCTCATGGGCTCTTCAGCCAGATCCGAATGCCTTAAGGGCTTATTCTGAGGTCAGAGTGCTGTTTAGGACATCTGCCATTCTATGGGTCTGCTGTGTATCCCACTTCCCATGTAACTGACCGAGCACCAAGAAGGAAACCTGTTGAAGTGAAATGGACACTATGAGAAACAGTGACTTGATCAGCCCTTGTCCTGAATGTTGATGAACAATTAAATACTTTATCCCTTTTAGTTTTTTGTTTGTTTGTTTGTTCTACTTAATACTATTGGTTGAACTCTTTAATTCACACACAATTATTCTTAGGTGTTTTATATTTAACAGGGATCACTTTTCAGTTAAATTCAGAGTGGGAATAAGAGGGAGGAGATGTACAATTTGGGTCATGCTCAATCTGACTCGCCCCAAATGGTAGAGTTAGAAACGTGCCAGGGGATTCCAATTCAATCCCATCAAGATGGTATGTACCAATGCCATCTGAATAGTCAAAGCGATCAATTTCAGTTTACAATAAATTATAAAGATTGGATTAAGAGTCAAAGGAATCACATAAATAAAAGTTTTCTAAAAACAAATCCCTAATTGTTCAGGTCTACAATTAAGTCCTTTCTCAGGCATCCTAAAGTTCTTGTCATCTAGGAGGGTGTGCCTACTGCTCTGCTGTGGTCTGTTCTTTTTTGGAACAGAGCTCATCACTGCAAAGGAATGGATAAAATATGGTTGGCAGTGTCTCCAAATGATTTTATGGATTTATATTGACAAATGTCACTCCTCCATTCAAATCCATGTATTGCCTGTCTACTACATGGCAGTCAGTGTGGTGGATGGCCTCAGTCTTCTGAGGAGTTCCTGATATGAGGATAGAGTTTAGAGCAGTGGGGACATGTGATAATCAGGGCAATAAATATAAAAGGTGCTGGGAAAGAAGTATCTCTGTGGCACTGAAAGAGTCGCTGAAGGCTTTCTCTGTCTCTTCCTCTATGAAAAGAATGAAACAAGCATACCCCTATTTGAATCCCAGCCCGGCCAGTTGCTAGGTGCAAAACCTAGCACAAATTACCCAAATTCTGTGAGTCTCCATTTTCCCTTTAGAAAACTGAGGTGCTAATAACTACCTTGGAAAGTTTGAGCTTTATAACTTATGTATACATTATGTCTATAATTATATATGTTTATTTTGTGAACAGTCAGTAAATGGTAGCAAGGGTGATGCTTATGACAGTTATTCACATAAAATTTGCTTATATGTGTTACATTAAGTGTGACTGAGGGTTTTTTTTTTTCCACTTTGGAGACAAGAATTTTGCAATTTAACATGTGACAGACATTGGAGAAGAAAATGACTATATTTTCCGAGAGGCTTAGGAGCACTTGTAGAACATACCAAACATGCTTTTATGGTGATACATTCTGTATCTGTCCAGCATGGCATGCATATTATGCTTGCCTTAAACACAATAATTTCACTTGCCACTTCTGTCTCACACATTTTTCCTTCCTATTTCTCTTGCAAGGGTCGTGCCAAAAAAGACAGTGTATAGAAAAATGTAACCCTCCCCTCCTCCACATGTCTCCTTTCTCTTCTCTGATATCTTCCCTGTCAAATGGAAGCCCTAAAATTGAACTCACTTTAAGACATCAAATGCTAGCATTTAATAAAGAAACCAAAGTGCCTCAACCTGACTTATGTTAGCAACATACTTCTCTTGCTCTTCTCTAGTCTCTGCTTTAGGTTGCTGATCGTAATCTTTCTCTACTGAATACTGAAATAGTCATTTGGAAAAATAACAGCCAGATTAGTTGGCCATTTATAGACCAATAACTTTTAACTGGCTGATCTTTTGCTACTTCCCACTACAGAAATTTTGTGATTTATTGATATGAACTTATATGTATCCCGAGTCAGAATATTTGTCTTGGCAGGACTCAAAATTTAATCAGTTTTTGTTAACTAAATATTAACCCTGAATTCATTTCTCATTATCACTAACTAAATGTCCACCAAGTAATTTTACTTCCTTGTTAAGTTCAATTAATGCTGGAAGTAAAAAAATCATAATTTAGTCAGAAGTTAGTTCAAAGGTCAACTTGCATGTGTGTGTATATTAAGAAATCAGATGCCAAGTCACTGTAAATATTGAGTGAACTGAAAAAATGTTTCCTCCTTCACCCATCCTGAAGAAGTTTCATAGTGTAAACAGAAACTTACCATAGAGATTTGGGAAATGTTATAATACAGTATGAACAGAGAGGTTAGGGCAACTAACTATTATTCATGGGTGTAAGAAATATTTCTTGAGTACCTATTATGTCAATTACTATGGAAATCACTAGGCCTAGAATAATGAAATAGATCCTATATCTGGCTTTATGGAATTTAAAAACAAATAAAAATTAAATTAAAACAATGATAAGTATGCTAAAGGATAACTACCAGATACTGTGAGAAAATAAGCTGGGGGCCTTAAACCTAGACTGGTAGGCAGGGAAGATTCCCTAAGTAAGTGACAATTTAAGTTGAAAGATGAAGGAAGGTGAGGAGTGACATGTGTAAAGAACATGGGAAAAATGTGTGTTTTTTGTTTGATACAGAGCTCCCACCTGCTCATTCACTCCCCAGGTGCCTGCAGCTGCCAGGATTGGGCCAAACTGAAGCCAGTAGCTAGGAATTCACTCTGCATCTTCCACATGGTAGGCAGGGACTTCAGTACTTGAACAACCTTTTCCAGTGCACATTAGCAGGAAACTAGATTTAAGAGTGGTGCTGGGACCCAAACCCAGGTACTCTGAGATGTGAGTGTCATACGTGGTATATTAACCACTGCACCAAGTGACCATGCTGGGACAAGTATTTGTTGCATTAAAATAGTTCTCAACTAGGGATGATTTGCTCCCACCAGGGGACATTTGGGTATTCCTAGAGATGTTTCATTGTCATGGCATGAGGACAGGTGCTATAAGCGTATAGGTAATGGAAACCATAGATATCTTACTTCCTCAACAAAGGGCGCCTTGTGACGAAAAATTATCCAGCCTAAAGCATCAATAGTGCTAAGGGTGAAAAACCCTGAATCAGATTCTCAAAGAAGAGGGAACTGTCAAAATGTTGGGAAAAATTACAGAAATCATAGAAACGAAACCTGAGTGTTTTATCGAATATTGAGTACCTATGAAGTGTCGTGTGTGTGTGTGTGTTGGGAGAGGTTATCTTTCTGATCCTCATGAGATCAATGCAGTAGGAAAAATTATAATCTCCAGGAATAATACTGTAAGTAATTTAAATCGTCGTACTATGCCAAAGTAGCTTTAAAAATGGATACCTGACACATCTGGAAGGGGCCAGGAAAAGTTTCCCTATAGATGCAATACTTCAATAGACTTTATTTTTTGACAGGCAGAGTGGACAGTGAGAGACAGAGAAAGGTCCTCTTTTTCCTTTGGTTCACCCCCCCAGTGGCCGCTGAGGCTGGTGCACTGCGCTGATCTGAAGCCAGGAGCCAGGTGCTTCTCCTGGTCTTCCATGCGGGTGCAGGGCCCAAGCACTTGGGCCATCCTCTACTGCACTCCCGGGCCACAGCAGAGAGCCGGACTGGAAGAGGAGCAAACGGGACAGAATCTGGCACCCCGACCGGGACTAGAACCCAGGGTGCCAGCGCCGCAGGCGGAGGATTAGCCTATTAAACCGCAGCACCGGCCTCAATAGACTTTAAACTGTGAATAGAAGTCAATCTTTTTGAAACTTCTCAAATCATTGATGGCAAGGAATTACAGCTATATAAAGTGAAGTGGAACAGGGGACGAATTCAAGGCTTGGGAATGTAAAGCAAGGGTGTGCTATGCCATCATCTAGCAAGCAGTTTCATGCCAGTGGGTCTTGGAACAACACCTCTTTGCAGGGAGTTGTGGACCAAACCATAACCTGGGTAGGGGAAGAATGTCCTCTGTGTGGTCATAGCTCCCTGGCTTTGTGGAATTCTTGTCCAATGGGCAAGAAAATGTCTTTATGAGAGCCATCTCAGCACTCACTAAGGGTTGGCTTCAATTCTCTCAACACCCATTATGGCAAGGCTGTCATTAGCACAGAACCCAGAAAGTGGAGGTAGAGGTTTGAAGGGAGATGAGTTAAAAGTCAAGTCACAGGTTAATTTTAGGTAATGGGTACACCTTGGATTTATGGTAGCTTCAGGTTAGTATGTGTAAGTCACTTCTGACAAGGACATCTTTATCCTGATGCCCCAACCTTTGCAACACCTGTTTGACTCAGAAGGCCTGTATACCTATATGCATACCTCCTGCTGGCAAAGGAAACAATGTGAACAGATAAGTAGATATTTCTCCAAATTAGTTATGAATTCTGATACTCTTTTGGAATTGTATTTTTGCTGCACAGGATCATAGCTAGTGATGGTATAAGAGGTCTTAGTTGATCTTGGGCCCATCCTGTGAGTAAATTCCAATGTTGGTTTACTGGCCTCATTGGAAAACTGAAGAACTTTAAAAGATAATAGATCCTTAGGCCGGCGCCGCGGCTCACTAGGCTAATCCTCCGCCTTGCGGCGCCGGCACACCAGGTTCTAGTCCCGGTCGGGGCGCTGGATTCTGTCCCGGTTGCCCCTCTTCCAGGCCAGCTCTCTGCTGTGGCCAGGGAGTGCAGTGGAGAATGGCCCAAGTGCTTGGGCCCTGCACCCCATGGGAGACCAGGATAAGTACCTGGCTCCTGCCATCAGATCAGCGCGGTGCGCCGGCTGCAGCATGCAGGCCGCAGCGGCCATTGGAGGGTGAACCAACGGCAAAAGGAAGACCTTTTTCTCTGTCTCTCTCTCTCACGGTCCACTCTGCCTGTCAAAAATAAAAATAAAAAAAAAGATCCTTAGAAGTCTATAGTTTAATGGAGTATCCTTCATTTCTTAAGCAACAGAAACTTTTTATTTTTGAAGCATAAGCACAGTGCTTATGAGTATAGATAGTGGAGCTGTACTGCCTTGATTTAAATTATGTGTCTTTATTAGCTTCAAGAATTTGGGCTTCCCTTCTCTCTCACTTCAATTCCATGAGCCTCGTTTCTCTCATCTGAAATGTGTACCATATTACTATCCATTTCATATGTCAGCTGATCCATGAAAACACTTAGGATACCACTCAACACTAAGTGCCATGTAAACGATTAGTATGTTTACCCAAAAGTAATCTTTTACATAAGCTAAACCTATATAACAGTGAAAAGAAAAATTACTCTGGTTGATTGGGAAAGAGTAGCAGAAGTGACAGTGCTGGCCTGTCACAAGCCATAATCTACCTGACAGCCTCTACCCTTCTGACTCCATCCTCTTTTTTTCCCTCAAGTAGAGGCACTGAACATAATTGGAACACCTGAAAATACTTACAAAGCTATGAATCTAAGCCAATCAATTATTTTGACAAATGAGAAAATTACCTTAGTCATATTAACTCATTTGATTTTCATAATAGTTTCTATTTTTTCTGATTAAGTTCGGTAACTAAAGATGATGCTACTAGCAAACTGCAGATATAGACTATGAACCCGTGCTAAAGAGCTATGTCATTGTAAAAATTAAAAGAAAAATTAAGGAGAGAGGGAGGAAAAGATGGGAAGTACCATCACGTTCTTAAAACTGTATACATGGAATACATGAAACTTGTTCCCTTTATGTAAATGTAAAAGAAGCAGCTAGACAAAGGAACAAACTTTTACTTGTTGGCTTCCAAAACTAGCAACTGCGAAGAACAAAGATACCTCCCCCCTGCCCCCAAAGAGAACTGTCAGCCATGGATTAGCTATTTGACTTTGAAGTCATCTGTTAACTTTGTTTAATCTGAATTGGAGCATAGTAAAATAGAAACATGCAATCATTATTCTCAAGATTTTCAGTCTCCTCCTGCCTTGTTGTCAGTCTTAGCAACTATCATGTCCACATACTACTTTGAATTTTTAATTAAAAAGGTAAATATGGGAGGTGATGGATGTGTTAGTTTGAATGTAGTAATCATTTCTCAGTGCATACATACATCAGAATATCACATTGTGTACCTTGAATATATAGTTTTGTCAATCATACCTCAATAAAACTGAAAAATCAATTTTACTTTTTTTAGAGAATATGTTAATTGAACATTGTTCTGTTTTTGTATTCTGTTGTCAAAGTTTGAAATGTTTATGCTTCTCCTCTTCTAAGTACTTGGTGGACAGAGAAATAGGGGTTGTGCTGTTTTTTTTTTTATTTGAAAGGCAGAGAGAGAGGGAGGTGTCTTCCATCTGCTGGTTCACTCCCCAAACCACCACAACAGGCAGCGCTGGGGCAGGCTGAAGCCAGGAACTTCCTTTGGGTCTCCCACACGGGTGCAGGGGCCCAGACACTTGGGCGATCCTCTGCTGCTTTCCCAGACACATTAGCAAGGAGCTCTGTGGGAAGTAGAGAAACCATGTCTTGAACTGGCACCCATATGGGATGCTGGCATTGAAGGCAGTGGCTTAACGTGTTGTACCACAATGCTGGCCCTGCCTGGTTGTGCTGTTTTACTTAAGGGAACTCTTCATTAGATTGTTGGGTTTTTATATTTTACTAATATCAGGCTTTACATGTAAAATGACTTAAATTTTCTTTTCACATTATTATTGCTCTGGTTCTATAGCACAGAACAATGAATATAATAAATTTATATTGACTAATAATATCTTTTTCTGAATAGTTTGAAGAGAAGATTTTGAATAAAATTTATCAAAGAAATTGTAAAAAGTACATCTCCTCCCTCTCATTCCCACTCTTACATTTAACAGATCACGTTTTAAGGTGATGGATATGCTAATTACCCTTAGATGATCATTGCCCAATGAAACATTACATCATGTATCATAAATATGTACAAATATTATGTGTCAATCAAAAATGAAGTTAATTTAAAATAAACACAATACTAATAGAAAAAAGGAGGTGGGGAATCTGGTTACTTCCTTTGATTAGAATGGATTGGAATGTGTGGCCCACAGGCCATATAAGGCCCACGAATTCATTTGGCCTGGCTCTGCCAAAGCAACCACAGGCAGGACTAGAGTTTCAATACATCTCTAGCAAGCTAATTTTTAAGTTGATAATTTTGGATGGCCCATTATGATGTTATAAATATTCAAATGGCTGTTGGCAAATAAAAGGTTCACACCCCAAAAGATATTTAGTTGTATGATACTATCTTAGGAGTTCAGTTTGCTCCTACAAGAGGACACTCAAGGATTTGGTTGCTTGGGTTGGGCTGTCAGCAGTATGTAGTGTCTTCAGTTAAAACCAAATGCATTGCAGTTCTCCACTGCATCCAATTAGTTTGTTAATTGAAAATGACAACATTCCAGTTTAAATGTGCTTTCATTTCTACATTTCTTTTAGTTTATGGAATGATAAAAAGTGAAGCAAAGCGAAAAACTATTTGAAGAGTCATTTGATGCTGTTCCTGTTTGACCCTGTCCATTTCAAATTTCCAAATTTTCTGTGATTTTGGTTGGACCCCTTAAGCATGGTTTGCTAGCATCACTGATTATTTTTAATAGCACATTAAACATCCCCAAAAATGCTGCTTTCAAGCTGACATTTGATGATGTTTCTGCTGTCACTTTAAAACTTGAGTGCTTCTCCATCTCCCAGCTTGTGGAATGACCTGCCTGTGTTGCTTGCATCAGATCCATGTAGAAATTACAAGGAAACATTAATAAGTATTATCAATGCATTGGTATTTCTGATCATTTAAAAAACTCTAATTTTCATTATTATAAAAGGAAGGAAGGGTCAGTGTACACCATCACAAAAGTAAAATGATAACCCAAAGGATGGGAGAGGATACTTGTAAATCATATGAGGGACTTGTGTATAGCATGTATAAAGAAGTCTTACAAGTAAATAATGGGAATATAAGACAAAACATAGGCAGGAGCTCTTTAAAGAAGATAGGTAAATTATCAATAAGCACATGAGAAGAGTCTCAGTTTTATTAGTCATCAGGGAAATTCAAATCAAAACCACAAAGATTCCATGTCACACATATTAGGATGGCTATAATAATAATAAAAAAAAAGCACATAGCGGCCGGCGCCGCAGCTCATTAGGCTAATCCTCCACCTGCGGTGCCGACACCCCGGGTTCTAGTCCTGGTCGGGGCGCTGGTTCTGTCCGGTTGCTCCTCTTCCAGTCCAGCTCTCTGCTGTGGCCAGGGAGTGCAGTGGAGGATGGCCAAAGTGCTTGAGCCCTGCACCTGCACGGTAGACCAGGAGGAAGCACCTGGCTCCTGGCTTTGGAACACGCTGGCCGTAACAGCCATTTGGGGGGTGAACCAACAGAAGGA
Source organism: Oryctolagus cuniculus (assembly GCF_964237555.1). Taxonomy (NCBI): domain Eukaryota; kingdom Metazoa; phylum Chordata; class Mammalia; order Lagomorpha; family Leporidae; genus Oryctolagus; species Oryctolagus cuniculus. The sequence goes on along the minus strand of NC_091453.1, from coordinate 102,854,680 downwards.
AGACCTTTCTCTCTCTCTCTGTCTCTCTCTCTCTTTCTCTCTCTCTCTCTCTATCTCTTTAACTCTGCCTGTCAAAAAGGAAAAAGCACATAGCAAGTGCTAATAAGAGTGAGAAATTAAATGTTGTCAATTACATTCACAGATATTTACCCAATTAAAAACATATGTCCACACAAAAATCTGTATTCAAGTGCTCATAGCAGTTTTATAATAGTAAAGAAGTGGAAATCCACAAAATATCTATGTTGGAATATTGCTCAACCTTAAAAAGGGTTAAAGTACTGTTACATACTACTAAATGGATAAACATTGAAATATTAGGATTAGTGATAGAAGCCACACACAGGAAGTCACATATTCTATGATTACATTTGAATGAAACATTAAGAATAGCAAAATCCATAGAAACAGAAAGATTAATGGTTGTCCCTTGGGGAGACAGGAATGGGGAGTGATTGCTAATGAGCACAGTTTTATTTTGTAATGATGGTGTTGTGGGGATGGGGTTCTCTCAGCTGTATTTCAAGTTCTTTTCTCCACGTAAGAGATAGATTCAATGCAGGGACATGAATAAAATGCAAAAATGGGAGCAGGATTTATTTAAAGAGATTACAGAAGTAATACACACCCAAAAGTGAATGTGGGTAGGCCCTTGATGAGAATCACCCCACCCCAATATTACTGTCCCCTTTATAGCATGGGGGTAGTGCCCTAATTAAATATACACATGGGTGGAGTATGTATGGTGTTCAGCGCACTCGATGATCAACTAGGGAAAGTTTTATGGTGTCTCCCAAGTATTATGGCATCTTTTTCATGATGGAGGAGACTTAGGTATATCACGGGAAGGGGGGTATCCTGAATTGACACGTATGGAGGTGCAATACAGAGTTAAGGCGCATAGAGTGGTGGAAATTACTCAGCTCCTTTGTCTCTCACTGACTTGCTGCCTAGGCCAAATCATTGGGAATGCTCTAGAATTAGATCGTGGTGATGGTTGCACATTTCTGTGAATATACTTAAAAACCATTGATTTGTACTCTTTAAAGGGGTGAATTTTATATTAAGTGAATTATATTTCAATCTGTTTTGAAAAAGGAAAGTAGCTAACATGGAGCACTTACTGGGTTCAAGGAACTAGACTAAGCAATTTTGCATGCATATTCATATTTAATATTCAGATATGTATGTGACTAGGTACTATTGCCTCCATTTTATAGATATAAATATTGAATTATAGTCATGTTAGACAAGTTACTTATTAATTTGCTCAAGGTATCAGATGCTAAAATTCCAAGTATCAGTATTTAAGGTCTGGGTACCCATTCTGAATTTTCAACTACTATTCCTTGCCTACATTTTTAAATTACAGCGTTAAGATATAATTAACATGACATCAATTCACTTATTTAAATGAACTATCCACCCAGTGATACAGATGCTCAACATAGTCAATTTTACATTTTAGTCATCTTAAAAATAACCCCCAGTTTAAATGAATTAATTATAAGATGTACGAATTTTATCTCAGTAATGCTGTTAAAAAAAAAAAAAAGCCTTAGCCATCAACTTCATTCTCCTTCATCTTCCCATTCCTAAGCAACCACTAATCTGTCTTAATGGTGGTATATAGATACTGCCACCTATCATCATTTGCATCATTGTTATCTTTGTTTCAACTGTGTTAGGCAGTGTAAATACAATCAAACAGTTGTGAGACTGTAGAATTCCTTTTAAAAATGGCTTTGAAACATCTGTTGTAAGAAAAGAGTAACAATATCATTTCAGGGACTCCTAAAGGCAAAGGGGGATCATCACACATTTTGATTTGCCCTGTTTCTAGAACTGCATACATTTCTTTATCGAGTGGAGTCTACTCAAGGATAGGGAAATTTTGATTGCAGAAAGTATATTTTGCTTCTGGGAAAGACTGCAGAAATTCTCAGGAACTTTCTCGCCTTTAAAACTGACACAATGCCCTCTAGCTAAATGGTTTCACTAAGTGGCTTTGCTAGACATCTTTCCTTCCCTCCTTGTCCTGAAGCTACTGCTTTTCCTCCTGACCCTCTTGACTTCAGTTTGAGTATATGTCTTCCTGTTAACAAGTAATTTGGGGGAGTGTCAAAAGGTAACTAGTGTCCCTTGGGTTACAATTAACCTAAAAATTAAAAGGTGGAGTTTAAAATCCTCATTAAGTATAACAAAAATATAAAAGAAACTTTTAAAATTGGAGTTGGATTTAGAAAGTCACCTTTGAATTAATGAAATTGACCATACTTGACTATGCACCAAACTAGGTATTTGAGAGAAGATATGTATTAGTGGTGAATAGTAGCTAATGCAAAATGAGTAGAAAAAAAAATTGTTTCTAGGTTTTTTATTCTGTGATTCCACTCACAGTGCACATACAAATGCCCTTCAGTTTTAATTACCAGTAATTTCCAAAATAAGCTTGTGAACATTATAGTATTTGAATTAAGAATTAGTGCTTTCTCATTTAACCTAGCCAGATATTTGGCGACATATTTCCCTGAGGAATTTTCTTGATGATTTATGTTTAAAGGTAGCATAATAAAAACAGCTGGGGTCTCTAAAAGTGATTTATAGTGAACTCTTACAGCCTAGTAGTAAATTCTAACTAATATGTATTACTCATAATGGATGCCTGCAGCTTGTCAACTCTGAGCTGAAAGTGGGAAGCAACACTGTTATTGTTCAGCTTTGTAAACCATAAACACCTATGTTGTGCTGGATAAGATCAAAGTGTGTTGGATTCTTAAATACTTAGTAATGCAGGTATGCTAATTGTATTTTTAAACAACTCTTAAAAACTGATTCTGAAAGCAACAATGTTTTTACACTAAAATACTATTTAGAATCACATTTTATCCAAGGCAGTGTATAGCCTCTAGATGCAGAAGTATATAAACATCATAAATATCTACTGAATAGGAAACTTTAGGGAGGGATTGAAAAATATTTCTGCTTATTTTAGAATATTCAGCCCTGAATTGTTCGCACAGGTCTGCATACCCTCTTTTTGAGTGTGTCTATTAAATGATGCTTGAGTGGTAATATGCCCCATTTACTTGTTTAAATGTATTCTCCTTACTTCATCTCCCAATTCACATACACTTAGATGAGTAAGTCTGCTGTGGATTCCTTTGTATTAACCTTCTCGGTTGCCTGTTTTTTAGGGAAGTTAGTTCATTTTCAGGCATGAAAGTGTTTATAGGCAAAATGAAGGTGAACCCAGTGACCCAATGAGAGCATAACATGTCCCTTGAGATGTTTAGAAATGCACCTGACCTTGCTAGTTCCTTTGCTACCTGTGCCACACATTTCTGCAACAGTTTGTTGAGGATAGGTTTTCTTCTGTAACTATACACCAGTAAAAAGATAACTGGACCATTTGAGGACTGAACCCTAACCTTGGTCTCATTAGTGCTAGGTTTAAACCAATGGATATGGGATGATATAGAAGAGAGTAAGTAACGAAGGATAACAAGAAATTTTATGGCTATTGACATAGACACAGTGAAGGTATGTAGGACATTTTTTTTCCATTAGGAATGCCTGTAAAGATTCATACTTCAGTTCTTCAGCAAGCCATGTAAGATATATCTTGTCTAAGGTCACGACTACATTCAAACAGACATCAGAGCTTTAGACCAAGGTCAGGGAAAAAATTTCAGTTGGTGATCAACCTTGACTCTGTTTAAAGTATGTGCCTATGGGTAAAAATAACACTTTTTTAAAGGGGTTATATTTTTGTACTATTTTCTTTCATCCTTCAATACATCTATAAAAAGTGAACAGATTTGGGTACTTAGTGGACCTCCTCTAAACATAGTTTATATCACCAAAAATGGATCAGAAATACTTAGAATTTCTTTTAAAAATTTTTTTTAGTATTTTGACTTTCCCAAATTACCTCCAAAATGGGGAGGAGGCAAGTGTAAGAACTAAATGTTCTACTTCTTCAAGGACAACAAAGTGGTAGAACATGTTTCTAGCATTTTGTTAATAAAAAATGGTGCACTAATGCATATGCAAGGGATTTTTAAATTCAAAATAAATTAAAATTAATTGGTAAAACAATTTTTGGCTTAAGCTGAATTAGTCACTAATGTGCTTTAAAAACTTGAAATAAATGAAAAACTTGATATTAAAAAGATCTGGAGCTGACTGGTGATGCTAATGTACTGTCTTTATCATGAGGAACAGATTATTTTCTGTCTGCAGTGAAGGCATGATGGTGGTCAGAATTTCTATGGGAAAGGGCTATGCCTAACTGGCACAGTAATTAGATCCAGATTTCCTGAATCTTGAACATATATTTTACAATTTTCTTAGCATTTAATATAGATCAGCTATAGCTATGGTTGTAAACTATATAAGAATAAAGAAAAAGGAAAAACAAGTATGGTTCCAACTTTCCCACAGATACATGCATAGGAATGGACTATGTCTCAGTCTAGAATCTAGTTTGTTTTCACCCAGTAATAGAATCAAAAGTCACTCTATTGCTTTGAGGTAAAGTGGGATATCATTGATTTTGGGTATATTTTGTAAAGAGAAAAAAAACCCTAAACAAAAAGACCTCAATCACTAATGGAATAAATAAAATGCTAGTCATATCTTCTAATAAATTTGAAATTATTTGTCAGGACTCAAGAATTTTATGTTACCTCTCTATTTGCTCACATGATTCATTTGCATTCATAGGAGAATAACCTTGTATAGGATTTGGATTTAAGACTGACAGTTAATATGCTATAACCTAGAATTTATATAGTCTGTTATTGTTATTGATCAATAATACCTAGACTAAAGAGATGCATGTCTATTTTAATTTTGGCTTATTGAAGATTCCAAGAATATGATTTATAGGCCGGCGCCGCGGCTTACTAGGCTAATCCTCCGCCTAGCGGCGCCGGCACACCAGGTTCTAGTCCCGGTGGGGCGCCGGATTCTGTCCCAGTTGCCCCTCTTCCAGGCCAGCTCTCTGCTGTGGCCAGGGAGTGCAGTGGAGGATGGCCCAGGTGCTTGGGCCCTGCACCCCATGGGAGACCAGGAAAAGCACCTGGCTCCTGGCTCCTGCCATCGGATCAGCGCGGTGCGCCGGCCGCAGCGCGCCGGCCGCGGCGGCCATTGGAGGGTGAACCAACGGCAAAGGAAGACCTTTCTCTCTGTCTCTCTCTCTCACTGTCCACTCTGCCTGTCAAAAAAAAAAAAAAGAAAGAAAAGAAAAAAAGAATATGATTTATAATTTTTGAGTTCTCTGTAGTTTGATAGATATCTACTTATCTGTAAAGGTCAAGGCCAAATTAACCTGTTCTGACACTTTCAACCTAGATATGATTTCATTGCTGGGAAATATCCTAACTTATATAATGTACTGACTGGCACCTGAATCTAACTTTTGACACCTATCCAGGCCCTTGCACTTTGCTACTGAATACTTTTTATACATCACCCAGTAAAATCCTCTACCAAAGGGGAAATCATATTCCCTTTAATAGGTTCATTTTTAATAAACTGCATTATAAAAGAGAAATGATTTTTTATCAGTGCCCTTTGCTTTAATATTTGTTTTGTCTCCTCAAACAGCTCCCTTCCACCTCACTATGCTGCATAAAATTCCTTCTTTAGAATTAAGACTTTATTGTTCTAAGAGTCCTATATTAAAATAAAATTACCCATATTGGTATTTTTAAAAAAAGAGTTATTTATTTTTTGAAAAGCAGAGAGAGAGAGAGAATCTTATTCCATCCATTGGCCCACTCTCCAAATGGCCACAACAGCCAGGTCTGGGTCAGGTCAATGTCAAGAGCCATTAACTCCATCCCGGTTTCCTGCATAGGTGGCAGGAGTCCAAGTACTTGGGCCATCTACCTCTACCTTCCTTGGTACATTAGCAGCAAGATAGATTTGAAGCAATCAGCCAGGTCTCAAACCAGCACTCCAGCATGGGATGTCAGCATTGCAGGGAGTGACCTAACAAGCTGTGCAACAATGTCTGCCCCTGTATTAATTTTTTGACTACTTAGATAAAAAGGGGGAAAGGAAATGGTAATACGGAAAGAGGACTTAGAAAGAAAAAGTAGATCTACAAGGAACAAATTTACTTACCTTACTTTTCTTCCGAAGCCTGATTCAAAAATCTAGAAGTAACTCAGCTCATTGCTGGTGTTCACTTCAAGGTATATTGCTGCTTTTAAACTTAAACTGTGTCTAATTCTGTGATGAAGAGAAATTAATGAACAACCTCAGCTATCAAGTGTTTTTTTTTTCCTTAAGAGCACTGAAGTCATACTTAAAGCTGTTGAATAAAAAAGTGCCCATTAATTGAAGAATAGAACACATCAAGATAGGAGAGGTTTTATTATCCAATGAAAAGTACAATAAATAATATAATCTTAAATGGCCATTAAGACACACACATTCTTCTTGACCTGCTGTATTTACATAATTTTTGCCATGTGGTTATATCCTCTTCATATTTTTCTACAAGTCCTCCTCTTTATCCACCCTACTGTTTATCTATACTACTTTCAGCTATCCTCCACATCACAAAGCTAAGGGAATATATATGAGTGGTACCATTGAGTGCTAATATTGGAAAGGGTACCATAAAGTCTATTTGCTGAAAAGAGTGTCTTGGGGCCTGCACTGTGGCCTAGTTGGGTAAAGCCATTGCCTGCAGTGCCGGCATCCCATATGGGCACCAGTTCAAGTCCCAGATGCTCCACTTCCAATCCAGCTCTCTGCTATGGCCTGGGAAAGCAGTAGAAGATGACCCAAGTCCTTGGGCCCCTGAACCCGCATGGGAGACCCAGAAGAAGCTCCTGTATACAGATTGGTGCAGCTCTGGACGTTGCAGCCACCTGGGGAGTGAACCAGTGGATGAAAGACCTCTCTCTCTCTGCCTCTGACTCTCTGTAACTCTGCCTTTCAAATAAATAAATAAATCTTTAAAAAAAAGTGTCTTCCCTTTCTGCACTGCACTAGCACCTGAAATTATCAGCTTTTTGCTTATGGTTTGTGATTAAAACATTAGTCCCCAAAAATAAAGACAGTACAAATGTCTAAAGCACATACACATACAACCTCCTCTATTTCTTAAAAGGCAGGCAAGATAAAATATTCCATTTCTTTAAGACTTATATGAGCTAGCACATTAGAGTTGGAAAGGATATTTGATATAGATTAAACTGGCCTCAAGTTTTAACAAACAGCATTTGCTTGAGAAAGGAAAATATTCTAGAGCCAGGCAGCATTCCACACCGAAGATAGCACTGAAAGCTCCCTGTTCCCACCATATACACACATATAACCAGAAGTACATGAAATGACATGCCGAGGTTATATGATTGGTGCCGTCTGGTCTTTGCCTTATTTCCTTGGAATTTGACAATCTTCAGCCTGGCTTTGGCTGAGAAGTCAGTTACTATGATTGACTGAGACTCAATTGTTTAGCTACAAAAGTATACTATTTAGGTTACAGGCTGTATCCACATCAAGCCAGGCTATAGTTCACTATATATGGAGAAGCTTTGGAATCAACCCATCACTCAAGTATGGAAGCTGGTTTAAGCCAATTCATTTCAACAATGTCATCTCCAGTTTTCAATTAAAGTTATTTTGTTTCTTTTTTGCTATGTTCCAGAGTCCCTTATTTAACTTGTATTTGCTCTGAACATACAATGTGTAAAATAGATGAGTGGGAGAGTATTAGTGCTCACCTTCTGTGTTCATTATTGCTTCTGTGGAGGCTTAGAGATTCCATGGAGTTTAAAGTTAACTCACAATCCCAGAGGTATTTTGTGGACAAATTGTGACTGGAAACCCAAAATTCTGATTCCTAATTCAGGACTCTCCCTCCATTGGATTGGTCCCAGAACTTCCCTGGTAGGATCCACAGTTTCCAATAGAATCTTTGCAATGCAGCTGATTATGAAGACTAGATAGAAGTGTTATATCACTGGTAATCCTTAGTGTTTTAATGACTCCCTAATTAACGTTAAGCAAATATCCAAGTAAAGTGAGTGACCTTTAGTAGACAGGAGAATGAATTGTAGGTCAGAGTCTCCCTACTCTAGGTTACATTCTGAAAACAAATAACAATATCTGGTGAAGACCAGTTTAGTGAGGTCATGAGCTTAAATTTTATTTCAAAATTCCAAATGATAAATAGTGTCAATTTTTTTCCTTCAGCTCAGATTTTTAACATAAGAGGAAAGGATGTTATACATTGCAAAATAGATGTAATCAGTGAACCCAAATAAAACTTTTATTGTAAAGTGAAACACTGATTCCAATTGAAATTTTGTTAATCATAGTACACTAAGTTAATTAGGGGACAGTTGATGATATACGTCAACTAATGTTTTAAAATATCAAGTGATGAAGATTGTCTATATTAAGGATAAGAGTGAGTTTTTTGCAATGGATGAGCATTTTCAATTTCCCAGTTTATGGGAATTGCAATGTAAGTGTTAGGATGTGCTGACCATGAGGCATAGAAATAAATATCATATCATGACAGTTTACAGTTCTCACATCCATAGTGTTCCAATTATTTGATTTTTGTTGTCCTAGGCTTCTACAGCTTTTCCTTCAGAAAACCTTCTTTCCCTTGAAGACTGCGCACAGGTGAAGTTCTAGGTTTTATAGGAGCCTGAGGATTATGCAATTTGAGGGGCCCTCTTTGAAAAAACACAAGATCATAAATGCCAAATTAGGTACGCAAGTGAATATTTAGAAGGGGGTCTATATAAGTGAAGTGCCCTGAGGTTTAAGCTTCAAGGTAAAAACACTCCTGCATGAAGAAAGTACCACTAATAATTTGGTAGTTGATCAGTGAAGGAGAGGCAAATAAGGCAGTCCCAAAGGGACAAATATCATATGTTCTCCCTGATGGGTGACAACTGAGCACCTAAAAGGAAACCTGTTGAAGTGAAATGGACACTATGAGAAACAGTGACTTGATCAGCTCTTGTCCTGACTGTTGATGTACAATTTAATACTTTATCCCTTTTAGTATTTTTTTGTTCTAGTTAATACTATTGGTTGAACTCTGTAATCAACACACATTTATTCTTAGGTGTTGAAATTTAACTGAAAAGTGATCCCTGTTAAATATAAGAGTGGGAATAAGAGAGGGAAGAGATGTACAGTACCGCACATACTCAATCGGACTTACCCCTAATGGTAGTTAGAAACGTGCCAGGGGATTTCAATTCAATCCCATCAAGGTGGCATGCACCTATGACATCTCACTAGTCCAAGTGATCAGTTTCAGTTCACAATTAATCGTAATGAAAGGACTAAGAGTCAAAGGGATCACATAAACAAGACTAGTATCTGCTAATACTAACAGAATTAAAAAGGAGAGAACGATCCAACATGGGAAGCGAGATACACAGCAGACTCATAGAATGGCAGATGTTCTAAACAGCACTCTGGCCTCAGAATCAGCCCTTAAGGCATGCAGATCCGGCTGAAAAGCCCATGAGCGTATTTCAGGCATGGAAAGCCAAGACACTGTGGAAAAAAAAAATGAACTAGATGAAAGATCTCTGAGTGAGATCCCAGTAGAAAGAACAGGCCATCAAAGGAGGAGATACCTTTCTCTGAAGGGAGGAGAGAACTTCCACTTTGACTATGACCTTGTCTAAATAAGATCGGAGTCAGCAAACTCAACAGGATTCCATAGCCTTGGCAGCTCATAACAAGAGCCTTTGGTCATTACTGACGCCATAAATAAGAGTGTCAAATTGTTAAATCAACAACAGGAGTCACTTGCACTTACTCCCCATGTAGGATCCCTGTCCTTAATGTGTTGTACTGTGTGAATTGACAGTATAACTAGTACTCAAACAGTACTTTATACTTTGAGTTTCTGTGTGGGTGCAAACTGTTGAAATCTTAGTATAGAGTAAATCGATCTTCTGTATATAAAGATAATTGAAAATGAGTCTTGATGTGAATGGGATGGGAGAGGGAGCAGGAGATGGGATGGTTTCAAGTGGGAGGGAGGTTATGGGGGAAAAAGCCAGTCTACTCCAATAGCTGTACTTTGGAAATTTATATTAAATAAAATTTAAAAAGAATCTTGAAAAAAATCAAACCCTTTGATATTGGCAGGGATTTTGATATGTTAATGACATGTATAAATACAAATGACAAGATTGCAATCATTTGGTCAAAGAATTATAATGCACAGTTTGATGAGATCTAAATTAGATCAATTAAACTTTGATAGTGCTATGACAATCTGGTTTGTCTTTATGCAGTACATCTTGAGAAATTTTGTTACAATTATTTTAAATCACTGATAGTACATTTTATTCCAATTAAATGAGAATTACCAAGAAATACATTCAACCAGATCAAGGTTAATAAGAAAAGGCTCAACATTTTCACAAATGCCCTCTAAACAGATGGTCTTCTGTAACATATAAAGTGAAAACCAGGATCAAAGTAATGATTCATTTTTTAACTTGTGACATACACTGCAGTTTAATCTAGAATCACTTTTAGGCATCTGATTTTGTTGTCTGGATTTGTCACTAAAGAGTAGCATCTAGTTCTCTTCAGCCTCACTAAGAACCTTTGTGCACACACATTTTATCTATTGGTTTTTGATTTACCTATTTCTGTTCTGTAACTCATGGAAAGTTTAATGTTTTTCTATATCATTACTAGCATGACAATTAGAATATGTATCAATAGATTACTAATGTTAGACTGCTACGGTTGACTCATGCTTTGGAGTCCAGCCATAAACATCAGGAAATCATTTGACTCCCTGAATGATTTCATTTGAGGAGTACCACAAGATTTTCTTGGTAAAGATCATCCACCATCTGTCCTGAGCTAGTGTCTGAAAATTCCCACCATTTTGATTATGATTTAGGTTTAAAATACTATCCTTAAAAAAATCATCAAAAATAATCCTATAGAGAAAAAAAAACTCATCTGATATCTATAACATACCAAATATAAAACTGATAAGAGTATGGCTATAAATTCAGCTAAAAACGTATAGTGAAGAGGAAGATAAAAGTTGCTACTGGGATGTTTTCCTGGGTGCACAAGTAGAATTTAGTGAGATAAGTGTGATAAACGCATAGGAAAAGAGGCCTTAGTTCTACTCCTTCTTGGTTTGGTTGTTAGCTAACTGTGTGACTTCTGGGAAGTCATTTGGATTCTATACACTGTTCTCTGTAATAGTCACTTCCAGTGGCAAAAGTCTGTTTATTTAAAGACATGTCAAATATAATTTTTGAATTTCTTTTTGAAAGGCAGAGTTAGAAATGTTCCATCTGCTGATTCACTCCCCTAATGGTCACAACAGCCAGGGCTGGACCAGGCCAAAGCCAAGAGCCTGGAACTTCATCTGGGTCTCCTGTGGGTGGCAGGAGCTGAAGCACTTGGGCCATCATTTGCTACTTTGCCAGTTGCATAGCAGGGAACTGGATTGAAAGTGGAGCAGCTGGAACTGAAACTGGTGCTCATATGGGATGCTGGCATCAGAGGCAGTAGCTTAACCCACTGTACCACAATTCCAGCCCTGAACATTATATTTTTAAGCTTAGTTTGCTGGAATACTAAACCAGAGTTCTGTAAACTCAGGTCTGTTAACCACTTGCCATTGATAGCTATAGGAGTCACTATTTGCAAATATACTACCAAATCCATATTCACTTCCCCTTTTTGCAATATTCAGTTTTGTTACTGAGGTCTATGTCAATTATAGTTGTTTTGTAAATTGAAAAGTAAACTGAAAATAACTTCAGGCCAACTTAATATTTTAACTTGAAAATTGCTTGCTGTGGACATATGTATGTCATATTAAAAACAGGTTCAAGTGTCCATGAGACCATGTTACCTATTATATATAGTTAGGTGTGGCCCTAAGAGAAATTTATAGTAGAAATTTCTGCTTAAATAGTAAAGTATGCCAATGTTCTTATAATAGTTGTTATGAACAATAACATGATTTTTCTAATGAAATATATAAATAGCACTTACAATGAGTCATTAACATATTGAGTGCTTTTTTAATATATTACCTAATTTAGTCTTTATAACATAATGTTTGGAGCTATCTCTTTTTTAAAGATGATGAAATTGAGACAGAAAGTGTCAAAGTAAAAGATCCAAGATCATAGCGCTCATGTGGAACATGGGATAGTTTGGCTCCAGGGCCATTCTGAATAAAGTAGATATAGTAAGGAAAGCAAAGGAAGGCTAAATTATCAAAGGACATAGAAACAACTTTTTTTCGATTAAAGCCATTTTACACCTACAAAAATATGTGATAAATCACATATACTGATTAGAAGGTATTTACAAAAAAAATTACTGGAATTCTTGTTGTGAGCTAAGGAGGAAATGTGAGATAAACATTGCTGGGCAGATGTGAGGAAAAAAAACACAAGATCATGAGGCCCTGTGGTGTTACTATCTTACTGCCTTAGAATAATGAGTACAGCCCTTGAAGTATACCTGTAAATTTGGAGTTCATATGCCAATGTGAAATGGATAGTTTTTTCCCCCACTTGATTCTGTTGCAATGGCAAGTGGAATACAGGGCAACTTGTAACAAAATTCTGAGAAAAACTAGAGAAATGCAGCACATGGTACAGAGTTTTCCAAGAACCTAGAGAGACTAATTTATGAGGAAAGATTAAAAAAGATTAATTACATACAGCCTAAGTAATAACTAATGAGGAACATGAGAACTGTCAATAACTATATAAAGAAAAAATATGCCGAGGAGAGTGAGATTGACTTGGTGGAGGTACAAACAGATGAAACTAGAAACACTGCTTGAAACTGGGGAGGCAGGTGCCTTGGTGTAGTGGGTAAAGCCACAGTTTGCAGTGCAGGCATCCCATGTGGGTGCCAGTTCAAGACCCGGCTGCTCCACTTCCCATCCAGCTCTCTGCTATGGCCTGGGAAAGCAGTAGAAGATTGTGCAAGTCCTTGGGCCCCTGCATCCGCATGGGAGACCCAGAACAAGCTCCAGGCTCCTGGCTTTGGATGAGCAAAGCTCCAGCCATTTCAGCCATGTGGGGATGAAGCAGCAGATAGTAGACCTCTTGGGGCTGGTGCTGTGGTGCAGCCGGTTAAAGCCTTGGCTGAAGCGCCAGCATCCCATATGGGTGCCGGTTCTAGTCCTGGCTGCGCCTCTTCCTATCCAGCTCTCTGCTATGGCCTGGGAAAGCAGTAGAAGATGGCCCAAGTCCTTGGGCCCCTGCACCCACGTGAGACCAAGAGGAAGCTTCTGGCTTTGGATTGGTGCAGCTCCAGCCATTGTGGCCATCTGGGGAGTGAACCAGCAGATGGAAGCCCTCTCTCTCTCTCCATCATTGTCTGTCTCAGCCTCTCTGTAACTCTGCCTTTCAAATAAAATAATTTTTTCTTTAAAAAAAAAAGACCTCTCTCTCTCTCTAACTCTGCCTTACGAATAAATAAATACATCTTTAAAAAATAAATTAGAGGATCATTTTGGTATGATAGCATTTAAAACTTCTTCAGAGGTAGATAATGTTATCCTATAAAATGCATTTAGAAAATAAAAAGAGCACCGTGTAAACTTTAGGAAAATCAACCAGGCTTACAGAAACATGCACTTATGTATATTAAGAAGATACTCGCAGGCGCCCCAGGTTCTAGTCCTTCTTCGGGTGCCGGGTACTAGTCCCGGTTGCCCCTCTTCCAGTCCAGCTCTCTGCTGTGGCCCGGGAGTGCAGTGGAGGATGGCCCAAGTGCTTGGGCCCTGCACCTGCATGGGAGACCAGGAGGAAGCACCTGGTTCCTGGCTTCAGATCCGTGCAGTGTGTGGGCCATAGTGGCCACTTGGGGGGTGAACCAACGGGAAAGGAAGACCTTTCTGTCTCTCTCACTGTCTACCTCTGCCTGCCCCCCCCCAAAAAAAATAGCTGGTGCCGCGGCTCACTTGGCTAATCCTCCACCTGCGGCACCGGCACACCAGGTTCTAGTCCCGGTTGCTCCTCTTCCAGTCAAGCTCTCTGCTGTGGCCCAGGAGGGCAGTGGAAGATGGCCCAAGTCCTTGGGTCCCTGCACCCACATGGGAGACTGGGAAGAAGTACCCTGCTTCTGGCTTTGGATCGGCACAGCACTGGCCGTAGCAGTCATTAGAGGAGTGAACCAACAGAAGGAAGACGTTTCTCTCTGTCTCTCAATGTCTATAACACTCTCTCTCTCTAACTCTGCCTGGCCAAAAAAAAAAAAAAATACTCAAGGACAAAATGTCTCCTCTTTGCATTGGATTAACATTAATAGAACACACAAGTTTACGTGAAGTCAGAAGTTGAGAATCTAAAAATATATTTTAATTTAAAAATTTTTGTATGAGTGGGTGGCACAATTTGTAAAGTCTAAGATGTGAAATGGAGTTGTTGAAACATGGACAATCATGGTACTTAAAAAGTTTCTAGTAAAGTGGGGTTGTATATATTCAAGTATTTTGACCAAAAAACTTCAATACATTTTAAATGTTTACCTGAGGGAAAAAAGAAGATATAATCTATGTTAAATATTCTAGATTATAATACCCCTTACTTGTTGGGAAGACCTCAGCCCATCCTTCCCCATAATCACTTTACAGTATAAGTCAGAGTTGTTCTGTTTTGTTTCTTCCTGCCCAGTGGCATGTCAAATAGTTTTCTGCCTGGTTCTCTGGATAGCTGTTCTATAGGCAGAGGGGTGGCACAAGTGAGAATCAAAGCCTGTCTACCGAGGGAGGAAGTGCTTTTTCAAGCAGAGACCTGAGGCTGGAACTCAGGAGATTAGAGAGTGCAAATTGCACATTTTACTTAATACAGTAAGTGTTCACTTATTATTTATAGAATTAATAAATGGATGAATGAACAGACCTCATAGATTCAAAGTATTCTCATCTGTAAAATATGGTTAGCAAAAAATACATGTCACTAACTAAGTTTTTAAATTTAATCATGTATGTGAAGCCTGACAAAAGGTACCTGTCATTATCTGTTGCTCGGTGGACTGGCACAGAATGATGTTTAAGTGCTTCCTTTGACTACTCCCTGTCCTTGCAATGCTGAACATGCCTACCTTATCAGCCAAGCAGACGGGACTCTAATACTTAAACTCCTTCCGGGCAGAAGGGACTCTAGAGTGAGCCATTATGGAAGCCTTCACTTCTGGATTCAACTGAAGTTTTTTTGCACATAGTGAAAGCCCAATAATGCCACTGAAAAGGAAAGTAAATTATGTTTCATGCATTTCTCTGATGGAAGATATAAAGATTGTATTATACCAAAGAGATTTCCTAGTCCTCTGATTCTGTCCATGGAAATCACCCATATCCATGAAGCTGAAGCTTCTGGTTAGCCTTTGGAACAGTCTTATAGTGATGCAACTTTTGGTGGCTATCCTAATACATCTGAATACAAAGATGTGCTCTAACCTTTCCTCAACAGCCTATATTATAGTCCAACTCTACCTAGTCTTTGTCTTTCTGTTGTCCTCTGCAATTCTTTGTATATTCTGTCACTTTGCATCACAAGCATCTCAAATGAAAATGTGTTTTTAATTATCAGATTTAAAAATCAACACAAATATGTTACAAAGCTGTGATGCTTTATTTAGGATGAAAAATAATCTTTGTAAGGATACAATGCTTGAGCTTTCAACAAATGCATCCTCAAAATGAATATAACAAAAGCAATACTGAGCATAAATTACATTCAAAAACAAATCAGGTGGAAATAGTAAATCTTGATTAAGTGCCAACTGCCACATAATGTTGCAATGACTTAAAGAATATATTTGCTTAGTGAAGATTAAATGAATCTCTGTTTGTAAATGTCAGTAAGGACCTGCAGTTTTTGTTAGAGCATGCATTTTAATTGTTTCTGTGGAATTTTAATAAATGATTTGATTGTCCTTGTAACAGGATTGCTAACCCACAATCTCTAGAGTAGCCTGAAAGATAATACATGGAATAGTTTCTCAAATATTTTTTAGAAACTTATCCATTCAGAGTGACATGCTATTGTTTCTAATGAAGCACCATAATGGGAGGACAGCACACCTTCTTCATTCACAAGGGATAGGCCCTGAGACCTTCTTGACTCCTCACATCCTCAGACATCACTGTAGCATATAATTTCCTTCATAAAATGCAGTAAAGTATAACGGAAAAATTTAACAGACCCTTTTCAGACCATTAATGATTCTATAAATACAAGACCAAAGTCATTTACAAAGCCATTTTCTAGCTAAGAACTAGCACTTTCTTTCACTGCCAGCAGTAGCTCTTGCAGTTGTTTTTCTTTTCAGGGCCATTTTTCACGTAGAATTAAAGTTAACTACTATCACTTCAGTAGAATTGCTACATATGTCCCAACAAGTGTAGAAGGGCATAGACTTTTGAATGCCAGGCAATTAGCTGACTCACTCACTAGCTTTGCCAATCCTACTATGCTAGACTCTCAACATCCAAGAACCAAATTCAGGTGTCAACAACATTGTAAGTTTCTACAGGTCATGGATTCATAGTGTTACTTCAGGAATCATGTAAATTGCAAATGTTAAATCCATAAATTCCAAAGATCTGCTATATTTACTAGCTTAATGAGCCTTGAAGTTGCATTCACTGGTTGCTATAGCAAAGTATTAAAAGTGTTTGCATCTAAGGGACTCTTGGTGTAACCAACTTCACAAAGAGATCTGGGAAACAGATTTTAAGTCATAGGTATCTAAGACAAGCGGTACTATCCATGCTCCTTTTCTGATATTCTGAAATGCAGGTATAACCATATCTAGTAAATTTTACTTGTTTATTTCACTACTAAGGGTTTAGGGTGTGTTTGATTAATTTGACAATTAGATGTTAAATAGCAATATGTGTAAACATTGACCACCTGCTAGATCCAATCCCTGTGATTTTCACTTTCATGTATAAAAAAAATACTACCATAGAAACTTCTATTTGTTGGTTACTTCTCATATGTCAGGCATTAGATAGTCATTTAAAATACATTATCTCATTACTCCAAACAGTGGGACTATAAGGAATTCTCCTTGCCTTTAAAGAGTCTATAATCGATTTGAAGTGATAAATAATAAATGTTAGATCTGAATGGCTCTTTAAGATAGCCTGAGATAGCCTGATAAAGGTTTTATCCTAAAATATACCCAGCATCCAATATCCAGGTTCCCAAGTCAATTGCATTTTCCTTTCTCTACCAAGTGACTTAAAATTTCTGTTAATTCAAAGTAGATGTCTCTGAAATTAACTTTCATATATCTAAGTTTTAAGAATTTATCAAGAATATCAAGAGATGTTAGTATTAATCTTCATTGGACCAATCTGCTTTTATACATTTCTATTCAAAAGACTTTTTTGCTTTTAGTAGGATTTTTATTGTCTGTTAAAGAAGATCCTAGCCGGCGCCGTGGCTCAATAGGCTAATCCTCCACCTTGCGGCGCCGGCACACCGGGTTCTAGTCCCGGTTGGGGCGCCGGATTCTGTCCCGGTTGCCCCTCTTCCAGGCCAGCTCTCTGCTATGGCCAGGGAGTGCAGTGGAGGATGGCCCAGGTGCTTGGGCCCTGCACCCCATGGGAGACCAGGAAAAGCACCTGGCTCCTGGCTCCTGCCAGGATCAGCGCGGTGCGCCAGCTGCAGCGGCGGCCATTGGAGGGTGAACCAACGGCAAAGGAAGACCTTTCTCTCTCTGTCTCTCTCTCTCACTGTCCACTCTGCCTGTCAAAAAAAAAAAAAAAAAAAAAAATAAAGAAGATCCTACAGCCCAGTTAGACTTGTGTTATTTTGTGAGTCTGCTATAATCCTTCCAGTAATCTTGGATAAAAAATTTTCATTATTTCCCTTGGGAGTGGCAGGTATGAGACAGTCCCAAACTTGTTTCTTTATAGCAAGTTTAGATTACTGGGCAAGAATGTGTTGAGCAATGTAGATTGATGCCAACTTTTGCAAATGACAAATTCTATTCCTCTGCTTTCTCTGGTGTATAGTTAACTAAGATCAGTGTAACATAGAGAATCCTGCAAATTGAAACAGATTGCAGAAGTCTGGCATCTCGGATGGTATGTAGATTTGTTGCTTTTTATGAAGGACCCTTCTTATTTGTGAAGCAATAAAGTCAGTCTCCTGAGTAATATATTGTCTAGGGAGTCAAGAGCTCTGGCATCTAGTCCAGGCCTTGACACAAACCACATGACTTCTGGAAACTTACATTATCTCTGGGGGCCATGGTTTCTACAGCCATAAAATGGAATGACAATGTCTGTCTCATAGCACTGTTATAAGAACAAATGAAAAAAGGATTATGTTCCCTCCAGAAGAAAGGGATAATCTGTATCCAGCGTAGTATTTTTAGATGTGCATGTATGTTTTTCCACAGTTGACATGTATAATGAAAACTATTTGTCATTTTATTTAACTCCTGCAGCCCAACAAGAGGTACAGATGAATAAAATTTGGTTATAAACAAAAGAATAACATTGTGTAGATAAGCTGAGTAAATTTTTCTCTGCAATGTATGCAGTTTATGATTGTTATAGTCAGGAAGAGGATATGAAAAAAGAAAACAAATCTACAGCTATTCAGCACCAATCACACTGTAAGGTAAAATTCTGTATAGCAGACCCAAGGTTCAAGACAAAGAATTGCAGTTTCTAATGTTTCATCAGTGCTTTTTCCTTCCCTTTGTCTTGCTACTTCATATGAGAGACAGCTTTTTTCCATTCCCAGAGCTTCACAGCTGCCCCCTTAGAGGGTTGCAGACTCTATTTTCACAGCTTGGTCTTCTTCATTGGTTTCAAAATGCAGTGAGAGAGAGATATGATTATCTACGTAGGTATCCCTCTCCTGGGTGGCATATAATTCACTGAGTTTTAGGGTTTTTTTAATATATGCAAGTCAGGAAGTCTTTACCTACTGTCTATTATGTGTCTAGACTACTAGTAGACACAATGAGAGATTGATGTGATATGATCAAGCCCAATCCTGAAATGAATAGTTGTTGGTATATAAACGGTTTCTTTTTTTTTTAACTTTTATTTAATGAATATAAATTTCCAAAGTACAGCTTATGGATTGCAATGGCTTCCCCCGCCATAACGTTCCTCCTGCATGACACTCATGCTATCTTCCCTTTGGATCTATAAACTCTTTTTGAGGCTGTGACCTATGTCTAATTCATCTTGAACTCTCTCAAACTTGCGTTTAAGGAAGAATAATTCATATTATGAGACTGCTGTACATCATCTACACACTATACACTACATGTCAATAGCATCTCAGTGATTATAACAAAAAAAAACTACCTCTACACCTTTCCAAATATGGAAGAAATTATTCCTCAACTTAGAGGCATTTTATAGTATCAAAGATGTTACCTGCACATGATAGGCGCTACATCCATATTTTCTGAAGGAATGAATTCATGAAGCATATCAATTGGACAATAATTCAGCTGAGTATAAAATCACATGCAAGAAGCTCCATGACAGGATACTAGTATACTAGGGCTCTGAGAAATGAGACTGTGCTGTGCTGGGCGACATGAGTTATTATCTAGGGCTGTGCCTTACAGTATAGGTAGGATTTCAAAAGTGAATGGGAGTACAGCAACCACTGTAAAAGAGTACAGTAAAAAAAATTAAACAAGGATAGAGTTTGGAGGGAATCAGGAAGACTTGATTGGATGACTGGAAGATAATACAAGAGATGTTTGTATATTAAGAATGGGCAAGACTATGGACCACTGGATTTGATTCTATAATCCACAGTTTACTTCCAAAGGCTTTTGTGCAAGGTTATAACAACATGGAAGTCTTAGGAAAAGTGTGGCTATTGAATATAAAATCAATTTAAGAAGGCCCACACTGGAGAGTGGAATTGTTAAGAAATTGTCATGATCTATTTTGAAAATACCTAAATGTGAGACCTGAAACTTTGAGATTATTAGAATAAAACGTGGGGAAAACATTTCAGGACATTGAAACAGGTAAGGATTTTCTAAATCAGACCCCAAAGCACAGGAAATGAAAGCAAAAATAGACAAATGAGATGGCATCCAATTAAAGAGTTTTGTACATTAAAGCAAATAATCAACAGCCTACAGAATAGGAGAAAATATTTGCCAGCTTTATATCTGACAAGTAGTTAATATCCAGATTATATAAGGAACTCAAAACAACCCAATTAAAAAATGGGCAATACATCTAAACAGTTTTCAAAGGAAGAAATACCAATAGCTAGCAAACACATGAAAAAATGTACAACATCACTAATCATCAGAGAAATTTAAATCAAAACCACAGTGAGAGATCACCTCACTCCAGTAAGATTACCTGTCAACTGAAAGGCAAAAGATAACAAGTGTTGGTGAGGATATGGAGAAAAAGCAGTCCTTGCACATTGTTGGTGGGAATGCGAAGCAGTAGAGCACTGAGGAAAACAATATGGAAATTCCTTAAAAAACTATGTATAGAAGTTCGATGTGATTCAGCAGTCCCATTACTGGGTATATAACCAAAGGAAATGAAATCTGTTGAAGAGACATCTGTACTCCCATGTTGATTGTAGCATTGTTCAGAATAGCCAGAAAGTAGAAACAATCTACATATTCATCTACTAATGAACTCATAAAGAAAATCCAGTACATATACATAATGGAATATTACTCTGCCATAAAAATGATAAAATCTTATTTACAATAAAATGGCTGGAACTTGAGGTCATTATGTTAAGTAAAATAAGCCAAAAACAGAAAGACAAACATTGCATGATTTCACTAATACGTTTACTCTGAAAAAGATTAAGTGATCTCATAGAAGTTACAGTTATAAAATTCTGGTTACCAGAGGTTGGAGAAAGAAGTGAAGACAGAGGAATTCGGAAAGGTTGATTGAAGGGTATTAGGCTACAGTTAGAATAGGAGAAAAAAGTTCTGGGGATGAATACAAATAGTGTTAATTTATTGTGCATTTCTCTAAGTATATTTACTGATTGGACATCACACAATGTATACATGCAATGAAACATCAGATAGTACCCCATAAATATGTATAATTGTATATGTCTGATAAATTTTAATAAGAATTTTTAATTAAATAAAACACTAAGGTGTTCTCTTTCCCTTCCTGTCCTTTCCTTTTATTTGGTCATTCATAATTGTTTTTCAATCCCTTTTTGGTGGTAGACTACTTTTTAATTTTTTTTTTTTTTTGACAGGCAGAGTTAGACAGTCAGAGAGACAGAGAGAAAAGTCTTCCTTCCTTTCAAATGGCCACTATGGCTGGCGCGCTGCGCTAATCCGAAGCCAGGAGCCAGGTGCTTCCTCCTGGTCTCCCATGTGGGTGCAGGGCCCAAGAACTTGGGCCATCCTCCACTGCCCTCCCGGGCCACAACAGAGAGCTAGACTGGAAGAGGAGCAACCAGGACAGAATCTGGCGCCCCGACTGGGACTAGAACCTGATAATATTTTTTAAAACAATTTTATTTATTTGAAAGGTAGAAAAACAGACTTCCCATCCACTGGTTCACCTTCCAAATGGCCTCAATGGCGAGGGCTGGGCTAGGCGGAAGCTGGGAGCCAGGAAATTCTTTTGGGTCTCCCATGTGGATGCAGGGGCTCCAGAACTTGAACCATCTTCCTCTGCTTTCCCAGGCACATAAGCAGAGAGCTGTATCAGAAGTGGAGCAGCTGGGACTCGAACCATCACCCATATGGGATGCTGGCACTTCAAGCCACAGCTTAACCTGCTGTGTCACAGTGCCAGCCTCAATAACATTTTTAATAATGTTTCCTTTCACTATTGCATGTGCTTCTAATATCAATGAAACATATTTTATTTTTATGATTTTGAAAAACATACATAGTTCTGTCTTCTAGTTCCTAGTTCACACTTTAAATCTTAATACCACTAGAAGATAACTAGAACCACCTCAGTGATTGCTTTGAGGAGACATGGGAGAATAAAGGGAAACACAATTCTAAATGTGGGGATTCTGAATTATAAATGTATGGGTATCACAGAGGAGCATTACCTTGGATTTATGAAAAAAAGTTGATTATGAATTGGATTATGTTAACTCATTTTTCCTTTGCAGATTAATTTATTCAGTTACCTATATATTAAATTACATTTGGGCAAGGTTAGAAATGCAAATATGTATGTCCTTACTTCTCAGAAGAACTATCATTTCCTTCAAATGACCAGAAAAGAGGTGATACAATTAACATTAATATATAATATGCCATCAACTCCTTAATTTTGTTAATTTATGATAAGATTAGAATTAATATAGTGTTACAAGATTTCTAGGCTGGTTATTTAAATTTTAATTGGAGTATATTTCCAAAGCATAATTTTACTCAAGCATTCCTTTAAATATAGTCAATATACTAATGTTAAGCTATTTTTATCTGATTTCTAGGTTACCTAAAAGAACACCAGTAATAGCACTTAACAGCAAGAATCAGTTTGTGAATTTAAGTAAAGCAACTGTTAAAATAATTGAACTATTTTAAAGTTTATACATTTTCTTTTTAATAATTCACAATTTTCTCATTCCACTAAAACTTTACTCTCTGTGTAATGTGTGCTAACACATAACACTAAGCAGAACAACTGTTACATTGTTTAGGTAGAAATAAACTTTTACCATCTATTATATGTCATTTGAAAGAGCCTTCTGGGGAAAAGAAAGGGATAAGTTTGAGCACTTTTCATGGACTAGCTGTTAAAGTATAGAGTATAAAATCCTAGAAGTTGTGGAAAGAAAACCATTCTGGTAGCTCAAAACTAGGGAAAACAGAGCAGTGCCATTTTAGGCAATTAAGTTTCCTTTGACATCTTTTTGAACTTAAGTTTTCTGGTAGGCCAACTAAAAAACAGTTAGTACAAACACATTTATGGATCAAAGAAAAGAATGCAATGAAGGATGTATTTTTTCCTAAGAATTCGTTTGATATTCATGGGTTCCTAACTGTCAAACTTATTTGTATATTTCAGTATTTAAGTTTGATATTGTTGAGCCAGTTGTGATTCTGTACTTTGAAGGCTGAAAAAAGACACCATACTGTGTATTAATTCCCAAAACATTCAGATCAACCGATTGATATGTTATATAAGTATATTGAAATGCCTTAAAATACACATTAGTTGAAAAGTAACAGATATACTATAGACAGTCATTCATCAACTTCAGTCACTTAGAGAACACAAATGACATAAGCCTAATCTGCAAGCAACTTTCATTTCATCGTGTCAGCAAATGGGCCAGGATCAGGATCTCCAATCCTACTTCAAACATCTACTGTGACCAAAGTCTCCCTGTTTGGTAGCTTTGGTCCTAAATTCTGATCAGTGCCTTTAACCTGCTGAATTAAGTTGGATCATGTGTCAATGACAAGGACCCTTTTTGCCTAGACCATGGACAGACTACAGCTATAAGCAGCACAATCAGCATTCTAAAAGCTGTGTGTAGTGAGCTTGGACCTATATTCCCTTATACAGGAGGATTCCATAACACTCTACTCCATTGACTGCATGAATTCTAAGAAAAAAGAATAGCAGGTCAGTTTAATAGATGTCTTTAAGGTTTACTAAGTTACATTAGGCACAGGAAAAAGAATATGAGCATGGTAATCAGCCTAAATTCCAGTCTCAGGTTTGACAAGCATGAGCTTTGCTGTGTGACATCAGGTAGGTTGTTGCACCATTCTGAGTCTCAGTTCCACATCTGTAAAATGGCCACAAGGCATGCTTACAACCCTGCTAGGATGTTTTGACTTTAAAGTGCAGCAGTACACGACAAGACATGAGGTTTCTTCCTCTGGATATAGGAAGGGTTTGATGTAATACAGACTGATTCCAAGAAAGGGTGATGATTAGCACCTGTTGGTGAGATTTAAGCTAAGGATAAATTAAAACTATTCTTAACAACTGGATTATGAATAAATTTAAGAAAAACAAGATGTGGATCAGGGTAAAAGTAGGGCTTCAAAGGACTGGAATCAGAACTTTCCAGTAAAAGGATGAAAGAACTACCTATAAGATTGGTATCAAGCAGTCTGAAGGTCAACCTAAAACCAAGTGCCACCATTACTCAGTGTGTGTTTTTAATGCCAGGCTTATTCCTATACTGGAGGGCAATTTTCAGGAATATTGGATGAAACCGTTTTTATTTCATCTAAATATTTTCATTAATTAAGATCCATGTCAAATATATGGAGATTTCACCTAGCAAATTCCCACATACCCATCAGTCTTATATTCAGTCTATCCTATCTAACATGTTACCAGATTTTCTTCAGATTTATTTTTCAGGAATAAAACATTGACAGAAAAAAATATGGTAACCTCCTATGTTCCCCCATCCCATTTCCCTCTCTTTCACCCCAGATATAACCAGTTTCCTGAATCAGAAGTTTATCATTCCTATATATGTGTTATTTTTCTTTATAACACCCATAGAGATTTTCATTAAATACATATCCTCCTTCAATTGTCTTCTTTTAGCATTGCTGTTATTTATCTATGCTAATATGTGAGGCTCTGTTTTATTCTATTAATTTATAAAATTCATCCTCCCTTTCCTAGGTGCAATTAGACTTTTCACAATATTCAATTTTGCAAATAGTGCTGCACAAAACACTGTGTATTTTTCGGCAAGAGAAAGTTTTTTGGAGTAGATATTTAAAAGTGAGATTTCTGGGTCAAAAGTATGAATATCTCCAACTTTCCTAGCTATTGGCAAATCGACTTTCAAAGGGAAGGAAGTTAGTCTCTCACTACCAGGGCATGGAATTCCTAATCTCTATATCCTTATCAACAGTTGGTATGGTTAAAATTTTAAACAATCTGCACACATGCTGTGAGTCCTTGCTGAATTGATGTATATGCAACTGATTTTAAGGCAAAGTGCTTTTCCATAAATCTGTTTTCCATTCACATTTTCCCTTGTCTGAGTATTGTCTGTTCTTACCATTTGTTCATTTTTTCTACTTTTTGTTTAGTTGTAAAAGTTTCTTTTTAAATCTGTCAGTTATGATCCTTGCAATCATCTTCTTTGAGTTTGTAACTTGTGTTTTCAGTTCTTTTCCCGTCTCTTTGGCACTGCATCAAGTTTATAGATCAATTTGATGAATTTCCCAATTCACGTGCATATTTTATCTTTCCTTTCACTCAAATATTTTATATCCTTTAATAACTTCTGTTCATTCCATAAGGATTTTGCATAGCCATTTCTAAATTTCTTCTAAGGTTCTTTACAGCTTTGGTTAGTACTATAAATGGAGTCTTGTTTTTTCCCTATTGAGTTATCTAATTGGTTATTACTTATATAGAGGTTTGTTATTAATTTTACTGCATTGATTTTGTTTCCAGCAACCTTGCTAAACTTTCTTGTTCTAATAGCTTGTAGTTACTTCTGGATTTTTCTATGTAGACAGTTAAATCATTTGCAAATGATGACAGCTTTGTCTAACTTTTAATTTTTATACCCGATTTATTTCCCTTGTTTTATTGCATGTTCTAGGACTTCCATTAAAATGTTAAACACAGGTATGATGACAGTTGGTGTCTTTATCCTGACTTTAATGAGAACTCTTTTAAAATTACAGCATTGATTATTATGCTTACTGCAGGCTTTTAATAGATATCCTTTAAGAAATCGAGACTACTGTTGTATTTGTAATTTGCTATAAAAATGTTTTTATACATGAATTGATGCTGATTTTTGCTAAATGTTGTTTCTGTAATCTATTCAAATAACATATGTTTTTGGTTTTGTTGTTTAAATTGAATTAATCATGTTGACTAATTTTTCTAATGTTGACTAAGTTTCTCATTTCTTGGATAAATTCAATTTGGCCATGATACATTAATTTTTTATACATTGATGGGTTGTTTTCGCTATTTCTTTTAAGGATTCTCCATATGATTAGTTTGTAATCTTTCTCAAATTGCCCTTGTCAGGATTTTTATTCATGGTTATATAAGCCTCCTGTGAATGAATGGATAGATTTTCCTCTTTTTACTCTTACAGTTTATATAGACAGGAAATTATTTATTGTAAGCCTGATAAATTCTATTTTTATTTTTTAAAGATGTTACAATAGGCAGAGTTACAGACAAAGAAAGGGAGAGACAGAGAGGTCTTCCATCTGCTGTTTCACTCCCCAACGGGCCGCAATAGCTGGAGCTGGGCCAATCGGAAGCCATGAGCTTCTTCTGGGTCTCCCACATGGCTGCAGGGACCCACGCACGTGGGCCATCTGGGATACAGGCAGAGGCTTAGCCAACTATGCCACAGAGCAGGCCCCCAAGTCTGATAAGTTTTGCAGATAAAATTTTTGAACCTCTTATGATAGTGGTAGACTTTTGAATATATGTTCCATTTCTTTAATGGTTAATATCTTTAGGTTTTAAAAGTTCTTCTTTTGAGTTTTTTATAGCACATATTTTCTAAAATATTCCTTATAATCCAATTTTTCAAATATATTTGTATTAAGTTGTTAGTAGTCATGTTTTTAATAATTTTATTATATCTATTTTTTTTTGGTCCTTTTATTTTTTTGCCTTTTCTCTATCACTTAATTGTCATATTTTACTTAAACAGATTTTAGTTTTATCATTACTTTCTATGCTTTTGGTTTTTTTATTACACTTTCTGTGTATATTTTATGTTCCCTTTTTCTGTCTTTAGATTTAATATAAGGCTATTTTTCTAACTTCTTGAAATAAGTATTTAACTCACTTATTTTTCCATCTTTTCTTATTAGTTAGCAAAGATATTTAATGCTCTACATTTCCTTCATTGTATACCCTTAGGCATCACACAAGTGGTGATATGTTGTATAATTTTGCCATCTATAGTTTTAAATATTTTTAACTCATTAGATACTTAGTGGTACTTTTAATGTTTCCATACATACAGGAGTTTTGGAATGTCATTATACTGTTAATTGTTTAGTGTTTATAATCCTGTTTTAGGACTCTCACCAATCTTGTCCCTGAGTCAGTTGGGGTTGTAGCTCAGTTTGGAGTGTGAATCTGTGTCTGGTTCTCTTTTTTTCTCCCTAGGTTAACAGTTTCGCATAAATCCATAACTCTGTTCAGGAAGTCTGACATGGGACTGGCTGTTTTGTTATTCACCCTGCCTTCCTCTGAGCACTTTTATCATGGTCACCTCTCTGAAACTGAAGTGTTGGATAACACTGCATGCTTCTGCACTCAGAAGCCAGCAAGGCATTTGCTTCACACTGCTTTGCAGTTTCCCTTTTGTTCTTAGTCCAAGGAGATGTTAATCTTGTCTTTGAACCCAGCTATGCTGATTTGCTTTCCTTTTTATATATTATCCATCACTCTTATGTATTTAGAGTAGAAGGATGAGTCATTTGAATTTCAGTAACTTTCTAGTTTTAAGAATTTACTCCTCTATAAAGATGAACTGGCATAGCATCTTCATTTCCCACTTTCTCCTCTCCCCAAATCAAAGTTATGTGTACTTGTATGGTCTCAATCTTTTATTTTGACTAAAAACCCCTCTTAGTGCCATATTGAAAATTCTTTTTTTTTGCTTTGTGAGCACATACCGCAATGCTTACTCACAAGATTAATACCCTTTTTTGTTACCTTTCAGAAGTGATTGTCCCAAAATAAAATTAATACAGTTGCATTATGTTGAATACTTCCAATATAAATTATTAAAATTTCAACTTAGTATAAAATCGAAGGTCATATTGCCTGTTGATAACTAGCATGCTCTAGTAGCAGTGAATCCTAAAGCCAAACAGAATCGACTGGAAATTGGCAGGCCTCCCTGCATTCTAATCTTATCAGGAGATTTAGTGAAGGCTAATCATTTCACACCAAAAACAGTTAAACATGTAAAGATCCTCTTTGCATTTGGTAAGGATATTAAGAGTAATTATATGGGAATAATGAAGCTAACTAACTGCATTATTCTAACCATATGTTAATGGATTGTCAGAGTCAAAGCCTTGGCTTAAGGGGAGGCATTGAGGACTGCATCTTCTTTGCCAACACTAGTGACTAGAGTAGTAGCTACACACATTACACCAAAGCATCTAGGGACAGTCTCTATGCCACTGACCTGTCCACAGAATTTTCTTTTTCAGATTCTTCTTTCTTTATTCATGAGGCACAAGCAACTCATTAAAATTTTATGCATGTTATCATGTATCATCATCCAGTGTTGCTCTTCTGTAGTACTAGCTTCCTTTGTTCTCTCTAGAATCTTACCTGACTGGTTGATGAAAAGCCATGAAGATCTTGGCCAGTCCTCTATATTTAAAGTCAGCATGTGTCTATGCCCAAAGCTTAGCTGAATGGTGCACTGCACAGCTTCATACTTCTGGCTTTAAAAACTGATATGGCCAAAGCTTCGTGGACCACCTTCTTCCTTTAATTCTCCACTCCATAATTCAATATGCAGAGCATGTGATTGGCAATAAATCTACATTTTACAAAACGATTGCTGAAACCAAGAAAAGGAAAATTGAAAAAGGATTCTAAAATAAAGTTTTATTTTTTTATTTTATTGCATTTCTTGGGGATGAATATAGAATATATGTACAATTATCATAGCCCTAAGTTTCTCAAATATAAAATCAATTATACAATAACTCATATCTCAGAGAGATAAATGGTCTCTTTCAGTAGAAACTGCTTTGCTCTAAATTAATTAGGCCCCTTGGTGCAGGGATAAATATTAGAAGAAATGTTGTAAGTTATAGAAGTCTTTTTAAAATAGTTCATTACATATCATGTAAGGCTGGAACTTTTAGATCACTGGAATTTCAGTTCCTAAAACTGAAGATCATACTCATTTATGCTAATAATTTTACTACATGCCCCCTCAATGTGATAATGAGTATTTAACCTTAAACTAGATCATATAGTTTATACATTTTTAAAATATTTACTTGAAAGGCAGAATTACACAAAGGAGGAGGAGGGCAGAGAGAGAGAGAGAGAGGTCTTCCATCTACTTGTTCACTCCCCAGTTGGCCACAATGACCAGAGCTGTGCCAATCTGAAGTCAGGAACCAGGAGCTTCTTCTGGGTCTCCCATGCAGGTGCAGGGCCCAAGCACTTGAGCCATCTTCTACTGCTTTCCCAGGCCATAGCAGAGAGCTAGATTGGAAGAGGAGCTGCTGGGACTGGAACCTGCGCCAGTATGGGATGCCAGATGCCGGCACTGCAGGTGGCGGCTTAACCCATTAAGCCACAGCATAGCCCTGTTTACACATTTTGACTTGGAGATTTTCATCCTAATTTTATTGAACCCTGAGCATCATTTTTGCTTGTCTCTCTTATTCTCCTTTTGCAGAGGGACACTAATTGAGGTAGATATACAGTAAACTTGTAAAGTTCAGGTTGTATTTCTCCTAAAATATGAGTTTCTTTGAAAAAGCTATATGAATCTTTCAGGCAGTGAATTTAGGGTCACTAAGCACTATGACAAGGCCATGTTCATTTGTGAAGAAACTTATTTTTTGACTTGCAAGATGGGATTCATATTAATATTTGAATGATCAGGGGAATCCTTGATGTGACATAAGAGTTGGCAACATTCATTTCCATCCAAATAGACATTCAACAAACATTTGCTGAATGAGTGGATGGCCATAAACTTGTTTGCAGCTTGATACAACTACCTCCTTAGTGCCATGTTTGCCATCACTAGAGAGAAAAAAAAGGATAATGCTTTCTGCCATATACTCGTACGGATGTCATGGAACAACTTAGAAAAGGTGTCAGCAAATTGTGGCCCTCAGCTAAATACAGCCTGCTGCCTGTTCTTGTGTGATTTGTGAGCTTTTAAAAACCTTTTAAAATAGGCCGGCACCTTGGCTCACTTGACTAATCCTCCGCCTACGGCACCAGCACCCTGGGTTCTAGTCCCAGTTGGGGCACCGGGTACTAGTCCCGGTTGCTCCTCTTCCAGTCTAGCTCTCTGCTATGTCCAGGGATGGCAGCGGAGGATGGCCCAAGTGCTTGGGTCCCTGCACCCACATGGGAGACTGGGAGGAAGTACCCGGCTCCTGGTTTCGGATCTGCGCAGCACTGGCAGTAGCAGCCATTAGAGGAGTGAACCAACGGAGGGAAGACCTTTCTGTCTCTCTTTCACTGTCTATAACTAACTAACTCTCTCTCTCTCTCTCTCACTCTCTCACTCTCTCACTGTCTAACTCTGCCTGGCAAAAAATAAAAATAAAAATCTTTTAAAATGATTTTTAAAAAATAAGGATAATATTTCAGGAATGTGAAAATTATATTAAGTTTTTTAGTGCCCTAAAAAAATAAGCTTTATTAGCATTCATTTATATACTCTTCTACAACACAATCACAGTACTGTGAAGTTAATCATAGAGACCATATGAATGAGAAAGCATACGATTCTATCTGAACCTTTAAAGAAAAAAAAAAGTATCTGTGTACCAACTACTGACTTTCAGACTTGATGAAATGATTTTCATTAAGAAATCTACTAGGGGAAAACAGTGCTATATAAGCACAGAAGTGTTACAACTATTTTATTTCTAAATATATTGCTATTATTTCTAAGCTATTTACTTGCAGGCCTTGTAATGGTAACAGGTGCTAATGCACAAGAATAGAACACCAGCTCCTACCATAATTGTCTGCATTCATAGAAAACTGCAGGTATAGCTGCAGCCAATGTTTAAAGAATGGAAACTGAAATGAAAATGTGTAAGTCTTTACTGAAAAAAAAAAAAAAAGGAGAACTGATACAGGAATTGTACCTACAACCTGGAAAGATGCACAGGCAAAGGCATTATTTGTCTTTAATTCATGTGTACAATCCCTGCAATGGATTTTTTAATAGCCTAACAAAAAGTGCAAAAAATTTTGCAAGACCATAAAACAAATTTCTCTTCTTAGGCAAAAACCTTAATTTCCTTAAAATTTGCATAACATCAACCAGTTCAGGTAAAAGTTAGGTTTTATTTTATTGACAAGTCATGTAGAAAATGCTGGCAGTTTATTCACAATTATAACATAAAGCCTTACTGAGATGTTTATATTCTGAGGTGGGTGTACAGGATCTTAAATCAGTGATGAAGGAGGCAAAAGACTAAAATATCAAATTTTGAATAATATATGGAAAATTGAGCAGATTTTAGAAAGCACTACAGCCATTTTTTAGGACTAAATGCTTATAACATGAGATGCATTAAAACAGCTGAAATAGAAGTTCATTTAACTAATGTAGACAATAAAACCAGATATCTCACTTCCTGAATGGGATTACATTTTGGCAGTTAACTAGTTAATTTGATTCGCTGGGATTTGTAAATCGGATCATTCAGAGTCAAAAGTAAAATGGTGATTTAAATACAGCCCAATGAACACTAGAGAAATAATTCTTTAGAATTCATCTGAAGAATTAAGTCTTTTCCTAATTACTCACCTGGAGAA
Organism: Oryctolagus cuniculus; assembly: GCF_964237555.1. Taxonomy (NCBI): domain Eukaryota; kingdom Metazoa; phylum Chordata; class Mammalia; order Lagomorpha; family Leporidae; genus Oryctolagus; species Oryctolagus cuniculus. Next base: position 102,823,167 of record NC_091453.1, on the reverse strand, counting down.
TTATCTAGAATTTTGAAGCATTTAACTCTGAAAGAAATCTCAAACTGGGCCTTCTATTTAGAAAAATGCCCTAGGATAAAAATCTTCAGGAGTGTTTGAGCCCATTAACAACAAACCCAAAGCCTATTTTCCTGATTAAAAAAAATGCTTATATTGCTTCATTGAATCAGTAGATCTATTCATATAGTACTATATGCTAAGTACACGTGAAACCCCTGGGAATACAGAGGTGAACAAGACAAAGTTTCCCTGCTTTCTTAGAGCTCACATCCTTGTGGGGAGAGAGACAGATGATGATTATCATTTTAAAAATGATTTCTGGAGCCAGCGCTGTGGTGTAACAGGTAAAGCCATCGCCTACAGTGCCAGCATCCCATATGGCACCCCAGCTGCTCCACTTCTGATCCAGCTCTCTGCTATGGCCTGGAAAAGCAGTGGAAGATATCCCAAGTCCTTGGGCCCCTGCTCCCACGTGGGAGACCCGGAAGAGGCTCCTGGCTTCTGATGAGCCTAGCTCAGGCCGTTGTGGCCATTTGGGAATGAACCAGCAGATGGAAGATTCATTCTCTCTCTCTCTCTCTCTCTGCCTCTCTCTGCCTCTCTGTAACTCTGCCTTTCAAGTAAATAAATAAATCTTTAAAAAAATTAAAAATGATTTCTGGGTCACAGCAGTTCAGCACAGCAGATAAAAGACTCCACTTAGGACACCTACATCCCCTACCAAAGTGATTGGGTTCAAGTACAAGTTCTGCTTAGTTTCAGCTTCCTGCTCTTGTGCACCCTGGGAGCAGCAGATAATGGCTCAAGTACTTGGTTCCCTACTATCCACACGGGAGACCTAGATTGAGTTCTCAGCTCCCAGCTTCACTTTGGCCCTGCCCTGGCAATTGTAGGGATTTGGAGAGGGATCCAGTAGATGGAAGATATCTCTTTGTCTTTCAAATAAATAAATTTTTTAAATCAGTAATTTTAGATAGGGACACCTTCCATTTAATAAAATAAGCCTAGTGGTTAGATAGGCAGAGATGAGATGAGTGGTAATATTTCAGTTAGTGTGTTCAGAAATGGACTTCTTGTTGAAATGGTTTTTGAGTTGAGACCTGAATGAGAAAGAGCCCATCACACAGAAGATATTTCCAAATATATAAAATTGTCCCCAACATGAAGGCATATTTTATTCCAGAGACTATCTCATTATGCTCACAATTAAAATCCAACGATAAGTTTTCCAATCAGTAGTCAAACACCTGTGAGGGGCGAATATGGTGTGGATTTATGGTTTTCATTGTTCTTAAAGAATTATTTAAAAGGCAGAACAACAGAAAAGAAGAGACAGAGAGGAAAGGGGTGGGAGTGAGAGAGAGAGAAACAGGGACAGAGATCTTACATCATTGGTTCACTTTCCAAATGGCTGCAACACCCTGGTCTGGGCCAGGTTGAAGTTAAGAGCCAGGAACTCCATCCAGGTCCCCCATATGGGTGGCAGGGACCCAAGTACTTGGCCTATCAACGCTGCCTTCCCAGGCACATTAGTAGGAAGCTGGGTAGGGAGCAGTGTAGCCAGGACTCAAATAGGTACTTCAATATGGGATGCTGGCCTTGTAAGCAGCAGCTTAATCCCCTGCACTATGACGCCAACACCTATAATTAAGATTTGAGTAATCCATAGATGTTGAGATGTTTTCACATTATTTCATTTGAACCTCATGTGGTAAGGGTTCTGTTAATCTGTCCATTTTATAGGAAAGACAACCTGGGGTTCAAGGAGACCAAGTAGCTTACCCAAGGTCACCCAGAGCAGTTTACTCTTTGTGGATAGACAGGGCTTGGAAGCCAGACACTTCATTCCAAATATCCAAATTGCTCATTTTATTACAGCTCTCTACTGTAAGTTATCCCTGTAAATTATAAGAGTCTGAATACTAATTAATATCCACAGCAGACAACATATTTCTGTCCAATAAAGTAAGACTGTTCAGAAGCTACTACTTTAGGAAAAGTAATCAGAACAGAATTTTTAGTATGAACATTCCATGGTTTATGATCAAAACAGAGTATGATTGACTATATAGTATCACATATGACTACCCATATTTAATTCTTTGATTGCTCTTTGCAAAGTAATTCAAACTTACAAATATTAACATTGCTAATGGTTTATTTTTAAAGGGAAAATTGTCCACTTAATATAAAAGTAATCATAGAGTAAAATTGCAATTAGGTGAAGGTTGGTTTGGTTTGGTTTGTTTTAGTCTTGTTTTGTGCTTCCCCAGCACGAATGCTAAAATCCCTACCTGGAGTTGTGGAATATTCATTGACTTTATGTCCATAGTAAAGTGGTACACATCGTCTTGTGAGCAAAACACATTTGGCTATGGTTGACAGGATTTTCATTTTCCATTCACAGATGTAAAGCATTTTCAATATAACACAAGCCTCAGCATAACAAAGTCAGCAATTTATGGGAAGCACACAGCTCTGCTTACCTTTCATTTGTCAAAGGTTGATGAGAAACATCTATATTGCTTGTTCAATCTGTTAATTGTGTATTTTCATCCAAGCTGAACTGACACTCTTAAGATCTGTCCATTCATGTTAGTCTGTAGGGATGTGCTTGTCAATAAGGCCTTTAAACTGCTTCACATGTGACCTATTACTCAAATAATTCTTTATAAAGCAACATTCAAAGGTTATCTACATTTTAACATTACATATGTGACATACTTAAGATGGAGACTAGATTATAAACTTTAAACATTGCAGTTTCATAATCTCTTAGGTTTGTAATTTAGTTTAGAATGGACTAATATGAACTTTCAGAAGGGAGTTAGGAAATTTTGCCATCAAAATAGCATGCTCTTAATTGTTTTTTAAATTAAACTTTTACAAGGAAGTTGAGGAAGATTGCATAAATTACTTAGTGAGTTTTAGAAAGATTTTTTCTTTCCAAATAAGATTTCAAAAATGGTTTACAAAGTAAACATTTTACTGCTATGAATTTTTAGAAAATTAAACATGAATAGCATTTGTAAAATATGATGGAATCAATGGTATTATTCATCTCATTTTGGCATTGTTGCCAGAAACTAATGTCCTCAAACTAAATCATTACAATAATGTTTAGATCTGAGTTCCATGAACCTGTTACATGATCATCAAAGGTATCTTGGAATGATCAGATTCATTGTCCTAGTAATGATCATAACCTGAATGTCTTCAACACAGTTTACTACCTTGATTCATTCTGGTTATGATTTAAGCATGGAAAACAAATATCATGAAATCTAAACTATCTGGTATTTTTGGTTTATTTGAGGCAAAATTTATATTTTCTCTCAATTATTTTAATGTTAAGGTTTACTGAACTTGATCTATATGGCAGATGTTTGGCCTAGTGATTAAGTCACTGCTTGGGATGCCCACATCCCATATCAGAGTGGTCAGTTTCAAGTCTCAGTTCTACTGATTGGGAGCTTTTTGCTACTGCATACCCTGGGAGACAATGGGTGATGGCTCAAGTAATTGGATTCTTGCCACCCATATAGAGGACTTGGATTGAGTTCCCCGCTCTAATATTCTACCTGGTCCAGCCCAAACCATTGCAGGCATTTGGGGAGTATATTAGTAGATGAACTAACTCTCTCTCTCTCGCTCTCGCTCTCTCGCTCTCTCGCTCTCTCTACCTTTCTCTGTCTCCAAAATTTAAACTTTAAACTTGATCCCAGCTTTTATTTATTTTTGAATATATTTATCCATTTGAGAAACAAAGAGAGACTGAGAGTTCCCATTTGCTGGTTCACTCCCCATATGCCCACAACAGTTGGGCTGGTTCAGGACAAGGCTAAGAGCCTAGAATTCATTGGAGTCTCCAACTTAAGTGGCAGGGACCCTGCCATCAGCCCCGCCTACTAATGTGTGTATTAGCAGGAAGCTAAGGTTGGGAGCAGAGCCAGGACTTGAACCCAGGCATTCTGATTTGAGACATGGGCTTCCTAATATGCCTTCCCTTATTCCCACTTTTCAAAGAAACATTTATTTTCACCTACTTGAAAGACAGGGCAGCAAAGAGAGAGGGAGATCTATCAACTGGCTTCCTCCCCAATGCCTGCAACAACCAGGGCTGGGCCAGGCCAAAAGCAGGAACCAGGCATTCCATCTGGTCTCTCACATGGGTGGCAGGTACTCAAGCACTTGAGCCACCATCTGCTGCATCCAAGGATGCATTAGCAAGAATCTGGATCAGAAGTGGAGTAGCCAGAGCTTGAACTGGCCCTACATATGATATGCAGGCATCAAAAGCAGAGGATTACTTGCTGTACCACAATAGCACCCCCACCCCCACCCCCACCCCCACGATGTTCGTGTTCTTCACACAAACCAGCTTTTACTTCTGTTTCTTCTAGCCTCTAGCAACCAGTGGAACTGCTGTGAGATTTTACAATGCATGGTATGGTAGATAAGACAAGATTCCTTGAAGGAACTCCTCTTAAGGCTCAAATGCAGAGAACTTCAAATTATAGAATGATGTAACCAGAAGGGTAATACACTGTGAACTCCTTTTGAAAAGATTTATTTATTTATTTGAAAGGCAGATTTACAGAGAGGAAAGAGACTGAGATCTTCTATCCACAGGTTTACTCCCCAAGTGGCTGCAATGATCAGGACTGAGATAGGTGGAAGTCAGGAGCCCAGAACTCTATCCATGTCTCCCACATGGGTGGCAGGGACCCAAGTACTTGGGCTATCCTGTACTGCCTCCTCAGGTGCATTATCAGGGAGTTGGATCAGAAATGGAACAAAGGGGAGAGTGATCCAACATGGGAAGTGAGATACTCAGCAGACTCATAGAATGGCAGATGTCCTAAATAGCACTCTGGCCTCAGAATCAGCCCTAAAGGCATTCGGAGCTGGCTGAAAAGCTCATGAGAGTATTTCAGGCATGGAAAGCCAAGACACTCTGGCAAAAGATCTCTGCGAGTGAGATCCCAGTGGAAAGAACAGGTCATCAAAGAAGGAGGTACCTTTCTCTGAAGGGAAGAGAGAACCTCCACTTTGACTATGACCTTGTCTAAACAAGATAAGAGTCGGAGAACTCAGAGGGCTTCCATAGCCTTGGAAACTCATGACTGGAGCATAGGGAGATTACTGATGCCATAGACAGGAGTGTCAATTGGTAAAGTCAACAACAGGAGTCACTGTGCACTTACTCCTCATGTAGGATCTCTATCCTTAATGTGCTGTACATTGAGGCTTAATGCTATAACGAGTACTCAAACAATATATTTCACTTTGTGTTTCTATGGGGGTGCAAACTGTTGAAATCCTTACTTAATGCATACTAAACTGATCCTCTGTAAAAAAAAAAAAAAAAGAAATTATCAATTCCCAACTTGACTCTCACTGGGATTAAACATGACAATAGGTCTGCTCTGATTTCATCATCATTTAAAAAAAATCATCTATTATTTTTCACTTTATGTTTCTGTGTGGGAGCAAACTGTTGAAATCCATACTTGATGTATACTAAGCTGATCTTCTGTATATTAAGATAATCAAAAATGAATCTTGATGTGAATGGAAGGGGAGAGGGAGTGGGAAAGGGGAGGGTTGTGGGTGGGAGGGACGGTATGGGGGGGAAGCCATTGTAATCCATAAGTCGTACTTTGGAAATTTATATGCATTAAATAAAAGTTTAAAAAAAATAATTAAAGTGAAAAAAAAAAGAAATGGAACAGCTGGACTTGAACAGGAACTCATATGGGATGCAGACATCACAGGCATTGGCTTAACCTGAGGTGCCACAACATTAGCCCCATCTATGAGTTTGTTAAAACAAACATCTCAGTTGGTTAGCTCTAGGTGTGGTGTATAATAAGTACTCAGAAAACAGTCAATAAATAAGTTGCCACTCTGAATTTTTAATTTTACTATTATTGAACCCCAAAATCAAAGAAGTAAAATGATTTTACGTGATCACAACCAAAAGTTAATGGTAGAAGAAGAACAAGAACTTTTCTCTTGACTCCTAGTCCACTCATTGTCTTTTCCCCTAGAGTACCATGTTTCTTCTATTTTATTGGCATTGCTTTCTCATTCCTAATTTCCACTGACTTAGGTTGGAAAGGTGAATTTCCATTAGACCTTGTCCCAATATATGACTGCACTCTTAAAACAATATACAGATAGTTTATCTAAGCATATGTACCATACTTCTAGGTTAGTAGTGATTCTTCCAAAAAGTCAGTTTTTAGTTACTCTCCCTAGAGTAAGTTGGATATCAGCAGTGAAAACAAACTATTGTGCATCGCAGCATTTTCTCATTAAATAGCTATTGGGCAACATGGGAGCAGGAACATTTTCTAAATAAATTATAATGTTGAATTGCTCACTCTGATATATTACACATCCTATCCTGTGACATACCACAAAATCCCGTGGGAAGTTTTATCTCATTTATGCACTAGATATAAAGTTTCACCAAGAGTTGCTAGATGTAATACAGGATCCTTGGTTAAATTTTATCTTCAGAGGTAAGCACTTAACCTAGCTGTTAAGATACTGATTAAGATACCTACATCCCATATCAGTCCCTGGGTTTGATTTCCGCCTCCAGCTCCCTATAATTCAGATCCTGGGATGCAGCAGTAATGGCTCAAGTAACTGGGTACTTGCCATCCAAATGGGGAGGACTGGATTGTGTTCCTAGATCTCAGTTTTGTCCCATCCCAGTCCCAGATAATTGTGGGAATCTGGGGAGTGAATCAGTGAATGGGAGGTCACTCTCTTTCCCCACACCCAACCTTTCTTTAAAAAAAAAGATTTATTTGAAATTCAGAGTTACAAAGAGAGGGAGAGGGAGAGTCTTCCATTCACTGGTTCACTCCCCAATTGGCCACAACAGCCAGGGCTGTGCTGATCCAGAGCCAGGAGTCAGGAGTTTTTTTCCAGGCTTCCACATGGGTGCAGGGGCCCAAGCACTTGGGCCATCTACTGCTTTCCCAGGCCACAGAAGAGAGCTGGATCAGAAGTGGAGCAGCAGGACTCGAACCAGTGCCCATATGGGATGTCAGCACTGCAGGCTGACATCCCATACCCTACCTTTCTAACTCCCTCCCTCAATCCCTGTCAGCCTGTCAAACAGAAATTTAGGGAAAAAATTAACTTCAGATAAGCATTTTTTTAATAAAAGTTATGACCCAAGTGAGACTTATTTGCTAAATCTAGCAGCCCTAGATTCTCTGTCATATTAAAAACACTTCAGGATGCCCCAGCTTGCTTTCCAACAGTCAGCTCTTAATTGCTTGATTTTAGTAGTTATGGTGATTGTTTTCCTAGCCATTTTCTTCATTATGTGTTAGTAAATCTTCAGAGCAGTGTGGACCAGTTGCTAATGCTGGAAATTTACATGACTTGTTAACAGATTTGTGGTCTAGGCATGACAAAATCCTTTCCCCAGACCCTTTTGGAAGCCAGAGGTAAGCCTTCCACACCATTTTTCAACCTATTCAAACACATATCTCCTTTTGATAAACATAAAAACTTATGTACCTGAACTATTGAGTATTATTTTCTGTAGCTTCTTTATGAAAATATTTTATCTTTTTCCATTTTGCAAATATAAAATTATACTATGATAGTAAGCATGCTTTTTCAAGCTACACTCCATATAATACCACTCAAGAGATTTTTGAAATCGACCACTATAGTACATGGCCCCCAATTGAGAATCAGTGATCTGTGAGATGTCAGAACAAATCAATGAGAATTCAAGTACTGAATCTCACTGCCAGTTTAATAATATTTTTAAATGTTTTTTTTCTAAATTATTGTTTCTACAAGTTAAAGGTTAAATAGCAATCATGAAATAATTGTAATCCACATACAAATCTGAAAAGCTTTTTGTTGTCCACAGTTGTAACATTATAATCTTAAATTTCATTCCTTTCAACATGAGAATAGTTAAATTATTCCTATTTTGAGATGAAGATAACACTCTGAATGATGAACTACCTGGTCACAAAATTGAAGATCAAATTATAATCTTCATTGTAAGCCATGGAATCTTTTAAATTTCTATTGAATTATCTTTAAAAATTATGTCTTAATGGCTGCTGTTATGCAGCAGCAGGTTAAGCCACTGGTTGTGATACCAACATCCTATATCAGAGTGCCGCTTCAGGTCCTGGCTGCTCTGCTTCCAGTCTAGCTCCCTGCTAATGTGCCTGGGAAAACAGTGGAGGGTGGCCTATGTTTTTGGGGCCCCTGCTACTCTTGTGGGAGACCAGGTTGTGTTCCTGGCTTCTGGCTTCAGGTTGGCTCAGACCTATCTGTTGTGGCCATTTGGGGAGTGAATCAGCAGATGGAATCTAGTGTGAGCTCGCTATATCTCTCTCTGTCTCTGTCTCCCTCTCTGGCACTCTGTATTTCAAATAAATAAATATATCTTTAAAAAGTACAACACATTACTTTTTAAATTAATTTGTATGAGAAAGAGTTCCTATGAGTTCGTTCACTTCTCAAATGCCCACAGTGGCTGAGGATAGATCAAGGCTGGGACCAAAGCCAGGAGCCAGGTACACAATCCAATTCTCCTTTGTGGTTGCATAAACTCAATTCCTTGAACCATCACCATTGCTTCCCAGGGTCTGCATTGGCAGGAAGCTGGAAAAAGCTGGATCTGAGAATCAAGCCCATGTGCTCAACTATGGGGCACAGGCATCCTAACTACAAGGCTAACCACCCTTATTGTACATTCTTATGCCTCAGGCATCTATTGATGTATAAGGGTGCTTCAAAAATTATGGAAAATGGAATTTTAAAAAGTTTGTTTTCGTGAGAAAGCTTTTTGAGATCTACACATAATTTGTTCATAATACATATTTCCATGAACTTTTTGAAGTGCCCTAGTATGAACTATTAAAATTCAGGGCAGAATTTTTAATTAAAAATGAATATATAAGCAATTATAGCCCTATGGAAGGAACCTATATGTGTATGTACTAATTCTCCTAGATATTTCTTTTATTATCCTCATAGAACATCTAAAAGGGTTGCAAGCTGCTTTAGAGATGAGGACAAGGATATGCAGAAGGAATAAGTCATTTCATAAAGGGACTTTCTAAAGCTTCTTCTTAGCCTACTTCCAGGTAAAACTCTAGATATTGAATGTTTTGGAGCTCTGTCCTCTGGATAGTGAAACCATTCATAGAAAAAGTGAAGCTGTGGCCGGCACCACGGCTCACTAGGCTAATCCTCCGCCTGCGGTGCTGGCACCCTGGGTTCTAGTCCCAGTCGGGGCGCCGGATTCTGTCCTGGTTGCTCCTCTTCCAGTCCAGCTCTCTGCTGTGGCCTGGGAAGGCAGTGGAGGATGGTCCAAGTCCTTGGGCCCTGTGCCCACATGGGAGACCAGGAGAAGCACCTGGCTCCTGGCTTCGGATCAGCGCGGTGCGCCGGCCACAGTGGCCATTGGGGGGTGAACCAACGGCAAAGGAAGACCTTTCTGTCTCTCTTATTGTCCACTCTGCCTGTCAAAAAAAAAAAAAAAAAAAAAACTGGTCAGTTGATCTACATAATGCCCAACTTTTAGGTACTTTGAAAACATCTGGTTGATTATTTCCACTTGTAAATGAGATGACTGACATTATTGATTTGTATATATTTACAGGAAGCTAAAATGCCATGATAGTCAACTAGGTAGTGAATGACTTCAGCCAATGCACTTGAATTGGTTTGATCACATATATACATATATTATTGGTCCTATGCTCTATCAGTGTTTTCATGTTTCCTTTCTTTAGCTCTCATTTAATTTAGTTTAATGATAACAAAGGATAATTCAAATTAACAAAGCTTTCACTTGATTTAGAGTGGTTTTATTGTTATTCTGTGGATGTGTGGATGTCTAAGGTACTTCCAACTTAATACAATTAAATTATTGAGATATATATTAAAGAAAATATTTTAATTAAATTATTAAAATCTATAGACCTGAGTCTGGGTATGGTAGTGTGATTAAATTATTACAATTATGTGATGCTTTAATTTTAAAGGACAGTAATAAATACATTTAATTTGAATGTCTACTTTAATATTTTAAAGTTGTGAGGAGCTAATTAGTTTCTAAAAGGTAGTGTCATTTTAGTATTGGAAAGTGACCAGGAATCAGTTCTTAGTTTCTATCACTGAAATTGTGTATAACCTTTCCAAGAAAATTTTCTTGAGCATGTAAAGCAAACCCTAGATTCTTCTAGTTTAGCATTTATGAAATGAGAGTTGGTAGAGATGGTCCTTAAACAACAAAACAATATTCCAGCACTGCTTGTGCACACACATGCACGCATGCACATACAACAACCCAAGTATTCATGGTTTTAGTTATTAGAGAAATGCTACATACTTACAGCAGTATCTTTTGGAGCTTACCGATATGTAGTACTTTGTTACAGGTTCTAAAAAATGCTTCAGTAAAGAACAACGACAACAGCAACAACAAAACCTGTTTATTTAACACAGGGTTTCCCAAGTTATTTAACCATGGAACTCTTTCCTGGGCATGTGTACCCCTATTAGCATCCTCAGGAAGGACTATTATGTGAAACGTACTTCAATGAATGGTGTCTAACCTAACTTCTTTTGGTATTCTTTTAGAATTTTTAGCAGCTGCTTAGTTTTCTGGAAGGAGCATAGGGCTAATAGGCAGGAGACTTTCATTTCCATATTCCTAGTGCCTAGTGCAATGTCTGAAGCAAAAATGGCAAACATTTGCGGAGCAAATAAATGAGTGAATTAATGAGCTATGGTTTCTGTTCTATCATCAACTTGTTCTCATATCTTGGACCAGTCTTTTGAATATTTTTTAAATTTCCTTGTCTTAAAAAGTTTAATATCACTTGTCCTAATTGCTGAATAGATATTGAGAAATAATAGAAATTAAAATAATTTGAAAGTAAAAGAGTAAAAGTGTAATATAAAAATGTTATGCTCGGTGTGGTGGAAAGGGCAGACAAACAAAAAAAGTCTCCTGTCTACTACAGGGTTCACTGCTGAGAGTCTTGGAGATTCATCACCTGGGTTTTAAATCCTGGCCTCACTTGTTGCTGCAGAAAATGTTAAGATGAAAGGATAAGAAACTTGTGAAAAAGGATGTTCAAACCCTTCAAAGCCAAGAGTGAAACTTTCATATAATAACAGCAATAGCAAGAGCATTTCAAGGAAAATCCCAATGTGCTGGAGCCCAGACTTTTGACCTTGAACTGAGATTGTGCATATCAGCTTTCCTGCTTATGAGGCCTTGGGACTTGAACTGAACCATGTGACCAGCATCCTAGGGTCTCCAGTCTGCAGACAACCTAACACTGGACTCCTCAGCCATCATAATCACGCAGAGTTAGACAGTGAGAGAGACAGAGAAAGGTCTCCTTTTTCTGTTGGTTCACCCCCCAAGTGGCTGCTACAGCCGGCGCGCTGTGCCGATCTGAAGCCAGGAGCCAGAACAGAAACTTCTCAATTTGATGCAATCCCAATTGTTAATTTTGGCTTTGACTGCCTGTGCCTCCAGGGTCTTTTCCAAGAAATCTTTTCCTGTGCCTATATCTTGGAGGGTTTCTCTGATGTTCTCTAATAATTTGATGGTGTTGGGTCGTAGATTTAGGTCTTTAATCCATGTTGAGTGGATTTTTGTGTAAGGTGTAAGGTAGGGATCTTGCTTCATGCTTCTGCACGTGGAAATCCAGTATTTACTCTTTATGTGGCTGTCCTTATGATTCTTCATCTGCCCTAGTCTGTTTTCTGTTGTGATAACAAAATGCCTGGTATTACATAATAATCACAATTCTGGTGACTAGGAAGTTCACATAGCAAGGTGCTAGCACATTGTGCGTGCCTCCTGGCTGAGTCACAACATTGGAGAGTAGCACAAGAAGAAGCACATTGTGCAAAATAGATCAAGTGTGTGGGATGGCCTTGCTTTATACCTGTTGTCACAGAAGCTAACCCAATACTTTAAGACCTAACCTACTCCTTCACAATTGACATTAATCTCTTTCAAGGGTGGGGCCACAATGACCCAAATGCTTCTCCACACCAGCACATTGGGGACCAAGCCTGAACAAGAGTTTTGATAGTGACAGACTATTTTCAAACCATAACATCATTCAAAAGCCAATTAATTTTGTTTTGTGCAAATAGTTCCCAAAGAGCTATTTGTTGTTGTCTATAATTTATATTTGTAGTAGAATTTTTTCTGCTCTCTTTTGAGCATTTCTAATTTCCCAGTCATTACATGTGTTCACCCTGCATCATAAAGCATTTATTTATTGGCATGATTGGCATGAGATCAACTTTTCCTAGCTTCCTGAGTTCTCTTCCTGGGCTAGCTGTCTCAACAGTGAAGACATGGAATATGGTCAATGCCATCTCAGCCCACACTGTGGTGCACTGAAGGAATGAATCCATTCCTTGTCAACACCAAAATATCCTCCTGTCCTTCAGAAGTCCTGGGATCCCAGCTTGTTCCCACTCTGCTATATCCTCCTTCCAGCTCCTCTCTTTTCTCTGTGTGGGTGGGCTTTGATCTAGTGGATTGCAGCTGCTGGCTCTCTCTTTTCTTAATCTGAATTACAATGGCTATCAATGTGCCATGGGATGACAGCAGCATTAAAGGTTTCTCTTAGTAGTCTCACTTTCCAGGGATTTCAGACTTCTTTAACTCAAATCCAAAATACAATGAGAAAATTTAAAAAGGTGCTGGGAAAATTGGATTTCCACGTGCAGAATCATGAAGCAAGACCCCTACCTTTCACCTTACACAAAAATTCACTCAACATGGATTAAAGACTTAAATCTACGACCTGACACCATCGAATTATTAGAGAGCATGGAAAAACCCTGCAAGATATAGGTACTGGCAAAGACTTCTTGGAAAAGACCCCAAAAGCACAGGCAGTCGAAACCGAAATTAACATTTGGGATTGCATCAAATTGAGAAGTTTCTGTACTTCAAAAGAAACAGGAAAGTGAAGAGGCAACCGACAGAATGGGAAAAAATATTTGAAAACTATGCAACAGATAAAGGGTTAATAACCAGAATCTACAAAGAAATCAAGAAACTCCGCAACATCAAAACAAACAACCCACTCAAGAGATGGGCCAAGGACCTCAATAGACATTTTTCAAAAGAGGAAATGCAAATGGCCAACAGACACATGAAAAAATGTTCAAGATCACTAGCCATCAGGGAAATGCAAATCAAAACCACAATGAGGTTCCACCTCACCCCGATTAGAATGGCTCACATTCAGAAATCCACCAACAATAGATGCTGGCTAGGATGTGGGGAAAAAGGGACACTAACCCACTGTTGGTGGGAATGCAAACTGGTTAAGCCTCTATGGAAGTCAGTCTGGAGATTCCTTAGAAACCTGAATATAACCCTACCATACAACCCAGCCATCCCACTCCTTGGAATTTACCCAAAGGAAATGAAATTGGCAAACAAAAAAGCTGTCTGCACCTAAATGTTTATTGCAGCTCAATTCTCAATAGCTAAGACCTGGAACCAACCCAAATGCCCATCAACAGTAGACTGGATAAAGAAATTATGGGACATGTACTCTATAGAATACTATACAGCAGTCAAAAACAATGAAACCTGGTCATTTGCAAAGATGGAGGAATCTGGAAAACCATCACGCTGAGTGAAGTAAGCCAGTCCCAAAGGGACAACTATCATATGTTCTCCCTGATCGGTGAAAACTAACTGAGCACCAAAGGGGAAACTTGTTGAAGTGAAATGGACACTATAAGAAACAGTGACTTGATCAGCTCTTGTCCTGACGGTTGATGTACAATGTAATACTTTATCCATTTTAGTATTTTTTTTGTTCTAGTACTATTGGTTGAACTCTTTAATTAACACACAATTATTCTTAGGTGTTTAAAATTTAACTGAAAAGTGATCCCTGTTAGGAATTTGGAAAACATTATGCTGAGTGAAATAAGCCAGTCCCAAAGGGACAAATACCATATGTCCTCCCTGATGGGTGACAACAAACCGGGCACCAAAAAGGAAACCTGTTAAAGTGAAATGAACACTATGAGAAACGGTGACTTGATCAGCCCTTGTCCTGACTGTTGATGAAAAACTTAATATGTTATCCCTCTTAGTATTTTTTTGTTTGTTCTACTTAATACTTTTGGTTGGATACTATAATCAATACACAGTTATTCTTAAGTGTTGAAACTTAACTGAAAAGTGATCCCTGTTAAATATAAGAGAGGGAATAAGAGAGGGAAGAGATGTGCAATTTGGGACATGCTCAAGCTGACTTGCCCCAAACGGTAGAGTTAGAAACATACCAGGGGATTCCAATCCAATCCCATCAAGGTGGCATGTACCAATGCCATCTCACTAGTCCAAGTGATCAATTTCTGTTCACAATTGTTCATAATGATAGAACTAAGAGCCAAAGGGATCACATAAACAAGACTAGTGTCTGCAAATACTAACTGATAGAATCAAAAAGGGAGAGAACAATCCAACATGGGAAGCGAGATACACAGCAGACTCATAGAATGGCGGATGTCCTAAACAGCACTCTGGCCTCAAAATCAGCCCTTAAGGCATTTGGATATGGCTGAAGAGCCCATGAGAGTATTTTAGGCATGGAAAGCCAAGACACTCTGGAAAACAAAAAAACTAAATGAAAGATCTCTGCACATGAGATCCCAATGGAAAGAACAATCATCAAAGAAGGAGGTACCTTTCTCTGAAGGGAGGAGAGAACTTCCACTCTGACTACAACCTTGTCTAAATATGATCAGAGTCAGTGAACTCAGGGGGCTTCCATAGCCTTGGCAGCTCATGACAAGAGCCTAGGGTGATTACTGATGCCATAAACAAGAGTGTCAATTTAAGTCAACAACAGGAGTCACTGTGCACTTACTCCTCAAGTAGGATCTCTGTCTTAATGTGCTGTACATTGTGATTTAATGCTATAACTAGTACTCAAACAGTATTTTTCACTTTGTGTTTCTATGTGGGTGCAAACTGTTGAAATCTTTACTTAATATATGCTAAACTGATCTTCTGTATATAAAGAGAATTGAAAATGAATCTTGATGTGAATGGAAGGGGAGAGGGAGCGGGAGATGGGAGATGGGAGGGGTGGGGGTAGTCCTTGCCACCCACATGGGAGACCCATACTGATTTCCTGGATCCTGGCTTCCTTTTCCAGACTTGCTTAATCACAAATTTCGGTGTGGGATAACCAACAATATGTATTGTAGAAAACTCTGAAGTGCCCCCCAACATGATTCTCATGCTTGCTTAGATTTGAGAATTGAGATTGAAGTGTGATATGAGAAATCTCTTTCGTTAACATTATTACACATCATCTCTGAATTGAATAAGAGGAAACAATTAACAAAGATGCTTTCACCGAATGACTTAACATGGTTCTTTAGGACATTGTTTACACACAGGTTGCATAGATGGAGTTAGGGCAGGAGAATGCATTTACTGTTTTAAAGCACTGAGAGCCTTGCAGCATGCCACAGTGGCCCCATCCACACAAGGCATAGTTACTAAATGGAATGAGAACTTTTCATTGTGATGATATATTTAGACTTCAGCATTCCAGTTGTTGTTGATGGCTTATTATCTTGGTTTTGTGACAAGGATATTCTCTAGCAGGGTCTGCTTATCTGTGGATGGTGGATGGCAGCCTATCTCTATGCCTGTAGCATGTATAAAAGCATAAAAGTTATTGGATCACAGAGTTTGTGGTCAGTTTCCATTTAGCTAGGAGCTAGCCACTGAAGTGGAAAGGTCTCTTTCAGTTTTGATAAAAAGCAAAAGGAACCTGCAGCCATCAGGTTGAGATTTCCAAAAGTAACAAAGCAGCCAACAAATTCTTCCCTCTTGAGGCTTTATGGTGGAGGTGACTAACATCTTTTATCTTGAAAAAAAATCCTTATTTGAGCTGCATCAGAGGCATGCATAAATCTTTGCACTCTATTATTAACTTATTGAGTTAGAAAAAATTATTTCTTTATATGTGGGAATTAATGAGAAAGTGGAAATTTAGGATCCTTTCTCTAACTAGGTGCTTGGCATTATATATGTATC
The DNA here is from genome assembly GCF_964237555.1 of Oryctolagus cuniculus. Lineage (NCBI taxonomy): Eukaryota > Metazoa > Chordata > Mammalia > Lagomorpha > Leporidae > Oryctolagus > Oryctolagus cuniculus. The sequence goes on along the minus strand of NC_091453.1, from coordinate 102,807,041 downwards.
CTAAATCCAAAGTATGTAGTCCTCAATTCTTATATTTTTAAATGAAGATAGCCACTTGTTGACTATATATTATTTCCTATGCTCCCTCATGGCAAAAGTTCTTCCCTGATTTTCATGGAAACACAGGATTACGTGTAGAATCACAGGTAGTTTTCTACATTTTTCTGTTTTTCCACCAAACACAGATACAATCTTTGGGTTCATGGCAGTTTCTAATCCTGAGAAGTGCAGAATAACATTCATGGGCACTGCCCTGCTAGGAAATTGAAGGCACATTCGCACATTGTACCTTGAAATCAGCATTGCAATAGGTTTTGTCATTGACATTGCTTCCTTTCCTGTCCACTTTTAATTTATTCAACTAAAGACTGTGAAGAATTCCCATTGCCATTGAATAAATCTCTTGGGAAGGTTGAATGATAAGGCAATTTCTGAAGAAGTGAGCAGTAAAGATGAGGCTTTGGGGTTTATAAAGGGAGGACCAGTTCCTGGATCTTTATCTGATAGTGGCTAGAACACAGTCTAGCGAGGGAGAAAGTCTTATGGAAGTGGTCTAGTTCTTATTTTGTTTTATTTTCACTCTATATTATACATTTTAGGGGCTGGCGCCATGGCTCACTTGGTTAATCTTCCACCTGTAGCACCAGAAGCCCATATGGGTGCCAGATTATAATCCTGGTAGCTCCTCTTCCAGTCCAGCTATCTGCTGTGGCCCAGGAAGGCAGTGGAGGATGGCCCAAGTGCTTGGGCGCCTGCACCCGCGTGGGAGACCAGGAGGAAGCACCTGGCTCCTGGCTTCAGATCAGCACAGCGCCGGCCGTAGCAGCCATTTGGGGAGTGAACCAACGGAAGGAAGACCTTTCTCTCTGTCTGTCTGTCTCACTGTCTAACTCTCTCTGTCAAATAAATAAATAAATAAAACTAAAACCCCTCAGATACTGACATCCACACTGGCGTACCTGAGTTTTCCTGACTACAGCTTCCTGCTAATGCAGATCCTGGTGGGCAGTGGTGTTGGCTTAAATAATTGGGTTCCTGCCATTCTCACAGGAGACCTGAATTGAGTATGCAGCTGCCAGCTGTGGGCCTGGCCCAGCCCCAGCAGTTATAGGCATTTGGTGAGCCAACCAACAGATGGGAGTGTTCTCTTTCTCATTCACTAAGCTAATATTTACTGTATACCTACTAAATGCAAGTACTAGGTGCAAGAAATGCAGTGAGAAATAAACAGATGTGGCTTTTGCCTTCCTGGGAGTTATAGTCTTGGAGGGAAGAAAATTAAAACAGCTATATTCCCTAGTTGTGATCAATTTAGTCATTAAGGGATCATAAGATACCTTCCTGACAGAAGGTGAATCCTCATGTTTTTTATGTAACTATATATACACACAAAAGTTAGAGTAATACTAACTTCTGTTAAAAAAATTCTCAAATCACAGTGGCTAAACAGAATGAAACTTCATAGTCTAAAGTGGATTGGTGGGAGTATGATAGGGGTTGAAGGATTCTGCTCTCTGGGCTCATGCCTCTCCCTTTGGCCCCTGGTCCTTTCCTACCCTGTATTATGTATTCTTTTATGACCTCCTTTAGAATCATGGACATTTTTTGTTTCCACGGTGCCAATCACATGTCTGTTGAAGATAATTTTCTATATATGTGTAGATCATTAAATCCAACTGGAGCAGTTTCAAAGTGAGTTGATTGATAAATACTTAAAGCAGAGACAAGAACTTGGAGATCATTTAGTCTCAACCGCTGCATCTTACAAATGAGGACACTAAGACCCGGAAGGTAGTCCTGAGGATTGTTATTTCTCTCAGTGAATCTCAAGTGACTCAGTCAGAAAGCCAAAGCCCTATATCATATGGAAAGGGCACTGCGGACTGGAGGAGATAACGGGCGATTAACCATGGTGTGCTGTTCTTTCTATTACCTTGCATAGAGAACAAATAGGTGTTTTAGCTGAACCACATTATTCACTATTTCTGGTACATGGACAATCCCTCACCTCCACCATCTCATAGATTTATCTATCAAAAGATCCTTTCAAATATAAAGAAAAATTTGAAAAGGATTGAAGTTAGACAAAAAACTAAAAACAAGGTCATAGATGTGCTTAAAAAATGTTTGGTATACAGTCTCTTAGAAGATACTGAGTAAGCCCTTGGCAGGCCTTTTATTAGCAGAGACTGCTCTGGAATTTAATCAAGCCACTAATTTGAATTGAAACATATAGAAAAAAAACGTCAAAAACTACAGTAAATTGAATTCCAGAGAAGTCCTCTCTGGTTGTGACTGGAAGCCTTTGGAGGCCTCAAAACCTGGACATAGAGAGTTTGGCCTCATGGGGTCAGCAGCTCAAGATGAATTTTGAAGTATTTTATTTCAGAAGATTTTTCTCAAATGGCTGGGCTTGCCGGCCAGCGAAAAGACATTTGGTTACAACCAGCTCAACATGTGCACAGTCATATCTCATGTGAAAAAACAGACTCTCACAGAGTTCAGAATTCTCCATAAAGTTTAGCACTCAGTAAACAAGGAAAAAAAATTGTTGTTTGATGTTAAGCATCTTTTGTTCATGCTACAATAGAACTCCATGTACATGTCTCCTCTCATCTTTGTAACGTGCATTTTGAAAATGCGATGCTTTTAAAAGTATTCAGAAAATGTAAATCCCATAAAACAGCCTAATATCCTTTTGTTCATTTACTGGTTTTCCAGTATTGAAACAAATAAATAAAAAGATAGTCTGAGTGGTTAGGAATTTCTGTTATTCTCAGCTATGAGTCTTATATGAAGTTTCAAGTTTCAACATTTTACTTGTTCTAGGTCAGATAGTATTTTCAATTACTAAAACCATAATTTTGTAGACAAGTATAATTTTTGTAGCTCACTTGTAAATTTATAATTTTAATGACATAGTTTATGCTGAACATGAATAATAAACTATCACCTATTAAACCTGGAGAGCACCAGAAGTTACTAATATGATTTATAATGCACTGCAAAAATGGGATTCACTACTATCTTGCATTTTAGAGATTTGGCAGTAGAATACTATAAGCAAGTATTTACTTTAATTAAGGGAATAGCAAAGATTTTGTAGGGTTGTATTTTGTGTAGAAAATGATTATCCAATAACCAGAAAGCTCGTAGTTGATAAAAATAATTCCCTGCATTTACTGAATTCTACCAGAAAATCTGTTCATCCCTTTGAAAGACAATAAGGCATTTCTAAAAGCTTATCTGCAAGCTGCTGATGGCCCTTTTCAGTTCTTGCCAGCTTGCCCTGTTTTTAAAGCAAGGTCAGTGGGAGGGCCTTTACTCAAGGGAGAGAGAATCTGAAGTATCCATGTTACTTTTCTTTTCTTAAATTGCCTTTGTAGAGCAAGACATTTATTAGTGGGCCTTGACAGATTCTCCAGACTTAGAAAATCACCTGTGAAGGGATAATAGGCTAACTTTAGATCATGTACAGACTCCTCTGCCAATGCTTATTCGGCAACTCCCTCCCCTTGCAAACTGGGCCCACCACACTGAGCAGCTCCTAATAATATCATCTCCTTTGCTTGATGCTTGGTTTACAAATGGGCTTCACAAGGGCTGTGGCATCATTCAGATTAGAGTCTTTTTCAAGTCTATTTTTACTAGCTAATCAAGTCAGATTCTTCTACTCTCCATGGTAGGTATTGAAATTTAACTTGTTCTTCAAGTTTGGTTCATCCCTACTTTCTCTCATGAATCCCTTTGCAATTAACCTAGTCCTTGCTAATATCCACATATTTGAATATCCATAGTACTTTTAATGTATCTGTACTTGGATATCACATTTGCAGGGATACTATTTTCCAATGCTCTGACATGAAAATGTGATTAAAAAAACAAAATGTATAACCTGTTCTTTTTAATAAAAACACTTCAAAAAGTCCATGGGAAAATAGAATTAAAATCTATTTTGGAACAAAACCATTTTTGAAATCATATATATGGGATGTTTAAAATTGCTCAAAGAAAAAAAATTTAAAAATTCATGGAGATGCACATAACGAGAAAACCGCATAGATTTCAAGTTCATTTCTTTGCAATGAACTTTTTGAGGTACCCTCATACAGATTTGATAGAGTTCAGGAATTTTCTTCTAGGGAAGTTACTACTGAGTTGAGGGATGATGCTCCTGCATAAGGATTTTGTGGGAATGCTTTCAGAAGAAAAATTCTATTTCTTCATGAAATTATCTAACTTGATAACTCACTCCTTGGACTATATAATTCCAACTTTTTTGTATTTACAAAACTTAAATTCAACCTCAAAGATTTTCCACTAGTGAGTGGGATAAGTATGTGTGGTTTCGGTTTAGATCACAATTACTAAAGAAAAATTCCAGAAATGTTTGCAGCAATGTAATAAGCATATTTTTCCCTAAGGTGACAACTTTAAAGACAATAATTCTCATTTGTTCATATAAATTCTTCAATATTGTTAAAAATATATGATTGCTATGTACACAGAAGGCATATATTTAAGTTTATATCCAAATCTTATTGTTGCCACCAGAATGCAACCTCATGTCTCAACCAGGCATATAACCTCAAGAAAGTTGCTTCAGTTCCCTTTGGCTCACTTTTCCCATCAGTCAAATGGTTATAGTAAGGTCTATCTCATAAGATGCTATGAAGACTAAATGAGAAATATAGAAAGTATATGTACATTGAGGATACTATGCAGTAAATATACCGTAAGTGTTAGCTGCTATTGTTGTTACTACCATCATTGGTTCTTTAGAAGTACCTCTTTACCTCTTTATGTCTACTCTCTTAAATTCTGTGGCCAAACGTCTTACTTTGGAATGCAATTTTATTTAGGTGACCACACACAACACTCCTGTAGAAACTATCTGGATCTGTTTCTAAGCTTACTCCTTTTCTTAAAACCTCTTAGGTGCTTCCTATCTAACTTCAAACCTCTTGAAGTCAGTTTCAGTGCTTATATCCTTATATCTAATGCTTATGCTGCTTGAAGTCAGGGACTATACTTCTTTATGACATGTATCATGATGACTACATTAGTACATGACAGTGATACCATAATAAGCTACATCAAAAGACTAGCAGCAAACTGAAAGGTACAAGGAAATCCTTGTTTCTCACAAGGAGAATCCTTGTGAGAATCTCACAATCCTTGTGAGAAACAAGGATTTCCCCTAAAATTAAACCTCCATTTCAAAACCACACAGTGATTGGCCATATTGCTGAATCACTTAAGAAGCAATTGGCAAATGCACCTCTCCTAAAATGAACGTGGACAACTGATGCTGTTAATGAACTCAAGGATCACTGCTTTGACCTTGTACATTGATAAAAACAATGGTGTAGGAGATGGAGGCTTTCCAGGGTGGTTTAAAAAATGGTCAGAGGTGTTCTACTTGAACAACCTTACTAGGCATGTTGAAAATGGTACAAGGGAACAATCAGATCTAAAGTAGAAAACTACAGCCCAATTTGTGTTCAGGTCTCCTCTGTGTCTACTTTGGTGTCTGGAGCCACTGTTTCACACTGGTTTAAAATGTACTGGGGAATGTGAGACTTTGGCATTTGATGGAGAGAGCACAGTGTCCAAGTTCTTATCATTCGCTTGACCTAAATGAATGGCGGCATTAATGATGAGAGCACACCAATAATGTTAAAGCACATTAGGCTGAGACCTTTTGTCTCAGCAGAATAACGTTCTGTTTTGAGATTTCTCATTACACAAAGTAATGAAACAGCCAAATCACTATGTACATCTGTGTTTGTTGATACTTGACATTTGGTTTCAAAGTGAGATTTAGGAGGACCCTTGTTTAATCTGGGTTGGACGCTCCTGTGATCCAATTTATTTGCTGCCATTTGGATTTCATTTCTATAGTTGAGCATCCAGTTGCCCCAACATAAAATTAAAAGGCCCTCTTCCTTTAATTAATCATACTCACCATATCCTGCACCGTTATTCAGCTCATTCACCTTGAAGAGTTAGAATTAACAGTTTCTCAGGGCCATAGACAAATGACACTCTCAGCTAAATCTGTGCTATGTAGGAGGTTTGGAATACAGTTGTAATTGCTATTGGCTCAAATTCAAACTCCTTACTCTTGCATTTGAAGTCTTCCATAGTCTGGCCCTGATTTGCCTTATCCTTTCATAAAATCCCTTATACATTCCTTGCACATGGTAGTTGCTTAATAAATCAGTTTTTGCTCTTCTGGGCCTTCCTCATTGTACATCAATCAATTGGATGTCTGTACCAATTCTTTAAAAGGATACTGAAATCCTACAGCAGTTAATACTCCACTTGAGACATCTGCATCCCATATTGGAGTGCCTGGATTCAAGTCCTAGCTCCAATCACGATTTTAGCTTCTCTCTAATGTACACCCTGGGAGGCAGCAAGAGGTAGCTCATGTAGTTGGTTCCCTGCCACACACATGGGAAACCCAGACTGAGTTGAAGCTCCTGACTTTGGTCTGGCCCAACCACAGTTCTTTTAGACATTTGATGAGTGATCCAGCAGATGCGGGATCTCTCTCTTTTACTCTCTGTGTTTCACAAAAGTTAAACAAATAAATACAGAGTAAAAGCTACTGAAATTCCACCCTATCTTTGGAAAGTTTTCTTGTGGTGTTGTCTCTGCTTCTTTTTCTTTTCTTTAATTTCTTTGGTGCCAGATGCTAGAATCTGGTTTTAGTTGATAAATGTTTCACATGGGTAGATCTTTTCAATGAGATTATGATGGCTAAGTGTACAAGAACTACTTCCTGTTGACTGATATACCCTCCAAAATGTCCATCACCATGCTACTTTTAGTAAATAACACTGATCCATGATCCAAAGATTGCTTGGTCTGCCAAATCTTTGAAATTGTTTAATGAGTATGTATTGCCTACCATGACGGGGGTTTTGAGGATGTTCAAGTTTTACTATGAATGAAATAGTGGGTTGAATTTCATTTGAAAGTGCAATTATATTTTTCTGAGAGGATAAAAGTATGTTTTTCGGTTATTTGCCTTTTAGCTGTAATAGAATCAGTAAATCCCCTCCTGATTTAACATGGAATCTCTTGGTAAGCGGCTGTTGGATTTCTAATCCTGAAATCCAGAAAATAAAATTGGACTTTCAACAGGAATATCTATTTTTAGGAATGCTGTATTAGACATATGTTTTCCTATGACCTACTCAGAATCAGACTACATCTGTAAGATAGTTGTTAACATGGGACAACCTCAGTAAATTAGGGTTTTGTGTCATGAAAATATTTCCAGAGCTTATGAATGTTTGCAAAAAGCTAGGTCAGAAAGTTAATATGGAGAAGGATTAAAGAATTTGAAAGATCAGGCACCTATTAGATGACTATAGTACTTCAGGATTATAACTTGGATTTTCCAAAGAATATTCACAATTCTCTGATTTTGCTATTAAAAGTACACTTATTAGTTTAAAATAAAAAATATTCTATAAGTAGCTTTTCCAGAAGAGAATGTCATGAATTTTCTTTTATTTCACTTAGCTTTAAAAGTGCATATATTTCAGCTTATGTTTTTCTCAAGGAAGAGCAGAGTTCTATTAGCTTTTTTTTTCCTTCCCAATAAGCAACAACTTAGTCTATGAAAGATTGTTTGGGATGCTCCTATAAAAACATTAAGTATTTTAAGGAAAAATGAAATCCAGAAACCTGTATAATCAAATGGAAAGTATTGGACAAATTTTCTCAAAAGGAATGTAAATATGCTTTTAACAGCAATACATGTTTTCCTTTTATGGTTGATGTCCAAATACTTCCCTTCAGGATTCACATAGATCCTACTTTAATGATAATAACAACACTCTGTCCTCACCTTCTTTAAAGCATGTGATTTATTGTTCTCGTATCAGGACTGAGTTTCTGATGCACTCATACATTGCTCTTAGTGAAAAATGCCACGCTTATATGTAGCAGCTGGCAGAAGTTATGGGGTTAGTTTGTAGTCAAGAAATAGAAAAATGCTAAATTACTCAATGCTGTGGTGTTGGCCTAAGTAGAAGCAGCATTGTGCCACAGAGATTTCTATGCTAGGACTCAGGAAACTTAGATTATAGCCGTGTGAACTTTAGAAAATTCATACATTCATTTATGAAATTAATATTTATCGAGCTAAAGACAAAGCACTGTGCTGTGTATTGGGGACAATAGAATAAATCAGAAGGATCCATGCCTTGATGGAATTTACAGAACAGTGAAGACAGACAATATTAACCACACAGATTAATTGTAATGCTGCACCTGTGATAAGTACATGCAAGGAAGATGCAATGCTATATAAGAGCATATAACATGGGGATTTGCCCACATCAGGAAGATCAGGGTAGGTTTCCTCGAAGAAGTGCTGATTTGCTAATGTCTTAAGGATCTGAAGGCAACACTAAGCAAAAGCAGAGAGAGCATTCCAGGCAGAATTAAAGCATGTACAAAGAACCTGTGATGCAAGGGAACTTGGTGAATTGAAGGGACCAAAACCAAGTCAGAGTGGTTAGAACAGAGACAGTAAAGAGGCAGGCAACGTAAAGTAAGTCATAAATCTACAGGGTTCAATGGGGAAATAGTAAAGGGCCTTTGGGAGTCACATTTAAAAATTTCTATTTATCCTAAAATCAAAGATATGCCATTCAAGAGTTTTAGGCAGAGATATGATGTGGTGATATTTGAGTTTAAAGAAGATCCTTCTCACTACAGTGTGAAGAGCGATTCAGAAAGTGGCCAGAAAAGAAACAGGGAGACTATGGTAATGCCACAGGAGAGTGATGATGGCAGGTGAACTAAGATAGTGGTAGTGGAGAGAAGTGGAAAGATTCAGTGGGGAAGATATAAGATTGGTAGAGCTTTGTCTGGATCTAGTGGAGATAAGGAGGAGTCTGTAAAGGATAGTTCATAGATTTCAGGCTTGTTTGCCTAGGTAAATAGTGTGTCATTTCTTGAAATGAGGAACACTATAGAATTATGATTGCCTTTGGGGGGCCCAAAGGATAATAAAGGCCATCTATTATTTTTATCAGTTATGCTGAGTTTGAGTCATTGTCAAACTTTTTGGATCTTAGTTTCCTAATGTATAGGATGCAGGCAATGAATCTCTGAGATTTGAAAAGGGCGTTAGAAAGCTTTTTCTGGAAGAGTCAGATAATGCTTTTGGCTTTGGGGATGTGGAATCTCTGATGTAACTACTGCACTGAACTGTTGTAGCTGGATTAAAGCATTTGACCTCAGTAATCAGATGTAGCATTCCTTAGACCGTGTCAACACAAACTTGTCAATTACAGGAAATAACCAGTCAATGCAATGAAGAACTGATTTCATTAGTTAAAAAGTCAAATAAGTAAAATTACTTGGTACAATAGGCTTACAAAGGTCTAACTATATGCATTATGGACAAAATAGGCCCTCCTCCCAACCTGAGGGGTGACAATCAGGAGACTATAGCTTCCCTATCAGTGAAAACAGTAAATATAGCAAGTCAGAACAATTATCCTGAAATGAGGCACTTAATCTCTGAGTAGAAGTTACCATTATTATTTATGTTGCCTCCTGTCCTAGTCCTGGTTGTTACCACTACCAGTGTCTGGAGATACCAGATGTAACTAGTACAACAGATCATCAATGAAAATAATATGTGTATATACGCAAGCACATTCAGGGAAATAAAATTATATGTTAGGTAGTACACAGTAATCTGACTTCTCACATAGTGAGTATTTTGGACATTTCTTAATTTTATTGGCTTTTTGTCAAAATTATGCTTATTCTTAACTTTGAGTAGTATATTCAGTTCTCATTGGGCTTCATCTTTGCCACCCCATATGCTGAAACAGCTTTCTCTCATCTTCAGTTGATATTTATTTTGTCTATAGTCACTGCTTGATAAATGTTTGTGTCTGAAGATGGTATAAGTATCTTACAATGAAATCCCAAATCTCAGTAGATCTAGGTTTTTATGCTGTTTAGGATAAAATGATATTCTACTCCATAACACTAGCAGGGATGATCAAGGGTTAACCATGTGTGAACATGACTTATATAATAGCTATGCAAAATGAGGCTTCTGAGTATATCCACTATGGCAATTGTGTGAATAATTGACTATCTCAGGAAAAAGTAAAAATTTTAATCGAATCATGCCCATAAGTCATCCTTATGAAATACTAGCTCATTTCCATTCTTTACAGCTTGTTATGAATGAATGTAAGAAAGCTAAGCCTAAAGCCAAAGATATTTTTCATAAAATTCTTTCAATTTCAGACAGGTAGGTTGACATTTACATGATTCATATAATGAGAAACCTTCTCTCATATGCTATATTATTGTTATTTAATATTTATTGAACACTATAGCCTGAGATGGTTGGAGGGGAGAACAGGGAGTTTGTCAAGTCTTAGTTTACAATGTGAGCAAAAGTTTTAATTGTGGCATTGATTCAGAATGATACTACTCATGCCTATTATCACTGGAACATGACCTATAGAAGGGGAGCCCAACCTAAGTGTTGCCAGACTCTGGAAGCCAGAAAGACAGAGAAGGACTTCGGCAGAGAATTACAATGATCCAAGAAGATCTTGGTAGTGGGGAAATAGAATGAAATTAAGATATGCAGGTAATTGTCCACAGGGAAGTCCAACAGTAAATAGAAAAATAGTAAGTAGGTTCCGCATGTACAAAGGAAGGCCAATGGCAGATTTGGATATTCTAGTAGTCAGAAAACACCAAGTCTAGCTCTATCAAGAGTTAATAAGAACTGAGATTTGGAGCCTGAATGCTCTTCTTCAGAAAGACTTTGAGGTGAAAGTGCTACCCTAGGCTTGGGGAAACTGTACTTTTGGGCTAGGGAGTTACAAAGAGGCAAAGCCAGGACTTTGTTCCTGGAACAAGGATCAAGGATGGGACTTAATTTTAAAGGAACAATGCTGAAATGCTGCAAACGTCTTCAGGGTCAGAGCAAGTCCAGCAGCAAAGTTGATTTGACATCAGACAGTTGAGTTGCATAGAGTGATTCCTTTATTATTATTATTATTATTATTATTCTGTATGCGTAACTCAAGATTGATCCTAGCTTCAGGTATGAAGAAGGGAGCACTGAATATAAATATGTAGTGTTAAATTAGCTGCTTATATTAAAATGATATGAAGTCGGGGCCGGCGGCGTGGCTCACTTGGTTAATCCTGTGGCACCAGCATCCCATATGGGCACCAGGTTCTAGTCCTGGTTGCTCCTCATCCAGTCCAGCTCTCTGCTGTAGCCCTGGAAGGCAATGGAGGATGACCCACGTGCTTGGGCCCCTGCACCTGCATGGGAGACCAGGAAGAAGCACCTGGCTCCTGGTTTTGGATCAGCACAGTGCCAGCTGTGGCGGCCACTTGGGGAGTGAACAAACGGAAGGAAGACCTTTCTCTCTCTCTTTCTCTCTCACTGTCTGTAACTCTACCTGTCAAATAAATAAATTTAAAAAAAAACTTTAAAAAATGATATGAAATCAAGAAACAAGAATATCTTACCATAACAGAACAGGTTGAAAAATTCCATTTTTCATAATTCATTTCATCATTCATTTTGATAGAGCTGTAGTTACAAGAACCACCTTGGCACATGAATTTAAAATCTCTTTCCTCTTCCTCCTCTTCCCCTCCTCCTCCTCTCCTTCTTTTCTTCTTCCTCTCCCTCCTTTTTCCTTTTCTCTATCTCCCTCCCTCCCTCTCTCTCTCCTCTCTCTTTCTCACACACACACAGCCCATTCATATTCTCACAAATATGTGGATCCTTGAGAACAGAACTGGCCTTAAGTGTCTACAATGCTCCCTCTTCCCTAATCCTGGCCGTTTCCTGCTATGTCTGGCCTGAAATTATTCCACTGGCCACTTCTTTAAAAATATATGGTTGTTGAATGATTGATTTGAGAAAAAAATTATTACAGATATTAATTTCAGAGATAACACAGAATGGGTAGAAAGTGTCACTTTGGCCAGGGCTAGTTCTGTACAAAGTCCCTGCCTAAGAATGAGGCAGTCTGTCTTTGCCTCTCCTGCCTTACTTTTCAGTGCCCTTCTCATCAATACAACAAGTCTACCAGATTAAGTTCAGATTCCTCTGTTCAACAACAAAGTTCACAATCACATAGCTTCTACCTACCTTTGTAGCCTTATTCCTTGCTCTCCTATACTGTTCTTCCACTTTAGACAAGTAGACATACTCAGTATTCTGAGAATAATATGAGCACATTCCTAACACACTGAATTTGCTTACACTAGTCTTATTACTTAGAAACCCTCCTGAGGCTTTCCATCACCACCTTTTGATATCATCTACATTCTATAAAGCCAAATAATAGCTCTTCTACTTACAGTGTGATTGTCATCACCCATTCTCTAAGCTTTGACTTCCTTGCATATAAAATAGAAATAATAGTAGTGAGTGGTCATTTGAGCTGGCCTTTGAGACACCTGTGTCTGGCATCAAATTGCTTGGGTTTAATTCCTGGCTCTGGCTCCTGACTCCAGCTTCCAGCTGATGTAGAACCTGAGAGACAGTGATAATGGCCCAAGTAATTGGGTTCTCTTATGGGCTAAACAGGTGGCCTAGGTTAGGGCCAAGAGGTGGAAGCCACAGCCTGCACCTACCCTTTATAATCCTATCACCTACTTGTTAATCAGAATGGTCCCCTTTCTGGTATGTGTTATTTACCTAGGACTTGGAAAAGGAGCTGCAATGTAACCACTCCCCTTCTGACCTTATAAAAGAGGCTGTCACCTAGGAAGTGATCTCTGTATCTGCAGATGAGAAGGAGAGAAAGTGCTGAGGCACTATCTCTCCACTTCCTTTCACCCACCTCTTTTCCCCTCCTGGCCCAGTCCTGACATATGCCCAAATGTGTGTGTCTGCTTTCTCACCTTTTAAATAAACTTTACCACTTTGTGCACCATATACATGCCTGTGTTTGCAATGTTTCTCTCAGTAGAAGGCAAAGACCAGGAATAAATTTAGATCCCACCTCTGTCACTTCGGTTCCTGCTATCCTCATAGGACATTTTGATTGAGTTCCATTATGGGTATTTGGGGAGTGAATCAACAAATGGGTGTCAGGTGGTTCATTCTCTCTCTCTCTCAATCTCTCTCGATCTCTCTCGATCTCCCTCTCCTACTCCTCTCAAATTACAAAAAATGCATGGCACAATGCCTGACAAATAGAAGATGTTTAATATGTAATAATTGTTTTTTTATGATTGTATCTGAAATACCCTACATTCACGAAAGCCCTTCTTGGTACCATTTTCTATGTGTTGGGCCTACTTCTACATTCCCTGTCACTTTTAGAAATTTGTGATCACTCAATGATAATAGATAATAATAGTAGGAACAATTTTAAGCTCTTGTTTCACGCCAGACACTATATGAGACACACTACATGCATTATTATGTTCAATTCTTGCCAATTCTATGACAGAAGTACTAGTAGTTATTCCACTTTACAGTTAGATAATCTGAGCTTCAGGAACCTGAGCCCCATTTCTTATCTTCAGGTATGTAATTCTTCTCCATGTCTTTGAGTAAAGCAATAAATTAATTTATTCCCATACGTAGACTTTTTGACTGGTACAATAGCTGTCATAGGCAATCAAAAGAGTTTGCTGGTTGATGAGTAAGTGATGTTCTCTTGCTGCTCAAAGCTCTCAGCCTTCCAGTGGTATGTAGGTTTGAATGCCTGAGTTCACCCCTTTCCCCACTCACACTAAATTGTATCTTTCCTATATTAGCTACCCTCAGGGCCTTATTTCTGCTGGACAATTGATAAATTAATCCTGATGGAATGATAGCAGTAGATAATTACTGTGAGTATGTTAATGAGTCACCCCTTTTACATAACTTATTTGCATTTTAATGGGGGCAATTCTGGAGATAATTCCTCAAGGCAAAGGAATGAATCTTAAGGGTGAAAAAGCCAGCATCAGTGCCAAGCTGTAGTTGTTGGGGGAGGTGGTGTGATAGGAGGGTCTCAATGGTGGCACCATATAGGCAACTGCCTACTCCACCTAAGTGTTGTGCCAACTTTGATGAATAATTCTTAAACAAAATTATGATCTTTTGCTCTCCTTTTTTGGTTTTATATTAGATTTGTTGATTCTCTGGAGCATAACCTCAAGCCCTTTTGGGCAAAGACAAATGACTAAGTCTAATCAGATGCGTGATGCTGTGAAATTAGATTAATTAACTAGGATTTGAATAGAACTTGCTTTCAAGATAAAATGTGTTTAATAAAAAATGTACTATATGAAATGTTGCAATTCCTACATTGTGCAATCCTGAATGAAATTTTTATGTAGAAGCTGGTAATGGAAGCAAATTGTGGGACATCTCAGGAAAGAAGAGACAACTAAGAGAGACAACTCTCACTTTATACTCTTTTCCCATCTAGGAGGCTCCAGTTTAACTCACCTTGGTACATTTCATCTTGGCCAATTATTTCTTTAAGAGGTGTATGAGAAATATATTACCAGAGTCTTCTAAAAGTTTTAAGAAGTTAAGCTTTCTGAGACATATGTACATAGTCAGATTTTACACAAAAATGATCCAATTTTAGATCAAGTAACAAGATTTAATTTATCACAAAGAATTAATGAAAGAGCTGCCAAATGGTTTATTGTGATAGTGTGAATACTTAAGATGGTCATTTATTTAATAAGTGTTGAGTACAAATTATGTACCAGATACCAAAAATGGGTACAATGGAACTCAAGGATTATTAGTAAATAAATATCTCATATACACTCAAGTCAGATCCAGAATTTCATATATTTTTCCTATAGAAGACTTTTTTGTAAAAGTTGTTTCTATTTGATCTCCACTGACCTAGTATATTTGATTCCACTAATCTTGTCATATACCAACAGTATGGTTTCTTGATTATTGTCTTTTTATAGCAAGTCTTAAAATCAAATATTTAACATTGCTATTTTTAAAAGTTGTTTTGGCTAGTCTAAGTTCTTTGTTTCTCTATGTAAATTTCAGAATCAGCTTGTCAATTTCTCCTGAAAAAGCATTCTTTAGTTTTAATTGAGGTAATAATTTGGAGGGAATTGAAATTGTAATGTCCAGTCTTCCTATCCACATATATTTCTGTTTATTGATCTTATTTAATTTCTCAGAAATGTTACATATCTGTATTATTATAGTCATGCCCCTTTTTGAAAAATATTTTCTTAAGTATTTTGTTTTTAATGCTATGATAATTGACATTTTAAATTTAATCTTCCAGTTGGTTGTTTTTGTACATGACATACAACAGATTTTCATATATTGACCTTGAATCCTATCAACTTCCTATTTTCACTTATTAGTTCTAGTAACTAGTTTTCAACACCTTAAGATTCTATGTGAAGTTAAGTAATTTACAAGTGTGTTACTTCCTTCTTTACAATTTGTATTCCCGTTATTTTGTTTGCTTACCTTATGATGTGATCTACTCCAGTACAATATTGAACAGAAGCAGTGAGGGTAGACATCCTTTCTCCATTCTCCATCTTAGGAGAAAAGTTTTGTAAACTTCCATTATTAAGTATGACATTGTTTTAATAGATGTCTTTTACAGGTTAAGTTTCCTTTTACTCCCAGTTTGCTGAAACTTTTTTTACTAATCATAAAAAGGATGCTACTTAAGGCAGTTGTCATTCTGTTTGTCTGCTCTCTGGAATGCTTCCCAGGTTTGAGCATTCACTCCTTTTTAATTCTATATATTATTATTACCAAACAGTCCTATTTATATGATCATTTTCAGACTATCTATATGATCACTTTAACACTTAATCCTATCCATATGATCTGTATAACACTTAAAATGCTATTTTTTTACCACCCCGCTTATGGGGATTTGGGGTCCCACAGCAAGATTTTAAACTGTACCCTTAGAAGTAAGTCCGTAGGAATGTATGTAGAACTATACAGCTTTTCAGTTACAAATTTCATACATTTCATAATCACAACTTTCGGAACATGGTGATTCTTCCCACTGTGCCCATCCTACCACTCAAACTCCCGCCCCTCTTCCTCTTCCTTAATCCCACTCTTAATTTTTTACTAAGGTCTATTTTCAATTAACTTTATACACATGTGATTAACATGATGTTTAGTAAATAGTTCAACAATAGTATGAAAGAGAAAAAAACTGTTCCTTAACAGTCAAGACAAGGGCTGTTCAAAGACATTGCTTATCAGATTGTCATTTTCACTTCTATAGATTGCCTTTCAGGTGCTTTATTAGTTATCACAGGTGAGATAAAACATATGGTATTTGTCCCTTTGGGACTGGCTTATTTCACTAAGTATGATGTTTTCTAGATTCATCCATTTTGTTGCAAATGACAGATTTTGTATTTTTTTTACCATTGTGTAGTATTCCATAGTGTACATATACCATAATTTCTTCATCCAGTCCTCAGTTGACAGGCATTTGGGTTGATTCCATGTCTTAGCTATTGTGCATTGAGCAGCAATAAACTTGGGGGTACAGATAACTCTTTCATATGCTAATTTCATTTCCCTTGAGTAAATTACCAGGAGTACAATGGCTGGGTCATATGGTAGGTCTATATTCAGATTTCTGAAGAATTTCCATACTGCTTCCATAGTGGCTTTACCAGTTTACATTCCCACAGTGGATTAGATTACTTTTTTCCCCCACATCCTCACCAGCATTTATTGTTTGCTGATTTTTGTGTGAGAGCCATTCTAACTGGGGTGAAACCATATCCTCTACATAGTGTGAATTACATGGTTTTTGAATGTTGTACCAACTTTGCTTCTCTGGGACAAACCATGTTGGTTAATTTTTACACATCGATATGTTGATTAATATCAATTAATGATATTGTGTTGAGGATTTTGTGTCTTTATATATGAAATTTATCATTATTATACTTCTTTCTTTATGTTCTTTCCAGGTTTGGTTATCAGAGTTGTACAAGCCTGGCAGAATATACTGCAAATGTTTCCTCTTTTGTTTTCTGAAAGAGTATGCATATGATTGGTATTAATTAGGTCTTAAATGTTCAATAGACTTCACTGTGAAACTGTCTAGGTCAAAAGTTTTATTTTGAGTTTAGTTTGAAAACCACAAATTCAAATATCTTTAGTAGATATGAAAGCAACTAGATTTTATATTGCTTTTTGTGTTCTGTCAATTTTTAAAGGAGCTTGTCAATTTCATCCATGCTGTTTAATTTATTGTCATAAACTTGTTCCTAAGTGTCTACATCATCTATATGATGTCTTCTCTTTCATTCCTGATTTTTTCTACTCTATTTGCTGAAATTGATCAATCCTGAATAAGATATAATTATGAATGTCCTTCTTTTTAGATTCAATAGCTAGTGCTTCTGAATCTCCACACACTTGTTCCTCTCAACATAATCCACTGCTCAAACTTCTCAAAGCATTACAGTTGCCCTAAAAGCCATTTCCTTATAAGGCATGACTGCTTTCTTCCAGTGATTTTTTTCTCAGTAGGAAATAGTTAATTATCTTAAACCAATGAAACCTGATTCCATAACTAGCCACCACTTTTGCAGGTTAACAAAATAGAGCTTTCAAGTTGTTTGAAGAACAACCTAGGACCTTTTGCTAATGTAAATTCTTTTTTAAAAAAAGATTTATCTATTTGCTTGAAGTCAGAGTTACACGGAGAGGAGAGATAGAGAAGTCTTCCATCTGCTGGTTCACTCCCAGTTGGCCACAACAGCCGGAGCTGAACCCATCTGAAGCCAGGAGCCAGGAGCTTCCCCCAGGTCTCCTATGCAGGTGCAGGGTCCCAAGCATTTGGGCCATCATCTACTGCTTTCTCAGGCCACAGCAGAGAGCTGGATCGGAAGTGGAGGAGCCAGGTCTCAAACCAGCACCCATGTGGGATGCTGGCACTGCAGGTGGCGGCTCCACCCACTACGCTACAGCACCAGAACCTAATGTAAATTCTTGATTTGATATGACAGAGTTCAAGGCCCAGGTGTGTTCTTCTAAAGTCCTTGGGAGTGAAAGATCAAATTAGTTATGAAGCATAACATCTTAGCTGGAAATGAGGTAAGTATATTTGAAAATAGTTCCAAATTACTTTTTTTTAACTTTTATTTAATATAAATTTCCAAAGTACAGCTTATGGATTACAATGGCTTTTCCCCCCATAACTTCCCTCCCACCCGCAACCCTCCCCTCTCCCACTCCCTCTCCCACTCCCTCTCCCATTCCCTTCACATCAAGATTCATTTTCAATTATCTTTATATACAGAAGATCAGTTTAGCATATATTAAGTAAAGCTTTCAACAGTTTGCTCCCACACAGAAACACAAAGTGAAAAATACTGTTTGAGTACTAGTTATAGCATTAATTCACATTGTACAACACATTAAGGACAGAGATCCTACATGAGGAGTAAGTGCACAGTGACTCCTGTTGTTGACTTAGCAAATTGACACTCTTGTTTATGGCATCAGTAATCACCCTAGGCTCTTGTCATGATTTGCCAAGGCTATGGAAGCACTAAATTACCTTTTAAAATCCAAAGATTTTGTAATTATATATGCACATGTAATCACACACACACACACACACACACACACAGTGTCATCCTTCAATCATCATGGGGGGTTGTCTCCAGGACCTCCCATGGAAACCAAAATCTGTGAATGCTCGAGAGTTTACTTAATATGAATATAAGGTTAGTGATGACACTACTGGATTCATCCTGTCAAAATTCATCAAGTCATACATGCTTATTATAAGCAGACTTTTCTGTATGTTACATTTCAATAAAAATTTTCACAAATTAAAATGTGACATAGTATTTGCAGACAGCCTACACACATTTTCCTGTATACTTTAAGTCATCTTCAGATTACTTATGATTCCTATATAAATAACGTTATATTCTATTGTTTAGGTAATAACAAGAAATAAATTGTATACATATTTAGTACACATATAATATTTTTCCTGAATATTTTTAATCTATTGGTAGTTGAATCCAAGGATGCATAACTTGTAGATCTAGGGGACAAACTCTACACATTCACATCTACACACATGCAATGTAAAACATATGAACAATATATGTTTTTTAAAGGTTTATTTATTTTTTATTTGAAAATCAGAGTTACACAGAAAGAGGAGAGGCAGAGAGAGAGAGAGGTGTTCCATCTGCTCGTTCACTCCCCAATTGGCTGCAAGGGCCGGAGTTGTGACAATCCGAAGCCAGGAGCCAAGAGCTTCTTCCGGGTCTCCCACGTGGGAGCAGGGGCCCAAAGACTTGGGCCATCTTCTACTGCTTTCCCAGGCCATAGCAGAAAGCAGGATTGGAAGTGGAGCAGCCAGCACTCAAACCGGTGCCCATATGGGATGCTGGCAATGCAGGCAGCAGCTTAACCTGCTATGCCACTGTGCCAGCCCCAGACAATATGTTCTTCATAGTTCCAACATCTTAACAGCTGTCATTTATGTATTTTCATTTGGTCCTTTCTTATGTGTCCATTTGTGGTCCTTTCTACGCACAGATTTTCTTAACTAATTGTAAGCAATAGAGTATGTCTTTCCAATACTTAAAATTGTGTCATAATCATGTTCAATCAGACTTGCCCCAAATGGTAGAGTTAGAAACATAACAGGGGATTCCAATTCAATCCCATCAAGGTGGCATGTATCAATGCCGTCTCACTAGTCCAAGTGATCAATTTCTGTTCACAATTGATCATAATGATAGAACTAAGAGCCAAAGGGATCACATAAACAAGAATAGTGTCTGCAAATACTAGCTGATAGAATAAAAAAGGGAGAGAACAATCCAACATGGGAAGCAGGATACACAGCAGACTCATAGAATGGCAGATGTCCTAAACAGCACTCTGGCCTCAGAATCAGCCCTTAAGGCATTCAGATCCGGCTGAAAAGCCCATGAGAGTATTTCAGGCATGGAAAGCCAAGACACTCTGGGGGAAAAAAAAATGAATTGACCTAAATGAAAGATCTCCATGAGTGAGATCCCAATGGAAAGAACAGGCCATCAAAGAAGGAGGTACCTTTCTCTGAAGGGAAGAGAGAACTTCCACTTTGGCTATGACCTTGTCTAAATATGATCAGAGTCGGTGAACTCAGGGGGCTTCCATAGCCTTGGCAGCTCATGATAAGAGCCTAGGGTGATTACTGACGTCATGAACAAGAGTGTCAATTTGCTAAGTCACCAACAGGAGTCACTGTGCACTTACTCCTCATGTAGGATCTCTGTCCTTAATGTGCTATACATCGGTGATTTAATGCTATAACTAGTACTTAAACAGTATTTTTCACTTTGTGTTTCTGTGTGGGTGTAAACTGTTGAAAGCTTTACTTAATATATGCTAAATTGATCTTCTGTATATAAAGAGAATTGAAAATGAATCTTGATGTGAATGGAATGGGAGAGGGAGTGGAAGAGGGGAGAGTTGCAGGTGGGAGGGAAGTTATGGGGGGAAAAGCCATTGTAATCCATAAGCTGTACTTTGGAAATTTATATTCATTAAATAAAAGTTAAAAAAAATTGTCAATCTCATTTCCAAGTGTGTATATATATATATATATATATATAGCCTTCACTTTAAGGGATAACATAATATTCATTCAAGTGGTTGTCATGTCATGTAACTATTTCCCTACTTTGACCCAATAGTTTTTTTTTAAATATTTTGATTCTCTAAAATAATACCAAGGTTAACATCTTCATTTGTGTAACTTTTCTGCATAATTATTATTATTGAATCAGGATAGATTCATAGAAATGATATTATAATTCAGCATTCAAGAAGAAATTCATGGGGTGTAATTTTTTCTTTCTTAATTTGGATAACTACAAATTCTTTGTGATCACGAACTTTCTGTTCAAATTCCTCACATTTTGAGGATAGTGATTAAGATTGAGATCCCATGATAGCATTTACTGGGTAAGTTCTTGTTCCATAGAAATGTCATTTTATTTTTATATGCATTTTCCATGAAGTTATTTATTAATTGGAGCGGGGGAGAGGGAGAAAAGGAGAGGGAGAGAAGGCTCCCATCCGCTGGTTTACTCCCCAAACAAATGTCCACGATGACCAAGGCTGGGCTGGGCCAAACTGAAGCCACAAGCTAAGAATTCAATCCAGGTCTCCCATATGGGAGAAAGGGATCCAACTACTTGAGACATTACCTACTGCCCCAAGGTGCACATTAGTAGTAATCTTCAATAGGGAAGAAGTAAAGCCAGGGCTCTGACCCAGTCACTACAACATGGGATGCAGACTTTCTAGGTGGTGTCTTAACCATTACATTAAACAACTGCCCCAGAAATACTGAGGTTTTTGGCCAGAATGGTGGCACGGGGGTAAGGATATCACTTGCAACACTGGCATCCCCTATCCAGGTGCCAGTTTGAGTCCTAGCTGCTGTGCTTCCAGTTCAGTTTCCTGCCAAAAATGCCTGAGAATAAACAGATGAAGCTCCCACATAGAAGACCTGGATGGAGTTCCTGGCTCCTGGCTTCAGCTTGGCCCAATCCTGGCTGTTAGAGCCAGTTGGGGATTGAACCAGTGGATAAAAGAGATCTCTCTCTCCCTCCCTCCCTACCTCCTTCCTTCCCTACCTCCCTCCTTCCCTACCTCCTTCCTGCCCTCCTTCCCTCCTCCCCCTCTCCTCCTCCTTCCCTCCATCTCTCAATAACTAAATTTTTAAAATACTGAGTTTTCTATAAGAAATCAAAGCTCAAATCAATGTGATTGCTTTTAAGCTTGTTGGGCATTCTGTACTTGTATTCAGAGGGAATGGTGAACAATGTTTCATAAGCAGAAAATGATTCAAAGAATGTTATATGATGAAGCAAACCCTAGGTCAGTGGCCTCCATGCTTGAGAAAGTTAAGGGGTCTTTCAACTTCTTCTTCACATAACGTGAAAGTGACAACTCTATTTTATTTTTTAATATGAGGAAAAAGGTCACCCTTACTATCATGCACAGGAAGATTTGTGAAAATAGTTCAAATGTATTGTCGCTCCCCCTCTTCGTGGAGGAACGACACAGGACCCTGCGCTGTTCTTTTGTCTGCTCGGCCCTCCCCGGGTTTGCTGCTGGTTCTTCCTGGGTTGGCTACCATCCCTTCCACCTCCGTGGAAGGGCGGTTCCCCCTGGCCACATTCCCCACTTCCGCGGGGGAGCAGCACACCGCCGGCCGGCTCTCTCGGGGGCTGCACAGGTGTTCCTTCAGATAGATGTTCCTGGTGCATGTTGTCTCTCTCCTCCTTTATAGTCCTCTTCCACCAATCCCAACTCTGCTACCCACACGCCGAGTACACTGCTCTCCTCCAATCAGGAGCAGGTCCTGCTGTTTATTGGTTGAACTGGAGGCAGCTGTGTAGAAGCTGTTTCCTCCTCTCCCAGCGCCATATTGTGGGAGAGCAGATGCATAGAATAAGTCTTAATTCGAGTAACTTAGTCTAGTCTGAGTTGCTCCCCACAGATCCCCCTTTCTTTTTATTTTTGGCGTTGATACACGCCTGTCTTCGGTGCCCCGCGGCACACACTCTGCTCTGCTTGCTAGAGTTGCCCACAGGTGCTTACAAGCCCTACCAATCAGGCAAACCGAATCCGGGTCCTCTCTTCGCCATGTTGTGAGGAGGTTTTTAGGCGCTAATGCATGCCTGTGTTCGGTGCCCTGCAGTGCATGCTCTGCTCTGCTAGAACTGCCTGCAGGTGCTTACAAACCCTATCAGGCAAACCGAATCCAAGCCTTCTCCTTGACGTCTTGTGGGGAGACTTATTGGTGTTGATAACCTTGCCTGTCTTCGGTGACCTGCAGCCGCCCACAGGTGCTTATCATCTTACTAATCAGGCAGACCGAATCCAAGCTCTCTCATTGCTGTGTTGTGGGGAAGCCTTATTTTTCCCTATTTCACTACCTCCGGGCATTCCTATTTCTCCTATTTTGCTTCTATCTGCCAGCATTCCTATTTCTCTCATTTTACTTCTAAACTTCCCGCAGTTTCCCGGCGCCCGCCCCGAGGCTGCTTCTCGGCGGCTTCCCGGCTCTGAGCCGCTTCAGCCCGCGCTTCTCTCATCTGCGCGGCTTCCCGGCTTCGCGCGCGCACTCCGCGGTCTCCGCGCCCCTTTGCGTCCGCACCACGGCCTCACGCTAGCCCCGGGTTCCCTATCTACTTGTGCCCCGCGCGCTCTCTCTGCGTGCGGCGGCTTCCACAAGTCACACAGCACAGCTCACGTTTCCGCCACCGGTATTCAGTCCAAGTTCCCCAGGCTAACCTGACGGATTCCAACCTGGCGGCCCACGTCTCTGCCTCTGGTTCCAGATTCTCGCCTTTTGCTCCCCGGGCTGACTTGAAGAATCCCAAGATAGCTTACGTCTCCGCCTCGGCCTGCACTCGCGGCTTCATCCTCCCTAACATATTTTTCTCTACCCAGTATGTTTCCCTAACTTTTCTTCCAACAACAATATTCCCCTCTCATTTCTCCTGGCCTCTCCCCACAGTCCGTATCCAAGTCTAAGTTTCTTCTAGGTTTCACTTTCGCTTTCAATCTCCTAGCTTCCCCGCCATAGTCCGCATCCGAGTCTATGAAAGCTTTCACTTTCGCTTTCAATCCTAACTTCTTTCCCACAGTCCATATCCGAGTCCATGCCTAGGCTTTCGATAGCTTCTTCCGGCACCTTTTCCGTCCGGCTTTCCCCTAGGCTCTTTGCTAATCTCTCTCTCCGGTATTTTCCCACTTTTTCCCGCTTCTTCTCTCCTAAGTTTCTTATCCGAGTCACGGCACCATTATGTCGCTCCCCCTCTTCGTGGAGGAACGACACAGGACCCTGCGCTGTTCTTTTGTCTGCTCGGCCCTCCCCGGGTTTGCTGCTGGTTCTTCCTGGGTTGGCTACCATCCCTTCCACCTCCGTGGAAGGGCGGTTCCCCCTGGCCACATTCCCCACTTCCGCGGGGGAGCAGCACACCGCCGGCCGGCTCTCTCGGGGGCTGCACAGGTGTTCCTTCAGATAGATGTTCCTGGTGCATGTTGTCTCTCTCCTCCTTTATAGTCCTCTTCCACCAATCCCAACTCTGCTACCCACACGCCGAGTACACTGCTCTCCTCCAATCAGGAGCAGGTCCTGCTGTTTATTGGTTGAACTGGAGGCAGCTGTGTAGAAGCTGTTTCCTCCTCTCCCAGCGCCATATTGTGGGAGAGCAGATGCATAGAATAAGTCTTAATTCGAGTAACTTAGTCTAGTCTGAGTTGCTCCCCACAATGTATAAGCTCTGATATACCACTGGGCTAGCCCTTCCCAAATCAATTGCTTACCTTACTATTTCATTTTCACTGACTAAAGGCCTTAGGATCAAGGAATAGGGAATAGTCAGAACATGAAACAATTCCTTATGTAAGCTATGACTATAATATGAAGTATTACTACTTCAAATAAATAGTAGCACATACCTCACCTTGTTTCCCCCTGCATGTCAGTGTGTACACCATTCTTTCTAATTTATATCCTGTCGGTTAGAGATTGCAAACTTTTAATGATATTATAGTCCCTCCCCCCACCAAGTGGCACTTCAGCTCAGTACACTTGATGTGCCACATTTAATTTTTATTGCTTTTTAAAATGATGTTTGAGTTGTGATGTTGTGTAGAAATGTCAGAACTACTGACTTGTCAACCTCATTATGCTGTGCCCCAGTGACTGCTTCCCAAACATTAATTACATTGCACAAAAACCGAGTCTATTGTTTTTAGGTTTTTCCTTTAAACTATGAACTTTAAATTGCTTTAAAATTAAATGCAGCTAATTAGTGTTTATAATATTCTGTTAATTAAACACAGTTGGAAGTCCAGGCTACATATTATATAAAACAGTGACAGCATTGCCAAAAAATAGCCCACACCTAGTTCATTTTCTGTGACAAGTAGTTTGTAAATGATTACAGCTCATGCCACATTTGTCAACCTATGTGTATTCTGATGTCAAGATACCTTAGAGATATAAATGACTACTTATCATTAAGCATAGTGGATGTCACCCATGTGTTAGTCACACTTGCCCATGAGTAAATGCTTTATGGTAACACTTCATCAAAGAAAGTTATAGTGGGCCTAGAGAATGACTCAAAGTCCTGTGCCTTGATGGTAGTGTTTTTATAAATTCAGCATGATTGAAGGATCAGGTGCCAGGCTTAATCAAACAATATGCTTTATACCTCTTCTGAGGAAAGAGAATTTTGTAAAATATATGTAAATATAAAACTAAAATGAATGGATTAGAATTTTTCTTTGAATATTCAGAAGGCAATTTCAGGTTATGGTGTTCTACAGGGTCATCATTAGAAATATTATTTTAATGGCTGAAGCCCCAGTCAGCAGGGCTTTTTTGATAATGGAACGCTGGAAGAACAGAGTGTTGACTAATTCACATTATTGGTTGAAGTAGAAAGCGTTAGAATCAGTTACTTTGGGCATCTTTCACCTTTGACATTTGAAACAAATACCAAGTAATATTTGATGAAAAAGAAAATTCTGGAAATATCAATTCCATTTCAGTCGCTTAAGGCTTGGAGTTTCGCCAGGATGCCTGCAAAATTGGCAGAGGGTGAAAGAACCCTTGTTTTGTATCACTGAATCCTTCTAGAGGAATTTTATTTAAGGATATGAGTACTACAATTCATAGGAAATTTCAAGTCCTTACCCTGTTCAGCAGTATTAATTCATATGTTCAAGCCACCAACAATGTAACATTGATTCCCTCTGAAACTGTGGAGGAGAGAATATTCATCATTGTCAGCTTCTACCTAAGGATGAGCTCAGTTCTCCTCACTTAATATTAAATTCACAGAAGACATTCTCATAAGGACCTAGGCCAATCCTGTCTCTTTAAGGGTTGAAGAATTAGGTCTGGTAAGAACTCAGCCCCATAAAACCTGCGATTGCTAGAATACTTTGACTTTGGAAATACAAAATAAAGCAATCTTTCAGTCACAAGATATCTCCCTTAATGGTCTACTGTGGGGCTTAATGCTTTACAACTAAAAATTAATACCTTTAGTCAAAGACACTGCATTTTTAAATGACCTCTGTAAAAATTATCTTCTTCTGGGAGAGATAACCCGTTTAGTTCTGATTAGCCATTAATCACTTTGAATAAGTTGTTGACAGGTAGGCATCTGGAAAAGACATAAAAGACAGGGTTGTAGACAGATGAAGTAACCTTTGATGAAGGAGAGGAGTAGATCTGTAGTAGGGATGAATAAAAGGTGCTACACTGGAATCTTTTATTCAGTCTTAGAGTAGCAAGAAGCATCTGGGATTCCAAAGAAGTGAGGGGAAGGGATTTTCAGTGTGTATGTGTGTGAATGCTATGTGCATGCACAAATGTGTGAGAAATAGCAAAGAAACAATCATTTCAGAGAAAAACTACCTGGTTATTGATTATAACCTATGATAGTTGGTAAATATTGAAAAGCATTGAAGTTTTAAAAAACTATTAGCATGTAATGATTCTAATATATCTATGAGTATAACATGTATAACTGGTCAGATCAGGGAAGCCAACATTTCACGCTCCCCATTTATCACCTTATGTTTGGGGAATTCAACCTCCTCCTTTCTATTTTTTTTTAATTTTTTTTTATTTGACAGAGTTATAGACAGAGAGAAAGAGAGAAAGGTCTTCCCTCCGTTGATTGACTCCCCAGATGGCCGGCGCTGCGCCAATCCGAAGCCAGGAGCCAGGTGGTTCCTCCTGGTCTCCCACACGGGTGCAGGGCCCAAGCACTCGGGCCATCCTCCACTGCCCTCCCGGGCCATAGCAGAGAGCTGGACTGGAAGAGGAGCAACCGGGACTAGAACCCGGCGCCCATATGGGATGCCAGCGCTGCAGGCAGAGGATTAACCAAGTGAGCCATGGCGCCGGCCCCTTAAGCTCCTTCTTTCTAGCCATTCATAAAATGATCCAGCTGGCCAGCGCCGCGGCTCACTAGGCTAATCCTCCGCCTTGCAGCGCCGGCACACCGGGTTCTAGTCCCAATCGGGGCGCCGGATTCTGTCCCGGTTGCCCCTCTTCCAGGCCAGCTTTCTGCTGTGGCCAGGGAGTGCAGTGGAGGATGGCCCAAGTGCTTGGGCCCTGCACCCCATGGGAGACCAGGAGAAGCACCTGGCTCCTGCCATCGGATCAGCGCGGTGCGCTGGCCGCAGCGCACTGGCCACGGCGGCCATTGGAGGGTGAACCAACGGCAAAGGAAGACCTTTCTCTCTGTCTCTCTCTCTCACTGTCCACTCTGCCTGTCAAAAAAAATATGATCCAGCTATTGCACTTCTGGAATATCACCAAAGGATATGAAATAAGCATGTTGAATTACCTGCACATCCATGTTTATTGTTGCACTGTTCACAATAGCTAAGATATGGAGTCAACCTAGATACCCATCAACAGATGAATCAATAAAAAAAACATGGTATATATACAATAAAAATATTACTCAACTATAGAAAATAATGATTTCCTATCAATGCAATAAAATTAATGAAATTGGTGATTATGTTAGGTCAGGTAATTCAGACATACAAAAATGTTCTTTATCATAGGGAAGCTAGAGAAAATCAAAGTCAAATAGTGATTACAATAAAACAGTAGGAAGGGGAATTGGCATAAGTTGGCTAAGAGATAGAAAAATACAATTAGATGGAAAGAATAAGTTCTAATGCTATATATGCTCTACACTGGAAAAACTATAGTTCACCATGACCTGTTAGGATTCAATTTTTATTATTATCAAATTTGTCCTTTTTTGAAGTGATTATATGTCTCTTCTTCAAATATTCCTGTCACTTCTTCTATAAACTATCCTTTCGTAAAACTTTTGCTCCATTTTAAGCAACCTGGTTCAATGAGGGCTTATTATGTGTATATCAAGTTTTGAATTAGTGACTTTCTTAATCAGTTCAATTTATAATACCTGGAATGTGTATATTGTATATATATTTCAAGAAGATTGCTAGGTATTTTACTTGCTTCTAAGCTATATAGGCTTAATTAAACTACTAAACCTCTGCAAACCTCTGTTGTACTACCAAAATAGCAAGAAGATGATGCAAATGTTCATGATAAGAATGGCAGCCAACAATGAGGAAGCAAGAGCTCATTAGACTAGCAATGTCACATAAGTTGTTTGAAAATAATGTGCATTGCTTTTTTCTTGAGAAAGATTTATTTATTTGTGATGCAGAATTACTGAGAGAGGGAGAAACAGAGAGAGAGCTATCCCACCCTTTGGTTCATCCCCCAAATGGTTGCAACAGCCAGAGCTGGGTGAATACAAAGCCAGGAGTCAGGAACTTCTTCCACGTCTCCCATGTGGGTACAAGGGCTCAAGCACTTGGGCCATCTTCCACTGCTTTCCCAGGTCATTGGCATGGAGCTGGATCAGAAGTGGAGCATCGAGGACTGGAACCAGTGTCCATATAGTATGCTGGCACCACAGGTGTAGGGTTAACCTATTGCACCAAAGTGCCTGCCCCAGCATTGCTCTATATTATTAGAATGTTAGAGTCCATTTATTGTAAAAAAAAAAAAAGACAGTAAAAAGGCAATTAAAACCTGCCCTTAGTGCCACCATCTAATATTCTAAATAATATAATAATTCAAATAATATAAATGATCTACCATATTAACTATTGTTAATAACTTGGTGGTATATGTTCTTTAAAACTTTTTGCTAGAAAATATATACAACATATTTTTGTGAATTCTCAACATCGACATCGTGAGGTTGATATGGTTATTCTCATTTTATAGCTGAGGAAATGAGGGGCTGGTAGTAGAACCCAGAGCTCTCTGACTCAAAAGCTTTCTCCAATATATTTCTTCTCATTCTGCTGTAATAGAGAAGTTTAAGGATTCATATTGTACTCTTTAGCCAATTAGACTTCTGTGATTACAACAAACTCAGAAGTATTTCTTTCCTTACAGAAACAAAATTCCTAGTGACAGTGGCGTGTAAGGTAAAGTTTACTAAATGAAAAAAGATTGACCACATAAGCTGGAGGACCAAGTCCAAAATGACATTGATATTTCTAGAAAAATTCCCAGTCTGAACTAGTGCACTCCTCATTTAAATATGTGGTCTTCATTCTAAGTTAACATTTTTGCTGAGTTTCTATTGAACTGGTTGCAAAGGTTTTTGTAGCAGAGAAATAAAATGTGTATATTCTTTTTTAAAAAAATTTGAGAGAGAGAGAGAGAGAGAGATGTCTTCCATCTGCTGGTTCACTCCCCAAATGGCCAGAGCTGTGCTAATCCAACGCCAGGAGCCAGGAGCTTCTTTTGGGTCTCCCACATGGGTACATGGGCCCAAAGACTTGGGACATCTTCTACTGCTTTCCCAGGCCATAGCACAGAGCTGGATCAGAAGTGGAGCAGCTGGGAAGTGAACTGGCACCCATATGGGATGCCAGTACTGCAGGCAGCAATTTTACCTGCTAGGCCACAGTACCAGGCCCAAAACTTGTATATTCTTAAAAATCTACATATATGTCTCCTTCAAATACACTTGGTGCCGTACTTTCCCAAATCTTCCTTCCCTGCTCATAAGACATAGACTTACTTGCCAATACTAGACCATTTGGGCTAAATTAGAGTCCACCTAGATGATTTACAATCCCCTAGGGTAAAAATATATTATTCTGCACAGAATATTTGCTTTTATATACCTGATTACTTACTGTTTTAGCTTCTGCTTTATTTCCAGTCATCCCTTGGAGAACAAATTATAATCACCGTAGCTTCTGGAAAAAGCTAAGACTCAGTTGCGTCCCCACTTTCCCTTGGATGATAGGAAATCCAGATGACAACCTAGAGCCCTTCTCCACAGTGGATAATCTGGATAGTTTGTACACACAAATGGGTCAAGCATATTGCATTCAGTGTTCCATCAAGTCATGCCAAGTCCATGTTCTCATGGGTTTAGGTTTCAAAAGAAAGGGCTAGGAGGTTGTGCATTTCCTGGCATGGGGTATTCCTCTTAGTGAAATGAAAGACACTTTGCAGACAAAAAGCTGGCATGAAACATACCTTTGATTTCACCAGCAAGCATGCCATATGTCACAAAATTCTACCGCTTCCTCCTTGTTATTTCATCTGAGTGCCTCTTTCCTGCGCATGGCTCTCGGGTGCAGTTAAGTAAAATGGATAGCAGATTTAATTGATGTAAGTAACTTGAATTCAATTGGGCTTAAGTTAGTTATTTGATAAATGAATAGTGTGTCGAGTTTGATCGTCTTCATAGGAAGCAACATAATACAGTGAGAAGAGCACCAGACAAGGAGTAATGAAATCTGGATTCTTGTCCAAGGTCTCCTAATACTTTACTGCATGACCCTCAACAAATAGCTGAGCCTCTTTGCTCATCTGAAAGTGCATATAATGATATCTTCCTGACTTGCTAACTCAGTGGAGTGTCAGGCATATAAATTAAAATACTACAGGTGGAAGTTAAGTTTAAAAAGTCTAAAGTGCTTTTAAACTCAAGGACAGTCTTGCTTCATCTACATACCACCCAACTCTCTCCCTTTCCTGCATGTATTTTGAAGCAAATAGAAAATATCATATAATTTCATCCATAAAACTTTGTATATGATTACAAAAATCTGAAAACACCCCTTCAACAAAACTAAAATACTGTATTGTATCTTAAAAATGAACGGTGAATTTTTATATCTTTTTATATCATCAGATATTTTGTACATTCCTAACTTTTTCAGACTAATGTATATGCAATTTTTTACTTCTTTGTTCAAATAATAATCTAAGTAAAATGCACAAGTTAAAATTGGTTGATATGTCTCTTAAATCTTCTTTAATCCCTATACTTCCCTTCTCTTTTATTTTTACTTGCGATTTATTTGTTGAGGAAACTAGATCATTTTTCATATAGATTTTCTCACATTCCAGATTTTGCTGTTTGCATCCTCATTGCACTGTTTGATATAGTTTTCTATCTCTAGTACTATGTCCATCACTGGATATTTGATCTAAACTAGTGCTGCCTAATAAAAATGCAATGCAGACACATGTGGAATTTAAAATGTTCCAGGAGCCACCTTAAATTAAATAAACATGTGAAATGAATATTACATTTGCTTAACCCAATATTTCGAAAATATTATACAAATATATAATCAATATGAAATTATTAATGAAACATTTGCAATTTTTGTACTAAATCTTTAAAATACTAAGCAAAAAAAAATCCCCTATTGTGGCATTTCTATAAAGATCCTGCCAGTAAAAACCAGAAATTTAGGGGAAGACATTGTGGCATAGATGGTTAAGACTCAGACACCTGCATCCCATGTCAGAGTCTTAGTTTGAGACTCAACTCCTCCACTTCTGATTCAAATTCCTCTTAATGCATTCTGGGAGGCAGAAAATTATGACCCAAGTCTTTGGGCCCCTGCCACCCACCTGGGAGATCTGGATGGGATTCTGAGCTCTTGACTTTGGCTTGGCTTGTCCTGGCTGTTGTAGGCATTTGGAGAGCCCCGACCGAGACTAGAATCCGGGGTGCTGGAGCCGTAGGTAGAGGATTAGCCAAGTGAGCCGTGACACTGGCCAGAATGATACAACTTTTAAAGATGCTGATAGTCAAAAATCAAAATGAGATGAAATATTGATATATGCTTACAAGATGGATGAACCTTAAGGGTCTTAAGAAAATATTATGAAAGCAGCTAAATGAAAAATACTGCTTATTGTATTATTCCATTTATAAAAAATGTCCAGAATAAGCAAATCAATGAAGATATAAAGTGTATTAGTGGTTGCTAGTGTTTGAGTCGGGAAGGCATATAGGGAGTGACAGCTTAACAAATGTGGGGGTTAGTTTTAGGGTGATGGAAATGTTTTAAAACTGTATGGTGGTGGGGCGCCGGATTCTGTCCCGGTTGCCCCTCTTCCAGGCCAGCTCTCTGCTGTGGCCCGGGAAGGCAGTGGAGGATGGCCCAGGTGCTTGGGCCCTGTACCTGCATGGGAGACCAGGAGAAGCTCCTGGCTCCTGGCTTTGGATCGGAGCAGCGCGCTGGCCGTGGCGGCAATTTGGGGAGTGAGCCAACAGAAGGAAGACCTTTCTCTCTGTCTCTCTCTCTCTCACTGTCTAACTCTGCCTGTCAATGGTTTCATAGCTCTGCAAATGAACCCCAAATCACTAAATTTCACACTTAAAATGGGTGATTTGTATGTTTTAAAAATTGTCGTGGCGGGCGCCGCGGCTCACTAGGCTAATCCTCCACCTTGCGGCACCGACACACCAGGTTCTACTCCCGGTCGGGGCGCCGGATTCTGTCCCGGTTGCCCCTCTTCCAGGCCAACTCTCTGCTGTGGCCAGGAAGTACAGTGGAGGATGGCCCAAGTACTTGGGCCCTGCACCCCATGGGAGACCAGGAAAAGCACCTGGCTCCTGCCATCGGATCAGCGCGGTGCACTGGCCGCAGCGCACCAGCCGCGGCGGCCATTGAAGGGTGAACCAACGGCAAAGGAAGACCTTTCTCTCTGTCTCTCTCTCTCACTGTCCACTCTGCCTGTCAAAAAAAATTGTCTTAATAAATGTGTTTAGAAAAAGGAATAGTATGCAAACCAACAACAAAAACAAAGCAAATTATCTGGCCCTTAGTTATTCCAGTATGACCCACAATAGCTGGCATAAGCATTAGCTCCCTGAATAATATTTTCTCAAAACAACAGATAGTCCAATTTTCATATATTTGTAATTTCGAAAGTCATGATCATAACTATATAAATTGATTTATAGTTTACATGATACTTTCACATGTATTCTTTTTTAAAAAGATGTATTTATTTACTTAAGAGACAGACTTACAGAGAGAGGGAGAGATAGAGGTCTTCCATCTGCTGATTCACTCCCCAAATGACCTCAATGGCTGGAGCTGGGCTGATCTGAAGTCTCCCACGTCAGTGCAGGGGCCCAAGGAGTTGGGCCATCTTCTGCTTTCCCAAGCCATCAACAGGGAGCTGGATCGAAAGTGGAGCAGGTGGGACTTGAACTGGTGTCCATAAGGGATGCCACCGCTGCAAGCAGATGCTTAACCTACTACAACATAGCACTAGCCCCCACATGTGTTCTTTAATTTGAGTTATCAGCCAGCACTCTGTGGGAGAAGAAGCATTTAGCCTTTAGCATCCAAAAGAAAGAGAGGTTAACAAATTTGCCCAATGTCATACAGTAAATGACACAATGGGCTCAAACCCAGGCTTCCAGACTTCAAGTTTAGTGCCCTTTCTGCCACATTATTCCAACACTACTCTCTGTGGCAACAACCCATTTGCAACTGTATTGTATTTACCGCCTGTAGGTTAATATGAAAACTTGCATATTAGAAGAGGAACTCACAGAAGCAAAAATTATACTTCCATCTGTATTGTGATCTGATTGTTGGTAGGCAGGCAGAGGAAATCTAACAGATTTCCTGCTTGTGGCATGGAATGGTGCAGATATCTATATCAAACTGATCACACCTTGACCCAACAACATCTAGTGAATTCCAGCCCCCTTTCATCTGGGCATCTAGTAAGTGCAAAATATGGTTGGCAGGGGAAATTATGTTGCAGGCTGATACCCAATAACCTTGCAAAGCAGCCATATGTTTATAGTTTCCCAGTTTTATTCATAGGGTGTTAAAAAATGAACCTGAAATCATTGAATTTTATACTTACTATGGGGGAGTTAATGCAGCAGATTCTGGGAATGAAATCTTAGAACGCTATGTATGAAGTTGGATCTAGATTTCGTCTTTTCTGGGCACCTTTATGTCATCCTTGTCCAAGAAGTTTATTCTTTTTGTTATAAGCATGGTTGAATACCTTTCAGGTGCTCTGCAAGTTCCAGAGGCTCTTTGTTCTCTTTATAAACTGCAAATAAGTCTTATCTGAATTTCTCACTCTGATTCTTTTTTATAGACTTTTTTTATTTTTCAGATTCAATATGATTTGTAGATAGAAGTCTAAGAACATATATTCCCTTCCTCCCTCCCTCATTCTTTCTACCTTTGTATTAGTTTTTGAGATAACATATTTTATATTTACATTATTCTAAAAAGGCTTAATACTACACCAAATAAAAAGTTTAACAGGTAAAAGACCTGAGTTTAGTGGGAATATAGACAACAACTATAAGCAATAATTTATGTATAAATTCCATTTCACTCACACACAGGTTTTTTTATCAATTAGTTATTCACAATTTCTTTCAATGAAATATAATAATGACATGTAACTTCTCAATATATCCTGTGTGATTACAAGATAATAATTAAGTTCATATGAATTGCATTTCAGAGATTCAGTGATAGTCATGTAGCAGAGATTAAGAGTATGTAATCCAGAACAGGATCTTGTGGATTTGAATTCTTGTTCTACTGTGTGATCTTGGTGAAATTACTAAACCTCCTTGTACCTTTTTCCTCACCTGGACAGTAAGGAAACATATCTCATTAGGAAATTTTTGAGGATTAATTGTGATCCTGTATGGACGTTGCTTAAAAGATCACCCAGATCTCATTTCCAGTTATCTTCTGAGAAAAAGTAATACCAATCGTTGTGACCGATTAGTATTAACTAATAGTACTAAATAATATTAAGTATTAATAGGAGTAGTATTTAAGAAAGTTGATAACTTGAAATGCTATCATGGGCTTACCATTGCTACTTGTTTTTTTTTTTTGTTTTGTTTTTTAAAAAAAACTTTCTTATTTTCATCTATTGGTCATGAAAACCCTGTAAGGTATACAGGATTAATGGTACAGGTATCCCCCCCCTTATAGATATGAATAGAAATATATTTCTTTTTCATGAAGTTGAGTCTAGAACATGTGTTTTATGATTCTTTCTAATGTGGCAGAATCTTCAAAAAGTTTATGGAGATTTCATATTATGGAAAACCTATGCACAGATTGCAAAACTGTGTACGACAAAATAAACTTAACCTTTCAACTTCACTTTCCATGAACATTTTCACTTCCCTTTATAGCCTGCTGCATTTTGGCAGCTGTCATTTTTCCACAGCAACAAACTACTTGGTGCAAATCCCAGCAATCATTATTATCCCCTATGTCCACCCATGCAATTAAGTCACCAAGGGGTCTGTATCTTTGTAGAATGTTATATTAATTTTATTAGCTCCTTTCCGTCTAATCCTTAACATAATTGAAAATAAAGTCCCAACAGCAAGCAGTGGAAAAACTACTACTTCTAGTTGTTATACATGAAACTTGAGAGAGTTACTGAACATATGCTGATTTCACTGAACTAATGCTAAAGATGAGTGGCAATAGAAAACTATGATTAATACTTGCCATTTGTCAACTGTGGAAGAAAGTGACATCTCTCATTTTATAATACCATATTTAAAACCTATTGCTTTTCAAGATACTATATTAAATTTGATGCTACATTTTGGACAAATGTGTTAATGCTAAAATTACTATGAAATTTATAAAACCGCAATGGATTCCATTGTATGAAAAATGAACTAACATTGCTTACTTGGGGAAATAAGCAGTTACTGTTCTTATCTAAAGAGGAAAAAAAGGTTTTATACATTGAGTTACCTTCTATTTTTTAAAAGATTATTTCCTATTTTAAGTGTTTTGATGATCTACGTAATCTACCGCAAGGATATTGAAAAGTAATGAGAAAAATAATTTGAAATTACTTTAGGAGGTTGCTAGAGTTCCAAAAGAGATGGTGTCATGGAGATATATGTCACTGAAACTCAGAGATGTATCATTATGTACAAATTACTGAGGGATAGAAATGTGCTAGGTATTTACACAATTACTAAAAGTATCTACATCAATGTATTTGAAATATGAACCTGAGATTCTGTGCTGTCGTTTTTGGATGTACTGAGTTTTGGCCATTTATCTAATGGGATAGTGTAAACTTGTCAATAAATCTTCAAAATCATGATATATATGGTGCCAGTCCCTAACATGTATATATTTGTGTGTGGTGGGGGTAGTTATCTATGGGAAAGTTTTAGAGAGAAGTTCACTTATCAGCAATACAGAATGCTAAGAGTGAGTGCCCCATCCCCAAAATGATTGGCTATCACTTCTTTATGGTGTCTAGTGACACAGCTAACTTTTCCATTCACTAATTCTTCCCCCTCTCTACTTGTCTCATGTGATCCACAATTGGTGTACATGTACATTTTTGATGATTTATGCAAAGTTCTGAGAAAAAGATACAAACAGCTGTAAAATTTGAGAATCTACATAAAGAGTTGTGTGATCCTCACTGTTTAGTTGTAGAGATAAGGGGAGCCTGCCAAGGTACCATGAGGATATCAAATGTAGCAGTTCTCACCAATGAGTCAAATCAGTCTCAGAGGAATATTTTTCCAGAAAGGACCTTTCATAATTCCATTGTAATATTTTAAAAATGCTAATTGAACAGTTGCCTTAAACACATGTGAATCAATGAGGTAAACAAACTTCTATTTCAACTCTTGAGTGTTATCCCTTTGATAATAATAGGTTATGTATGTATCACAAAACCGGTCTATTTCAGAAGCCATAATTTCAGGATAAGAAGTCACATATTCAGTACTTAAAATTCTCAGCTTATCCTGACTTGCCCCAATTGGTAGAGTTAGAAACATACCAGGGGATTCCAATTCAAGCCCATCAAGGTGGCATGTACCAATGCCATCTCACTATTCCAAGTGATCAATTTCAGTTTACAATTGATCATAATGAAAGGACTAAGAGTCAAAGGGAGCACATAAACAAGTCTAGTACCTGCTAACACTAACCGATAGAATAAATAAAGGGGAGAGTGATCCAACATGGGAAGTGAGATACTCAGCAGACTCATAGAATGGCGGATGTCCTAAATAGCACTCTGGCCTCAGAATCAGCCCTAAAGGCACTCAGATCTGGCTGAAAAGCCCATGAGAGTATTTCAGGCATGGAAAGCCAAGACACTCTGGCAAAAAGATCTCTGTGAGTGAGATCCCAGTGGAAAGAACAGGTCATCAAAGAAGGAGGTGCCTTTCTCTGAAGGGAGGAGAGAACCTCCACTTTGACTATGACCTTGTCTAAACAAGATAAGAGTCGGAGAACTCAAGGGGCTTCCATAGCCTTGGAAACTCATGACTGGTGCATAGGGAGATTACTGATGCCATAAACAGGAGTGTCAATTTGTAAAGTCAACAACAGGAGTCACGGTGCACTTACTCCTCATGTAGGATCTCTGTCCTTAATGTGCTGTACATTGAGGCTTAATGCTATAACGAGTACTCAAACAGTATATTTCACTTTGTGTTTCTATGGGGGTGCAAACGGTTGAAATCTTTACTTAATGTATACTAAACTGATCTTCTGTAAAAGAAAGAAAGAAAGAAAGAAAGAAAGAAAGAAAGAAAGAAAGAAAGAAAGAAAGAAAGAAATTATCAATTCCCAACTTGACTCTCACTGGGATTAAACATGACAATAGGTCTGATCTGATTTCATCATCATTTAAAAAAAATCATCTATTATTTTTCACTTTATGTTTCTGTGTGGGAGCAAACTGTTGAAATCCTTACTTAATGTATACTAAGCTGATCTTCTGTATATTAAGATAATCAAAAATGAATCTTGATGTGAATGGAAGGGGAGAGGGAGTGGGAAAGGGGAGGGTTGTGGGTGGGAGGGACGGTATGGGGGGGAAGCCATTGTAATCCATAAGTCGTACTTTGGAAATTTATATTCATTAAATAAAAGATAAAAAAAATTAAAAAAATTCTCAGCTTATCTTCTAAAAGTGATTCATCTTTCTTTATTTACTAAAATGTTATAGTCGCATCTGTGTCACCAAAAAATGGCCAATTCCATGACAAAAATCAAAACAGTCATTTGGCTTCATGTATCTTTCTAGGTTGACATCATCTACAAATCAATGTAGTTTTCTAAATGTTAGGATTTACTGTAGTGCAGCAGGGTCAGCTGCTTGGAACTTGTATATCCAGCAGTGCTTGGGCTTGAATTCCCCCTATTCATTCTATCCAGCTTTGTCCTAATGCAAACCCTGCGAGGAAAAGGATGAGGACTCAAGTAGTTGAGTCCCTGCCACCCAAGTCGGAGATTAAGATAGGATTCCTGGCTCTGGCTCACAGCCCAGCCTTGGTTATTGCAGCCATTTGGGGAGTAAACTAACAGATAAAAGAACACCTTCATCCCTGCCCTCGCCTCCCAGCCTCCCACCTCCTTCCCTCGCCCTCGCCCCTCTACCTCCCTCCCTCTGTCACTAGAAAATTCAAATTACAATTGATTTTGTGAGTAACTGAAATAAATCGTATAGCCCCTGAATAATTATATATGAAAAAATTGGGAATTATTCTTTGAAGATTTATGTATTTTAGTTGAAAGGCAGTTACAGAGAGAGAGAGAGATCTTCCATCTTCTGGTTCACTCCCCAAATATCTATAATAGTTGGGGCTAGGCCAGGCCAAAGCCAGGAGCCAGGAGCTTCTTCCAGGTCTCCCACATGTATGCAGGGGCCCAAGCAGTTGGACCATCTGCTGCTGCTTTCTCAAGCACATCAGCAGGCAGCTTGATTGGAAGTGGAGCATCAGAGACTCGAACCAGTGCCCATATGAGATGCCAGCATCACAGGCAGTTGCTTAACCTGCTATGTCATAATGCTGGCCCCTTGGGGGAAACGCTTGGCTTTACAGGGTTTGTCGTATTTTTCTTTTAAATTTCTCTTTGTTTTAATATTTTATTTTTTTGAAAGTCAGACCTACATAGAGAGGGAGATCTCCCATCTGCTGGTTCACTCCTCAGATGGCCACAATGGCCAGGGCTGGTCCAGGCCAAAGCCAGGAGTTTCATCTTAGTCTCCCACATGAGTACAGGGTCCCAAGCACTTGGACCATCTTCTGCTTTTCCCAAGCCATTGGCAGGGAGCTTTATCAGAAGCAGAGCAGCTGGACAGGAACTGGCACCCATATGGGATGCCAGCATTGCAGGTGGTGGCTTAACCTGCTATACCACAACACTGGAACCCCAGTTTGTCATATTTTTCTAAAGCAACTTGGTTATGTGCAAATTGGTGATCATGTTTTCTTCTTGGTGTGATATTCATCAAAAAATATAATGGCAAACAGACTGAATATAATTCTATCAAATACTATAAATATAGAGTTAACTTCTTAATTGTATTGCATGAATACAGTATAATATATTAAAAACTCACTAAGTTTCCTAGTAGGTAAGTGCACAAAAGCTGTATATGGACAGTTCACAGAAGAGAAAGCAGAACAAAAATATGCAGACAAAATATTCAGCCTCACTAATTATCAAGGAAATGCAAACTAAAAGAAAGCACCAGTAATTTACTTATTTTAAGTAGACATTAAAAATAATAGTCAAAGTTGGCAAGGGTACAATGAAAGGAGAGCATGTCCCCACACATTGCTAATAGTAGTGTAAATCATTATAATCCCCCAAAGCCACAAAAAATGTTCAAACCTTTTGGCTCATTAATTCAACTTCTTGGAATCTACCCTAAGGAAGTCATAAAAATATTGTAGATGTTCATGGTATCTTTATATGGCTTCTGTTACAATACTCATAAATTGGGAAGAGGAATGTAAATTCCCAACAATAGGAGACTGTGTATGTAAATCGTGGTATAGCCACTCTACATAGCCATTAGAAATGATAGTTATAGAAATTGTGCAGAACATACTTAACAAAATCTAGACTGAAGGAAACAACATGAAAAACTTTGTATGTTTTGACTAGAAGGAAATGGATGAGCATGACAGCAGTTGCTCTTACAGGCTGGTAAGATTATGGGGGATTTCTCCCTCAGCCTTGCAAAGAATCATGTAATTATGCTACTTTTGTAACTTGCTTTTTTTTTTTCCTGCTGTACTTCACTACTTATGTTTCCTTAAGAAAAACAAAAAAGGTAAGAGAATAATCAGTCAGGGTTTTAGATTCCTTTTAAGAGCTTCTTAAATGCAGTTTTTTTCTAAGTCAGTCTGCATTAGTGTTAAAGTCTTCATTGGGGAAAAATTGTTATAATATTTCCAAACAGTACAAAATCCTCCCCATTCCCCGCCCTACTGTTTTGCTAGCTATTCCCAGGGCACTGTGTGACCTCATTTCCTCTATCTGTTGTGTTATAAAGGCATGCTCTCCTTAGGCAATGTTCTCTTTATCCTTTTTTCCCCTGAATTGGAGTGAAACTTTTTGGTGAAGGCTCCAATGTAAGCAGCTGCTATGAATAGGACTTGCCTGTGCATGTTGAGGGTAAACCCAGGAACAGGTATCCATTTCAGGAGGGTAGTATATGTGATTAAAGATGACAGGTGGAAAGAAAATAAAAGGATAGACAAAGAACATTATCCTCAACATATAAATACTTTCACAAACTTATGGATTGAAAACAATACTTTCAACTTCCCTAGAGCAGATTGGAGTGTGTGTGAGAAGGTTGGAGAAAGGGAAGGGGGGGGGGGGATGGTGATAGTAGATAATATAAACAGGTCCTAGAATATTGAATATCCCATTTATTTAATCCATTCAAGCTTCCTTGTAATTCCCTATACAATCATGGAATGTTAAAACTGGAAGAATTCTTTGAAATAATCCAATCTTGGTTTTTTACCTTTAGAGAAACAAGGCCCTGAGAGAGTGAAAGTGATTCACCAAGGGTCACTCTGCCAGCTGTTCCTTTAAACAATTTTAATTTATAAAAAGGGAATAAATTCATATGTACAATTTTAAGAGCATACTGATATTTCCCACCCTACCCTACCTTCCACCCTCCCTCCTCCTCCTCCTCTTATTTTGCTTTTAATTGTAGCAACATACTTTCAATTTTCTTTATAATCATAAGCTTAAGCCTCCACTAAATAAAGAATTCAACAAGTAGTAAGTAGAAAAACCACTGTTCCTCAAGAGTATAGTCAAGGGCTGTAAACAATAATCAAATCTCAAAATGTAGATTTCACTATTATATATTTTTTTGTACTCTGTATATCAGTTACCACAAATAAGGGAAACCATAATATTTGTCTTTTTGAGACTGGCTTATTTTCCTAAGCATAATTGTCTGCAGTTGCACCCATTTTGTTGTGAAAGACAGGATTTCATTATTTATGGTTTAGTAGTATTTCATGTGTGTGTGTGTGTGTGTATACACATATGTATATATGTATATGTATATACACATATGTATATATGTATATGTGTATATATATATATATACAGGCATTACTTTGAAAGACAATGGAGAATAGTGGTTAAGAGTTTGGCTGTTATAGATTATAAGAATTGAAATCCTAGTTCTGCAGTTTACTACCAGTGTAACCTTGGCCAATCACTTAATTTCCAGTCCTTGGCTTACTTTATCTGTAAAATGGGCATGAAAATAGTACTTATCACACAGAATGCTATGGAAATTAAATAAATTAATATATGGAAAGCACTAAAACAGGACCTGGTACCTGACAACTTCTATCATAAGTTAACTGCTACTCCTGCTGCTGCTGCTATTGTTATTTTGATAATTCTGCCATCCCACATACTAAGTTGTCTCTCTCTAGTCTTGTGATGACTAAATAAATGAACATAAACCTCCATGGGTGTCTTCTGAAGCCACTTGGAGTTCATCTTTTAGCAAGTAGAGAAAAGAAAAACCAAGAGCAAACCACAGGTGGTGACATTTAAATGTATACCATGTGACCTTTTTGAATATAACTTGTGCAGTAGCAAGGATAATTGACTTCTTTTTCACTCTGTTCCAGAGCAGCATGTGTTTTATGTACACATTTGCTTTGTTTGAAAGTTTATCATTAGCAAAATCATAGAGAAACAAAAATTGTGGTGATGTGAATAGCATTATAAATACAGTTGCCTTTTCCGAGTTGACAGGATCCTCGTAGTTTCTAAATAGCATTTATGTGACAGCAGACCTCCGGGATACTTTGTTGGGCTCTGAATGAAAAAGTCACTGAAGCAAATATGAATCTTGCTTTACTCTGCATTAATTGGAACAACAACTTTCCATAATTGTGCTTTCAAAGTTAGGTTTAAAATATTAATCTTTTTCCTTCATGATTATACTTTCCCATTATTCAGAAACTGAAATATTGGTCAGCAATTTCAAGCTGTGCTTCTCAAGGCTTTGACAAAGATCACAGTTATATACCTCCACAACCCTAGGTACACACAGTATATACCACCATATCATATACTTAAAGAGACTGGAACATTTCCCACATGATATGGGTATGCTAACCCAAATTTTATTACAAATGTTCCGGTTGAGAGTCAGAGACAGGAGCAGAGTCGTTTCTCTTGATTTTGTGGTTTATTTTTTTTTAAATATTTATTTTATTTATTTGAAAGACAGAGTTACAGAGAGAGGTAGAGACAGAGAGGTCTTCCATCCACTGGTTCACTCCCCAGATGGCCGTAATAGCCGGAGCTGCACCAATCCAAAGCCCGGAGCCTCTTTTGGGCTTCCCACACAGGTACAGGGGCCCAAGGACTTGGGCCATCTTCTACTGCTTTCCCAGGCCATAGCAGAGAGCTGGATCGGAAGAGGAGCAGCCGAGACTAGAACCAGCGCCCATATAGGATGCCGGCGCTTCAGGCCAGGGCATTAACCCACTGTGCCACAGCACTGGCCCTGATTTTGTGGTTTAAAGAACATTGCTTCCAAGGACACACACTGACCTTGAATATATTTTACATTCTTAGCTGATTTATGGCTGTGACTAACAATGATTAAAACTTTGAAAACGGCCATGGAAATTTCTCTTTTGTCATGGTTCAAAATGGATGTTCTCTGCTATGTCTTTCAAAATAAGTGCTCTCGCTGTCTCTGTCTCTGGAGTTTACATGTTACAAATAAACTTACTGAAGGAAAAGAGAGTATCTAGTTTCCATATATAAACATAAAGGTACTTTTAGCATGATAAATCATATCTGATAAAATATAACAACAAGCACTAGAAGTGAGATGCTTTCTTTTTTAAATATAATGCATGGTGTTAAGTACAGAGTCATAATCAACTGAGGCTTAAGCAGGAACACTACTCTGACCATGCCTGTACAGTGTTTATCTTGACCCAAGTGAACCAAAGACTCAATGGAAAGAGCAAGTGAATAAATGGAAAGTATACTTTAGAAAGTAAAATAATATGTATTAATATCCATATTATAAAAGAAACCATTGTATTAAGGTCGTTATAAAGTTTAGTTATAAAGTCGGTAGATTTTTTGCATTGTCAATGGCTGTATATGGAAAATAGGGCTCTACCCCTTTTCATTGAACATTCATTCATTCTTCAATGAACAAAGAAATGTATGTGCTGAAATGAAGTTAGGTGAATTTTATTGATGCCTCTTTTTCTAGGTAAAATTGGCTGCAATATGTATCTCTGGAAGTCCATTGTTGATTCAATTCTCACTTTGCACTATTTGTAAAAAAGTCAAGGCCTAAAATTCAGACAGCGATTCACCTTCTGCAAAACATGCCATGGGAACCAAGTAACAAAGATACGGAAAATGTGACTTATAATATGCATGTTCAGTGAATTTCCGTGGTTGTTGTGATAGTGTTGGTGATAAACAAACGAAATCAAGTACTTTCCATAACCAATCTTTTATATCTTTAGAGCTCAAATATTATTTGGTTTTCCTTTGTAAGAGTTATTTTATTCTCTTTTTTTTTTGGTACAGTTTTTTTTTTTAATTTATTTATTGCATTAGGTTGATAGTTCCTTGGGGGCAGAAACTATGGCTTAT
The DNA here is from genome assembly GCF_964237555.1 of Oryctolagus cuniculus. Lineage (NCBI taxonomy): Eukaryota > Metazoa > Chordata > Mammalia > Lagomorpha > Leporidae > Oryctolagus > Oryctolagus cuniculus. Next base: position 102,763,144 of record NC_091453.1, on the reverse strand, counting down.
TCATTTCCACATTCTCTCTACCCCCTCTTGAGAGTACTCAACAATTTTTCATTCATCTAACACTTATTGATCTGATATCCACTATATGCCAGATATTGTGCTTATTCTGAATGATATAGCAGTGAATAGATGAAGTTAGTACCATCGTGGAGCTTACATTTTAATGGAGAGAGAGACAGATAGCAGACAATAAGTAAAATACAGAGTAGGTTATTTGGTGATAAGTGTTTTGAAAGATAGAAAGGAGTATGTGGAACACTGAGTTTTGGTGGTTTTTAAATAGAGATTTTAAGGGCTCTGAGGTGAGAACCTGCCTGGTCTTTTCAGAAGCAGTAAGAAGGTTAGTTTAGCTAGAGTGCATGAAGTCAGGGAAAAATATCAAGAGGTGAGTTTGGAAAGATTAGGCTAGAGAGAGAGAGAATTTGTAAGGGCCTTGTAGGCCATTGTAAGGATTTGGATTTTTATTTTGAAGGAAATAGGTCACCATTGCTGCTTCTGAGCAAAAGGCAGATATTCCATAACTTCGATTTTACAAGTTTCCATCTGAAGTGTAGAGAATGTGTATAAGTGGTGAATAGTGCAATCAGAAGACCAATTAGGAGAATACTGCAATAATCCAGATGAGAGACGATGGCTCTAATCAACTTGGTACTGAGGAAGTAGAGTGATATGAGTGGATTCTATATATATTTCAAAGGTAGTACCAACAGGATACATGTGGGGTGTGAGAGCAATGAGCCAAGGATGACTTCAAGTTCTTTGGGCTTATCAACCAAAAAAAAAAAATGGACTATCTACCAAGATGGAGAACACTATGAGTGGAGCAGGTTTGAGGAGGAATGGGAAGCTGAGTTTTTTTTTTCTTTTTTTTTTTTTTTTTTTTTGACAGGCAGAGTGGACAGTGAGAGAGACAGAGAGAAAGGTCTTCCTTTGCCGTTGGTACTAAATCTAAGATACATTTTGTATAACCAAGTAGAGACATTGAATAGGCAGTTGGATATTTAAGTCTGTGGTTCAGGGGAGAGAGCCATGCTGGAAGTACATATTGGAAAGGTAGGATTGTGTAGATGGTATATAAAGTAATGGCATGGCATAACATTACATCATTGATGTTGGTGAACCATTAGTATGTATTTGTTTACCTGCCTTCTTTGTAATCATGCTCATCTCTGATATTAAAACAAACTAGCTGTTTCCATAGGCCATTTTGGGAATCTGTAGGTTCATTTGTGGGCATGTGCCTAGAGTAATGCTAAGTGGTTTGAGGGATATTCAGAGGCATAGTACTCAAATCTTGCCTTCAAAGACCTTAACATTTCGTTAGGGAACTAAGATCTTGACTTGTGAAACACTGTTCATACTACAAAGCAATACTTACCATCTAATATATGCCAGTCAATCATTAAGGCTTTATTGGGTCTTTTCTGTGTTCTACGTGCTGGCCTTAAATGCAATAGGAATTCCAAGAAGTTAGATGCCGAACATAATAGAGAAGAATCATCCAAATGAGTGGAGATTTCTTTAAAATATGTATGATGAAGAACTGAAGAAAAATAAGAGTCATTTTTAATTGCAAGCTAAACTTACAAAGTTATTTGTCTTCAAAGTACGTTCTTTTTTATTTTTTTTAACATTGTATAAAAGGACCAAGTTGCAAATTTGCAGCAGTGGATAGAAATGGTGATGATGAAATAAAGTGAAGAATGAAAATCAGGACATTTTTGTAGGGCTTTTATGTTTACGGAGGACTTTGACATCTCAGATGGCACTTGATCTCCTCAAACCTCTCTGTGCTAAGTAGGGCAGCTAATGCCTTTCCTGGCCTTAAGAGCTGCAGTGGCTCCTAGCTCAGCATTCTTTCAGGAAAGGGGGTTCTTTCAGTGATTTCTCATGAAATTTATCAGTGCTATTTCTAAACCCAATATAGGTCCTGCTGCTCCCAAAGCCGTATAGTCACCACAAGTGTTGTTTCCATCCTCTCAGTACTAGAGAGAACAAAAGTTTACCACCACGTAACTCATTAAAAATGCTCTGCAGGCCTGAGACTCCAAAGCCACAAAATTGAACACAAAGAGCTCAGTCCCCCTCAAGGACACTTCATTTCATGAACTCTCGTAGCTGCTTTTCTCACTCAGAATCCCTTCCTTCTACAGAGCCCCTGTCTTAAATGTAATATTAAAACCAGAAGCAAGAATGTATTTTTGTCTGAACAAAGTTTTCTCACTTGTTTTCATTTCAAACAAGGGATGTGCTGGGTTAATATTTGTACTCTTGCCACTTTAATATCCAATAAATTTTTTTAAAATCTAACCACCAAATCTAACATTAAAAACACATGTATATCATAAACAACACGATCCTTTATTTGTATTCCAAATCAAATATTTTTTTAAGGATTTTTCTCTTTTACCTTGAGTATTTTCTGATGCTGCAACCTCCAGCTTAATCCTAAATACTTGACAATATATGCATGAGCAGAGTGTTATTGCCTCCGGCTAGCCTCATGTCATCTAGTTTGTCTTTTGCTTCACTCCTTTGATAGTATTATCACGACCAATTGTGAATCTGCCAGATGTGTTTCCTCGCAAAATAACAAATCTAAGAAGGCTTGTGTTTTTCCCTCTGTCTTTCAGGACTGCTTGCTTTAAAGGGCTTCCTTGTCCTTTTGTTCATGAAACTGATCTTCCTTAATTAGAGATGGAGCAAACAGATTGCAAACCTTACCAGCCTTTGTCAAAAGTCAAGCATGAAATGGATCTAGCTTATACCAGTTCTTCCGATGAGAGTGAAGATGGAAGAAAACCAAGACAGTCATACAACTCCAGGGAAACTCTGCATGAGTACAACCAAGAGCTGAGGATGAATTACAACAGCCAGAGCAGAAAGAGGAAAGAAGTAGAGAAATCTACTCAAGGTACATTTTTATTGGATTTGTGTAACTAATAATATCCTTTTTCATTAGGGAATGCTTGTTACATAAATTTAGGTTTCAAAAAAACATTTGCTGATGTTAACTGGTTAATAATTTGTACTCTTACATATGCTCAGGAAATCCATTTCATATGCTACCCCAGCTGAGGTTGTAGATTCCTGTGCTTTCTACGGATTATGCATGAATTTGGATGCAACAATCCTCTTATCAGAGCATTCAAAATTTGTCCGATCCTACAAATAGCCATTTACAGACTGAAGGATAAATAATTTATAGTAAGATGAAAAGTAAACATCTAAGTGCTTTGTAAGCCATTGGCTATATGGGACAAAAGTCCCAAATACATATTTGGTTACTGAGAAAGCTAGAAAATTTAAGGGGAGACTACCAAAAAGGATTCAGAAAGTCTATCAAAAGGAGCAGCAATTTTGTAAAGGAAGAGTAAGACATTTTTGGAACCCTTTCTACTATAGTGATATTTTGGAGCAAATTGCTTTGACATCTTTGGTTTCTCCATTTTGGACTCATAAGACAGTTTTATTTATTTTTATTTTTTGACAGGCAGAGTGGACAGTGAGAGAGAGAGACAGAGAGAAAGGTCTTCCTTTTGCCGTTGGTTCACTCTCCAATGGCCGCCGTGGCTGGCGCTCTGCGGCCGGCGCACCGCGCTGATCCGATGGCAGGAGCCAGGTGCTTCTCCTGGTCTCCCATGGGGTGCAGGGCCCAAGCACTTGGGCCATCCTCCACTGCACTCCCTGGCCACAGCAGAGAGCTGGCCTGGAAGAGGGGCAACCGGGACAGAATCCGGCACCCCGACCGGGACTAGAACCCGGTGTGCCGGCGCTGCAAGGTGGAGGATTAGCCTAGTGAGCCGCGGCACCGGCCGACAGTTTTAACCAATAAAAAAACGTAGAGGCCGGCATTGTGGCACAGCAGGTTATGCCCCTGCTGGTGGTACCCACATCTCAGAATGCTGGCTTGAATCACATCTACTCTGCTTCTGATCCAGCTCCCTGCTAATGTGCCTGGGAAGACTGGAAGATGGCCCAAGTGCTTGGGGTTCCTATCACAAATAGGAGAGAGCAGGGTGGAGTTCTGGCTCCTGGTTTCTGTCTGGCCCAGACCTGGCTGTTGCCACTATTTGGAGAGTGTACCAGCAGATGAAAGATCTCTTTCTCTCTCTCCTCTCTGTCACTCTGCCTTGCAAAATATCAAAATATAGATAAAATATGGCTTCTTATTGCTTTTCAATTGAAAAATAGTATTAGAGGCCAGCGCCGCAGCTCACTAGGCTAATCCTCTGCCTGCGGTGCCTGCACACCGGCTTCTAGTCCCTAGTCCCGGTTGGGGCGCCAGATTCTGTCCCGGTTGCTCCTCTTCCAGTTCAGCTCTCTGCTGTGTCCTGGGAGTGCAGTGGAGGATGGCCCAAGTCATTGGGCCCTGCACCCGCACAGGAGACCAGGAGGGAGCTCCTGGCTCCTGGCTTTGGATCAGCGCAGTGCGCCAGCCTTAGCGGCCATTTAGAGGGTAAACCAATGGAAAAGGAAGACCTTTCTCTCTGTGTCTCTCTCTCTCACTGCCTAACTCTGCCTGTCAAAAAAAAAAATAGTATTAGAAACTATATAGAAAAGACTGTCATTGAAATATTCTTTTTAATAAGTCAATAATGAGACTATAAAATGGATTTGATTGTATAGATCAGCGATTCTGAAAGTATGGACAGTGAACCAGCAACAACATAACTAGAGAACTTACTAAAAATTCAGTCTCAGACCTACCCCAGACCTATTGATTCAGAAACTCTGAGGTTAGGACCCATCTATTTATGGTTTAATAAACCCTCCAGGGAATTCTGATGTCTGAAGACCACTGTCCAAGGCCTCTGAAATCACCTTTATTTAGAAGGCTTCAATGATCACATCTATTTAGGTGACTTTCAGATATCTTCAGTCCTAATCAATTTCCTAAATGCTAGTTCTAAATTTTCAGTCACCTGCTGGGCATATGCAAATGAATAACATGTTGGAAACTCTAAGTCAATATATTTCAAATGGAAGCACTTCTTTAAATCTCTGACATATGTTATCAATGTCCCCATTTTTCCAGTGAATCCACACACTGTCAAATAATCAGCTCCCTCAAAAGGAGAGTTGATCTTTACATCTCTCGAATCTATTTTCTCTTCATTTTCATTATCATTGCTTTCATTTATTCCTTACCTAGACTTCTTTGTTCTATCTTATCTCCCTGGGTCTCACTTCATCCCTCTTGAATCCATTTACTGTTTTGTTACCTCTTTCTTGTAATACCCTTTCCTGCCATCCCCCCGTATCCATATTAAGCTGTCTTTCAAGGAATAGCTTACAGGCATTCTGTGCCACTGAATCCTTGCTGTGTCATCTCTACTCCACTGTGTAGATGACCTCTTCTCCCATGACCTTCCAGAATACTTTGTTTTCAATGAAACTCTGAACTATTTGCCCTTTAATAGTCTTAAAGGAATTATCTACAGAAACGCAAGTGCTTGTCATGCACTGGAAACTTTTAATTATTGCCATGTCAAATGCAGTTATTACAAATGATAGCTACCATTTTCTAATTAGCACTGGAATGTTACATTTTGGAAAACTTGAAATTGAGCTAAAGATTTAGGATATTCATGCATTTGGGTATGCATTACATGTTTGTGATATTAACTATATTATTCATTTTTATCTCTTAACATAATTGGTAAAAGTTTCATTTCTGTGTTTTCAAGAAATTCATTTTAATCATTCCTATTTTTTTCTGCCAAAGACTGTGGACATTTGTTCTAACAATTTTCTTTTTCTGCCTGCCTGACAATTAGAAAATATTTTGTTTTGGTAATTTGGGGGGGGGGGGCTTTGTTATGCCTTAAGTAATGTATACCTTCCATAAAAATATTTCTCTGTATGTTTGTACTTATAGAAGATGAACTTACAATTGTGAGTTGTGGGTTGTAGGGTTGGTGAATAGAGTGGTTAACCTATATTGCGAGTTTAAATAAGAACACACACTGGTGGCAGTTCCTAAATTATGAATAATTTTATGCTGAATCCATATAAAGAGCTCACCAACTTCAGATTTTGTCTTTCTAAAATGTGATAAAGAATTTGGGAGGAAGTGTTTTTGTCTTTTATGATACTATCCTAACTTCCTTTCAATAAATATTTTTTACACAATAATCATTCATTTAGCACTTAATAAGTGTCATGCCCTGAGTCTGCTGCTGCTTGTATGAAATCCATAGTGTGGTTGTGAAAATAAGCCCAAATGATGATATGGAAATAACTCATTGCAATTAAATGTAATAATTGTTCTTACATTACTGAAAAACAAAATGCTATGGAAATACACAGGATGAAATAACTAATTTCTTCAGGGAAATCGAGGTCTATAAAAAGAAAAAAAAATGGATCTATTTCTTAAAAGTTGAATAAGAGTTTCCCAGCAAGACATTTTAAGAAATTATATTAGCAGGTGCAAAATACAAAGCTATGAAAACTATTGGAATAGGTAAATATGCAACATGACTATATCAAGGGATCTTGGAGCCAGATCATGAAGTCTTGCATTTCCAAGTTAGAAATTATTTTCTTTAAGCATTGAAAATCAGGCTTTCATTTGTGGAAGGGTTCTGTTATGAATTATAATATTTAGCATAAGTAAAGCATGCGATAATTGTAGACATGTAGCCAACATGGTAGGAGAGTGATGTAGTTGCAAGGAGAAAAATATATGTGGCCGTGGAATTAACTCAAGATAAGAATGGTGATGAAAGGATATAAAAATGGCTGTGGAGGTGAAGGGAACATTCAAGAGATATTAGTGTGGCCAAAGTTGCTTATTGAAGTTGAAAGAGGTAACAAAGTCAAGGATGATTCTAAAGTTTCAAGTTTGGTATCCTGGAAGGGTGATGTTCCATTTGTCAAGAGCCAGAACAGAGTAAGAGGAGCAAGTTTGGAAAGGAAGAGGCAGAGTTTCTTTTTGGAAATGTTAAGTTTAAGATGCTTTTGTGACATCCAGGTAGATTATCTCATCAGACATCAGACAGTTGGAAATGGTTGTCTAAGGTTCAGGACAGATCTTGGCTATGGATATAAGTATACTCTGGCTCATCAGTGTCTTAGAGTAGAAAATGCCTGGGGATGGATGATATCATCCATGGGTTATATGTAGGGTAAGTCTAGAAAAAAACCAAGAACAAGAACCAGAATCTATCATCCATAAACTGGCATATCCACATTTTGAGCCTATTTATATTTTTAGCCATCCTTCAGTGCACTCATTTATATAGATTCAGAAGCCAAAAGTCTGGAAACTTGAGATCTCATCCTCCACTGACCTACTCGTCTATGGAGAAATTATGTACCCTTTTTGGGGAGAAATGAATTACCCCTCGTTAGGCAAAATAGTCCAAATATCTTTTCTTTGAGGACTCGGATTATCTTTGTTGTTTTATTCCGTGTGTTCTGTCTATAAGTAAGAGAAACCATTCTTAATTTTCACAAATATTTGTCAGTGATGGTATCTAATAAAAATAAAATAAAATGAGCTTAACTCATTATCTTTCAAATTTTATTTATATTTTAGACATTAATGTTATTTGAATGGCGCAGTGAGAGAGAGAGAGCAAGCGAGCAAGCGAGAGAGAGCACTTCTATCCACTGATTTACTCCTCAGATGGCTGCAATGCCAGGGCAGGGCCAGGCCAAAGCCAGGAGCTTCTTCTAGGTCTCCCACGTGGGTGTAGGGGCCCAAGCACTTGGACTGTCTTCTTTATTTCCAAGCATATTAGCAGCGAGCTGGATCAGAAGTGGAGCAACCAGGATCCAACTGGCAGTCGTATGGGATGCTGCTGTTGTAGGCAGCAGCCTTACCCATTGTGTCACTCACTGGGCCCTAATTTTATTTAATTCGGCAGATAAAATTGTATTTATCATATACAAAATGATACTTTAAAGTGTATATACATTTTGGATTCTTGGACAATCATTTAGTTTCAGATCAGAAAGGATCTGAGTTTAGACACTGAGTTTAGACACCAAAAATTTGCCAGAGGTTCCACCTATAGGAAGTAATGAGAGTTGAAACTGGAAATGGAGTCTATAGCTTCAAAGCCCTCATTCTGCCCTGTACTACCTGCCTCAATACCTACATCAGGAGGTCATGATAAAGATTAATTTTCATCACAAGTGTGAAAATGTGTAGGCACTCAAAAATAGCAATCTCTCTTAAGGGTTTACAAGGAGGTTAAATGCCTTATCAACCTGATTAACATCAAAAACAAAAAGCAGATGCTATGGTTTATAATTTATCATGAAATATTCCTGAGTCAATTTATTTCCACGTTTTTGGGAAATTAATGTTTTACCTAATTCAGGAGTCGTTGAGGGAAAATACTTGACGAAACACTTGATCTATCTGAAGTATCAAGTTCACCCTCTTATCTTTATTTGCCAAGAAAACAGCAACCTTCACCTCCACACATGTCAAGTGCCAGATTCTAAAACTGATTTTTTTAAATCTTCTAAAACTTTGTGAATTAAAGGATGGTCTGTAATCTATTGTAATTCACAATTATTTACTAACAGATGAATGATCTCTAGGCAGGCTTACTTTATATGACTTTTGGCAGATTGAATAGCAAGGTAGATTTGCTGGAGGCACACAGGCTAGCAATTGTTCCCAAGCAACCTTACTTTCAAGGGAGTATCAATTAACTAAGGAATTAGGATGAATCAAATTAAAATGTAAGTATATGTATATGTAAACCAAGGATAATAATTTTAGTTGTGATAATTACTCTATAATTTTATATAGATTAGTTTTGAATGTAGCCATTTTACTGCAAAGTAATTATGAATGAAAAGTCACTCATGCATAAAAAGGAGATATGGAGAGTACTTGTTACAAATCCCACAATATCATAGGCTCCTCACATACAACAGCTGCCACATACATTTGGTTTCTTCCTTTTTACCCTGCTCTTTTGTGGCTTCTTTTTCTACTACTATTGTTTTTGTTTGTTCAGTTGGTTGGTTGGTTGTTTTCCTCTTCAGGATTGCAAACTGAACCTATATCTCACATTATCGCCACCTGGTGGGAAATTTTTAAACTGCCAGCTTGTATTTACCAAGATTACATGGAAAGCACAGATTTTCTATCATTCATCCATTCTTCCATCCATCCATCCATCCATCCATCCATTCATTTATGCATGAACATTCATTTGATGTCAACTATGTGCCAGGTGCTGGAACTGGTGGATGAGGTTCATCTTGAGATAAATGGACATTAGTTGACTGTTAAGTTCCTGCTCCTTGTTTCAGGTTCATGAGTCGCTTCTTCCCACAATAGAAGGCATAAGCACACATTGCCACACTTGTGGGTTCAAGGAATAGACAGAAGGCCAACTTCAAAAAGCATATTTCTCTATTTTTATTTCAAGCATTTAGCAGTAGTTTAAATTATTTTTTGCTCATATTTAAACAGTTTGGATAACAATTGCTGCAAAAGTCTTGAAAGAACCCTTAATCTTCAGATCTATATTTATGTTTTAAAGGTCACAGATGGCAGGTATAATGTAATGAAGCAATGCCTATAAAATGAAAATTTCAACAGCATTTGATCACATGTAATGAATTTTCTGCTGTGAACATGTTATGATCCTAGTTGTCATAAGTTTGTGGCATAGAAATTTATACTGACCTCCTTGGATGAGCAGAGGCTATCAGAGGAAATTAACAAAGTTATTTAGCAACAATTCCAATCAGCTCGTGTCTTTCAGCCAATAACATTTGTTCAGGGAAACTTATTCAGAAAACATTTACTATATCGCATCTAAAGCTGGAATGGACTACCCATGACACTTGTGCCCTTGCTCCCTCTACCCACCCCGTGTAGACATCCCTGATTAATCATGCTGCTCTTTGTTGTTGAGCCCAGATGCAGCCTCACATTCTTTCCAACACAGCATTCCAAGCAAGCATTGTCAATCAATCAGAGTTGGCAAAAGATAAAACCTATTTCCAATACATGATCTTCTTTTCTGTGCCAACTTCTGTGTTCAGCTCTGCAGAAATATTGGTGAATAAGAAGTAGTCTTTGACCTCAGAGTATTCAGAGAGCAGTTGGGAAGGCAGGTATAAATCAACAATAGTGATGCAATATTATTGGTGTAGCAATAGTATTATAAGTAAAATACTATTGAGGTCTAGAAGCTAGAATACCTACTTAAGAATGATGACAATGATTATAGAAAATCACCTAACAGTTATCTACCACCAGACATTGAGTAAGGTACTTTAAGTAGGTTATGCTATTTAAATTTTCCAACAATACTATCAGGTTAGCATCATTGTTATACCCATTTTACAAATCAATAAAGTAAGACACTGAGATTCTTTCCCAGTAATGTAGGGGTAGGAAATGATAGAATGGGGATTAGCACCAGGAAGTCTGACAGTAGAGCCCATTGCCGTAACTACTAAGCACAGATAGAAAGCCATAAATTCAGATCTCAGGTTTAATTAAATGTCATTATGTGTGTTTACATATGTGCATGTGCTTTTGTCTGTGCATGTGTTGCGAGACATTTTGAAAATATCCCTATCACTGGGACCGGCACCATGGCTCACTTGGTTAATCCTATGCCTGCAGTGCCAGCATCGCATAAGGGCGCCGGGTTCTAGTCCTGGTTGCTCCTTTTCCAGTCTGGCTCTCTGCTGTGGCCCAGGAGGGCAGTGGAGGATGGCCCAAGTCCTTGGGCCCCTGCACCCACGTGGGAGACTAGGAAGAAGCTTCTGGCTCCGACTTCAGATCAGCGTAGCTCCGGCCATAGCAGCCATTTGGGGGGTGAATCAATGGAGGGAAGACCTTTCTGTCTGTCTGTCTCTCTCTCTCTCTCTCCCTCTCTCCTTCACTGTCTAACTCTATCTGTCAAATAAATTAAAAAATCCCTATTACTCAAATCAGTTGACATATTTAATGTAGTTCCTATCAAAATTCCAATGTCATTTTCCAAAGAAGTGTAAATAGGTTCTTGAAACTATAGAAGAGATCATCCAGTGCAACATATGTAGATTCAGAAATAACGAGAATCGAGTCTGAAACCATGAGAAGCACCTGGATTTAAAACACTAAGCAGAGAAAAAGCGTTGATATTGAGGTGTCTGAGAAGAAACAAAAGGAAATGGTATTACAACAGCAAAGGCAGAACTAACATCTTCATGTGCATCAGAATTAACAAGTAGAATGAAAATGGACAAAAGGCAGTGAAGCAGATAATTTAGCAGGACTTTGCTGACTTTAAACCACAGATTATCCAACTTAACTGGAATTTGCAATCAGAATTTGTGGGGAGTGCCATCCAGGCATTAAAAAAAAAAACTCCTGAGGAGATTTCAGTAGGCATCCAAAATTGGGATCCGTGGCTTTAGAGTAAGCAGTTCCAATATTAGGGAAAGAGGCCAGATGACAAGGATTTGAAGAGTGCACAGGAATGTAATTTCTGGAGTGAGATCTTTTGGATAATGTGTCAGGATCTCAGGTGGAAGGAAAGGCTCTGAAAGGAGAACTTGCATGCTTCCTCTGAGACAGGAAGTACATTCTACAATGGAGTAAGAAGAACTTAATGTCTTAATGATCTCAATTTTGTTGGATAAATAAGAGACAACATTATCTGCTAAATACATAGATCCAGTTACGAGCTTCAGATGAGTATTGAGAGAAGTTTTTGAGTAGGCCACTATTATAGAGTCACATAGCTCGAGTAAGTAGTAGACCTAAGATATAAATGCATGGCTTCTGACTAAAGCCTATGTTCTTTCCCCTAAACTATAGATACATCTCTAGTAGATGATATCCACACTGTGCTGTGAATTCCAGATAGCTGTTATCATTGGTAAAAATGTTTTCCAAACAGTATTGAGTGCCCAACTGAAGTTGGATATCCTATTCTTTTGGAGTGTCACTCTGTATAATGGATTTAAGGGAGATAGGATATGTATTTTATGTATTAAATTTTCTTTCCCCTTCCAACAAAAGGGAAACTCCAGAATCTCTTCTATACTATTACTAGACATATTTCTAAAACACAAATCAGATTATACTGTTCTGAAAATCCTCCAGTGGCTATCAATGAGTGGAGTAATAGTTCTTCTTAGCAGTAGATGGGAGGACACTACTAAATGCGTTTGAGAATCTAATCAAAACTCTTTTCAGAAAAAAATATAAACATGATATTTGCCACATATTTCATGGATTTCAGGAAGCCCTTGAAGGTTTTCTGTATCCATAGGCCATTTGTTAATACTTTCTCCTAAGAGCATTTCACTCCACTTACTGAAACTTAGATACTTGAAGATTTAGCAGTAACAGGAGAATCTACAGGAGCATAGGAGTGGGAGGCTGCCAGGCAGTGATCTCTGCCTCCGAAGTTCGGCTTCTTTTAGCATTATGTCATCTTGATTTACTGTTATCATCAACAACCAGGAAGTTTTCCAACTAATGCCAAATTCATAGACAGTTTGGGTTTTGTTTTTAATAAGAAAGGCACTATTTCCTTTCATAAATATTTATACAACACAACCCTACACATCAATGATATTTTCAAGTTATGCTGAGAAGTGCAGAGAGAGAGAGAGAGAGAGAGAGAGAGTGAGAGAGAGAGAGAGTGAGTATGGGCAAGTTTGGAACCCAGTGTTAGAGAATAGAAAGGAGGCAGTTAAGTGGAGAAATGTATGAGGGATTATTCCAGTGGTGCAGTATAGAAATTGCACCTTCAAGAATCTTTCTGAAGGTTATCATTTCTGTAAAACTTCCTTTTTCTTCATTATTAGTGAGCTAGGAGTAAAGATAGCCACAATTCTTCCTAGGTACCATTTTTTTAACAAATGGTAGACATTACCTAGTAGACCTTCATTTGGTTGAAGTAATTCTCTATGTAAATTCTTAAACTAATTCTATGAAACAATATAGAATCACACTAAATATAGATGTATTTCCCAAGTTTGATTTTATCTTCAATCATCAAGCTTCTTCTTGGCAGACATTCTTTAGACATGAATAGTTAGGTCAGTTTCTCACTTCTTTTATCTTGCTGCTTCTGAGGTCACATAGCTTTTTGCTCTCAGTCTGAAAATAACTCTTGCCTCTGCAGGCACTCTCCATTTCTACTCTCTGTCTCTGAGCCACTTTGCTTAATAGTATGCTCATCCCTTTAATGATTCTTCCTAAATCTAGACTTGAAACTTCACCATAATATGGGGGATGATTGTGGTTTCTCTTTTAAACAGCTCTTTACTCGGTGTAACTATGTATTTTCTTTGAGGATCTACGTAATTTCAGAAGGAAAAACTGATTCCCTGGCTAAGTGTCACACAGATGACTATCCCTGGGAAACAAAGCAGCTATCCATTATTGGATACATAATTTGGTTCCTCATTTTGAATTGCTTCAATCACCCAGTCACCGGGCAGGATCAAAGGCGATATATGTCCCTGGGATTATGAAGACTGGGGAAAAAAAGGTTTCTATTTTCCTTTTAACACTTTAGGGCCCATTTATTATGTGGTTTACACAAAGGCACAAAGACAAGGGCAAGTCAGATCATTTGAATGAGAAACACAATAGATAACATAGCTGAAGCAGAGAGACTGTTGAAGAATTATTTTTAAAAAGAGGTTAGTGAAATGTAGAGGGAAGCAGTTGCTAAACCTAAAAAGTAAAGTAAAAAGGCATGGATATGGTTCAATGCATAATAGGAAACCTCTGTGGAATCTTGAAGGGTTTTAGTTCACAGGCTTGATTGAGACTATGTCCATACTACATGCTGATTCTTTTTTTTTTTATTATAAAGATTTGAGATGGACTCAGAATTGAAATTTTGAAGTCTAGCTTTATATTCATGGGAACAGTCAAAAGCAGTTTTAAATATCTGCAAAGGCGTAACTATGAGGTATGCCAACATGTCCTGTCAGAAAATCCTCTTGTCAAAAAAACTGTTATTCTGATTTTTTGGTCATCTGTGATGCAGAACTGGCTCCATATACAAATAAATTCTATTTATCTTCAGCACTTTTCTTTCTCATTATAATTCTGAAAGGGTCTAGAGGTGACAGATGATAAATCTTGAATCCCCTGAAACCTTGGAAATATTCTCATTTGAAGCCTAAATACCCAAAGCTGAGGATTCTGCTATCCCTCCAGTATAAACTGAACCATATGCAGTGCTATTTTGGTGCCAATCATTCCTGTAACACATGAGGTATTTAATTTCATTACTGTTGAGCCTAACTATTTGAACAAATGACCCTTTGTATCTTTTATCTCATGGAAGAAAGAAGTTAGAAATGAGCTCAAAGGCTAAAGAAATAATGGCACGCCCAGATCTTTCATAGAATTTAAAGGTTTGGGTTAAGAATCATTTCTCAAGCTTCAACTGAGACATTTACAAAGCTTCACTACTCAAGACCAATTAGGTCTTCTTATTCATAGTTCAAACCTGGAGTTTCAAAAACACGTAAAAAAAAAAAAAACTATCACATTGACATAAAACTAGGCCGAATGCTAACATGCCTCAATTTAATCAATAAATATGGTCCCAGATCACCTGAACTAATTGAAAAAAAGTAATTTGTGGTTTTGATAAATGGGATGGTCACAAGACTGCAGAATTTTATTGTGTGATCTATATGTATTATATATAATATGTATTTATGTAATATGTTTAGTAATTAGCTATATAAATTTATGTATACATGCATATATAGGTTTGTGTGTGCATGTTATATGGAATAATGAGGTAAAGCAATTTATAATGAAATTGCACTCTAATTTTTTTCTATTGATTGCATTTTCTTAAGCAATGAATAGTTGTATGTAATAATGGAGAAACAAAACAGGAAAGAAGCCATGCATAGCAGCATCTAAAAGGCATGCATGGATACTGATGCCTCATATTTCTCCTGTGGCTTCCCGTCCCAAATACACTAAACCCCAGGTATACTTGGCAAGTAGTAGTCGTTGGCAAGCTTTGTGTTTCTCAATGGTTTCCCTTAGACTCACACTTGGATAGATGACAATAAAGCTGATTTTGAAACATCCTAACTGTAACACACAGCCAAGATAGTCAGTGTGTTCTTTCCAATCCACACCATGATTGGCAGGACCAATGCATCAGGCCAATGGAGTGTGGAATATATCTGATCAACTTGACTCAAAAACTTAAGTTGGTTGAGGGCAATCGTTTATCCTAGTAGCATAGCATAGCATCTGGTTAAGATGCCCATACCCCACATCAGAGTTCCTGGGTTTGATACACAGCTCCCTGCCAATACAGACCCTTGGAGGTAGCAGTGATGGCTCAAGTAATTAGGTTCCTGCTGCCCACATGGGAGACTTGGATTGAGTTCCCAGCTGCTTATCTCAGCCCTGGATAGCTCTAGTCATTGTGGACATTTGGGTAGTGAATTGGCAGATGTGAGCTTTGTGTTTGTATTTTGCTTGCTCGCTCGCGCGTGCTCTCTCTCTCTCTCTCACACACACACACACACACACACACACACACACTAGCTGTCACTCTCACTTTGCTCTCTGTCTTTCAAATAAGTAACTTTTGAAAGTACAAATGGACTGGTTGTACCACTGTGCTTTCAGCCATTGTGCTTTTAGAATTTACTTTTGAACTTGGAAAGTATTTGGCACATAATAGTTGTTCAATTAATACTTATTAGACAATTGAATTTATTAAATATATATCATTGATCATTTGGTAAATTAAATTGGAAAGAGTCTCAGATTTAAATATTGACCACTTTTATTGCTATATATTTGTTTTTTACTTTTCATAGAGAAGTATGAGGTAGTTTTGGCATATGATACTTTGTTTTTACAAAAGGCTTGTCTGAGTAGATAAGCATATGGTAGCTTCAGTATTTAATGCTTTGTCATACCATAAAAATCAAGTTGAGATACAACTGAAGTTTAAGTTCATAACCTTTGCAGTTAACAAGGGTTAGCCTAAAATTCATTGATGAAAAGCTTCCTAAAATGTATGAATCTGCCCTTTTCCATGACTTAATTTGTAGATTTGGGTTTGGATGTGGAGTAGTTTAAGACTTTGTTTTTGTGGAGAAGTCCATTATTCTGCTCAGGTACTTCCACTTTTATTGCACTGAACTACAGACACAGATACCATTGATGAATGGCCTCAATGTAGAAATAAAGAGAACCTGAAAGCTTGGAGGTGGCTTTGTATTCTTGACATTTGTTTCATTCTTATCAATGCCAACTATCAGGAGTGTATAGAAAGGGAGATATTCCAGTTAAATAAGGCTTCTTCTTATTTTTTTTTTTGTTAACTATGGTTGTACTATACTGATAAGATGATATAAAATAGGCCGGCGCCGTGGCTCACTAGGCTAATCCCCTGCCTGCAGTGCCGGCACACTGGGTTCTAGTCCCAATCGGGGCGCCAGATTCTGTCCCGATTGCCCCTCTTCCAGGCCAGCTCTCTGCTATGGCCAGGGAGTGCAGTGGAGGATGGCCCAAGTACTTGGGCCCTGCACCCCATGGGAGACCAGGAGAAGCACCTGGCTCCTGCCTTTGGATCAGCGTGGTAGCCGGCCGCAGCGCGCCAGCTGCAGCAGCCATTGAAGGGTGAACCAACGGCAAAAGGAAGCCCTTTCTCTCTGTCTCTATCTCTCACTGTCCACTCTGCCTGTCCAAAAAAAAAAAAAAAGATATAAAATAAATGTGTGTAACTGTTATTTGCATGTACTTATGTATTTTGGAATCAAAATTTACATTTTAATATAAAGTTTGGAACCTTCTGTTATTAGACTTATGCATTCATATACATACTGAATACTCTCACATTTGTATTTTTTTAAGATTTTTTTTTACTTTTATTTAATGAATATAAATTTCCAAAGTACAGAATGTGGATTATAATGGCTTCCCCCCCATAACGTCCCTCCAACCCGCAACCCTCCCCTTATCCACTCCCTCTCCCCTTCCATTCACATCATAGTACATGACATCTGGATTCCATAAGAGTGTCATTAGGAAATTGCCTTTTCCACAAGTTAAACAGACTTCTTTTTTTATTTATTTATTTGACAGATAGAGTTAGACAGTGAGAGAGAGAGAGAGAGAGAGAGAGAGAGAGAACAGTCTTCCCTCTGTTGATTGACTCCCCAGATGGCTGCTACGGCCAGAGCTACGCAATCAGAAACCAGGAAACAGGTGCTTCTTCCTGGTCTCCCATGCATGTGCAGGTGCCCAAGCATCTGGGCCATCCTCCTCTGCCCTCCTGGGCCACAACAGAGAGCTGAACTGGAAGAGGAGCAACCAGGACTAGAACCCGGCGCCCATATGGGATGCTGGCACCGCAGGCGGTGGATTAACCAAGTGAGCCACAACGTCAGCCCCCAGACTTCTTCTAAGTTACTCTTTTCGTATAACTCTTGCACCTTCACTAAAACAAAGCTTAAAAACACAGAGATTAGAAAAGGACCACAGTTAAGTATTTTTTATTACTTCATACCAAAGTTCAGTGCACTTGAAATTAAATCATAAGGCTGCCAAAGACCTTCAGAGAACACACCCTTTGAGACAGGACCACACTAAGCCTATACCCCTAAAAATTACAAAAAATCCTATCAGTCTTATCAGTAACTTTCATAATATTGCGATGTGTTTATTTTTCCCTCGCTACATTATCACAGAAATTCTTACTTTTTCATTTTAAATATTTTTACCAGAGTTCAACTCAACAATTACTGTTTCCCATAGAGAAACATTAATAATTACTATTTGCTATTTGATTTTGAAGAAATTTCCATCATTTTCTAGGATTTAATGGTGTTTTCTATATATACTTTATCAAAACTCTACAGGTAACATGTCAAGCCTCTTTCCCATTTTCTTGAGAACATAGACTATAAGCAGCTACCATTAAACAGTATCTGGACACTTTGATATAGTGTATTATTTTGTACATAATACAAATAATAGTATATAGTAGGTCAGGAATCTAAAAATACTTAGTAAATTTAATTAAAAAACTATATTTTGTTTTGATGTATTTGATGCTGACTTATTCAGAGTGGTATCAAAGTGTCATCATAGAATAAATGCTTGCTTACTAAGTATCTTCTGAATGAATGCATAAAATCTTGGGCATCTCTTTTCCTTCAACTCTTTCAGTTGGTTCCTGTCACCTTTTAATCCGTCTCAATCCTCTGAGGCCACAGATTCTCCATCAGCTGTTCATTGGAACATATTTACTCTTTACTTTTCTACACTCCACAGCCTAAATCTTCACTGTAGCACTAAAACTACTCTACTGTTAGGTCAACATAACAAAGCACAATAAAACAATAAACTACTCCTACTTGTTGCGTGCCATCCAGCTATAGTATTACCAACCATTTGGCATGGTACCTCACTAGAGAAAGTTTTGGGAACGGATACAAATTATTCCAATTTATTTCAGTTTGTTATATTCCTGAAGACATTTGCATCAGCTTTAATCTATGATTGAAATACTGCTATGAAGCTGTCATCTCTCTTCATCTGGCTAGGTCATTCTCAGCCTTCAAGTCTCCACCTAGACACCAGCACCAAACACCCTAAAGTGTAATTAATGATTAACTTGTTTGTTTCTCAAGCTAGAAAGCAAATATCTTGAGGGCAGGGACTGTATTGTTTCCTTTTATAAACCCTGTTCTGTAGTAAGTGTTCAATGATTTTTTTTTCTTTTAATGAGGTTAATTTCATAAACTTGTGTCTCTACTTGTGCAAAATGAGGATAATATTTCTTTGTGTGGTACAAAGGATCAATTGAGATTATATATAATAGAGATTATGTACATAAATCAATTGAGACTATATAAACAAATCATTGTGAAAACTATCAAGACATAAATGCTAGTCTTGGTTATCACATTCACTGGTGCCTTTATCTCACAGATTGTTACAACCATTTCCAGAGGATGATTTTTCTCAACATTTTTAGGAACTAGGAAGATATGTCACTGGAAATGACAAATGCATTGGAATTTTATACACAGGAATAGGGGAGCCTTCTATCTCCATACAAGCTAGTCTGATTTCATTGAGGATTTGAAGTTTTCATATACTTTCCCTATAGCTTAATTATATGAAAGAGCCATAATGGAATAAGGGTTAACAAAAAATTTAGCCCTGTCATGGTGACTATAATTGTAACATCTTCAATTAAACTGCTATGAAACAAGAGAATGTTTTAGTTCAAATTTCCTCAATATGATAAAAATGAAACAATTAACATCATCTAATAAAAATTTTAAATCCTGAAAGAGTATTTG
Source organism: Oryctolagus cuniculus (assembly GCF_964237555.1). Classification (NCBI taxonomy): domain Eukaryota; kingdom Metazoa; phylum Chordata; class Mammalia; order Lagomorpha; family Leporidae; genus Oryctolagus; species Oryctolagus cuniculus. The sequence goes on along the minus strand of NC_091453.1, from coordinate 102,743,836 downwards.
ATGAAATTCATATTCCCAACATTCATCTTTTATAGTAGTGTAGTCATGCACATTAACCAACTGGATTAGAAGAGTCTTAGTCTGCTACAACTTGCAGGACACATCATGTTTTTTCATTATACTATAGGTTCTATAAACTCTATGCAAGGTAGTTCAACAGTAGAACATGTGCTCCTCTAATACTTGCTGATGGTATTGACCCCAGGATAAGGCTTTAAGGACCTTCTCCAACAGATGTCTTTCCATTTTAGGTTCATCTGTTTCTATTGCTTTCAAGCCACAAGCCCATTGGAAAGGTTTTGTGATTCAGTCTTTCAGTTACTATCATTACACACCCATATTTACTCAAAATTCTGTATGTACTCGTGGACCAGATATATTGGGAAGGCTCAAAAACTACTAAAATTTGTAACAAATAGTGTGAAAAGTTTCGTGTTCAGATACATTTTAGGAAGTGCATTCTATTGATGTTGTAATTTGAATAAATGGAACTATTGCTCTTTAGTTTATAATTCCTATGGCCTTCCTAACTTAACAGTCACTGGATTATTTCATGATTAAGTCTACTCAGCTTGAGAATGGGAGAGTTTCTAATCTTCTCGGGGATTTTTTTCTTCCTTGAAATGTTATGATAACTAGAATTGGTAGCTCATAACATGCCCAAATCAATATTGCCTTTGACTTAATCCACATAAGAGGCTTAACTTCATAGGTGACATCTGTACAGCTGAAACAAAACAAAAATCAGTCTCTGATGAGTTCACACGTTTAAAATACAGTTGAAAGTTATTGCAGAAAAATGCTCTAAACTAACAAAGGCATCAGGGTGGGACCTGTATTTAAGCAAATAAATCTCATGCTTACAAATTTTCAAAAATAATGATAGTATTTTTTATTTGCTAGACACTGTGCTAAGCATGTGTCATTTAATCTTTAAAGTAACCCTAAGACAAATCCCTATTATACAGATTGTAAAATTGAGTCTTGAAAACAGAGGCTGGCCGGCGCCGCAGCTCACTAGGCTAATCCTCCACCTTGCAGCGCCAGCACACCGGGTTCTAGTCCTGGTCAGGAAGCCGGATTCTGTCCCGGTTGCCCCTCTTCCAGGCCAGCTCTCTGCTGTGGCCAGGGAGTGCAGTGGAGGATGGCCCAAGTGCTTGGGCCCTGCACCCCATGGGAGACCAGGAGAAGCACCTGGCTCCTGCCATCGGATCAGCGCGGTGCACTGGCCACAGCGCCAGTGGAGGGTGAACCAATGGCAAAGGAAGACCTTTCTCTCTGTCTCTCTCTCTCACTGTCCACTCTGCCTGTCAAAAAAAAAAAAAAAAAAAAAAAAACCAGAGGCTAACTTTCCTAAGATAACAAATCTAGCAAACTGGCCAGTTTGGGCTTGAACATATATTTGTTATATATATATTAATCTCAATATGCTATATAAATAACAGGGTGTTCATAATATATAATAGTTATTGTTCAAATGGCACTATAATGGAAGATGATGCTCATTACATACAATTAGAAATATTCATATGATTTTACTAGTTAATAGAAATTGGCATCAAAATTGGGTCAAAATTCTGCATTTTATTTTTAAAATTTTTTATTAACAATAAATTTTACATATTTATGGACTACCGTGTGGGCATTTCAGTTCATGTATACAACGTATACTGACCCAAAAATGGTAATCAGAATTTCTGCTTTTTTGGTATTGCTTTATTATTAGAGGCCTGAAGTCTCTTTCTTCTATTTGTTCATAAACTATCTAGTAGGTTATTGTGTAACACTCAGAACTTATTCCTTTGATCCAATTTGCAAGATAACTATGGAAGACTAAAGTGCATGCCATGAAAAACTGACAATATTCTATTCTTTGCCAGGATAACTATCTAGGATGAAGAAAAAATTCTTGACCTCTCTCTATTATCATGCACTAACTACCTGAATTAACTGAACCAGAGGTAATTTACTCAGTGATACCCAATAACAGATAGCAATTCTGTTTAATTGTCTCACTTCTTTTGAAGTTCATGACATCTCACTTTTGTCTTCTCCTTGCTTGTGCCTCATTGAAGTGTTCTATCAATCCTTAGACTGACAGGTGTTTTTCAGTGTCTGATTGTTGCATTATTATCTTCTTCATTTCATTCCTTACTGCTATCTGCAGGAAACCCAACCATTAGACTAAAGATTTTTCTTATGTTTAAGCTTTAGAGTTCCTTGCCATGCTTTAGTAGATGTTCATCAATAGGTAAGGCCCCTATGGTGCTAAATTTGATGGCCAAAGGGTTAGTTCTTCTCTTGACTTTTCAGCAGCATTTGGCACAGCCGATCGCTCATTCTGCATGTGGTTTTCAGGATACAATGTCCTTCTCAGTCTCTTCCTATCCGGTTGACCATTCCATCTCATTCTCCTTTATTGAATCCTCCTTATATTTCCAACCATTAAGCATCGAAGGGCCTGAGAAACTAGCCTTCATACCTCTTCTCTCACCTTTGCTACACTTATTCTCTTGGTAAGATCATCCTTGTTCCTGATGCAAATACCATGTATATCCTGAAAAAAATTTACATCTTCAGCTTGGACCTGTCACCTAAAATTCAGATTCACATATTCAGCTGCCTGTTTTCCTTCTCCATTTAGGTATTTGATAAGTATCAAAGCTTAAGATAGCTGTTTCAGATGCTTCTTGTTCTTCACATTCTTTCATTTTACCTTTTTGTCCTTATGTTACTGCAGCTACCAGCTGCATACAGTTATATGTACCAGACAGCACTCGTTGTCTTCTTTTTCTTTTATCTGTTTGTGGAATGCCTGCCTGCAGAAACCCACTCAGCCATTCTGAGGCATGAACAAGCTTGCAAATGTGAGCCATAATGTATGGAACAACTCTTGACCTACAAGAAAAAGAAAGGGGGCCAGCATTGTGGCACAGCAGGTTAAACTCTGGCTACATGCCAGCATCCAATATGAGCACCTGTTAGAGTCCTGATTTCTCCACTTTTTATCCAGTTCCCTGCTAATGCGGAAGATGGACCAAGTACTTGGGCTCTTGCACTCACATGGGGGACCTGAATACAGTTCCTGGCTCCTTATTTTGGCCTGGCCCAGCCTTGGCCATTGCAGTCATTTGGAGAGTGAACCAGCAGATGAAAAAAATCTCTCTCTCCCTCCCTCTCGCTTTCCCTCCTTCCCCCCTCTCTCGACCGCCCACCCTCCCTTCCTCCCTCCCTCTCTCTCTCTTCCTCTCTCCCTCTCTCCCTCCCTCCCTAACTCTGCCTTTTAAATAAATAAATAAATATTTTTTTTAGAAAAAGGAAAAGACAGCCATTCGTGACTAACTTCCTCTTCTGTGTCCAAGCAGACACATTTCCCGGGCATTTTCCAAGCTCTTCAGAGAGTTCCCAGTAAGGTCAAGCTTGTTGACCATAGCTGTGACCAGCTTAAAACCCCACGTTTGGAATGACTTTCTTTACTTCTGTACTTCAGTTTTAATGATCCTCCATTCTGCTTTCGAGATCACTTTCCCAAATTTACTTTCTATATACAATTCCTTCACTCACATTTTGAGTTTTTGGAAACTCAGGCTGAGACCATATTCAAAGTAAAACTCCTAACCCTCCCTTTAATACTTGCCACTTCAACTTTCTCTTAGACTGACAACTTTTTTTTTTTTATTTTCTCCAGGCCATTATATCAGAAACATTGCCATGAAGGCTTTTGTCCATTTTTTTTTTCAACAAAGCTTGCCATTTCTACTTTCGAAGCATATTTAGAATCTGACCAATTCTTACCAACTATACTACTATCTTGATCCAAGCCACTATCAATCTCATGTGGATCTTTGCAGCAGTTTTGATCTTTCTGCACTTGCCCTTGTACCTCTACAATTACTCAAAATACAATAGAATTATACATTTAAACATAAGGCATATCATGTAACTCCCCTGCTCAGAAGCTGCAATGGCTCCCCATCTCATTCACAACACAAGACACTGCATAATGTAGCTTCCTTTTACATCTGGGATCCTAGGTCCTACTATTGTCTCTCTCTCTCTCTCTTTTTTTTTTTTTTTGACAGGCAGAGTGGACAGTGAGAGAGAGAGACAGAGAGAAAGGTCTTCCTTTGCCGTTGGTTCACCCTCCAATGGCCGCCGCAGCCGGCGCACTGCGGCAGGAGCACCATGCTGATCTGATGGCAGGAGCCAGGTGCTTCTCCTGGTCTCCCATGGGGTGCAGGGCCCAAGTACTTGGGCCATCCTCCACTGCACTCCCTGGCCACAGCAGAAAGCTGGCCTGGAAGAGGGGCAACCAGGACAGAATCCGGCGCCCCGACCAGGACTAGAACCCGGTGTGCTGGCACCGCAAGGTGGAGGATTAGCCTAGTGAGCCGCGGCGCCGGCCCTACTATTGTCTCTTCTCTCATCCATGCTGCTAGAAGCATCCTGTGATGTTTCCTAAACAGACAGAGTGGGTATTTGGTATAGCAGTTAAGATGCCACTTGTGATGCCCACAGTCTGCATCCTGTATCAGAGTTCCTAAACTTGTGTCCTAGCTCCACTTCTGATTCCAACTTCCTGCTAATGCAACAAGAAATGGCTTAAGTACTTGAGTGTTTTCCACCCATGTGGGAGACCTGAAATGTATTCCAGGCTCCTGGCTACTTGTTTTGGCCTATTCCAGCTGTGGATGTTGCAGGCATTGGGGGAGCAAGCTAACAGAAATTTCTCTATCTTTAATTTGCAAAAAGGGAACATATTTTTGCCTTTGCAGTCACTATACCCTCAGCCTCAAATGTCCTCCTGCTCTATGCCTGCCTGGGTTGCTCTCTCAGGTGACATACATCCTTACTCTGATGTTACCTTCTTAATGAGGCATTTTCTGATCATGCTGTTGAAAATTATGAGGCTCCCCACATACCTGCTCTTTTCTGCTTTTTTGCTCCGTTCTTACTGACTTTCGCTTAGGTGGCCATACCATTTATTGCGCAAACTAAGACATTTTTGAGACTGAATGAGTGTACTAGGAATAATCACACATAAAACCATAGATGTAAACCACAAAATTCTGAGAAAACTGAGGCATTATGGTCACCATGCTTATTACTGCCTGACATACTATTTTACTTATTTAATTTATAATTTATATATTATACTAATTATACAACATGCAGCAATATATACTTGCAGAACATTATATATTTAAATGTAATATTGGCTGGCGCCGCAGCTCACTAGGCTAATCCTCCACCTTGCGGCACCGGCACACTGGGTTCTAGTCCCGGTCGGGGCGCCGGATTCTGTCCCGGTTGCCCCTCTTCCAGGCCAGCTCTCTGCTGTGGCCCGGGAGTGCAGTAGAGGATGGCCCAAGTGTTTGGGCCCTGCACCCCATGGGAGGCCAGGATAAGTACCTGGCTCCTGCCTTCAGATCAGCGCAGTGTGCTGGCCGCAGCGGCCATTGGAGGGTGAACCAACGGCAAAAGGAAGACCTTTCTCTTTGTCTCTCTCTCTCACTGTCCACTCTGCCTGTCAAAAAAAAGAAAAAGATAAATAAATAAATAAATAAATGTAATAGTATATTTTTATTTTGCTAATTTATTTTCCATCTTTTCCATCCTGAATAACTACTATGAGAGCAAGGACTTTTATCTATTTTTTTCTCTGCCAAAACCCAGTATTTAGAAAAATGCCTGAAACATACCAAGCATTGGGTAAAATTTCATGTAATTAGTGCAAAGCAACAAAATACAAAAATAGTGTCTGGCACATAGTGGCTCTCAACTAATGTTAATTAGTGTTCTCAATCATTATTATTGTGTGTTATCAAATAAGAGATTGCTTTCAGCTCTAACCCAGAATGCTGTTTCTTAGGTGGCTTTATTCTATTTTATTTACTCCTTAGTACTATTTTCATGGGCTGCCTATATACAGATATTTGAAACTGCCAGATAATTTTTATTTAAGTGCACTGCTCTCCACCAGCTTTTTTTAAAATCAGGATGTGCAGTAGTTGAGTGACTTTTGAGTCTTTGTGATTCGTGACATACTGCTGAATTGTTCTTTTATACAACAAGGTACATAATAAAAAATTAGCTAGTAAGAACTTGTTTATATTTGAAAATACATTGAATTAATTTTTATAGTACAGTTGTGAACATTTTTAACAGAGTCTTCAACTTCTAATTGTAATAACAACTAGCACATCTCTTGTATACTTTATCCAGTTGGGAAACGTGGCTAAAAATATCTTAGAAGAGTAATTTTGAGTTCTTTCAGTAGAATTCTAGAAATGCAAATTCAGATAATTGTAATGATCAATCATTTACTGGTATGTTAATTTCTTAATGCATTCAATTTATCAGCAGCAGGTTTTTCCTAATTCTAAAGAAGCAATGCTTAATTCTCTTTTTACTGATTAATTGTGGAGAATTATACTTCTGGCAGTTGACAAAGGGACTTACATGGCTTGCTTCAATACCATTCAAGACATAGGTAAATAATAAAAGTAAACAATTCATGAGAAGTGGAAACATAATTAACAGCATTCTTATGAATGTTTGTCTCCTCTTGTAAAAATCCTAGTAAGCTATGGCATGAGCTTCCAGTTTTCTTTGGATGAGAAGTACTTGTTAACTAATCAGTATATAATCCCAAATGATCCTTAAGCATTTAAAAATGACATTATCCAATTAGATAATTCAGTTGGACAAACATTTACAGAGCACTATTCATGGAATTTTCTTTTGGTCACAGATACCAATTTTATACACAGCACCCCCTTTATAAAGCTCATATTGGGGAGCATAACTGATAGCTTTTTTGTTTGGGCTTTTGATTTACTGAGCTTTTATATTTCAAGACATAGAATTTTCTCTACAGTACATCTGTAGCCTTATAATCGTGACGGTGTTATAATAGGGTTGTGCTTTATTGAGATAGAATGGATGAATTGAAAGTTCACTGGGTAAGTTCTTTCATTTTAATACTGAATTCTATGCTGAGGAGCCTTGTCTTCTAACCTTTTGTGCAGTTAGTGTCCCTTATTCCCATTTGCCCCCTTTTAGATTGCCTTTACTATATGGTCTACTAGAAAGATCACATCACTGGGTCAAGACTCATGCTTTCAATTTTGCTTCATTCACTCACTGAATGACCTTAGGTCTTCTTTTAACTGCTGTTACTAGTATATTAATAGTCACCTGGGGTCTGGTGGCACAGTTAATCAAAGTCCTAAAAATAATTTGAAATGTGCAGCCCTCCCTTCTGCCCCTAGAGAGAATCTTTGAACCAAAGAAGAAAAGTAAAATGGAAAGGGAGATTTGCTAGGATAATCAACAATATCTCTGTGTGATGATTTCCTTTTCAGCACTGGCCTGTCTGATCCTCCTTAGTCTCCTAAAACTGAAATACTCATTTCTGAAATTCTTCTTTATAATTCCTCATTTGAAGAACAGACCTTAGAAAGTGACAAGACTAACATCTATTTGAAATAAAAATAATAAAACTTGTGATATTTCTTTATGATGCTTGTGTTGAGATACAAAAGCACTGAAATGACTTACAAGTTATGTTATAATCGTATGATATTATCCTTGGTATGCATTTGGACATGGTTCAAAAGAAGTGATTGAACCCAGACAATATCCAAATTGTAACAAGAAGTCAGAAAAGAATTTAGTTTTCTAAATTACATTGGTATCTTTTCTTTATACTGTTTTTAACCTCTCTTTCCAATGTATTGCCTGTATTTAGTGGCTTCCTATTGCTATCAATAGACTTCAACTTTACTTGGTTAATTACAACCTGATTAAAATCCCAGAGAAAAAGTCGAAAGTATGCTTTTTAATTATTCCCAGTGAGCCCAATGGGAAAAAATCCAAACTTGAATGTGGATTTTGGTGTGTTTTAAGCACATTACAGTGCAGATGATTTCTGAACTTTGTGGTTTCTCTTGGAAATGAGGTACTTATGTTGGAAGAATGAAACATGGGTTGGAAAGTGATCAGTTAGGATGTTTCTACAAGAATCTAGAGAAAGAGATGATGAGGGGCTTAACTTAGGCATTAGATGTCCAAATCAAGAAAAAGATAAGTATATTAAAGATAAGCTAAATTGCCAGGACTTAGCAGCTGATTAGATATTGTGAAGAGGAAAGAAAGGAATCAAGATTTCTATCTTTGATAAATCAGCAGGGTGTGTTATCAATCAAGGTAGGGAAGTAAGAAAAATAATTTTGGAGAAAATATAGTTTCTTTTAAACATGACATGGGAGAAGCTTTAGGTTCTCCAGGTAGAGATATCTAATAAGAAGTTAGATATATATGACTTTGTGTAATGGGATCAGAAAGTAGATTTTGTAGTAATTGATGTATAACCAATAGATGAGATTGGATGTGATCACAGGAAAGAGTATGTACAGTGAGTGGAAAATATACAAAAAGAAATAAACAAAAGTATGGAGCATAGTAACATTTAAAGAACTGACAGAAAGAGGAGTCTATGAATACATATATACTGACAAAAAAAAGAACTAATGGAGAATGAAGGCAAGCTGGCATCACAGAAGTCAAAAAAGAACAAGGAATCCAGAAACACAGGCTAATGGTATCATGTGAGGAAAGATATAGCCAAAGAAAGACTTTAACACTTTTTACCAGATTTGCCATATGAGAGTTCATTGCTGAATTTAACAAGAGAGTTTTTAGTATAATAGTAGGGGCAGAAGACAGATTTCAGTGGACCTTAAGGAATGAGTGGAAAGGAAAGAAGTAGAGATACGAAATACAGGTGTTTGAGATGCTTCAGAAAGGTATTTTTGTTGCCTTACTTGTTTTTGTATGAAAAAAGAAAACTTGAACATAAGCTGTCCTAGTCCCATCTCTCCCATAGTACAGTGAATAAATATTTGAAGTATAAATGAATGAATGCTAATAGCCTAAAGGAAAAGGACTAATGAAGAAAACAAAAATAAGTGACAGGAAAAAGACATAGTGTCTGATGGAGCAAGATTCTGGAGAAAGACCAAAGGGATGTGTTCCAGAATACAGATGGAAGGCTTAGTCTCTGAAACATGAGAGGAGGAGGGATACTTGAAGGAAGCCATCATGTCTCATAGCATCTGTTTTCTATGATAAGTGGGAGACAGTGTCATCTGCCAATTTCAGTGAGAGGGAGCTGTGAGTGAGGAAACAGTAGAGTGAACAGTCAGAGATGGGAGACTAAGTGGTAGTAGAGTTGCAGAGAAGGTTAGCATATAAATTAAGATCTCATTTATAAGTGATGGAACTCAAACCAGCATAAACAAAAAGGAGGAAAATAATTGACTCAAATAATGAATGAAAAAATATTTTTGCATAGCACACTGCTGAGGATAGTGACATTATTGACATCAGAAATAACTGGAGCCAATGATCAAATACTATTGACATTATATTTGAATTTTTCTAATGGTCTTTGTATGTAATGCTTCATTTGCTTTCCCACACATTCTCCACAGAGAGAGAAAAATGGCTTGTAAAGGCTCTTGAGCTTTTTCTCTTAAAATTTTAGATATGTTGATCCAAAGGATTCTATAGGCTACATGTCTTAAAATTATAAGCAAGGACTCTGATTAGCCCTCCTTTTTCAGTTGCCCATTCTTGGATCAATCAGTCAGTCATGAACAGAAGTAGGATCTGTAGAATGTACCTTGACTGATAAATTCAGGTCAAGTATTCACACGTGAATCGGTTGACTATGTCAATTCATTCCATCATTCAACCATTCTACGTTGGGTCCTTACAGTTTTAGGACTTGTTCTAAGTGTTGAGAATTCAGTGGTTAAAAACAAAGATATGATACTTACTTTTGAGTGCTTCCTCTCTTGTAAGGAGAAATGGATAATAAGTAATATATTTGTGGCTATTCATATATTGTCTGAAGTAAAACAGATTTAGAATAGGGGGCAATTGGTGATGGGGCTGATTTCAGACTGGATTATCAGGGAAGTCTGAAAAGTTGACACCTAGATCACAAAAAGAAACCAGCCTGGATGAAGGTTATTCAGATAGAGAGAACAATAAATGCAAAAACCCTGAGTAGTGTGTGAGCTTGTCATATGTCAGTAGCAGAAAAAAGGCCCTTGTGACAGGGAGACTGATGAGAGATGAGGTCACAGAAGTGGGCAGGGGCTGGATCACATAGGACCTGGCAGCCACTGTAGGGAATGGCTAGTGGGTTTGATCCAGTTAAAACTAAAGGGCTGCTCTTATAGTAACCTTTTGGATGGAGGGCAAGATTCCTAGCAGCAAGAGCCTAGCTGAAACAACTGATTCTGGATTTAAGCCCACCGTCTTAAAGAACTGAAATTGGTGTGTGTTAGTGGGGGAGGTGTGGGAAGGTAACAGATTAGGAGAATAAAAAGAGGCTAACAATCGTTTGGGTTTTGTCAAGGTTGAAGAGTAGATTTTATGGCCATGAAAAGTTGAACAAGTAGAAGGGTAGAATATCATTGTCAGAGTGAAATTTCCAAGTCAAATGTACTGCTGTAGCTTTTCTTGTTCGGATGAATATTTCTATATATTTATTTATAGTAAACCTAAGTCTATCAATACTTTGTTAATAAACCTAGTTTCCAGGAACTCGCTGATGTGGGTTCAAAACATCCTCTCTGTCCCCTCCCTTCCCTTTTTAAATTGTGATCTTTTCCATTATTAAACATTGGCTTTTTTCCCAGGGATGGCACTGAAGAAGAAAATCAATGACATATCTAGCAAGCCGGCTTGGATTGAATGGGCATTCAAATAGACTCCAAGGGCCAAGTACAGATGGTGATTTATTGTGCATACAACTTCTACAGAATGCCTTCATTTGAGCACTGATGTATATACAATTACTCACCAGAATGCTGCAGTTTTACAATTTAGCCAGGAATCTGTGGAGAGATTATGTCCACCAAGAAATCCACAAATGTAGTTTCTACCCTTTTCAGCAATTCTACAAACCCTCAGTAGTCTTCTGCATGAGGAAAAAAGATTTCAAAAATAGTTCTTCCATTTTACCATATTTCTCCCTATTGTCATCCTTACACAATTCCCGTTTCAGAACCAATTCAGATTTATTAAACTGTGTTCCTCTCCTGATGCCTATGTGAGTTGATGGAGTTGCTAGATGCAAATTATCTACTGGGGCTATTGTGAATTCTAAAATTGTGGTAGTCATCTACACATATCACAGGTTTTCTCATTGTAAAAATTGTTTTTAAGCAGTGTTTATGTCATGCTGAAACAAGCAGTTGAAAGTTAAATGATTTAAATAAACCAAATAATTGATATAGCATGAGCCAAAGCACACACACGCACACACACACCACACCACACTCCCCCACACGTATACACGCACAAGGCAGGCACTTGTAAACTCTGGTTTTTTTTTTTTTATTGAAAACTGGCCTGTGTGACCAGTTTGCTCTTATAATTTGAATTTAATTGAAATTGTGAGATTATTGCCTTTAGGAAGATAATTTCCAAAAGTCTTGCTTTTTCTCTCTGGACAAATATTATCTAATTGCTGTGCTATTGGAGGACTGGTGCCTCATCCAGGCATTTATGGGTTTATATTGTTTTTGTGTTTTATGACATTATGGAGAATAGGTTGTTCTGGTTTACAAGTCAAATTAAATTATATTTTTCTTTGTACCAACATAGATGCAGTTATATTGAAATGTATTTTCTTTAATATTTTGGCTAAGTTTCAGTGAAAAAATGTTAATCATTTTAATAGAAACATTTCAGACCACTCTTTAATGCAAACAATACACAGTCAAGATTAATAGAAGCTATAAATAAAAAGAAGCTGTAATAGTATTGATAAAATCAGCTCAGCAAATGAAAATGAGGAAGTTCAATAACAAATAATATACTGCAATGACATAGCCCATCGAGTTGCTATATGAGGCAACATGAATAATAACCCTTCAAATTATTTATGTACTTTGCATCAGCATCTTGGATAGTAAGCTACTAGAAGGGATAAACAAACTTAGTTTGTATAGTGCTAAGCCTAGTGCCACCCTCAAATTAAATTTGACCATATATGCCGGTGCCGCAGCTCACTTGGCTAATCCTCCGCCTGCAGTTCAGTACTCCAGGTTCTAGTCCTGGTTGGGGCACCGGGTTCTGTCCCAGTTGCTCCTCTTCCAGTCCAGCTCTCTGCTGTGGCCCGGGAAGGCAGTGGAGGATGGCCCAAGTACTTGGGCCCTGCACCTGCATGGGAGACCAGGAGGAAGCACCTGGCTCCTGGCTTCAGATCCGTGCAGCGCACCGGCCGTAGCAACCATTTGGGGGGGGGGGGGGTGAACCAATGGAAGGAAGACATTTCTCTGTCTCTCTCTCTCACTGTCTAACTCTGCCTGTCCAAAAAAATTTTTGACCATATTCGTTTGGTATTATATGATAGTGCTTTTCCTAATGTGATTCTGGTCATCACTGACAGTCTTCCCATCTCTCATTAGTTTTTTTTTTCTTTTAAATATATATTTTCTCTTTTATTTCTCAGGAATTTCTCCATTCAGATCCTAGTCTGAGTTATAATGGCAAATGTCATGGTCAATGGCTGTTGATATAGGGAGAAGCACTTACATGAGTGTCATCTATTTACTGAGCATTGCAATGGGCATTCTTGCAGTAATAAAAATAAAACCTGGGGACCCTAACTTCCACATATAGCATCCATACAGGAAGAATAAATATACACCTGTAGAGGAGTTTAAAGGCACCTAAATATAATTTACCCCTAAAGTAAATATTGACTTATATTTCCATGTTATTTTTCATTGGATTCATTCATTTATGATAACAGTGTTCTTATATACAGATTAGCAAGTCATTATTGATTCAGTATTTTTCTTTTTTTTAAAGATTTATTTTATTTATTTGAAAGACAGTTACAGAGAGAGGTAGAGACAGAGAGGTCTTCCATTCGATGGTTCACTCTCCAGATGGCCGGAGCTGCGCCAATCCGAAGCAGGAGCCTGGAATTTCTTCTGGGTCTCCCACGTGGGTGCTGGGGCCCAAGGACTTGGGCCATCTTCTGCTTTCCCAGGCCATAGCAGAGAGCTGGATTGGAAGAGGAGCAGCTGGGACTCAAACCGGCACCCATATGGGATGCCAGAGCTTCAGGCCAGGGCTTTAACCTGGTACACCACAGCACTGGCCCCCTGATTCAGTATTTTTCTGTCATTTATTGAATAAGTGAATGAATAACCTCAGCAGTTCTCACAATATTCGTGGTGAGATGCGATAGATGAGTGCTTAATAGTTAAACTACATTATAACTATTGTGACTAGCCGATAAAAAACTATTTATTAAGAGTGCAACCCCATGATTAAACATGTTTTGATTTTGCACTAAAGAAAATACAGCAGTGTTCATTATTTGCACTCAGTATCTGTTATGCATTTGCTTAGTACTGCATTTGAGAAATATAGAGATAACACCTATTATGTGCCACTCAATGTGCCAAGTGCAGAATACAGTGATAAATGAAATAAATATAGATCCTGTCTTCATTGAGCTTGTGGTCCATTGGTGGAAGCAGACAGTAACCATTGCTATGAAAGTAACCAACAGGATACAGCATTAGAAGATAACAAGAAAAGGCTAGGAATCTACTTAGTCATTTTATTAGATAATCTTTAAGCTGAGATAAGAAGGTTAAGAAAAAGCCACGTATGTGAAGAGCCAGGGACTAAACATTCCAATCCAGGGAAACAGAATATACAAAGGCTCTGAGGCATAAAGAGCTTAGTGTGTTTTAGAAATTCTAAAGAAACCAATGTAGTTATATTGTAGAAAGTAAGGGAAAAGATACAACTGATGAATCTAGGGAAGCAGGAAGTGACCAGAACTAAGACTCTCTAGGTCATACTAAAGTTATTAGTTTTTGTCTTAAAGGTATATAGAAAGTTATAGACGCATTTTAATCAGAGATAGGAATGGGGTCTACAAATTGAAAAGATTACCTTGTCAGTTGTTTTGATAATGGATAGAGAATGCAAAAAAGAATAGGAAAAAATCAATTAAATGTTATTGCAGAAGTCAATGCAAGAGGTGAAGCTGGAGGGAAGTGCACTAATTTGAAATATTGGTTGGAGATATAACCTAAAAGACCTTGTGATCAAGGTTACATTTGAGTGAAAGAAAGAGGGAGGAGAGAGAGAAGGAAGAATTAATGAGTCAGGTTTCTGGCTAGAGAAATTGATGTGCATAAAACAGAATGCACACAGTTTTAGGCTGGAAATCAAGAATTCTGTCCTTAAACATTTTCAATTTGAGATATCCATGATACATCTAAGAAGATGGATAGGTAATTGTACTTACCAGCCAATGACATAGAAAGTTCAGAAGTCTCTATGGCAAAAATAATTGATATGACAGATTTGAATGGCATCCTTTAATTAATACAGCAAACATTTGTTGAGTCTCTGCTATGTGGCAGGTATTGTACTAAAGCACTAGAAATATAAAGGCATAGTGATTGCCCATCAAGAGTTTATTATAATCAAGTTGGAAGGCTGAAGAAACAATTTAAAACAGAATGTGATAATCACAGTAGGAGGAACATCTAACCAGAGCAAGGAGTTAGATGGGTCAGGAAAGGATTCCTAGAAGGTGTGACGACTGAGTTACATTCAAAAGTAAAATCTAACCAGGCACAGTGGGGCAAAAGAAATGCCAGTTTTTATCTTTGTTAGAAAAAAAAAAATTATGCTAGCAATGAACAAAAGGCATCTGAAAACTTTTAGTGTTTCTAATCACAGAATATTTTATGCCTATGCTATATGATTATTGAATGTATCCATAATATCAGAATCATAGAAATGGAAGTTTTTAGAATTTGCCTAGTACAATCACCTAGTTTTACAGGTTGGGAATTAGACTCTGAGAGAAGTGAACTGTCTAAATAATCAATTCTACTGTAACTTTTTCATTTTGAAATATTATAAGTTTACTGTCAATTAGTTAATTACTAAATAATGCTGCCTAAAGCAGTGATTTTTCCCTCCAAATTGACCACCTATTATAAGAGAATATTTTATTCCCAGAGAGATTGCATTCCCCATAACTCTCCTCAGTTATAATTTCCCCAATTCACAAGAAGCAATGTGAGGCAATCCTTTAGTAAGTGATGTCTGTAATTAAACAGCCTTGTGTAACATTTAGGGAGACATTTCAAATATAATCTTTCAAAAGAATGGTTGTAGTCGCATTCTTTTTACCTGTGAAACCATTTGTAGGTCTTCATTTTCTTCCACTGAGCATACCAATGTTTTGTGAGAAAGATGAAAGAGTTGACTACTCAAAATACAATTATATTTGGTTTTCTCATAGCCCTTTTGTTTGTACCACTCTTTGTCCTTTGCCAGACTGATTCTGATTCACTGTACCTGTTTTGCCACCATTATTTCCAGTACTGTACGTGTTAGAAAAAGTAGCTACTCACAAGCCATACAGGTTGTCAAAAAGAATACAAAAACAAAGAATAGAAACCATTTTTCCTTCCCTTCCCTTCCCTGCAGTGTCAAATACATAATATAAATTGACTGAAGATATTAGCAAAGAGAGAAAATTATGCCCTGACAACAGCAGCAGTGTCTTCAAAATCAAGGAAAAGCATTGCATAGTCAGACCTAATTTAGACCAGTTGAGAAGAAACTCTTCTGAATATTTGGATATGTTAGAAAGAATTATAATTTTACTACTTTGAAATACAGAGAGTCAGGCACTCTCATGTAATGCCAGCCCTACATTTTCATTGGAGGATGATTGTAGTAATTTCAGACAAAAGCAAAATAGGAGAATTCTGGTTGAAAATCAACTCTTCCATCCATACGGCCATTATAAAGGTTGTAGTCAGATAGAAGTATATCTCTAAGATGTATTGTTAAACAAAAGAAATACAGAACAGTCTGTTAAAAACTCTTCAAATTTTATTGAAAATATGTTATCTGTATATACATATATACAAATTATACTTGCTGCATTTATATAAATGTTCATGTACGCAGACAAGAAGACGTGTGTGTGTGTGTGTCTATTCATAAGAGATACATAAAAATATATATTGTCACCTCTAGGGAGTAGCATTTTAGGAGAGGGACAGAAAGTATATCACTTTTCATTATATATTATGTAGTTTTGGAAATGTTTACCACATGCAAGTATTCTTTGTTCAATAATAAAAAGTATGAGACAACATGCAAAAATCTTTATGTGGAAAATAAATTGTATAACATAGTTTAAGTAGTATTATATACCTTGTGTAAAAATTACAGAGCAAAATATGCAAAAATAGTTCTAGAATTTAGTTGAATTTCAACTGGGTAAATAAAGTGTGGCCAAATAAAGATCCTTTGGTGCCTGACTTAATGAACATATAAAAATGATTACCAATTATTGAAATGTAAATGTATGACTTTAGAGTGTTGTTTAAAAGCTGATTTTAAATAGCTTAAGCTTTCATCTCCAAATTGTAATTTTGAAATTAATTTGTTTTATGCATATTTTAGCTAATAGTAAATTTCTAACAAAGCCTTTTAAAATTTTAACAAATCTGGATTTGTAGAACATTAATTAGGATTTTAACCATCTTTTTAAAATTAACAATGGATAATACCTAATCCTTCTTTTTAAATTGCCCTTTGAAATACTAAATTACATATTATCTATAAATTGAGAAATCACTCAAGACTGTTGTAATCACCCATCCTGAATCTTTAGATTTATTTATCCTCTTTAAACTCATGGACATATTCTATTTCATTGGTGGTGAATCAAATGCTTGCAATGTTGAGTTTTTGAGAACTTTTCCAGCTAGATTTTGTAATGCCTTTCTTCCTTCTACTACTGACCGTTTGGCCTTTTTCGTGCTCATTAGCACTTGTCTGAGAATGTGGATACCTGAAAAGATGAAGTACAAAGTAGTCACTACTGCTGCCTCAAGATAAAAATCTGGGA
This sequence comes from Oryctolagus cuniculus, assembly GCF_964237555.1. NCBI lineage: Eukaryota > Metazoa > Chordata > Mammalia > Lagomorpha > Leporidae > Oryctolagus > Oryctolagus cuniculus. The sequence goes on along the minus strand of NC_091453.1, from coordinate 102,726,840 downwards.
GTAGGGGAGGGTGTTTGACACAGTGGTTAAGACCCTACTTGAGTTGCCCTCATCTCATATTAGTGTCTGGGTCCAAGTCCTGGTTCCGCTCCCAATTCCACCTTCCTGCTAATGGGCTCCCTTGGAGGCAGCAGGTGATGGCTCAAGTACTGAGATCGCTGCCACCCATGTGGGAGTCCCAGTTGAGTCCCCAGCTGCCTGATTCAGCCTGATCCGTCCCTGGCTGTTGAGGGCATTTGGAGCATGAACCACTGTGTGGAAGGTTTCTCTCTTTCTCTCTCTCTCTCTGCTCATCAAATAAAAATGAAAATTAAAAAAACTTGGAGCAAAATGTCATGAAAAGCAGAGGTTAATTTTCTTTACTACAATCACATGGATAATCAAGAGTTGGAGCTATAGAATCAGAGAATTTTGTTTTAACATTACTCCTGGGATTATTTTAAAATAGAATTTATGACTGGCTTGAACATGAACTCACCAAGTGTAGTAACTTTATTTTGGAATTCATTCAGAGACACCACTTGGGATTTTTTTTTTTACTCTAGTACTGATTGTGATCTGAAACCTAAGTATGCAGAGATATCTAAAATTTAATTAAGGCACAATTTTTAAAATTTCCTATTTGCATTATATGCAAGCTTAGAAAAATCCCACGTGAATTTTGGTGATTTTTTTTTACATTTTAATCTCTGAGGACTTTAAAAATTTCCATATTAGTAAGAATATCTCCACTGACTCTTAAAATATAAACAAAGTGTGACTCATGCTGAAGGTCATATTTGGAATCTTATATTCCTCTTATGTATTAATAACAAGCATTGTTTTTCAGATTATTGCTATATTTTTTCTTTTAAAGATTTATTTATTTATTTGAACCTCAGAGTTACACAGAGGGTAGGAGAGGCAGAGAGAGAGGGAGAGAGAGAGGTCTTCCATCTGCTGGTTCACTCCTCAATTGGCCACAATGGTCGGAACTGAGCCGATCCGAAGCCAGGAGCCACGAGCTTCTTCCTGGTCTCCCACACAGGTGCAGGTGCCCAAGGACCCAGGCCATCCTCCACTGATTTCCCAGGCCATAGCAGAGAGCTGGATCGGAAGCAGAGCAGCTGGGACTGCATATTGGATGTGGCTTTATGTGCTATGTCACAGCTCTAGCCCAGCTTGCTATCATTTACAATCCAATCCATTCTCAAGGCCTAACTCAAGCCCTTCCCCCCAACTTTGATATCTCCCTTCATAACTTCGTTATGTTGCTCATTTTTTTCTGTGAACTACAGTTTTTATTTTCTGACATTCACAGTCTTGCTGTTGACTGTGTACTGGCTTAAGCATTGGTCATAAAGCTTGCCTCTCCAGTGAAATGGTAATTTACTTAAGGACAGAAACTGCAGATACTTTTGATTATGTAGAGGTTCCTTGAATTCTTCATAATATCATAGAGTGCATAGTAGGTACTCAAATACTGAACTTTTTAGTTCATTTTGGGCCATACATGAGCTATATTTAAAATTCTTTGTCTCACTATTGCCATAGCCTTAATTAGTCCCATATCTTACTATATCATTTTTTTTTAACAAGGCAGGGCAAAATATCGCCACTGATATTGAACTCTTGTTTGGCTTATCTGCTGGCAGCAGGATTTCCTGTAGGGCATTGTGAACGTTTACAAAGCTAGTATAGCTAATCTGTTACAGAGCTATCTTGCCCTTTTGCTCTGATTTATTTTCATGGGGCTGCAATATTCTCAGGGTTATGGTGGGAGCTCAGAATTCGACTTTTGCAAGCATCAATGACCAGGTAGCAACTTTATAGAACCAGAAATGATGGCATGCTCATAAGTGACCCTCTGCACTTAAAGGCCAAACAATTCCTGTGGGAAGATAGCGTCTTTTGGCAAGTGTGTGTGTGTGTGTGTAATGTGTTCCCTCTTCCTCGACAGCTTCTGTCTACTTTACCAGTCTCAATCAGCTTCATACCACCTGAGATCCAACACCATTAAGTAATATTTTAATACAGCACATAATAATTTATCTTCCTTCTCCAGGGTAGGCCTTAGGAAATGTTTGCCTCCCTCCTCTATCTAGGCCTTTAAGGAATTTCTTTCTATCTGCCAGAAAATCGATTTGAGAGACTATGAAATTTGAAACACTTGGGTGGAATATTATGTGGCTACTCTGCAGCTCTTCTTGCCAAAGAAATTGCTGCAGAAAAGTCAGGGACAATATTTGAGTGTCGCAAGAGGCATCCTATCCTGCTCTTGGGCGTTTTCTGCTGTTTCAGCCTCATGGTTCCTCTCCCTGAAAAGAACAGGTGTGCCTGACAGCAGGTGTGTTTGTTCTACTTTTCCTATGGCAGCTGTCACTCCCCAGGTAACTCTCTTTTCCAGGTGGTGAATTCTTACAACCCATCATCTTCTTTCCTGGCTACCATTACTTTAAAAAAAAAGGTTTGGCTGTCAATCCTCCCTTGTTGGACGTTAGGTTCTGTTGAAATATTATTTTTGTCATTGTTGATTTTTCTTTTGTGTTTTGGGATGATTTATAAAAGGGAAAATATGTTTTCAGATGGATTCTATTTACAATTCAGACTAACTTAACATGTTCCCTTTAAATGCCTCCATGAAAGTCTGCGGCCCTCTTTGATTTGGATTGAGTTTTTGAAGCCTTCTTCTGTGACAGCTTTGTGTTTCTCCAGTTTTGCATTTTCCAGTAGATCTTGGGGTCTGTCCTCAGTCAAGACACCTGCTGCTGGGACTGCCAGTCACCACATGCTTGGCTTTCATCCTCCCTCGTTTCTATTCATAGCATGTACTTCTCATAACTCTAAAGGACTGTTTGATGCCCCCACGTTGTTTAATATCTACATGATTAAAGGAGCTGAGAGAATTAGCACGTGTCCTAAGCCTAAGGAAAAATCTAGTCTAAAAGAAATTATATCGCAGGTCCAGATCATTTTTAATAAGCTCTGCTGCTCAATCTTACCTATTCCTCTGTTGGGTTTCCTTGGGCATTTTGTAGGTATTTGAGGGTTAACTTTAAAAAGACTCTTTTGGGCATGCATTTGACTCTCAATATAACATTTACTGAACCCCCACAGTGTGAAGGACCCTTATAGTGGTCCAGTGGTATGGTACAAAAGAAGTAAGCATATTATTCTAATACTTGAGGAATCAAGTAATCTGGACCGGAGAATGGAGTGAGAGAGACAAAGTGTGTATACATAAAAGACTTGGATATGTTTTTAAAGACATCAGATAAATGGGTGTAACGTGTGTACCAACTGCACACAGTTGGAAAGGGGTAGGCATTAGGCATCTTTATTGAGTGCCTCAGAGGAGCCAATGATCTGAGCTCAAGAGCTTTTATTATGAGGGTCCTCAGGGATTTTAGAAAGACAATGCCCAGTGCAGGAACAGGTTTTTACTCTTTCAGTTATATGACAATAATGATAATAGTTGCTATCATGTATTGACTTTTTACTCTATGTCAACATACAAAGAATGGAATCATAAGGGAATAGTAAAATACAGTCTCTCAACAAATACATTTTTGAAATGTGAAATGTATGACCATGAGGCTGTGGGAGGTGGGTTAAGTCTGTGTGTGTGTGTGTGTGTGCGTGTGTGCGAGAGAGAGAGGCATACAGACAGTCAGACTTAGATATCAGGACAGGTCTGAGAATTTGAGATTCTTCTGTGGATGGATAGTAATTTAAATAAGAAATATGAAAAAGGTAATCTGACTTTTCATTCTGATCCAGACTCTGTCTGTTACAAGCATTTGTGGAGTAAACAGCAGATGGGAGATTTCTATCTGTCTTTCCCTCGCTGTCTTTCTCACATTTTCAAATAAATAAATAAATAAATAAATAAGGGAGAAAGAGAGTAGTTAGAGCTCTAGATTCTGGAATCAATTTCTTTGTCTAATATCACTCTACAGTAAAATAGAATTGTTTAAGCTGAAAATAAAATTTTCACACAGAATAAACTGATTTTAAATGCCTGATTTGGACTTCTAGAATGCTACTGTTTAAATGTCCTCTCCAAAAATCATGTTGAAATTTAATTGCCCTTGTCATGGTACCAAGAGGTGATTATTCCATGAGAGTTTCACTTTCATGAATGGATTAATGGAGTTCTCACAAGATTGAGTTCCTGATAAAAATGAGTTCAGCCTTCTCTCAGTTTCTGTCTTGAACATGTGCTTGCCCTTCTGCTTTCTGCCATGGGATGATGTATCATGAAAGCCCTCTCCAGATGGCAGTCTTGGACTTCCAGCCTTCAGAGCCATGAGCCAAATAAATTCTGTTGTTTATAAATTATTTAGTCTGTATTCTGTTATAACAGCACAAAATAGACTTAGACACAGATTATCTCCAATTTCTCTACAAATTTGTAACCTGTGATAATTCTGAGGCATGGCCTGTTGGAAATTAGAATGCCAATGCCATGTCAGAAAACTAAGCAGGTGGAGACTTACGATGACTTATTGGAGAGACATTAGCACATGGCTTTGCTGCATTATGACAGTGGAAAACCCAGTGTAAGAGCCTCCTAGAGCACCAACTACTGTGCCTGCAAGTAAGTTCTCTAGAGGTAGATAACACATTTTATGCCAGAGGCTTATTTTTATGCAGACACAATCTCTGGCAGAGTTTTTACAGCCTCTGTTGACAGAACTCACAGTATATATAGGCCCAGTCTACTAGGCAAAACCAACAATTAAAAGTCAGCAAATATTTATTATATGTTAACCATGTACCTGGTACCAAGTTAGAAACAAGGGAGATCTAAGAGAAGATAGACAATAAACAATCCCCTCAGGTACTTCACGGGGTTGGCATCCTTGAAGTAACAAAAATAGTGACAGGGCTATATTTAATCAAATGTCATATTGGGAGATGGATGAGTATTTCATGATGTTAGGAAAGGGAGAGATCAATTATAGTAATATATTGGGGGGAGTGTTCATAAGGCAATTGGAACTTATCCTACAACACAACAGATAGGTAGAAATTAAAGAGGTGGAGTGAAAAGGGGAAATTATTCATATTGAAAACAATTCAACCTTGGCTCTACATCAGAATCCCGTGGGAACTTGCAAAGAGTTCGCTGTCCAGACCTCTCCCTCAATTTATCCAAGATTTGGTATCTTCCAGAGCTCACCAGCAAATTCCAATAGCTAGGCAGGGTGGATAAGCTTGATATTACACTTGCACTAGTGTCTTTCTCTCCTACTTCGTTATGTAGTCACTTAGAGCAAAGAACACTTCCTACAAGGCGGGGGGGAGGGGAGAAAGGCAAAATCCAGATTGTAGGATAATGTAGTTGTGTAGGAAAGTCTCGGATAGGCCCTGTGAATATAAAATAACACCTTAATACTATGGTTTATTGCGGAATCTTGTAGTTATTCACATTATGACTTAAGTTATTTGTCACTGGGTGTGTCTGACATCTCTATTAAATGAAGAAAAATATTTCCAGCCCTACCTCACAGGGTTGATGTGAGATTCAAAGGAAATTTGTAGTTATGAGTGTTCATTTGACAATATTTTAAGTACAATATGCTAGATAAATGTAAAAGTGGTGTTATGATACAGAAATCTAGTTTTTTTTTAGTTAGCACAAAAAACCTAGAGTAATCAATAGAGCACTGTAAGTACCTTTAATCATCCAATTCAATAGTAATGTGAGGAACATAGTGCCTTTAAAAGGCTGTTCCCTCAAATATTTCATTCTCTATAAACAAAAAATAGAAATATATCCATGTAAAACATAGAATACTTTTTGAAGACATTAATAACATACTAGAAATAACCATGGAGAAGGAATCTGATATGAATTGAAGTTCCAGGTACAGCATTTGGTTTTTGAACTCTGATAACAACTACATATATATACTTGCATTTGTTCATTCATTAAAGGGTAAGAGTCAATGTGGTATTAATTGGGGAAATCATTAATCTATCCAGAATATATTTATTGAACATGTAGCATGTTTCAGGAATGACTTTTAGAGCTGAGACTACAGCAGTGAAAAGAAATAAGCAAATGTCTTACTTTCACGAAGCTTACATTACAGTAGGAGGTAGAGCATAATATAATTCTAGGTAAAGAAAATTTCCATTAAAAATAATAATAAATCAAGGTAGGGACACCAAGTGGTGGAAAGACGTACAAATACTTGATATTTCCTATGTGTTGAGATCTACCATGGACACTTTCTACATAATATCCTTATTTAATCTTCATAAGTAGCTATGCAATAAGTAGTATTTTCTTCATTTTAAAGAAATGGAAATTGAGGATTACAGACTCTTTAAAACATGACTAAGATTACCTAGTGATAATGTAACAGAGCAAGAATCGGAACTCAGATCAGCCCAAGTTCGAACTCCATGTATTTTTCTCTTTGTGGCCAGCACTTGAGTGACTTATTGTAGGTTTCCATATTATTTTCTACAGAATAATAGTGTTGGACTTGATCAGAGATTTAAATATGGCATCCCATGTACCCTATGTTTCTCACAGACATGTATTTTGGATAATAATATTTTAAAATTTGTATTAATTACCCAGATTTAAAAGCAAGAGGTTTCCAAATAATTACCAATTTCCAACTTGTGTCAAAATACTGGAAAGTCTAGCAACCTTTGAGTAGCATCACCCATCTCTTAAAGCATGAATTCTCTCAATCTCCACAGCCCCCACCAATTAATATCATCATATCTGATCCACTTCACTCATTCATATTACTTATTTACCCTGTGTAAGTATTTGAATTTGTGACCCACTAGACAACATAGTCTGAAAATCTCCTTCCAACTCCAAAGTTATGATTCAATGCTGAAAATTTAGTCTCTGTTGTGAACTCTTTATTCATTTGCAAGCCTTAGCTATATTTAAGTGATTTTCTTCATTTGTTTTTCACTTTGCTTATTTTTTGTGATTTAATTACCATTTAAACAATAATCAAAACTCTACATTACCTCCTTTTCCTTTTTTTCATTTTAAAATATAACCCAGTGCAGGGCGCGTACACACACACGGCGGGTGGGGGGGGGGGGGGAGGGGGAGTCTTTCAGCAGTAAAGAAGTGAAACATCCTAAACATATAAAAGTCTCAAGTATGCATATAAAATATAAACAGCATAATTAACAAGTAATTCATAATGGTAGTTAAATTCTGTCAGTGTGGAAGCATACAGGCCACTTTAGAAGTCCATGTTTTAGTTAAGTCTATAATTCACCATAGCCTTTAAAATCCAAATAATTTATTAATCTAATATAGGTTTAGAAGAGAAAATCCAGTCATAATACTGAAGGGAGAGTAGGAAAAGACCTGTCATGAAAATCATTCAAAGTATAAATATTCTTAAGTACATTATTAAAATGTATTTCTACAGTATAATAGTTTTTATTCATATTCTATGATATAAGATATCCTATGCCACATTATGTTTCTTCACTCTCCATATTTATAAGTTTTATTGACTTAATTTTATAGCAGTAAACAATCGAATCTCTGCTAGATTCAGTGTGAATTACAGTTGTTTAACCGTGTGGGTACAAGTTGTTTTGTCAGCTCACAAGCCCAATTATCTGTTCATGTGGTTGCCCTCAAGCTGCCCTGGGGCACAATAGCCTCCATGGCCAGGGTATCTCGCTTGTTTGGATGGTTCATACTCTGTTGTCACTTGTTTGATTTCACACGGGTGGAATAGGAGTTCACTTAGACTGCATGATGCGGTATGGCACAGAGCCCCCTCCCTTGTCCCAACAACAAATGCCTTCGTATATAACATGCCCCAATGCCTAGAATTTCCAACCTTGAAGAGTCATTTTTTTTTCTGTTAAGTTTTGTCCCCTTCTGAAAAACAAAAGCACTTAGAAAAGGTTAAGCTGTTGTTCCATATATAAATAATGTTGAATTTATTAGCAGCATGAACTTATTCACGGCTTGCAAACCAAAATACAATGGCCCTTGAATGAATGAACAGGATACGGAACAGGTAACTCTTAAGGGGGGAGAAGAGGAAAATTGGATTTGAGCATAAGATATTTGCCAGGAAGGTCATGCCAGGAAGAAGCTACATGGTAGAAAGCACTGAACATTATGTACTTGGTTGATAGCAGAGGACTGATGATAAAGGAAAGGGACAATAAAAAGGAGAAAACAAAAGGAAAATAAGATTAAATTTTACCTATTTCCTGCCACCCCCTCCTTGAGGATAATCTCCATGTTATCTATTGCTCATAGATTAAAAGGATAGTAAGACTTCAATTACTCTGAGTGCAAAAGGAATGGGGAATTATGACTGAAAGGTTTTGTTAATTTAGATTGAAATATAAAATAAAGATACCAGTCAATTTGCAAATTGCTGCTGAGGAGGAGTAGATGAGAGAGAAAAAGTCATTTCAAAAATTAAATAAGGAAATGGAAAGAAGAATAGATAACAGAATAATATTAATTTCCTTATTTAATTTTTAATTGACTTCTCTCCATTATCCATCCACTGCCCTCAGTAATTTGGAAATATACTATTATCTACATTTTATAATATTGTATTAATTTTCTATTGCCACTATAACAAATTATCATGAATTTAATGGCTTAAAATGACACAAATTTGTTATCTTACCATTTTGGAAGTCAGAAGTTTGAAATGAGTCTCACCAGGTTAAAATCAAGGAGTCAGAAAAATTATATTCGTTGGGGAAGGCTCCAGGTGAGAATATATTCCCCTGCATTTTCCAGCCTCTGGAGGTTGCTTGCTTTTCTGGACTTATGATCTCTTCCTACATCTTCAAAGTCACCGATTTTATATCTCTTTGACCCATCTTCTAACATTTTATCACTTCTGACCCTTCTGTCTTACTCTACTACTTCTAAGGACCCCTCTGATTACATCAGGTACACTCAGATAACCCTGATCTTAAGGTCAGATGATTAGCAACCTTAATTCCATCTTCAAACGTCATTTGCTATGCAACCTAACAGTCACATGTTGAGAGGATTAGGCCTGGGTATATTATCTTCAGGGAGATTATTCTGCCTACCACAAATACACTAAGCATAAATTATGACACTATGATTAAGATCTTGTGCTTATCAAAATAATATAGTTTACATCTTTTATTCCCAGAAAAAAACTCAGATATATAAATTGTAGCTAAATAAACATAAAAGAGACAAACATTAAACAAATTATAGAAATCCTTCAAAATAAGGGAATGAACAAAATTATGCCAGGAAATTTTCAATAAAGAGTTGGGTCAGATTAATAACTAATATATGATAAATTGACATGTAAGGCCAAATACATTGAAATAGAATGTTAAAGAGATTAATTAATTAAACAAATATTATTGTATATAACTATTTAGAATGATACATGAAACATCTGAGTAAACTGTAATGACAATTGTGGAACACAAGTCTCAGAATTTTGAAAGATAAGAAGCAAACAAATAATACAAAGATTTTGAATAATTATGAAGCCTGATCTTATATCTTGATGAATTTATAGAATTATAGACTCGAATGCCAAAGAATACACATTCATATCTTATGCCCCTGAAACCTGTACAAACATTAATCATGTACTTTGCCACAAGGAAAACTTTAATAAATTCTCAAGTGGAGAACTGACAGGTCACATTCTCTGATAAGAATTTCATAAAGCTATAAATCTATAATTAAAACATGATAAAATAAATTAAAAACCTTTAAACTATGCAATAGCTTTTATAAATAACTTTTGGATAAAGTGGAAATCAAAACAAATATAAAATTACTTAAAATAAGCACAAATGATTTTACTTCCTCCAGGATATAGGTAAAACCATAAACAAAGGATATTTTATAGCATTCAGTGAATTTAAAGAAATAATTTAAAAATGTTTCAACTAACAAACAATAGTCAAACAAAACTAATAAAGATGAAAGGTGAAGTTAATCACAAAATTTAAATGTGGAATTACAAAAGCCAAAATTGATCTATAAAATGTATAGAACAGGGGTACATTGTTCTACATTGAAACATACACTGATGAAATTTCTTAACTCCAAGAATTAAGTGAAAATATTGCAGACTCCCTAGCAGAAAGATATGGAAACTAGAAGACAATGAAGTAGAATCTAGAAATTTCCAAGAGAAGAGTACCATAAGCAAAGTATCTTATTACCCAATCATGATATCATTTAGCTGTTTGGATCATAGAAAGATGTCTTAGGACATGCAGGAATTCAAACAAATATATCACTCTCATACTCTATTGACAAAAGTGTTTGACAATACAGGAATCAGAATTACTATCTCAGGAGCAGAGACAAAGCAGTGATAAGCAATGAACCTGGCTCTCTGGAAAACTAATTAAATGGAAAGGCAGATTGCCTAAGATAAAGTACCAAACTAGAAGTCTTTAAACAGAAAAAATATTTTACAAAGGAAATGTAATAGCATTCTAGTAAAGAGCTGTCCAATGAAAATATAGTAGGGATTTAATCTACAATTTCATTTTCTGTAGTTTGTCTCTTTTATGGTTTTAGTTACTTTTGATGAACCATGGTCCAAAAATATTAAATGGAAAATTTCAGAAATAAACAGTTCCTGAGTTTTAAAGTGTGCAACATTCTGAGTAGCATGATGAAATCTTGTGCTATTCTCCTCTCTCCCAACTGGGATATGACTCATGCCCCCCTCCCCGTGCAGTGTATTCTTGTTGTATATGCTACCTACCCATTAGTCACTTAGTAGCCATCTTGGTTATCATTCAGTGGTGATATCACAGTGGTTGTTTTCAAGTAAGTCTTATTTTCCTTAATAATGTCTCCAAAGTGCAAGAGGAGTGATGCTAGCAGTCTGGATATGTCAAAGAGAAGCCATAAATGAAAAACGTGAAAGTGATGTTTAAATTACTATATATTGTAATTATTCTGCTTTATGCTCATTATCTCTTACTGTGCAGAATTTGTAAATTATACTTTATAATAGATGTGTATATAGTGAAAAAACTTAGTATTTATAGTATTCAGTACTATCCAAGGCTTCAAGCATCCACTGAAGTCTTGGGTAATATCCCTCATGGATAAAGGGGGATATATATATATATACACACATATATATATATATAAACTATATAAATTATATTTATGGCTTGCATTATATAGTAGATATATACATATAGTATATTATATATCAGTAGAAAGAAACAGATGAAGATAACTTATTTTATTCAAATACTTGAAATATTTTATTGATTACTAAATGCAAAAATTATTAGTGAGTTATTTTGAATTCTTATACCAGTTCTTAGAAATCTCTTATATATTTTGTACATGAAGCACATCTTAATTCAGGCTACTAATTCACATTTCAAATGCTCAGTAGTCATGAGACTAGTGGTTGCCATATTAAATAACACAAGCTTATACCTGAATATAGTAACTATTTCAGCAAACACTGGACTGGGAGTAAGAAGAAAGGGGGAAATAATAGGACCCAGACTCATGGTGTTAGAAAGAGAAATGAGGACAATTAATGCAACATTATTTGCAGAGGCAATAACAGCAAAAGGGAAAAACCTTGATGTCTAACAATAGGGCATCATAAATAATTAATGGCACATTTATAACAGAATATTTCTTGAATCTGAAAAAATTAGAAATATATACTATCTTAGAGAAACATCTGTATCATATCAATATGGAAAATAAGTATAGTATGATACAAGAAATTCCATGTTCATAAAAATAAGGAGAAATTCTCTTTATAGGTGTTTATATATTTGTGGATATTAATATGTGTTTAGAGACAGGTAAGGAAAGAAACTCTACAATTTATATCATTTGTCTTCTGAAAAGACTGAAGGAGACAGACAGGAAGTTATTTCGTCTTTAAGCACATGCTTATTATTGAATTGTTATAAGAAATTTTTCATAATTTCTAAAATCTTCTATATAGTATAAATGAGAGTAAGAGAGAAAAAGCAACAGCAGCTCTTCCTGAGTGAAAAGGATTTGATCTCTCTTGGTGGTGTCAGAGGGAGCTGAAGTTGATAGCATTATTTAGTCATTAGCTAAAGGGAGTGGAATTAAGGGAAAATGGATAGGAGGTATTTTTTTTTGTTTCATTTTGTTACATTGAAGGTCTTCCCAAGTGAAGCATGAAACAGAACCTATAAAGGCAAAAAAAAAAAAAAAAAAAAAACTGACAGATTTACATCCATAACCAATCGTAAGGGGTAAAGAAATAGCTTAGAATATACTATTTGATACATACCAAATACAATATATATTAAGAGCACATTCTATATAAAAATAAAAAACTACACATTACCAGTAAATGTTTGAATATGTGTTCAAATGAAAGTGTGTAAGTATAAATACACATGAATAAAATACAAGTAAAATGAGATAATCTTTTTCACTAACTGGGCAAAAGGAAAAAAGATCAATAACATACACTATTGGCGAGAATATGTGGAAGCAAGTATTTGTGTCTACTATGGGTGGAAATGTAAAATATTACAATCTTTTGTATTATCATTTCTGAGAATGGTACTCAAAAAATACTTAATATTTGATACAGAATTAGTCATAATTTTTTATTTCAATTTTTGTTGAAAATCTTTATGAAATGACTTCATTTCTACCAGTGTTATATCTAGGAAACATTTTTGAACTTTCATGCTACAACTGTCTATCTTAAGTGTCTTACGTTCTTCATTCTGTATATTTTTTCTTTTTTCTGGAACCTTAATAATAGGAACAAGTTCTTCATTTGTAGTCAGGATTCAAACCCAGGACACTCTGATGCCAATTTTTTTTAATTTTATTTTTCACTGCAGAAAAGCCCTTGGTAGCTACTCCCATTGATTGCATCCTTGAAATGAAAGGATTCGTTTTTTGTTTACTTCTTCCTCATCATAGAAGGCTAGAGGGAAAAAAGCCAATTTGTTACAAATGTTGGTCTGTTGGAATCCAATAATTAACATTCTATGTATTCAGCACCTCCCTTATTAAGAAAGAGAACATTACTTACTAGTACTGTTTTGGCTCTCTGTATGATCTTTCCAGATTTGAACCCTCCTCCGTCACTTCTTTACCAGGTATGCCTTATTTTGAACTGTGTTTTCATTTCCTCATTTTAAAAAATAGTTATTCCATGTACGTATGCATCCTTCAACAATATGTTGTTTAGTTTTGCATATTTTCAAATTTTTATAAATAGAATCATATGTATTTTTCTGAATATTGCTTTTGTGCACAATACTATATTGGCAAGATTCCATTAGTTTAATATGGAGATAAATCATTTACTTTCAAGGTTATATAGCATCCCATTGTATGACTCTGCCATAATTTATTTATCCTGCAATCGTATTTGAAGGACATCATAATATCACTTTAAAAAATGGTAATATTATGGGTGCTGTAAAGTATAAATACTTGCATAGTCCTGTTACCTCTCTGCTAAGTCTAGCGATAGAAGAAACAAACAAACCAAAGAACTACTACAGAGCATGCAATAATGAGTATCAGAATAAAAGACTAAACAGAGGACTGTGGAAGAATGGAGAAAGGGCTGATTAACTCCGGCTTCAGCAGGCCTTTAAAAAGTAATGATTTGAGTGAGCCTTGAAAGAGAGATTGGACTTCAACACTCAGTTAAGGGGAAGTAGAGCTTTCCATGCAAGGAAATGCATGTAGGATAAAATGCATACAATGATTAGGACAGATGCAGCTGGAGTATAAGTATCTAAAGATCTGACTTGCCTAGTTTAGATAGGAGCACATCTGTGATAAAATTCTATCTCCACTTTTTATTGGCAATGTTCCTTACCTTGGCAAGTTACTTGACTCTCTTATCTCATCTGTAAAGTGAATAATGCCTACCTCTCTGAGCCATTGTGATTATTATAGCTTTACAAGGGAAATGCATGCAAAAGGCTTAGCACAGTGTCTGGTGCAAAGTAGGCACTTACTGAATGTCCATTCTCTATTGTCTTTAACACTGGCTTAAATTAGACCTTTTCAATTTTAGTTGCTTAGACAAAACAGTATATTGGAATTCTCTCTTTTTTGAAAAGATTTATTTGTTTATTTTAAAGGCCGAGCAACAGAGAGGCAGAGAGAGAGAGGGGGGAGGGTCTTCTATCTGCAGGTTTACTCCCCAGTTGGCTGCAATGGCTGGAGCTGAGCTGATTCCAGGCCAGGAGCTTCTTCTGGGTCTCCCACATGGGTGCAGGGGCCCAAGGACTTGGGCCATCTTCTACTGCTTTCCCAGGCCACAGCAGAGAGCTGGATCAGAATTAGAGCAACCAGGACTTGAACCAGCACCCATATGGGGTGCTGGCGTCGCAGGAGGCCACTTTACCTGCTATTGCATAGCACCAGTCTGGAATTCTCCTCACACTCTGAGCCCCGGCATGACTCTTTTCTTTGCTTCTGTTAGAAAGCTGGCTACTCTCTCACCCCATTTTTCTTTTTTTATTATTTTTTTAATTTTTTTATTTATTTATTTTTTTATTTTTTGACAGGCAGAGTGGACAGTGAGAGAGAGAGACAGAGAGAAAGGTCTTCCTTTGCCGTTGGTTCACCCTCCAATGGCCGCCATGGCCGGCGTGCTGCGGCCAGCGCACCGTGCTGATATGATGGCAGGAGCCAGGTGCTTCTCCTGGTCTCCCATGGGGTGCAGGGCCCAAGCACTTGGACCATCCTCCACTGCACTCCCTGGCCACAGCAGAGAGCTGGCCTGGAAGAGGGGCAACCGGGACAGAATCCAGTGCCCCGACTGGGACTAGAACCCGGTGTGCCGGCACCACAAGGCGGAGGATTAGCCTAGTGAGCCGCGGCACTGGCCTCAAACTAGTAAGGGGCGCTTTTAGTAAATTACCTCTTCCAGGGGTTTCGTGGCACTCTAGCTCCCACACTAATGTAACTCTGTGCACTGAGAAGTTTTCTGTCACCTTTCCAAGGGAACAAGAATGTTCCTTCTTTGTTTAATATGAAGAGACTTGGGAGGGAGTATGGAAGTTTGATTTATTTTATTTATTTATATTAACAAAATATGTATTTATGAAATCACACTGGAAATATATTTAAGTGTATAGTAGATACTTGTTGCTACTTCCACTTATAAAAATTCATTATCTTTTAAATGACCATACTAGGAAAGAAATGTATGATAGGTGTTTTGCCAACTTTCACATACCAGTGCTTCCCATCAGTTTTAAACTGATTTTTATTGTAAAGTAACATATAATTCTTATAATTTTATTGTTAAAATATGGCCATGGAATCTAGTGATATTTTTAATACTAATAGATGATTCTTATTTAAATTTTATATTAGAATTCAAAATTGCCTTTTCAGTTAGTTTTCTTTTCACATCTCTCCTAAGGCCCATTCGAATTTTATGTAAGTTAAGAAATAAAAGTGATTTCCTCAATGAATGAAAATTAGCTTTGTATAATTTTAGCCTAATACTAAAATTAAACTGTTCAGAAGTGGAGTGTTTTAAATAATCCTGCCCAGATTTGGAATTTTTTGAACAAAAATTATTTGGTATTAATATAAGATACTGTATCCACACTGGACATTTATATGTTGATTATACAACATGAAATGGAAGAGTGATATGCTTATAATTTTGTGGATAAGCTATGGAGTTGATTCCTCCTCCTCCCTGCTTTCCTCCCACCCTATACTACATCACCATCTCTGAAGGCTCAGGTAGTTACAATGTTCCATGTAGTGTCTACTTGGCTAGAAAAGCTCCTCCTCCTATGTCTTGCCCTGCCCCCCCAAAAAAACATTCTACTGAAACACTCCCTACATCCTTCTTTTCCCACCTTTTTCCTGTTCCTCTCTTCCAAGATAGTAAGTTTCCAAGTATTTGACCAGAAAACCTTCTGAAAACAAAGGGAACTGAGCCAAATGTGGGGTATTTCAGCACAATTTTCCAGCATCCTCAACTCCCCATAGTAGAGGATACACAGAATTGACATGGCTTTTTTTATTTGGGTGGAAAGAAATGAAATTCCTGTGGCCAGCCTGGTGGCACAGAGGGTTAAGCCTCTGTCTCCAGTGCCAGAATCCCATATGGGCACCAGTTCGAATTCTGGCTGCTCCACTTCCAGTCCAGCTTCCTGCTAATGTGCCTGGGAAAGCAGCAGAGGATGGCTGGGCCCCTGCACCCATGTGGGAGACCTAGAAGAAGCTCCTGGTTCCTGGCTTTGGCCTGGCCGTTGTGGCCATCTGGGGAGTGAACCAGTGGATGGAAGATCTCTTTCTCTCTGTCTCTCCCTCTCTCTCTGTAATTCTGACTTTCCAATAAATAAGTAAAATTTTAAAAAACTAAATTCCTATGTTAATAATTTTGTGTAGGGCTCAGTTTTCCTGACCATCTAGAATAACCCTAAGTTAATACCCAGGTAAGCTGCACAGACAGATTAGTATACAGATGAAAATCCATGTGGCTCTGATACTGAATTTTGTCTTGACAACATTATTACAAATTTATTTCCACTAGAATATGATTTCCATGATGGCATGTTTGTCTGTTTTGTTCACTGCTTTTTCCCTGGTTCCTGGAAAAACACCTTTGTCATTAGATGATTAAAAAGTATTTCCTAAATGAATAAATGTTATGATATTCTGAATTAAAATCCATAGCTGTATAATTTCTTGTCTGCTTTGTAGACTTGTATAAATTCTTACAATTTAGTTACTTGTGTTCAGATTAATGAATACAAACGGGAACACAATGCAGTTTGGAATCTGAGTTGAACCATATAAGAACCAAGTCCTTAACATGACATATAGACCCTTTGAAAACTAGCTCCATCCTACTTCCTTACAGAAAAAAATTTGCTATTCTTTAAATTCTCCATTCCTTTGTACACGTCTTTGCCTTTGAGCACATGTTACTTTCTGCTAAAAATGCTCTTCCTCCTACCCTTCCCCCACCTTTCAACCTGCCTGAGGCATATTCATCCTTTAAGATGCAACTCAAAATATCAGCTCTTCTCTGGAATCTATTTCAGTCTTTCAAACAGAGTGAGTTTCTCACACCCCATGAACTTCACAGCCCTTTATGCATAGATCTGCCATGGCACTTAACTTCTTGTACTGTCGTCATTTCTGTATCTGCATTGGATTCTCAGTCCTGCATGGGCAGAGCATATTTTCTTGCCTTTTTCACTAATCTGCCTGATTTGACCCTAAGTCTCTAATCTGCATTAAGAATTTTATACCTATCACAGTATTCAGAGAAAGGTTTTGAGTTGCAAATCTTCTACAGTTTCTGATTGAATGTTTAGAAACATTTTCCTTTCTTTCAGATTTATCAAGGAAGTCTGAAATTAGGTAAATGTATGCTTCTCTTTATCTTATCATGGTGTATATCATATAATAGGTGCCCAGTAAGTGCTTATTGAATAAAATATCAAATTACATTTTGAGTTATTTGTGTTTCTTCTCACCTAACATGAGGATTTGGGAAACAAATGGAATCAACTATCCAGGCATTATGTAGACTTGTATTACATCTGTCCTGTATGTTGTTAACATCCTTGGGCAATCCTCATAGATTGTTTGACATGCACATCCTTCCAAAATCTGTAAACTGAATGTGCTTTCATCTATGTAGATTGTCCATTTTTAAGGTTACTGAAATGTTAATTTGATTGTTCAAATTAATTATTTAGGGCAACATTAATAAGAGTTTGGACTGCGTAAGTTTCCAATTCGCAAACACTAATGTTATTGTTATTTTTATTTGCTTTCTAGCTTTGAGAGGTTTTGGAAAATGCATTTTACATATATCTCCTATAGTGCTAGCACTGAGTGATATTATGTGAACTAAAGTGAAACATGCCTTTATCTCATTTCATACTTCCTTGATAAATTTAAAATAAAGAAAAATGTTCTTGAACATTTAACCAGAAGCTGTAGAATATTTTCAAGTCAAAGCTTTCTTGGTGTGCTGTGATATATGTAAAACTCATAATGCAGCTTATAGATTTAGGCTCAATCTATTTAGCTTGAGATGATGCTGCTGCCTTGTAAACATGAAATGCCCCCCAATTTTGATTTGATTATCTCCTCTGGCTGGGTGATAATGTGCTGAAGTAATACTCCAACACACATTTCCCAATGAATAATATTCCTCTCATTTTTGTTAATGTTGTTAAATAATTTCAAAACTCTCCTCAAGGCAGCTGCTCTGTGCTAGGGAGCTAAACACAGGAGAGGCCAACATTTTCTTTTATTTGTCTGCCTGCAGAAACAGATGTTGTTTGTGTTGTCTGGAAGCATAGAATATGCTCCAAAATATCATTGTTTTCAGTGAGTCAAAGTGACATGACGTTGGTGAAGTGAATCCATAAGAATGAGTACAAAGTAGAATAATACTTCAAAATGAAGTATAAATTGTGTTCAATTCATATGAGAACAAGGAGATAATATATGCATACTTTAAGGGTCTCTTCATATTGTCAGTGACAGAGAAAATGCCCATTGTCTCTTGGCTGCCATATCCCTTAAAGGATTTTGGTGCTTGGCTGTGAAAATCCAGATGGGGACAGCAGCAAGTTGAATGAAACCTGGGAGGCAAGAAGCAGGAAATTGTAGCATCAGCCACATGCACGTTGCACAGATGAGAACAAGGCTGTGAATTTGAATGTGCTACTTATAACTTCATATGCTGTATGAAGTGATTAGAAGTCAGTGTTAAAATTGTTCTGAGTTAGCTTTGCCACTTAGTATCTATGTGGCCTTGGACAATTTACTTAATCTCTCTGAGCCTCAGTTGCTGTATTTGAAAAACAGGGAGAATAACCTTTTTCACCTGGCATACTGTAAGGATTATGAAATAATGTATGTTTCAGGGCCTGGTACCCAGAAGATGCTAAGTCTATATTTAGATTTACTTTCTTCTTCTTTTTAATATGTAAAAGTAGCTGTATGCTCCTAGGTAGCTTGACCTCCACCCTCTTGTGCCTCAGGACTGAGGACTGTGTGCTTTGAAATCATAACTACTAGTCCAAATGGTGAAGACTAAAATCTCATACTTCAACTGCAAGTGAATTTCCTGGTAACTGAGATAGATTAGTTTCCTAAGCTGATGGTTCTCCACTAATTTTAAATAGGAGCTTGTAATGATAGGAATGTAATGTAAACACCACTCTCAAGATAATTGTATCAGTTCAGATCTACTATACTAGAGAAGGAGGTCATAACTGCTCCTGATTACAAGAGTGTTTAAATACTATGCCAGTGTTTGTGATAATCCATTCTGCCATTGACTAAACTATGCTACTAAAGAGCCCTTGTAGAAATTAATGGAAAACAAAGGGGACATTATTAACCTTCCACTGTTGAGAGGAAGATTTAGGGGTTGTTTATATAGTAGGGCTATATTTTCACCGAGTTAACGATATGATCTCATTTAGTCTTCTTTGAATCAAGTAACATCTATTTGACTGGAAAGATTATCAAGGATTATGAAAGACATAAAGAATAAAACAAAGAGAAGACCTATTAAGGTAGAAATGACAAACATGTGTCATTGATATCTTTGAGTCTACCTAATTTGCCATAAGACTTTATTGTTCGCCCAGATTGGTGCGATTCCTTCTGCCATCTAATGATTAATTTTAATTTTTGGTAATATTAGCACCAGTCTATAAAAATCTAAACATTCAGGATTTTGTGTCCATAATTGAGCTTTGCTGCTTCCATTGGAGTGAAAGCAAAATGGCAGGCAGTTCAAGAAGAAATTATCTGTCATTTCCCTTATTCATGGCAGCTTGTGAACACAGATTGGTTTTTCTCTTATCAAACATGATACTTTCTCATTGTCCCCAGTGTTCTAATGTGACATTTAAGTTAGGCAAGAAGAAAACATTCTTCTTTCCCATGTATTTTCTAAAACAAAAATTTATTGAGTTATAACTAATGTACAATAAACTGTACATATTTATAGTGTGCTCTTTGTTAAATTTGGCATCTGTATATACCCTTGAAAACATCACCACTTATCATTTCCAAAAGTATTCTTTTGTTGTGAGGTGGCCCCTGGACTTGGTCCAAGTCCTTGTCTCCACACCAGAAAGAATTCAAGGAAGAGCTAAAGATAAAGGTGAGCTAAGAAATAGGACTGATTTAAAGCAGGAGTATATACTTAACAAATAAGTGTGGGCAAGGAAGAGAAAGAGTGATCTTCAATCAACAAGGTTTGGGGGCATCTTTTTATACAACTGAAGGCATAGTGGATGATGCCTGGAGTGGAGCTTAATTGAATATTCAAAGGGGGTGGAATTTGGGAGCAGGGCTTGTGTACCACCACCCATTTCCAGGCCCTTTTTTGGAAATCTCAAAAGTGTCATGGCATCATGTGCATGATGGTAGCTAGAGTGTCAATCATGGTAATGTTACATTTTAAATTTTTTTAAAATTTTATTTAAGGTATACAAATTTCGTGTATTTTATATGCAGATTCAGAGTCATAGTGATACTTTCCACACTACCCTCACTCCCAGCCACACTCCCACCCTTCTTTCTCCTCCCTGTTCTATTCCATGGTAATGTTATTTAAATGATCTAAAGGTCATCATGGGGACTCACCCTGCAGACATGTTGGATATATCTAGTTGTCACTGGTACTAAGTTGCAACCTGGAATAAGTTGTGGTTTCTGCTACATGGAATTCCAGTGGGGGAGAGGGTTTCACAGAGCATGCAAATTGGTTCAGCTGGCACAGGAACAGGGGTGGTGGTTTTAGAGTACACATTGGCTGTTGCACTGCCCAGGGCTGCAGCACAGCTGATTGGGGCTGTCAAGTGGCTTGACCATGGCTGGCAAACTTCAAGTCCTTCCTATATTGCTACTTCCTTGCCTGCATCACTTGAATTCCTTTGTAATGCCTTTCTAACCCCAGCTCCCTACCTACTACACTCGTAGGCAACCATTGATCTGCAGTTTTACATAAATGGAAGCATATAGTAGACTTTTTGTCTACTTTATTAAATTCAGGGTAAATATTTTGAAAGTTCTATGTATTATGTGTAGCAATATATAGTAATAGTACACTGTGTATAATATTAGTAATAGTAAAAATAGTAATGCTTTTATGTCTCAGAAGCCTCCCATTACATGGATGTACTAGAGTTTGTAATTATATTTGCCTGTTGATGGGCTTTCAAGTTGTTTTCAACTTTTGACTCTTACAGGTAAAACTGTTGTAAGCTACTCATGCAATTTTTTGAATAGACACATGCTCACATTTCTTTGGTAAATATCAAGAGGGGAAACCCACTGGAAATCTTTTTCTGTGTAACTCTTCTTGAGTACCCTTGTACTGCAAATTCTAGTTGGCTTGTTCTTCCTGGATTTCTAGGTCCATCTTCTCACCCCAGGGGCACCTATGTGCCCTATCCCTGTACTAAAGGCTGACACTGTTTGAAGGTGGTAAGTGTTACTGGCCTCAGAGGGGAGGGCGATTGCTGGAGTGTGCTTCGTGGGTTCTTTTCCTCAGCTGAGTATAGAAATAAAAAGCCAGGAAACAATTTGCAAAGAAGTAGAAACTTTTATTTGATTGGCAAGCGACAGCAAAGCATCCGATATGAGAGGAGACTAGGTGGAGTGCCCAAACAGGACACTGCCTTTCGGGAAGTGCCCAGGTTTTTTAAGGCATTGCTAGCTTTTCACTGGGTCATTCTATGGGGGTGTCCATTGGACGGAGGTTTCACATATGGTAGGTTGATTGGCTTGGGGCAAATGGAGATAGCAGGGGTCTCTTGGAGACAGCCTGATTCTCCTTAGGGGCTCAGCCTCCTCCTTTGCTAGCTCTGGGTAGAAGATTGCAACTAGAAGATGTGATTTAAAACCGCACAGTCACACATGCAACACAAGAAGCTATAGTGGGGGATGTGCCTGCAAGTCTGGAAACAAGCTTGCCAACCACAGCTGACAGCCTGTGTGTGAAGGACATTCTACCTATGTCTGAGGGGCCACAGAACCCCAGCCCCACTGGACAGCCTCAGTAAGCTAGAGCACTCATAGGACTTATCTCATTTGTTTGCCGTATCTCAGGAATCACTTTCCTTCATTTTCTGTTGCTCAGTGTCTGAAAATTGTTGTTTCATATATTTTCTGTGCTTTTGTTTTTGTTTTCATTTTAGGCAAGAGAGTACATTTGGTTACTGTCACCCTACCTTGCTAGAAGTAAAAATCTTCTCCAGAATGCAATGTTTTCCTATAAATGGAATTCAAATTTAGAAGTTCCTGATGAATATACAAAGAATTATTTCCTCAATCTCTGATCATTTGAAAAATTTATTTCTATCCCTGAAAAATGTTTTGAGTAGTATTCTCTGAGTTCCTGAAAACAGAAGCTTTAAGGGGAGCTCCATATCCATTTCCCAGCACTCTACAAAGCTAGAGATTGCCATTTACATTTGATGTTTGGCATGAAAGTGACTTATATGAAAGACAAAAGAAGTTTGCATTGGAGCCACTTTAAAGATTTTCTTTACCAAAGTTTTTAGAGTAGTCTCATTAAAAGACTACAGTCCCACACCCTAGAATATATTTCGGAAGAATTTTAATAAGAAGTTATTTCCCAATTCACTAAGCCAAAAAGTATGATAAAGAAGCCTTCCTTTGTGAGACTGTTTCAGCCAGAAGATAGTACAGAAACTGATTCTCCCTTAATCTAATATTACAATAAATTGTTTTTTGCTGATTCCACAGTCAAAGGGTTGTTGTCCTTTTCTTCTTGCCAAATTTGTGGAACACTTATTATTTGAAATACATGGTTAATTTGCCATAATAACAATTTTCAATTTGCATTAATAGGTATTATTTTATGTCAACAAGACCATCCCTTTGGTTAGAATTATATTCAAGATACAAGGATACTTCAAAATCTTCATAGAAAATAGAAATAAAATAGATGTTTGGAGTGAGCTGCTGGTGCAGTGGTGAAACTTAATACTTTATCCCTTTTAGTATTTTTTTGTTTGTTCTACTTAATACTATTGGTTGAACTCTGTAATTAATACACAATTATTCTTAAGTGTTGAAACTTAACTGAAAAGTGATCCCTGTTAAATATAAGAGTGGGAATAAGAGAGGGAGGTGATGTATAATTTGGGACATGCTCAATCGGACATGCCCCAAACGGTAGTTAGAAACGTGCCAGGGGATTCCAATTCAATCCCATCAAAGTGGCATGTACCAATGCCATCTCATTAGTCAAAGTGATCAGTTTCCATTCACAATTGATCATAATGATAGGAATAAGAGTCAAAGGGATCACATAAACAAAACTAGTGTCTGCTAATACTAACTGATAGAATAAAAAAGGGAGAGAATGATCCAACATGGGAAGCGAGATACACAGCAGACTCAGAATGGCAGATGTCCTAAACAGCACTCTGGCCTCAGAATCAGCCCTTAAGGCATTCGGATCTGGCTGAAAAGCCCATGAAAGTATTTCAGGCATGCAAAGCCAAGACACTCTGGGGGAAAAAAAATGACCTAAATGAAAGATCTCTGTGAGTGAGATCCCAGTGGAAAGAACAGGTCATCAAAGAAGGAGGTACCTTTCTCTGAAGGGAGGACAGAACTTCCACTTTGACCATGGCCTTGTCTAAATATGATCAGAGTCGGTGAACTCAAAAGGCCTCCATAGCCTTGGCAACTCATGACAAGAGCCTAGGGTGATTACTGATGCCATAAACAAGAGTGTCAATTTGTTAAGTCAACAACAGGAGTCACTGTGCACTTACTCCTCATGTAGGATCTCTGTCCTTAATGTGCTGTACATTGTGATTTAATGCTATAACTAGTGCTCAAATAGTACTTTACTCTTTGTGTTTCTGTGTGGGTGCAAACTGTTGAAATCTTAGTATAGAGTAAATTGATCTTCTGTATATAAAGATAATTGAAAATGAATCTTGATGTGAATGGAAGGGGAGAGGGAGCGGGAGAGGGGAGGGTTGCGTGTGGGAGGGGAGTTATGGCAGGAGGGAAGCCATTGTAATCCATAAGCTGTACTTTGGAAATTTATATTCATTAAATAAAAGTTATAAAAATAAAATAAAATAAAGATGCCACTTGGGGATATTCACATCTCAAATTAGAGACCTTGAGTTTGAATCCTGGCTCTACTTTCATCCTGCTTCCTGCTTATGGGCACCCTGGGAGATAGCAGATGATGGCTCAAGAAACTTGGTCCCTTCTATCCATCTGGGAGAACTGGATTGATCTCTACACTGCTGGCTTTAGCCTGGCGCACACTGTTGCAGGCATTTGGAGAGTGATCCAGTAGGTGAGAGGTGTCTGCCTGTCTCTCTCTCTTCCTCTGACATTAAAATGAATGAATATTTTAATATTTAAAATTCTATTTTGATGCAAAACAGTTTTGAGATTCATGCATAGTTGTTTCACAATATGCATTTTCTGTGAACCTTTTGATAGTCCCTTATTAACCTTTTCAATAGTGGTTCAATATTCACTCTTGATTTTTTGAATTTTAATATTTAAACAGAACTCATTGTCTAGAATTATTCTAGGGCCTGAAGTGGTCTCAGTACTACCTTATATTTACATAGTCTTTTGCAGATCCTACACACTTTGCATTTGATTTTTTCTTTTTGTATATGCTTAAAGTACACAACAGTATGTTTTGATATACTTATATTGTTATTTGTATACATAATGAAGTGATTACTATAGGGTAAACTCACACCCCCAGTCGTCACATATCCATTTTTATATAAAAACACATAAAATCTACTCTCTTAACAAATTACCAGTGTGCTGCATTTGATTTTGAGATCTCAAAAATTTAGGAGGCACTACAGGAACTGAAAATCTAATTCAGGAGATCAAACAGATTATACAAATGTAGAAAGAAGTGAAAAATACGATCCTGCATAAAATAGTGTAGTGAAGATTAGAAGTGTCATATGGAATGGTGAGATTACTGAAATATAGGATAGGAAAGATGGAGACTATTGTGTGAAGATACTGACACAAGCTGAATATTAGGAATTAGATTAGTGAAAACTGAGAGCTATTCTACATAGTTGGCACAAAATGTCTAAAGATGCAGAAGCAAAAATAAAAAGGGTATATTTGAAAGGAAAGAAGAAGAAGGTTGTTCTAACAGAGCAGAATGTAGTTTATTCAGTAATTCTTCATGGGCATTGATTGTGGCACACAGTTCTATGCTTTACATCTTTACGCATTCATCACAAAATAAATAATTACAGAGACGTGTAGATGTTACAGAAGTCACAGTTTGCCTTCATGAGACTGTGTTTGAAGCAATTACAAATGTTTTTAATGGTTATTTAACTCTTTAGCTCGTTGGTCTCAATCCTCTAGATGGAATTGTGCAGCAGATTAATGTAGTTTAAAATTTCAGACACATACACACACACACACACACACACAATTGAGCAAACAGCTTCACATGCTTAGTGAGCATAATGGAAATACACAAGTATACCAGGAAGACCACCATTGGCAATAAGGATTCAGGCTCCAAAGCGTTATGAACAGCCAGAAAATTGGACCAACACAGGTAAGAAATGAGAAATTTTTAGGGCCATTGAGCACCATGCATTTGCTGTGTTCAGTAGCCCTGAAAATTTCTCATTTAGGCCAGGAAGTCTCTGTCTCGTTCAAAATGTTGAAATAAGGGGAACATGCGCAGGTTCTCATTGATCTAAATTTCTGCTGCTGTTCAGGACCTCCTACTACCTTGTCTAGTCTCTGATTGTTTTTCTAGACTTTCGTTACAAATACCAGAATAGGCATCTACCTTTTTCATTGTAGTGCTATGTACTGTCTGAATTATCTTCAAAATAAATTCTCCCTCTTATGCGAATATAGTCTAAATGGAGCTGACCACTAAGGTGAAAATTAGCTCAAGGAATAGCAGTTTGTTATTCCCACATCAAATTTCCTTATTTAGATTGGTAAAGGATATTTAAATCTGCCTCAAATGTGATTGGAATTTGTTTTCATTTCATCCAGGTTCTTACCTCGTCTCCCTGCTTTTTGACTTTGTGCTGTAATTCTAATATCTTTCGGTGATTTGAGCCATTTTTACAGGTTTGCAATTTCTGATTCTTCCCAGAGCATCATTTTTGACATTAACATGGGTTTTTAACTATGTTCTGGGTTGTCTCCAGTTAGCCAATATTGATCACAAAGTATGAATGTTTATATTTCAGTCTTTAAACTCTGCCCAGATTTGTTGCCATGCTTTTCAGTATACTGACAGATGGAGAAATCTTGAAAATGAAATAAGGCATGAGTGGTAACTCCTGAGTGCCGAGATAGTAGGTGCATTTGGAACTGTGAGGAGGAGATTAGGCTTCAGAAAGCTTAGTTATTTTATTTAACTTTTCTGATAACTGCCAGCCCCAGTCTTGCACCTGGGAGTATTCCATCTTTCCTTCTTGTGCCCCATGAAATGTTGATGAGCCCGCAGCAGAAAAATAAAGGTCAGATTTGGGTGATGGGCCTTTATTGCTTTGTTATCAGTAGGGTCTTTATAAAGGCTTCCTGTGGAACTTCCCAAAGGACATGACATGGTCCTGTTAACTCACTCTGCTTACTGCTTAGTATAGCACTGTGCCTTTGATAAAGCTTTTTCATCAAGAGAAGAGGAAATTAAATTGAACTAATTTTCCAAGACTAAGAAAAATCAGAGGACTATTTTGTTTTGTTTTCTTCATTCAAAACGAGTGGGTGTTCAGCAAAGCTGTGTTTAAGCAAACTTACATGAACCAATTTGTTCAACAATTTGATATCGTTTTCTTTTCAAAGCCCCCAAACTGAGATATATAAAATGGTACCCAGTAGTGTAAATTATTTCTCTCCTGTCTGGGGTTGCTCATTTCTTTCTTTCTTTGTATTTCTTGCTTAATACTGTAATCATCCATTGCATTTTTCTCTGGAGCTAGTAATGAATTAAAGATTAGTGGGTCAGTAATGTTTTTAATTGTATGAATTTTATATATTATTTCATGGGGTATAATTTAACAATAGCCAAGTTGTAAACTTCTAATTTTCTGTTTGATAAATACCATTCATTTAATGCTTTTTAAAAATTTCACATTTTAGATACTTATCCATAGTTTTAGAATTCATAGTGGATACCTAGGCTATTACAATACTTTAATATAGCAAGACTGCTAACCATGACACAAAACCTTATTTATCTTATGTGTGATTATTCTTCACAATAAAATTATGAATAGTACCTGTTTACTAAAATAACTGACTCTTTTATTATTTGAAAATATTGACCATTCCACATTTTGCCATAACAGGTTCAAGGTATAATTATAGAGCTTTAGAATAAGGCAATTACTTAGAGATTTCTAATTGAGCTCATAAATTTTATAAATAAGGAAACTGAGGCCCCAAGAAAGTTAGTGACTCATCTAAAAACTACATGACTAATTATTAAGACCTGTTTTTGCATATATCATCCATAGGGGTTGTTATGAATCACTAATTAAAGCTAAAAATTTTAACCCCTCCCACTCTTGCTTATTTTGGAAATGGATTATAGTTTTTAAAAGTTATATCCCAAATTTCTTAGATCATGGCTAAGATTAATCACACTACTTGACATACAATTATTTGTTTGGAGTCTGATGTCCTAAAGCTCCCTTTTTAGTGGGAATGTGGGTGGGTAGAATTTTAACAAAAATAAAGTCTTGAGCTTATCAGAAACTCAGAAATGGCATTTCCAGAAAAATGCTGATATAGATAACTATTACTTTCCCTTTCAAGTTTTGATAAATGGCCTTTCCTGGCTGAACACCTGAAGATCAACTCCTAGATTCAGAGAGAAAATACAGTAGTTCATTTTATTCAGCACTTCATAGCATTTAAAAAATACTAATTTGGTATTTTTTAAAGATTTTTTTTATTTATCTGAAAGGCAGAGTTACAAGGAGAGAAAGAGGGGGAAGGGGAGCAAGAGAAAGAGAGATCTTCCATCTGCTGGTTCACTCCCCAGATGGCTGCATTGGCCAGGGCTGGGCCAGACTGAAGCCAGGAGCTTCATCCAGTTCTACCCCATAGGTGGAAGTACTCCAAACACTTTGGCCTTCTTCCACTGCTTTTCCCAGGCCATTAGTAGGGAGTTGGATCAGAAGTGGAGCAGCCAGGACACAAATGGGTACTCATATGGAATGCATTGCAGGTGGCAGCCCAACCCACTACGCCACAGTGTCAGCCCCTAATTTGTTACTTTTAGTAGAGGCCTAAGGTGATCCTGTACACCACATTCAACTTAGTTTCATGGTCCCCAACTACAAGATATTCGTTAGTTGATAAAAATTCAGCAATGATCAGTTCCTTCCCTAGGTTCCCTCCTAAATTCGGCTTTCAACTGTTATGTTCCTAAGACTAAGGTGCCCCCTAGAGGATCACTGATAAATCATTCATCAGTTAGTCTTCCTTGTCTCTTAGGTTAGATATAAGCATCATAACACTTGACTAGCTTTTTGTTTCTGTTACCTGTCGTCTCTTCTACCACAGAGAAGAGAGTAAGACCTCCTCCTAGCTCTGAGAGCTTGGTTCCCTGTGAAAATTATCTGATTCAAAGTCTCATTGTATTAATTCCTAGTGGTATACAGTACACTCAAACTAGAGGTACAGTTGAAATACAATAAACTACACGTGCTATACATAAAGAGTGCAATATGAAAAACTTTGGCATGTGTACACCTATGAAACTATCATCACAATCATGAGAACAGAGCTTTAGACCACCGTCAAAACTTCCCAGTGCTCTTTTGTTATCCATTTTTTCCTTTGTCATCTTCCCTGGGCAACCCCAGATTCACTTTCTGTCACTGCAGATTGGTTTGCATTTTCTAGAATTTTATATAAATGGATGCATGCAGTTTGTAGACATTTTGTTTTCTTCCATTCATCGTAATTGTTTTAAAGTCCATTTATGTTGTTATGCACCAATAATTCATTCTGTGTCAGGACAGAGTAGTAATCTATTGTGTGACTATACCACAGTTGCTTGGTTTACCCGTTGACCTGTTCTTGGACATTTGAGTCATTTCTGCTTTTTAACTATTAAAATAAAGCTGTTATGAAAATTTTTATAAGTTTTTGTTGGGATAAGTTTTCATTTCTTTAGGATGAATGTCCAGAGTGCAAAGACTCTACTGGTATGAATAGCTTTAACTTTAGAAAAGTACCAAAATGTTTCTATAATGGATGTACCATTCTATTACTTTCTCACCACCATTGCATCAAAACTGTAGTTGCTCCACATCCTTGTCAATATTCAGTGTGCTCAGAATTTTTTCCTTTTTTGACAGGCAGAGTTAGACAGTGAGAGAGAGACAGAGAGAAAGGTCTTCGTTTTCTGTTGGTTCACCCCCCAAATGGCTGCTATGGCCGTGCGCTGTGCCGATCAGAAGCCAGGAGCCAGGTGCTTCCTCCTGGTCTCCCATGCGGGTGCAGGGCCCAAGCACTTGGGCCATCCTCCACTGCCTTACCGGGCCACAGCAGGGAGCTGGCCTGGAAGAGGAACAACCGGTACAGAATCCAGTGCCCCAACCGGGACTAGAACCCAGAGTGCCAGCGCTGCAGGTGGAGGATTCGCCTAGTGAGCCGCAGCGCCGGCCTGTGCTCAGAATTTTTATAATCCATTCTAATATGTATATAGTGATATCCTCATGGTGGTTTTAGTTTGAATTTTCCTGGAAACTAATAGTGCTAAGCATATTTTCACTTGCTTATTGCCATTCCTGTAACTTTTGTTGTGAAGTGTATCTTCAAACCTTTTTCCCATCTTAAAAACTGTATTTCAATTCTTTATTAATCTGCTCACATTTTGCTTCTTGTGAGGCTACAAAATAGGTTTTTCTTAGATGAAAAATTAAATACATGTTTGTGAGGCTGCAAATATATCATTCATTTGGTCACATCTCTATCCCTGTTTACTCTTCAAACACAGTTTCTCATGGTACCCATCTATCCATTTGAAACTTAGATATTATGACATTGCACTTATATTTCTCTCATAGCTAGATTTTTGGAAAAAAACAGACCTATAATAAATTTGGTTGAACTTTATCTTCTCTAGGGAATATGTAGTATTTTAGGTAACAAGTTGTGTGTGCAAGTCTAAAAATTCAACCACGTAAGGGGCATTGTAAGTGCTTTATAGATAATGCATCCTATGAGAATTTTGAGCACCACCAAGACTTTTATGTATTTAAGGAAATATTTCTTTTTTATTTTTTAAAGATTTATTTATTTATTTATTTGACAGGTAGAGTTACAGACAGAGAGAGAGAGAGAGAGAGAGAGAGAAAGGTCTTCCCTCCGTTGTTTCACTCCCCAAATGGCATGCTGTGCTGATCCAAAACCAGGAGCCAGGCGCTTCCTCCTGGTCTCCCATATGGGTGCAGGGCCCAAGCACTTGGGCCATCCTCCACTGCCTTCCCGGGCCACAGCACAGAGCTGGACTGGAAGAGGAGCAACTGGGACTAGAACCCAGCACCCATATGGGATGCCGGCACCGCAGGTGGAGGATTAGCCAAGTGAGTCAGGGCACCAGGCCCAGGAAATGTTTCATAATGGTAACATTGTTTTCAATAAAATGAATTGAGGCAATTTAATCAACTTTACTGACTATAAATAAGTGAAATATTTTTCTTTTTCTTTTTACTTCATTTTTGGCTTTGCCACTTTAATTAAAAGAGCAACTCAATTCACAATATCTAAGATATGGAATCAACCCATATGTCCATCAACTGATGACTGGATGAAGAAATTGTGATACACACACACACACACACATACACAAATGGAATACTACTCAGCCATAAAAAGAATGAAGTTCTGTCTTTTGCAACAAAATGGATGCAACTGGAAACCATTATACTTAGTGAAATAAGCCAGTCCCCACAAGATAAATACCATGTTTTCCCTGATCTGTGGTAACTAACAGAGTACTAAAAAATGTAATGTATGAGAGTGAAATTGACATTTTGAGATTCGATGTTTTACAGCACTTGTTTCTTGTTGAGGAACAGTGTTTTTTTTCTTCATACTGTTTGTTGAACTGTTAGTGTAGGGTTAATCTTATGAGTATCAAGTAAACTGAAAATAGATTATCGTAAAAATTAAGAGTAGGAATAAGAGAGGGAGGAGGAAGAAGGATGGTAGCATGGGCAGGAGGGAGGGCAGGGTGAGAAATATCATTATGCTCCTTAATCTCTATATATGAAATTTGTTCACCTTAAATTTAAAAAAAATTAAAAAGAAAATAAATGATAATGAAAGAGCAACTAACAACATAGTTGGCTTATTACTTTTTTTTCTGAATTGTTAACTTTTTCTGTGCCCTAAATCCATGGGAAATAAATGGAGGCAATTCAGAGCAAAAGCTTTGTTTCCTGTCCTTCCAAACAGAATTAGAGCTGGTATGCTAAAATATGTGATAATGCCAAGATAAGTTGGCATCCTTACTGTTCTCCTTTTTGCTGGATTCCCATTGACTTCATAGAAATCTCCAGGGCAGAAGTTTTCCAAGGAGGCTCCTTACATGAGCAACAGAAGCCTTACCTGGAAACTCACTCAAAATGCAAATACTCTGAACCTCCTCCAAACTTGCTAATAAATCAGAAACAGAAAGTAAGGCTGAAGGGCAGTGATGAGGGTGGGGCACATCAATGTATGTGAGCCCTCAGGGGATTCTTAAGCAGGAAAGTTTGAGAACCACTGATCTAGGGGAATGAGGAGATTGGAAATATAGGCCTATAGAAAATTCCTCTCTTACAGTTTCAAGCTGACAGGCTCATTACCAGGTCGCTGGAGCAACAACTGCACAGTACTATTGGATAATGAAACATTGTGAAATTAAGAGGCATGAATATTAACTGATCACAATATTCTAGATCGCTAAATTTATATTGGGCAAAATGGAATTTTACTTTTAGCCTTATGGCAAGGAGAAGCATGATTTGATAAGGTTTTATATTTCATAAGTGGAAGCCATGCCTTTTTTAAAAGCATCACTCCTTTGGAGTTTAGACAAATTACTAGAAAAGTAGAATTATTCCTAAAGACATTTATCACAGAAATCATTAAGTAACATACTCAGCAGTGCCCTGAAACAGTTGGTTTTCAAATGATTTTCCTACTTTAGAATATTTGCCAATGACATCTAATTCACAAAGCACAGCACTAGGCACCTAATGGCTATTAAATAAGCATTAAGAATTAATTTGTTAAAGTCTTATTTGTCAGTTGTATGTCACAAAGCTAGTTAATTAAAAATACATTCATATTCTATACTCTTTAATGAAGTTCTGCCTAAGAGCCGGAACTTTCTGTATTTGAAGAATTAAACTCATGTTACGTTTTGCATTTTATTGATATGTGCTAAGGATTAGATGTATTCAGTTAAGCTTCTTCCTGACCAAATGACATACCCTGTCGACTCTGATGTCAGTCTGAGAAAATCCTATATAGTGTACTACATCTCCGGATTACCTTATCTAAGTATTACATGGACATTTCAGATGATATGTCTTGGCATGTGGTCATTTTTCATTAACTTATTAGGGATTGTTAAAGCATCTTTCCCCCTTTTTGACACCTCACTATAATTGGATGTAAAATTGCCTGTAAGACTGAATGGCTGATATTCATGTAGTAAGCTGATGGAGCTTCATTGGTGTCCCACAGATACTGTGCCCAGATGGTGTCTTAGACAAATGGGCTCTGTTGTGATCTGATGTCGGCTATGGACAAGTAACATCTAGTCTCTGGAATTTATTTTCTTCGAGTGGGCAAAGAGGGGATTTGTTACATCATCTTTCAGATGTTGAACATTTCATAATTCTAAGATTTCGAGGGAGCTGAAAGGAAAATCCAAACCATAAAGCACTGCCAAGATATAATACATGACTGAATATTTTCTATGTATTTGTTGAAAGCATGAATTAAGCAGAATAATCAGCATAAGGTAGACTCTAAACTCCTTTGGAGATGATGGGAAATAATATTAAGTATTCATAATTTTAGAGTTTAAATTAATGTGTTTTGGAAGTTATTTTGGAAACATGTATTTGAACTTAATATCTTTTTCTCAGTTTTCACACTGAATTATTTATTCTTAACTCCAATGTGTATGATATTCTAGAAAAGCGAATAATTTTAATATTTTAAGTATAGGTGTGCTGCACAGATCATGCACATTCTTCCTAGAAGAGAAATATCTTTTAAAGGACAGCTCTCTGTACTTAATACTCTTCCACACTCACTTATTTCGTTACATTTTGTTCACCTAAAATTATAGCTATAAAGCTATTTTGGGCATGCTTTTTCCAAAACCTTATAAGAATCAACAGGAACATAATTTTAAGCTGCAGAAGTGCAAAGTAAGCAACAAATCCTAGCTACTGTAAATAAAAGGCCAGAATTCTAACTTTTTAAAGAGCATATAATTTCTAGCAATGGGGGAGGAGGGCATGGGGACAAAAAGTAGAATTTTATTGGATATTTCCTCATACTTCTACATTTTTCTCTGACTTTTGTTTCTTCTCAGAGATGGAATTTTGTGAAACGCCTCATACTCTATGCTCTGGATACCAGACAGACATGCACAGTGTTTCTCGGCATGGCTACCAGCTAGAGATGGGATCTGATGTGGATACGGAGACAGAAGGTGCAGCCTCACCTGATCATGCATTGAGAATGTGGATAAGGGGAATGAAATCAGAGCATAGTTCCTGTTTGTCCAGCCGGGCCAACTCTGCATTATCCTTGACTGACACTGACCATGAAAGGAAGTCTGATGGGGAAAATGGTAATAAAACTATCTTTTCTATTTACTTAAGTAAAACAGAGAGACAATATACTCTTTAGCCTTTGCTTTGGCATCCTTCCCTGAATCTACTCATCTTTCATTTAAAATGCAGGATGAAAATACAAATTATCAGGATATCCTTGAACAAGGCATATACTGGCAAATAGACATTTATTTATAATGGTAGACAAAATATTTTTCATTTCTCATGAACCAAGGGAAATAATCCCAGGTAGTCAGCAATAATATGTACATCTTATTTATTACTCACCTTTTATTTTCATCCTTATTTTCCAGTGAAATCCTAATGGCCTTCATTATAGAAAGTACTCATTTCACGCATTTTGGCTTTACATCAATGTATGAACAAAGAGATGAATAATTGTATGGCAAGAATGCATTATATGTGCTTTCTATTTTGATTCAGTTTGACCTGTGCAGTGTACAGATTCAAATTAACCACTTTAGTCTGTGAGGATTTTTAAAAAACAAACCATGAGCTAATATCGATTTGCCAGACAATAGGTACTAACAACAGTGCCATTATGTTATAATTATACATTATTTTCCTGCAACTTTTGGAAAAGGAAAAGTTTTGTCTCTTTGATTTGTTGGGGAAAGGTTAATTTATTTTATATCTGCTCTTCTGTCCATACTAGCGAACACAACCTTTTCATAAAAAGCACATTAATGCTTACTAAACACGTGAATGCAGGCTCTCTATCATTCTGTTTGTCTAAATTTCATAGGTCCCCAACACTGTGACCACAGGCCTAGTCTGTCAGCAATGGCTGATTAGTATTTTTTCATGTGGTAGAGAGTTAGCCAACTGCTCTATACCTACAGCTTTTTCTATTCCATCCTCTCCGGCATCCCTCAGCCCAAAGGAGAAACTGAACACAAGGATATATCAAATTGAGTAGTTGCCTACTAATTATAATATCACTTCCTAAATTGTAATTCATAAAACTTCATAATATCAAAAAGTATCCTTTGGGTCTTTTTTCTTTACATTATTTTCAAGAATGTACAATGTGTTGCTGGCTTTGTTAAAAAATGTAGGAGATAAAGTATGGAAATGAGAAGGGAATATATGTATATATGTTGTATATATATGTATATATGTATGTATAAACATACATATGCATATTCTTGTATGTGAAAGATCATTAGGATGGAAGTTAGGAGAATTTGGCATTTGACCACTAGAATGTTCTGGGCTTCAACTATCAATCAGGAAAAACAGTGACCAAAATTACATGAAATTCACTGGTAAGAGATCTGCATTTCCAGAACATATTATCTCTCTCCTTTGTTTTAAAGATTTATTTTATTTATTTATTTATTTATTTATTTTATTTGAAAGAGTTATAGAGAGAGGTAGAGACAGAGAGCAATGTCTTCCATCCGCTGGTTCAATCCCCAGATGACCACAACCATCGGAGCTATGCTGATCTGAAGCCAGGAGCCAGGAACTTCTTCCCGGTCTCCCATGCGGGTACAGGGGCCCAAGCACTTGGGCCATCTTATACTGCTTTCCCAGGCCATAGCAGAGAGCTGGATCGGAAGAGGAGCAGCCGGGATTTAGAACCGGCACCCATATGGGATGCCAGCACTTCAGGCCAGGGCTTTAACCCACTATAGCACAGCACCGGCCCCATCTCTCTCTCTTTTTTTTAAAAAGATTTATTTATTTACTTTGAAAGTCAGAGTTACATAGAGAGAGAAGGAGAGGCGAAGAGAGAGAGAGAGAGAGGGAGAGAGGGAGAGAGGTCTTCCATTTGCTGGTTCACTCCTCAATTGGCCACAATGGCCAGAGCTGCGCTGATCCAAAGCCAGGGCTTCCTCCAGGTCCTCCCATGTGGGTGTAGGGGCCCAAGGGCTTGAGCCATCTTCTGCTGCTTCCCCAAGCCATAGCAGAGAGCTGGATCAGAAGTGGAGCAGCTGGGTCTCGAACCAGTGCCCATATGTGATGCTGGCACTGCAGGTGGTGGCTTTACCCACTATGCCACAGCATTGCTCCTATTATCTCTTGATATTGGAATGTAGAGCAAATTCACTGGGTGGAAACATCAAAGTAAGTCCCCACACACACTGGGTTCTGCCAGTATTTTATCCTTACAACACCTTTGGAATGAGTTTTCTTTTGGGGTGATGAAAATATTCTAGATAACTCTAGATAGTAGTTAATGGATGCACAACTCTGAAAATAAAGATAGTCATGAAACAGTATGCTTTAAAAGGATGAATATTATTATATATGAGTAATATTTCAATAAAGCTGTTAATGTTAAAATTTGAGGAATCCAAGATTCTTTAGACAAGGACTAATTAGGAAAATGTTGCTTTTACAGGTTTTAAATTCTCTCCTGTTTGCTGTGACATGGAACCTCAAGCTGGATCTACTCAAGGCAAGTGTTTCCAAATATTTGGCTACAAATTATTTTTATCTTACCACAAAGTAGAATCAATCCACAAAGTAGAATCCCACCGTTCTGACAACCAACACGTGGGCCTGGTCAATGAACCTGTCAGAGATCACTTACTCCACTGGCTTATTATTTTATTGCTTTCCTCAAGAAAACTTCTTTGTGAATATTGGTGAAAAATAGGTAAAGGGGGAACTGGGACAAGACAATGGGAAATGCAATGGGAAAACACTGATTTGCCATGGAGACAGACTTGGAAATCAAGTTGAGTTGGGTTTGGCTTCCTGACTTCCTTGATAGCTACCTTTCTTTTCATTGCATGGCTCTAACAATTAATTCAGTGTAGTTCACATAGTATCATAAGTTTCCCATGCCACCTAGCATATGGTCTTGGTCTTTTCCTGCAGGTGCTCCTGACTTGGCCTTAGAATCGCATTTTATCCATGTCATGAATTATCAGTAATGCCATCAAATGAAAAAATTTCATTCTTTTTATAAACCTGCATTTAGACTGCGTGGTTCCTCAGTGATGGAGAGTGATTTTAAAGATGCTTACAATTCTCTCTATTCTAGAAGAACACTGTATGACTTAGGTTTCCTAATTATATTTCCAAAATTATGTCTGTAAGGAATTGTTCCTTTAATTTCATTAATTGATCAAACCTGTCAGAATATTTGCTTTTTTTTTCTCATTCCATCATCTCTATTTGGTTACTTTTAATTGAATTTAGGTTTCTGACAAGTTATAACCCAAGCAGAATGATAATAAATAACTCTGAAATTCAGCCCTGAAACACTTGGACTGAAAGTATTGACATATAATGGAGAGCATCAGGTAACACAAGGAGATTTGGATTTCTAGGGCATCACAGGGATAGCATTCATCAGCACACTAATGCATTATGTTTCTCTTCCTTCCCATTTGTCTTAAGTAGTTCTGTGTCATCCACAAGTATTGGTGCTTAATTATCTGTTAGAAAAATGCAAATTCACTCAAATTAACCTCTTCCTGGGATCTTTGACCAGTTGACACCTGGGTAACACTTTGAAAACAAGCAACACAGTTTATTCATTCTACTGCTTCATGTTTTACCTTACTAAGAACATTACCATTCTTCACAGGCTAATGCTAGACTTATATATTTTCTGTTCTCAAGATAATTTGTTATTGAACACTAGACTGGAAGCTGCCTGGGGACGGGGCCTGGATTATTATTAAATTGTTATAGCTTCAATACTTAGCCACAGGATCTGGAGGATAATAAGCAGTAAATAAACGAGAACTACATTGCTCTGTGGGGAAAATTAAATGGAGAGGTAATATATTTTGAGGGATCTTCTCTGATCTTGTGAGATTTTGATAAGGATAGAAATGCTACCAGGGTCAGACCTTTGATCATCTAGCACACGTCTCTGACAAGAGATCCATGGGCATATCTTAGGAGGACTTGACAGTTCTATTTGTATATTAACCTCAGTGATTAGGGTATCCATCAATAATTACATTTGTCTTTACATTGGTCTAAAGGACAAAACTGTATCAACAACTAATATTGAAAAACCAATTTTCAAGAAAGTATTTTTCACATATGGCCTGAATGAAAACGTTGAATTATAAAACATGAAAATGAAAGTGTTTACCAAGAAGCTAAATGAAGAGAAATAGGAAGAGAAAAAGAATTTGTAACCTTTAACTAATAAAGTATAAATGGCAAATAAATTATTCATAAAGTCTTGATGATAGTGATATTTTTGTTCAGGCAATATTTATTGACCACCTACTCTTTGCCAAACTCTGCATTAGATACTGAGGATATATGAAAGGTGAATAATACACAATAACCAACCTCGAAGTTTTTTTTTTACCGTTTCAAATAAGAATTATTTTATTCAGATTTATGGGACTAGTGATAACTTTTCATTGAAAAGCCAATTTAATTCCTTAGTAAATTTTTTTGTTGTTTTTAAGAGGAATGTCTTTTTTTAACTTTTATTTAATAAATATAAATTTCCAAAGTGCAACTTTTGTATTATAGCAGATTTTCCCCCCATAACCTCCCTCCCACCCGCAACTATCTCTTCTCCCACTCCCTCTCCCATCCCATTCTTTATCAAGATTCATTTTCAATTATCTTTATATACAGAAGATCTATTTAGTTTATACTAAGTAAATATTTCAACAGTTTGCACCCACACAGAAACACAAAGTATAAAGTACTGTTTGAGTACTAGTTGAAGTTTCTTTTTTAAAGATTTTATTTATTTATTTGAGAGGTAGAGTTACAAACAGTGATAGGGAAAGACGGAGAGAGAAGTCTTCCATCCATTGGTTCACTCCCCAAATAGCCACAACAGCCAGAGCTGCACCTATCCAAAACCAGAAGCCAGGAGCTTCTTCCAGGTCTCCCACGTGGGTGCAAGGGCCCAAGCACTTGGTCCATCTTCTACTCTTTCCCAGGCCACAGCAGAGAGCTGGATTGCAAGAGCAGCAGCTGGGACTAGAACCGGCACCCATATGGGATGCCGGCGCTGCAGGCGGAAGATTAACCTACTGTGCCACAACGCCAGCCCCAACTCGAAGTTTATAGTCTAGTAGGAGAGATTGATGCACTGCTAATTAAGCTGGCTTATTACAGGCAAAAGAAACCAAACTTAGCATAAACAAAAAACCCAAATTTATTAAAAGGAGATAAGAAAGTTTCATGGGACACAGGACAAGAATTGTAGACCCCACAATGAAACTAAAGCAAACAAAAATTGCCAAGACTTCGTGTTTTGCTTCTGAACACATTTCCTGCAGCCCTGTCCCTGAAGATTGACTATTCTCCAAATCACCACCCACAAGACAGGTGTAAAACTCTATAGAGCTCCCCAGTTTATATTTGTTCTGTGCAGGAAAGAAGCTGATATGAACAAGATGTTTTAGTACTATTACTAAAGTCTAAGCAAACAGAATAATTTTCCCACCTTGAGTTAGATGTCTACCAATGGTACCATCAGCTACCATCAAGGGGTAAGATCAGTAATACACATGTTGCTTTCTGGAAGCCTACTCTTTTGATTATTTTTTAAAAAAAGATTTATTTATTTAAAAGGCAGAGTTACAGAAGGTAGTGAAGAACATCATGATAGAAAATGTGTAGTTTTCTCTGAGAGCACATGGGATGTCAAACCATTTGTTAAAGTAAAAATGATTATATTGAGTTGGAAGCATACCAGGGGATTCCAATTCAATCCCATCGAGGTGGCATGTACCAATGCCATCTCACTGTTCCAGGTGATCAGTTTCAGTTCACAGTTGGTCATGGTGAAGGGACTGGGAGTCAAAGGGAGCACATAGACAAGTCTAGTACCTGCTAACGCTAACTGATGGAGTAAATAAAGGGGAGAGTGATCCAACATGGGAAGTGAGAATCTCAGCAGACTCATAGAATTGCAGATGTCCTAAATAGCACTCTGGCCTCAGAATCAGCCATAAAGGCATTCGGAGCTGGCTGAAAAGCTCATGAGAGTATTTCAGGCATGGAAAGCCAAGACACTCTGGCAAAAGATCTCTGCGAGTGAGATCCCAGTGGAAAGAACAGGCCATCAAAGAAGGAGGTACCTTTCTCTGAAGGGAGGAGAGAACCTCCACTTTGACCATGAGCTTGTCTAAACAAGATAAGAGTCGGAGAACTCAGAGGGCTTCCATAGCCTTGGAAACTCATGACTGGAGCATAGGGAGATTACTGATGCCATAGACAGGAGTGTCAATTGGTAAAGTCAACAACAGGAGTCACTGTGCACTTACTCCTCATGTAGGATCTCTATCCTTAATGTGCAGTACATTGAGATTTAATGCTATAACGAGTACTCAAACAATATATTTCACTTTGTGTTTCTATGGGGGTGCAAACTGTTGAAATCCTTACTTAATGCATACTAAACTGATCCTCTGTAAAAAAAAAAAAAAGAAATTATCAATTCCCAACTTGACTCTCACTGGGATTAAACATGACAATAGGTCTGCTCTGATTTCATCATCATTTTAAAAAATCATCTATTATTTTTCACTTTATGTTTCTGTGTGGGAGCAAACTGTTGAAATCCATACTTAATGTATACTAAGCTGATCTTCTGTATATTAAGATAATCGAAAATGAATCTTGATGTGAATGGAAGGGGAGAGGGAGTGGGAAAGGGGAGGGTTGTGGGTGGGAGGGACGGTATGGGGGGAAAGCCATTGTAATCCATAAGTCGTACTTTGGAAATTTATACGCATTAAATAAAAGTTAAAAAAAAATAAAATTAAAAAAAAATGATTATATTAATGCAATCAAAATAAACAATGTTTTCTGTACAGTGATTGGTTAAGAACAGCAATGGTATAAGATAGACCCAAGTTTGTGCCCTAGTTTTGCCATTTACCTGCTATGTGTCCTTGGACAAGTAGCTGAAGCTCTACAATTCAGTTGGTTTTTCTGTCAAATGGAAATATTACCTACTTCAAAGTTTTGGGGGCTCTTTTTGGTGAGGACTAGATGAGAAAATATATACTAATATAGCAATTCATGGTGTATCTCTGTCATACTAAAATGCTCAATAAATGTATTTGCACATATTGTGGGGTAGATTCTATAGAGTGAAGTCTGTGTCATCAAGGATTAGGCAGGCATGCATTGTGGCTACTGAAACTTCAGGTGCCCTGGGGAGCTCCCTAGCCTGGAAGAGCTCTGTCTACTTTCTGTTCAATATTTAAGAATAATTCAATTTGTCTCATTTCTAGTAATATACCATTTCAATAGTGACATTTCTTGTTCTGCTAAGCATAGAGGATTTTGAAGATGTTCACTGAAGCCCTTCAGACCTGGCTTGAACTATTATATTTCCTATGGTCATTGTAGTAGCAGTTTAAAGTGGTTCTAGGATTGCTTTTTTTAAATTTATATAAAGGAAACAATTTTTATGTATATCATATATACAGTTCTAAGAGCACAATGATACTTCCCACCCTATCCTCCCACCCTCCTTCCTCCTTCCTTTCTTATTTTTTTAAAATTTTTACAATGACATCCTTTCAATTTACTTTATAATCAGAAGCTTAACCCTCCACTAAATAAAGCACTCAACGAGTAGTAAGAATAACCACTGTTCCTGAAGAGTACAGACTAGGGATATAAACAGGGATTTCAACTATTCAAAAAGCCCTGTTGAATTCCATGATTGTGGGGTAGCTGAGCTCCCTATGTGGTACTCAGAAAGTTTACAGGTGAGGAACTATCTGGTACAATCCCAAAACAGCCAAAAAAAAAAAAAAAACCCTCTAGCACTGCTGTTCATTGCTTCTGTACTACATACCACAGAACTCTGGTAATACAGCATGTTCTACTAAATACCATTCCACCATAGCGATGCATATCCCATTCTCACACCCTAACTTGCTTCAAGGGAACAGATGGCATTGTGAAAAAAAGAACTGGCCTGACACCTGGGTTTCTTGAATGACGAGTGATAGTTATACCCAAGTGAGGAGTTATTCCTTCTGATATTTGGCCATGTGGAACCATTCATGTACATTGAATGGAGGGAATTTGTTTGTTTTACATTTCTATCCTTTGCCTTTTTGTTTTCCCCTGGTAGTGTAAGTTATGCAGGGCACTTCCATAGCAGTAACAGTTCCTCAGGAACCATCTGAATGTGGAAGGAAGTGTGTAAAACAATGCAATGGCTTAGTAATAGCTTTGGCAGGAGCCTTCCCATATAATGACATCCTAATGGCTCTGCTGGCCCCATTAGGCATGTATGAGACAGTGCAGTTGACTTTGTTACAGCTCCTTTGGAGATGTTACACCATCAGAGGAACTATGTAAGTCACTGAGATTATGTTATGTGTGCCTGAGATACTTCTGTGGTGACTGTGATACTATTATAATTGAAAACCATTTTGATGATATTCAACTTCAAACCATTATCAAGATAGATATAACAAGTTACTGTTTTTCAGCAGGTAGTTTCCTTTTGTAAAAACCATTTATTTAGGGGGATTTCTTTTTAAAGATTTATGTATTTATTTGAAAGGCAGAGTTACAGAGAGAGTGAGAGGCAGAGAAAGAGATCTTCCATTTACTGGTTCACTCCTCAAATGGCTGCAATGATCAGGGCCAAGATGGTTCAAAGCCAGGACCCTGGAGCCTCTTCTGGGTCTCCCATATTGGTGCACTTGGGCCATTTTCCGTTGCTTTCCCAGGTGCATTAGCAGGGAACTGGATTGGAAGTGGAGCAGCTGGGTCTCAAACCAGCGCCCAAATGGGATGCTGGCACTGCAGGCAGCAGCTTTACCTGCTATGCCACAGCACCGATCCAAAGTACTTTTTAAATAGTATTTGATATTAAAGTAATGTGAGCTGATGGTATAAAAATTAAGACAGTAAAAACAGATTTAAAGTGAAAAAGTGAATCATCGTACTCTCTATTCACCCTTCAAGTGCCACTCTCAAGAGATAGTGTTAATAACATGTTATACATCATTCCCAAAATTGCCTGTGCATGTTCAAATAGGATCACATACTACAGAAAGTCCAATAGCTTTTTTCAGTTTGTGTTATATGTCAGATATTCTCCCATATATGTAGTATATCTCTGCTTCATTCATTTTAATGTATGAATAATATTCTGTTTATGTATGCACCATTTTATTTTTAACCAGTCCCCTATTGATGGAATCTAGATTTCCAGTGTTTTGATACTAACAACAGTGCCACACTTAATGTCCCTGTACAGATCCTTTTACATAGCTGTTGGATAACTATTTAGAAGTGAAAATGATGAGCAAAGGATATTTGCATTTGACATTCTTAAGAGATACTACCTAATTTCCCCCTTACAAAAAACTACCGGTTTATCTTCTTGCTAATGATACATGGAGATTGCCTGTTTTCCCATATCCTTATCAACACTGGAAATGATGAGAAAGATTTCTAGGATGGGAAGAGGGCACTGTTGCATGGCAGCAGGTTAAACCATCACTTAGAACTCTGGCATCCTACACTGGAGTGCAGGTTTGAGTCCTGACTGTTCTGCTTCTGATATACCTTTCCGCTAATGTGCCTGGGAAAGTAGTAGATGATAACCCAAGTACCAGGTAGGAGAGGTAGGATACCAGGATGGAGATCCTAGCTTCTGGCTTCAGCTTAACCCAATTCTGGCTGTTGTAAGCATGTGGGAGGTGAATCCGCACATGGAAGATCTCTGCTTCTGTGTCTCTATGTGTGTGTGTTTGTGTGGTATGTGTGTGTGTGTCTGTGTATCTACATCTCTCCCTGTCATTAGTTCGGCC
The DNA here is from genome assembly GCF_964237555.1 of Oryctolagus cuniculus. NCBI lineage: Eukaryota > Metazoa > Chordata > Mammalia > Lagomorpha > Leporidae > Oryctolagus > Oryctolagus cuniculus. The sequence goes on along the minus strand of NC_091453.1, from coordinate 102,683,209 downwards.
TTTCAAATGAATAAATCTTCCTTTTATTAAAGGAATACAAACTTAATGCATTTCATATATACACATTTAGGAACATAGTGATTCTTCCCAGCCTACTTCCCTCCCGCCCATACTCCCACCCTTCCTCCTCCTCCCTCTCCCATTCCCATTCTTATTTTTTACAAAGATCTATTTTCAGTTAACTTCATACTCATAAGATTAACCCTACACAAATGAATAAATCTTTAAAAAATATTTCTAGGGTTAGACATTTGGTACGGTGATTAAGATGCCACTTGAGATATCCATATCCTGTACTAGGGTGCCTAGATTTCAGTCTGGCTCTGGTCTATATTCCAGCTTCCTACTAATGTGTAACCTGGGAGGGAGCAAATGCTGGCTCAAGTACTTGGGTCTCTGCCACTCATATGGAACACCTGATTTACCTCCTGGCTTCTGCCTGGCCTAGCCCTAGCTGTTGTGAGCATTTGGGGAATGAACAAGCACATGGGAGATATCTGTCTCCTTCACTGCATTTCAAATAAATAAAAGAATAAATAAACTGTTAGAAAAGATTCCTAGTCAGTAGATAAAATATTTCTTTGTGACTGGATTTCGTTGTTTCTTACTGCGGTATAGTATTCTAAAGAGTACATATCCCATAATTTCTTTATCCAGTCTACCATTGATGGGCATTTAGGTTGGTTCCAGGTCTTGGCTATTGTGAATTGAGCTGCAATAAACTTTAGGGTGCAGACCGCTTTTTTGTTTGCCAATTTAAATTCCTTTGGGTAAATTCCAAGGAGTGGGATGGCTGGGTCGAACGGTAGGGTTATCGTCAGGTTTCTGAGGAATCTCCAGACTGACTTCCATAGTGGCTTGACCAGTTTGCATTCCCACCAACAGTGGGTTAGTGTCCCTTTTTCCCCACATCCTCACCAGCATCTGTTGTTGGTAGATTTCTGCATGTGAGCCATTCTAACCGGGGTGAGGTGAAACCTCATTGTGGTTTTGATTTGCATTTCCCTGATTGCTAATGACCTTGAACATTTTTTCATGTGCCTGTTGGCCATTTGGATTTCCTCTTTTGAAAAATGTCTATTGAGGTCCTTGGCCCATCTCTTGAGTGGGTTGTTGGTTTTGTTTTTGTGGAGTTTCTTGATCTCTTTGTAGATTCTGGTTATTAACCCTTTATCTGTTGCATAGTTTGCAAATATTTTTTCCCATTCTGTCGGTTGTCTCTTCACTCTCCTGACTGTTTCTTTTGCAGTACAGAAACTTCTCAATTTGATGCAATCCCAATAGTTGATTTTGGCTTTGACTGCCTGTGCCTCCCGGGTCTTTTCCAGAAATTCTTTGCCTGTGCCAATATCTTGAAGAGTTTCTCCAATGTTCTCTAGTAACTTGATGGTGTCAGGTCGTAGATTTAGGTCTTTAATCCATGTTGAGTGGATTTTTGTGTAAGGTGTAAGGTAGGGGTCTTGCTTCATGATTCTGCACGTGGAAATCCAATTTTCCCAGCACCATTTATTGAATAGACTGTCCTTGCTCCAGGAATTGGTTTTAGATCCTTGATCAAATATAAGTTGGCTGTAGATGTTTGGGTTGATTTCTGGTGTTTCAATTCTGTTCCATTGGTCTATCCATCTGTTTCTGTACCAGTACCATGCTGTTTTGATTACAACTGCCCTGTAGTATGTCCTGAAATCTGGTATTGTGATGCCTCCGGCTTTGTTTTTGTTGTACAAGATTGCTTTAGCTATTCAAGGTCTCTTGTGCCTCCATATAAATTTCAGCACCATTTTTTCCAGATCTGAGAAGAAGGTCTTCGGTATCTTGATTGGTATTGCATTGAATTTATAAATTGCTTTTGGGAGAATGGACATTTTGATGATATTGATTCTTCCAATCCATGAGCATGGAAGATTTTTCCATTTCTTGGTATCCTCTTCTATTTCTTTCTTTAAGGTTTTGTAATTTTCATCGTAGAGATCTTTAGCATCCTTGGTTAAGTTTATTCCAAGGTATTTGCTTGTTTTTGTAGCTATTGTGAATGGGATTGATCTTAGAAGTTCTTCCTCAGCCATGGCATTGTCTGTGTATACAAAGGCTGTTGATTTTTGTGCATTGATTTTATACCCTGCTACTTTGCCAAACTCTTCTATGAGTTCCCATAGTCTCTTAGTAGAGTTCTTTGGGTCCCCTAAATAAAGAATCATGTCACCTGCAAAGAGGGATAGTTTGAGTTTTTCCTTCCCAATTTGTATCCCTTTAATTTCTTTTTCTTGCCTAATAGCTCTGGCTAGAACCTCCAGAACTATATTGAATAGCAGTGGTGAGAGTGGACATCCCTGTCTGGTCCCAGATCTCAGTGGAAATGCTTCCAACTTTTCCCCATTCAATAGGATGTTGGCTGTGGGTTTTTCATAGATTGCTTTGATTGTATTGAGGAATGTTCCTTCCAAACCCAGTTTGCTTAGAGTTTTCATCATGAAAGGGTGTTGTATTTTATCAAATGCTTTCTCGGCATCTATTGAGATAATCATATGGTTTTTCTTCTGCAGTCTGTTAATGTGGTATATCACATTGATTGTCTTGTGCACATTAAACCATCCCTGCATACCAGGGATAAATCCCACTTGGTCTGGGTGGATGATCTTTCTCTGAAGGGAGGAGAGAACCTCCACTTTGACTATGACCTTGTCTAAACAAGATAAGAATCGGAGAACTCAGAGGGCTTCCATAGCCTTGGAAACTCATGACTGGAGCATAGGGAGATTACTGATGCCATAGACAGGAGTGTCAATTGGTAAAGTCAACAACAGGAGTCACTGTGCACTTACTCCTCATGTAGGATCTCTGTCCTTAATGTGCTGTGCATTGTGATTTAATGCTATAACGAGTACTCAAACAATATATTTCACTTTGTGTTTCTATGGGGGTGCAAACTGTTGAAATCCTTACTTAATGCATACTAAACTGATCCTCTGTAAAAAAAAAAAAAAAAAAAAAAAAAGAAAGAAATTATCAATTCCCAACTTGACTCTCACTGGGATTAAACATGACAATAGGTCTGCTCTGATTTCATCATCATTTAAAAAAAATTCATCTATTATTTTTCACTTTATGTTTCTGTGTGGGAGCAAACTGTTGAAATCCTTACTTAATGTATACTAAGCTGATCTTCTGTATATTAAGATAATCGAAAATGAATCTTGATGTGAATGGAAGGGGAGAGGGAGTGGGAAAGGGGAGGGTTGTGGGTGGGAGGGACGGTATGGGGGGAAAGCCATTGTAATCCATAAGTCGTACTTTGGAAATTTATATGCATTAAATAAAAGTTTAAAAAAAAAAAAAAAAAAAGAAAAACTGTTTAAGATCACTCTGAAGCGGAATTCACATGAAAATTATAATAAATTATCATCTATCACCTATAATATTGACCTAAAATGTTATAATATATTGGTCAAATATATATAAGAAAGTGGTTATAGAAGTACAAATAGATGTAGTCTCAAGGAAGAAATACTTGAAAATATCTTGAAAAAATATATCTACATTGACCAGCAATTTCACTTCTTGAATTTGTCCTACAGAAATTGAAGGAACTTGCAGTCATATGGATGAGGGTGTTCACTATAGCATTATTTGGAATAACAAAAAGTCATGGATAACAATAAAAATGTTTACAAATGGAAAATCACATGAATAATCTATGTTATGTTCATGCAGTGAAATACTCTGCAGCCTTAAAAGGAATGAGACATTCATGGTAGGAAGAAAAGTGAGATCTCATGAGGAACTGAACAGGGAATTTCAAGTCCATTAATATGCTTGTTTATTTGTGTATTTATTAAGAATATTTCTTAAACTAGCTTGTGGGGTACATGAGTGCTTATGGTGTTACTTTTTATATTCTTTGATGCTTATCTGAAATTTAAAAAATAAATTTAACATAAAATGTGACAATACTGTATGTAAGAACAGTCTTCAAGTTGGATTATTAGACAAAAACTACAGGATTTGAATCATTATGTATAGTAGTGGCATTTTTTTATGACCCAGTGTTAGAAAGAAATACATTTACATTATCACCTAGTTCACAATGAAAGATAATTACCTACCTTTGCTATGAACAGCATTCCTAAACATATTCTATTATATTTTGTCTTTGTATTATTGTGATAATTCACTAATTCATAGCTCACTAATAAGTCATTAACTCGTTTGAAGACAATTCAAGTATACTATATTTTTGTGTGAGTCCTATGGCTATATGCACACATGATCACATATGCATACCTTTCTCTGGAAGTATTCAAAATAAATGAATAATTCTGATTGCATTTGTGGATAGGGACTAGGTGGCTATGGGATAGGAGTACGAAAATCTTTTGTTCCCCATGTGTTCATCTGTCTCTTTTGAACTATGTTATCCTGTGCTATCACTTTGTTTTAGTTTAACTAAATTTTTAAAATAAGTAAAATGAAAATGACATCACTGAGGAATGAATCTAAGTCACTTGTTTCTCAACTACTTTTTAAAATAGCCAATAATGCTGTGTACAAAGCTCTTTCCAATGTTTTAAACTTTTTTATAATTTCCTTGAAAAATAAGATTATGATACTATCAAATATTCCCTGTAGGGCAAGCTGTTTTAGCTCTTAATTTGTTTCTTTAACATAGCTTGGTATGTGTGTGTGTGTGTGTTCTGTCTGAAAACAAAGTGGGAAACACACCTATTAGACTAGAAGTAATAGTTTTCTTTTTCATCACTGTTAAGCCACTTGCTCATTTTGATGATCCTCATAAAATTAGAGCCTCCTGTAGAGGGGATGTAGTCTTGTCTTTACTTGAAAATGCTACATTTAGGGTTCAAGTTTCTCTTACAGAGGAAGCAAAACATGGAAGTACTATTATCCACTGCATATGAAATTTTGTGTTTCAAAATTGTCTGCCAAAATTAGCAGTTGTAAGACAAAAAGGCAGCTGCACATTTTCAAACTTTCATGTAATATATACCATACTAGTTTCCTTTGACATCAAAAACATGTATTTGTCATTTAACAATTCAGCAGTGTATATGTAATTACAGTTCCATGAACAAATGGCTGTTATGCTAAATGATTGATTTTAAATAGCACTTTAAAATTTTTCTGTATTCACCTAAGTCCATGCTTTCAACATTTTGCTTTCAATTTCATGGTCACTATTTTCTAGAGATTTATGTTTAAATAGTTCTCACTTATTTTGATGTTTGTAAGTGCAAAGCTAGGTTTTCTAAAATAACATATCCTTTATTTTCATTGTTACTTGGCAAGTTTATGTTTGCTGAAATAATTAATCTGAAGCTAGAGCTTGCATGGCCTGCAAAGAAATTCGGTGTGATTGTTTAATCCCTTTTACCATGAGAAAATTGGCAACTTTTGTAAAATAATCCAAAAATTTCCCTTTCCTGGAGTGTTCTATAAATGTAGGTTATCAAGGCTAAACAGGGCCCAAGACAAAATGTCTAAATCGAAAGTGTTCCATTTCTTAAAGAAAATCTGAGTGTTTCACACTTTCTACATGCAGTTTCCAGAATGCTGTCTTCACTTAATTTTCCTTAGTCTCTCCTTCTCTATCTTATTTCATGTTCTTTTTTTTCCATTTTCCATGAAATTTTAATCTTTTTTAAAATTTTACTTAAGGTATACAAATTTCATGTATTTCCTATATACATATTCAGGGACATAGTGATGCTTCCTATACCATCCTCCCTCCCGCCCACTGTCCCACCCTTCTTCCTCATCTGACCTTTCCTATTCTCATTCTTAATTTTTACAAAGATCCATTTTCAATTTACGTTATACTCATAAGACTACCCCTACACTAAGTAAAGAGTTCAACAAATATTATGAAGAAAAAACACTGACCCTTTAATGTTGCCATGTCCCAGAGCCGAGTCTTAGTTCCAGAATCTTTACCATTTATTCTCTCTCAGTGACTTCACATGGTCTATTTGCATAGGTTTAATTTTTCTGTTTACACTCAAAGAGTTTTATAAATTATTGCTTAATATAATTATTGTGTATTTATGGAGTACGATGTGATATGTCAAGGCATGTATACAGCATGTACTGATTAAATCATGATATTAGCTTTTCTATCTCCTTATTTCTTTATGTTTGGAGACTTTGGGCTTCTCTCTTTTATTGTTTCATAAAACATGCAAAAGGTTATTGTGAACTACAGTCACCACACTGTACTACAAAACATCAGAACACACTAACTATGTTTTGGTACCCATAATCCAACCTCTATCTCCCCTCCCCTCTTCACTTTTGTCAATCTCTGCTAATCACAATTATACATTCAGAGCAACATGATGTTTATCGTCCTCATATGAGAAAGGACATACAGTGTTTGACTTTCTGTGTCTAGATTCATTTAGCATAATGTTCTTCAGTTCTGTCCATTTGGCTGCAAATGACAGGAATTCATTCTTCTTAGAGGCTGAATAATAGTCCATTAGGTATTTATACCACATTTTCTTTATACATCAATCCATCAATGAATATATAGGTTGATTTCATTTCATATATTAGCTAGTGCGAATACTGCTACAATAAATGTGAGAGTGCATATGTCTCTTTGATATAATGATTTCATTTCCTTTGGATATATACCAAGAAATAAGATATGTAACATATGGTAGATTTGCTTTTAATTTCTAGAATTTTATTTGAGGTGTGGGAGGGAGAGAACAGAAGGAGGGAGGGAAAGAGAAAGAGAGAGAGAGAGAGAGAGAGAGGGAGAATATCTCCCATCTGCTGGTTCACTCCCCAAATGCCTCAAATAGCCAGGGATTGAGGGTCAGGCCGAAGCCAGAAGCCAGGAACTCTGTCTGGGACTCTATCATGGATGGCAGGGACCCAGCTACTTGATCTATCACCACTGCCTTCCAGGTATACATTGGCAGGAACCTGGAATAAGAAGCAGACCTTGGACTCAAACCTAGGCACTCCTATATGGGATGTGGACATTCCAACCAGTATCTTAACTGCTAACTCAAACATCTGTTCCTCTTTTCTTTTTTTTGAGGAGCCTCTGTACTGTTCTAGATAATGGATATACTGATTTGCCTTTCCAACAATGGTCTCTACACCATCAGCTGTGTTTGTTGTTTTGTTTTTTTTTTTGACATTTTGTTAATAGTCATTCTAATTTGTGAAATGATTTCTCATTGTGGTTTTAATTTTCATTTCCCTAATGGCTAATGAGATTGAGCATTTTAAAAAATATTTTTGGCCATTATGTTTCTTCCTTGAGAAATGTCTATTCAAATTATTTGCCCATTTTATTTTTTGTTAAGATTTACTTTATTTATTTGAAAGGTAAAGTGACATAGAAGAACACAGAGAAAGAGATCTTCCTTCCATGAGTTCACTTCCCAGATGGCTGCAACATCCAGGACTGGGCCTGACCAAAGCCAGAGGCCCAAAACTCTATTCCGGTCTCCCACATGAGTGGTAGGGGCCCAATTACTCGGATTGTCTTTTGATGTTTTAGCAGGGAGCTGCATCAGAAGTGGAGCAGCCAGGACTCAAACCAGCACTCTGATATGGGTTGTGGACTCTGCAAGCAGTGGCATAACCCACTGTGCCACAATGCCAGCCCCCATTTGCCCATTTTTAAATTGAATTATTTGGGTGTTTGATGTTGTGTTTTTTAAGTTCCTTATGTGTCCCGGATATTTGTCCTTTGTCAGATAAATAGATTGAAACTATTTGGGGCTGGCACTGTGGCACAGTGGTTTAAAGCCCTGGCCTGCAGCGCCAACATCCCATATGGGTGCCGGTTTGGCTGCTCAACTTCCATCCAGCTCTCTGCTATGGCCTGGGAAAGCAGCGGAAGATGGCCCAAATCCTTGGGCCCCTGTACCCACATGGGAGACCCAGAAGAAGCTCCTGGCCCCTGGCTTCAGATCAGCTCAGCTCTGGCTGTTGCAAGCATTTGGGGAGTGAACCAGTGTATGGAAGATCCCCCCTCTGTGTAGCTCTGCCTTTCAAATAAATAAATAAATAGAAAAAAAAGAAACTATTTTCTCCCATTCTCTCAGTTGTCTCTTCACACTGTTGTTTCCTGTGCAAAAACTTCTTAGTTTAATATAATTCCATTGATCTAATTTTAATTTTGTTGCCTGTGTTTTTGGGGTAAGATCTAAAAAAATTATTGCTTATAATGAACTTTTGAAGTATTTCCTCTGTTTTCCACTACTAGATTCATAGTTTCAGGTTTTTGTTTCAGGTCTTTGAACCATTTTGAGTTGATTTTTGTTTAGGGTGAAAGATAGGCATCAAGTTTCAATATTCAGGATATGGATATCCAGTTTTCCTAGTAGCATTTTTTTTATTTGACAGTGAGAGAGAGAGACAGAGAGAAAGGTCTTCCTTCCGTTGGTTCACTCCCCAAATGACCACTACGGCTGGCGCGCTGTGCCGATCCGAAGCCAAGAGCCAGGTGCTTCTTCCTGGTCTCCCATGCAGGTGCAAGGCCCAAGCACTTGGGCCATCCTCCACTGCCCTCCCAGGCACCAGCAGAGAGCTGGACTGGAAGAGGAACAACCAGAACTAGAACCCAGCACCCATATGGGATGCTGGCACCGCAGGCGGAGGATTAACCAAGCGAGCCATGGTCCTGGCCCTAGATTTTTCTATATATCAAATCATATCTACAATCAGAGATAGTTTAATTTCCCCCTTTCTGTTTGTATGCTGTTTATTCCTTTCTCTCAAATAATTACTCTGGCTAAAACTTCCAATTCTGTATTGAATAAGAGAAATGATGAGGATATCCTTCTTGTTTCAGATTTTGGAGGAAATGCTTTCAACTTTTTCCCATTCAGTATGATGTTCATTGTGGGTTTGTCGTATGTAGTCTTCATTATGTTATGTTCCTTATATAGATAATTTGTTCAAGATTCTCATCATGAAGGAATATTTTATTTTATTAAATATTTTTATGAAACTGTTGATATATAATTTTACCCTTCATTCTATTGATGTGAATTATTATGATTATTGGGATTCAAGGTAATACTGGCCTCATAAAAAGAGTTTGAAAGAGTTTCCTCTCTTTAAATTTTTTGGAATAGCTTGAGAAAAGTTAGGATTAGTTTATGCATTAAAATTTGATACAATTGGCCGGCGCCGCGGCTCACTAGGCTAATCCTCCGCCTAGCGGCGCCGGCACACCGGGTTCTAGTCCCGGTCGGGGCTCCGGATTCTGTCCCGGTTGCCCCTCTTCCAGGCCAGCCCTCTGCTGTGGCCAGGGAGTGCAGTGGAGGATGGCCCAGGTGCTTGGGCCCTGCACCCCATGGGAGACCAGGAAAAGCACCTGGCTCCTGGCTCCTGCCATCGGATCAGCGCGGTGCGCCGGCCGCAGCGCGCCGGCCGCGGCGGCCATTGGAGGGTGAACCAACGGCAAAAAGGAAGACCTTTCTCTCTGTCTCTCTCTCTCTCTCACTGTCCACTCTGCCTGTCAAAAAAAAAAAAAAAAAAAAAAAAAAAAATTTGATACAATTTAGAAATAAAGGTATCTGGTTCTGGGCTTTTTTTGTTGTGAGACTTTATATTAGCAATGTGACTTCACTACTCATTATTGGCCTGTTCAAATTTTCTAAATCTTCATGATTCAATTTGATAGATCATATGTGTCCAGAAATTTGTCCATTTCTTCCAGATTTTCCAGTTTTCAAGTTTAGTTCATACTAGTCCCTAATTATCCGTTATGTTTCTGTGGAATGAGTTGTAATGTGTCCTTTTTCATCCTTGTTTTTATTTGAGTCTTCTCTTACATTCTTGGTTCTTTTAGCTGAAGATTTGTCAATTTTATTTGTCTTTCAAAAAATCAACTCCTTATTTCATTCGTCCTTTGTATTTTTTTGTTTCTTTCATTGAGTTCTCCTCTGATGTTTGTTTTATCTTTCCTTTTGCTAGTTTTGCGTTTGATTTGTTCTTTCTATTTTAGGGTATTGAGATGTTTATCTGATGCTTTCTTTTTTGTGTGAGTGCTTATTGCTATAAACTTTGCTCATAAATTTCTTTTGTTGTACTCCATCAGTTTAGGTATATTGTATTTAGATTTTAATTTGTTTCAAGGATTTTTTAAATTTTCCCTTAAATTTCATCAGTGATCAGTTGTTCAATTATATGCTATTCAGTCTTCACGTGTTTGTATACTTATTGAAATTTATTTTGTTGTTGATTTATAGTTTTATTCTATTGTAGCCAGAAAAATTACATGATAAAATTCTATTTTTTTAATTTTCAGTCCTGCTGTGTCACCTTATCTGTTTTAGAAGATGCTTCTTGTACTGTTAAAAAGATTGTGTTTTCTGTAGCTGTTGTATGAAGCATTCTTTAAATGTTTATTAACTCCATTTGTTCTATAGTATAGTTTTTTTTTTTTTTTTTTTTTTTTTGACAGGCAGAGCGGACAGCGAGCGAGACAGGGAGAAAGGTCTTCCTTTGCCGTTGGTTCACCCTCCAATGGCCGCCGCAGCCAGCGCGCTGCGGCCGGCGCACCATGCTGATCCGAAGGCAGGAGCCAGGTACTTATCCTGGTCTCCCATGGGGTGCAGGGCCCAAGCACTTGGGCCATCCTCCACTGCACTCCCTGGCCACAGCAGAGAGCTGGCCTGGAAGAGGGGCAACCGGGACAGAATCCGGCACCCCGACCAGGACTAGAACCCGGTGTGCCGGCACTGCAAGGCAGAGGATTAGCCTAGTGAGCCGCGGCGCTGGCCGTCTATAGTATAGTTTTAACTCTGATGTTTCCTTGTTGATTTTTTAAAAGATTTATTTATTTATTTGAAAGAGTTACAAAGAGGCCAGGAGTCGGGTGGAGTGGGGAGGGGAGACAGAGACAGACAGACCATCCACTGATTCACTTCCCAAATGGCCACAGTGGCCGGAGCTTGGCCAATCCGAAGCCAGGAGCCAGGAGCTTCTTCCAGGTCTCCCATGGTGCAGGGGCCCAAGGACTTGGGCCATCTTCTACTGCTTTCCCAGGCCATAGCAGAGAGCTAGATCAGAAGTGGAGCAGCCGTGAGTCGAACTGACACCCACATGGGATTCCAGCACTGCAGGTGACAGCTTTACCCACTAAGCCAAAGTGCTGGCCCCCCTTGTTGATTTTTTTCGACTGGTCTATTTGTCTAGTGATGAAAGTTAGGTGTTGAAGTCTACCGCTATTGTTGTATTGCAGTCTATTTTTCCCTTTATGATTAATGTTTACCTTATAAAACTGGGCGATCCAATATGAGCTACATGTATGTTTAAAATTATTATTTCCTGTTGTTGAACTGATCCATTGATTGCTATATAATAATCTTTATCTCATATGTCCTTAAGGCTTAAAACACCATCTAATATATGGATGATCTGAAAATATATTTCTCAGTCATGATCCCTTTTCCAACATCCATGTCCAACTACTTATTTGTGAATTTCAATAGATGTCTTAAATTCAGCTTGCCCAACGCTAAACTTCTGATAATCCTTCCTGCCTGAAACTTGTTCCACTTGCAGATTTTCTTCATTTCCGATGATAGAAACTCCATGCTGCAATTTACTCAGGCCAGAAATCTTAGAGTCATCCTGAAAGCTCTCTTCTACTAATACCTCCTCTTCTACCACCCTTGTCCAAGCCACCAATGACTGTCATCTGGATTAATTCAACACTCTTAACAGGTCTCCAAGCTTCTGAGAGTGATGGTTGTAAAATATGAATCTACTCTACTAAAATGCTACAATTGGCTTCTTGCTTCCCTTGGAGACCTCTCTGTTATCTCTCTGACCTCACCTCATTTCTGCATTTTCCCTTTTCAAGTATGCTACATTGACAATGGCTTCCTTGTCAATTAAAACAAAAGCCTTCAGGACACTTCTTTAGGGACTTTGCTGGAGCTGACTCCTCTGCATGGAATATTCTTCTTCAAGATACACATGTTAAAGAAAGGAAGGAAAGGAATAGGAAAGGGAAAAGGAAAGAGAAGGGAAGGGATGTCAATACATTCTTAGAATTGTATCTTTGAACTACATTAAATCTGTTCATATCACAATGAAAACATTTAAAAAACTGAGAGAACATTCAATATGTTCTTTTCACGTGCTTGTTGTGGAAGTTTAAATGAATAAATTTTAAAAATTTGTTATTTTTAAATATTACATGTTTAACTCTCTCACCTTCTTCAAGCCTTTGTTCATATCTCTTTCTCAGTGAAGCCTACTCTGATGCATAATATATAATTCTTTTTTAAAGATTTATTAATTTATTTGAAAGTCAGAGTTACACAGAGAGAGAAGGAGAGGCAGAGGCAGAGACAGAGAGAGAGGTCTTGCATCTGCTGGCTCACTCCCCAAATGGCCACAACAGCTGGAGCTGTGCCGATCCGAAGCCAGGAGCCAGGAGCTTCTTCCAGGTCTCCTACGTGGGTGCAGGGACCCAAGAGCTTGGGCCATCTTCTACTGCTTTCCCAGGCCACAGCAGAGAGCTGAATTAGAAATTGGAGTAGCCAGGACTCAAACTGGTGCCCATATGGGAAGCTGGCACTGCAGGCGGTGACTTTACCCACTACACCACAGCACCGGTCCCTAAATAATATTTCCATTTGTAACCCCACTCCAAACTTTATATACTTTTACCCTATTTCTAACTTTCCTTTTTCCATAGCATGTATCATCTTCTCTAAAATTCACGTGTATACTATGCTTCCAGTTATTGTCTTTTTCCACCTATCAGAACTGTAAGTTCCATGACAACTGGAATCCCTGTGTGTTTTGTTCACTGAAGTATTTAAAGCTCCTAGAACAGTTTCAAGCACTTAATAGGTGTTCAGCAAATACTTTTGAAAGAATATATACATATAGAAAAATAATTATTGCTATAAAAATTTTGTCTGTTTTTAAACACAGAGCTGAATGATTTGAACTAATTTTTCTTGCACTATTCATTCTTTAAGATTTCATCTCTGTGAAAACTAGTTTGTTTTCTAAATGACTTGATCAACCCGCTCATTAAGATCAATAATTTTTAAAACACTAAGTTAATAATCGAATCAGTCAAAACTATTTTCCTGGATTTTTTTAAGTCTCAGTTTTTGATGACTATACCAGCCTTTATACATAAAATATTCAAACTAAGTTGTGCATAGAGAAACAACTGCATTTTATTTGCCAAATCAATATGTGCAAACATAGCCATACTCAATCACAATTAGATCACAAGTCAGATGAGTATAGTAAGGGCTTGTAGTCAGCATAGTTCATTTTGTGACTAATAAATAGTATGTACTATTTGATTGTGTGCCACTAATAAATAAATAAGCACACACATGTATCTTTTTGAGTGATTTATGAACATCAGCAAGTCAATGAAAATGATCAGATAGGTTAATCCATGTAAGAGATGACCTAAAGTGATAGGTTGTCTGACTGTATTTCAAAGTCATTCTAGTGGAAACTATTGAGGCTTTTGTTTATGAAGACACAGCCATATTTTATTAAATAACATATCAATTTACATTTTTAAAAACATTCCAGTCATAATTAATCCAGTGAAAATGTTCAAGAAATGTGTCTTGATAGGACAGACATGACTGAAGTAAGAGTAAAATAAGAAAGTATAAGAAAATATTAAAGTGAGATTTTACTAATCCCGAGTCATGTCAGAGTTGAGGAAATGTCTCTAAAAGTTGAAAAAAAGAGTGGCAAATGAAAGTTCAGCATTTCAGCCTTGAAGGAATCATAAACACATCAACGTGTGACATTTTTACCAGTCCTCCCACACTTATTTGAAGTCAGTACAATGCCACAGCTGACATTGGGGGACCTCAGCAAGGAATAAAACAGAACAACAAAAAGAAAGGCACAGAAAGGAAATAGACTATACCAGCCCTGCGGTTTAACTACATGATATATATTTTTACTTGCTCTCAAGATAAATTATTTTGTGCATAAATTATTTAACTTTTGGCTGCTTTCACTTTATTCTAAGATCTATAGGATATTATTTCTTAATTTGAGTAACTGGCACAGGGAGCAGTGAGGATTTGGAGAATAATTTTATTTTTGCCTCTAGTGTTGTTTTGTCCCTAAGCTCTGTCATTTGTACATCAAACTAATACTGTCATTTTTATCAGCTTCAGCCACAGGAAGATTTATCAAGATGTTTCTGTTTTACTTCTCATTTCTAAGCAGCTAGCTGCCTAGAACTAGAGTCACGAGTCTGCTAAATTGGGCAGGCATTTAAAATTTTTTTGTGTGTCATGTTCTCCTAAGAACCATCATTTTATAAAACGAAATTAGCCCTGGGTAAATCTCAGCAGAAAGTGCTTTGCTCTGATAACAATTTGCCTCCAATGAAGAGATTGGTCTTTACCCACAAGAACTAGAAAGAATAATTTGGACATATTTTCTTGTACCTTATACCTTGGGCCTGAGAGACTTAAAATAAAGAAATATCTTGCTTTCCAACAAGTTGAATTTCGGTTGTTCCAGATTGAATTAGTGTAAATAAAATAGAAAGAAGGACCCTAACAAATCAATACTGCATTGGTAGTAAACTGGAAAATACTGACAAATTATCCTTTTAGGCCTTAGCGAGGCTTAATCTAAACATCGTTTTCTCTTGACAGCATGAGAGAGAAGAGAGTAATTTATTACACAGTCTTGATCTGGATGAGAAAAGACTGCTGCTTGTTCTTCACTGTTCTGGCTCTTTCCCTGTCTATGCCAGTTCAATTTTTGTTTACCTCCAGAAAATCATTCTCCAATAATATGTTTATAGGCCTTGCAACTTTATTGCCTTGGCTCTGTTCACTCATCGTGGTAATTTGGGTACTTGGCAGCTTGTTTAAGAAGATTGTGGATTAAGTGTGCTATTAAGAGTCAGGTATTTTGCATTATATGCATGGAACATGTTTGCAAGGTGTTGTATGCAAATCACTTCATAGTTTTGTATGTTGTGTGATATCACTATATAAAGGGGTCCTTTACAAAATCTGGCCATGTTATAATGTGGTGTAATTACCCTACTCCCAAATTTATGACTTTCATAACATGGGGTTTTGGCTTGTTGGTTTTATTTAAGGTTCAATTAAAACTCACTACCCATTTACAAGAAAGGGAGTATTTGTTTTTTCTGTGACAAATATTTAGCATTGTTTCTTTCCTTTTTTATGCTTTTCAATTGTTTTGTCATCTCTTATTTCATGTGATAGGTGAGAAGTATAAATGTGTGAACTATGTGGCAACAATATGAGGTCAGCAATTTGTTCATATTTTTCTGTTAAATAAATTAGTCATCTTAAATATCACATTTTCCTACATGGATGTGATAAAATCACATTTTAATTAGCCCAAGAGGGATATGGACATAAGGAAGCCAAATACTTGCTCCAGGCAAGATCATTTCTCAAGGCACTGAATTATGAACAATATTTAAATTACTGGTTACATTTATCCCACATATTTTGTGAAACTTAAAATCTTATATTATCATTACACTTCAATTGTTGTTATCACAGTAATAAGGAAATTAACCTCATTCTTTTTTTACATATTTTGGGAATAGTATACTTATTAAACAGTAATGTGTTTTCCTGCATATTGTATCCCATACCAATTTAGTTAATTACTCACCCAGACTCCAGAAATATTTAAATTCCCAAGTACCTCCAGCCAAAAGATAAGACAATTAAATTATAAATGGTTAGCATGTTTACACAAAGAAGAATTGGCTCATACATATATACATTTCTTTCTAGAAAACATTTTATAGAAAAGCAAAATTTATTAGAGATATATGATTAACACTATTAAATATAAATATTGCAACCTTAATCTATTATGGACTAAGGCATTTTGACCTAATTTCCCTATATAAATTAGCAGCATGTTGAGTTAAAAAGAAAAGAATCATTTGATGCCTTAAATATAATTAACTGAAATGTATTAATTGGTTTTGCCTCAAATATTTCATGAAACATCATTACTATTTTGTGAGACCTTTTAGATAATCAAACATTCTTAAATCCCTTCTGGAAGCAAAACACTGTTCAGGAGAGACAAAGATTAAAAACAAATGTGGTCACAAGCCTTACTACTTAACATCTTGCTTACTTAGACTTAGTGGTGCTGATAAAAGTAATTCTGATAGCATTATCAGCCTATCTCTGTATAACACTGCCAATTGATCAGAATAAGATCAATGTTTTTCCCAATTGTCAAGACAGCCAATCATCACAGATTTTATTGGTTTACTTCATGAGGATGGTCTGATTCATTAGTTAAGATTACTGAAATAATGGCTGGTGTTATGTTTTAGCTGGTTAAGCCAACGCCTACAGCACTGGCATCCTATATGGGAGCTAGTTCGTGACCCAGCTGTTCCTCTTCTGATCAGTGTCTCTGTTAATGGCCTGGGAAAGCAGCAAAGATAGCCAAGTCCTTGGACCCCTGCACCCACATGATAGACCCAGATGAAGTTCTTCACTCTTGGCTTTGGTCTGGCACACCACTGGCCATTGAGGCCATTTATGGAATGAACCTGTGGATGGTTCTCTGTGACTCTACCTTTGAAATGAATAAATAACTCTTTAAAAAAAAAGTTTCAAAAAGGATAACTGAAATAAACCATACTTGTACAAACTCAAATGCAAGTTAGTGGACAAGTGTCAAGTGTTGGAAGAATTTTTTTTAAAGATTTGTTTATTTATTTGAAAGTCAGAGTTACCCAGAGAGAAAAGGAGAGGCAGAGAGAGAGTGGTTTTCCATCTGCTGGTTCACTCCCCAATTGGCCGCAACGGCTGGAGCTGTGCTGATCCAAAGTCAGGAGCCAGGAGCTGCTTCTGGGTCTCCCATGTGGGTGCAGGGGCCCAAAGACTCGGGCCATCTTCTACTGCTTTCCCAGGCCATAGCAGAGAGCTGGATCAGAAGAGGAGCAGCTGGGACTTGAACTGGTGCCCATGTGAGATGCTGATGCTGCAGGCCAGGGCTTTAACCCGCTGCACCACGGCACAGGCCCCAGTCTAATATTTGTCAAGTACCTAGAATGTACAAAAGACTAGGGATCCATATTTGAATAATTAGACATGTTCCCTAACCTTGAGAAGGGCATACTTATTAGGCAAGTTGAAGAGGTAAACATATGTAGTCTAGTACAGCATGTTAAGTTTCATAGTAAAGATATATGAAAAATGCACTCAGTGGAGGTATAGAGAAGGAAATAAATGGTCAGAGGTAATCCTGGAAGACTTCCCATGTGAGGTGAAATTTGAAGTATATCTTGAAGTGTGAAAATTCAACAGAAAAGAAAAGGTAAGACACTTCAGTCAGAGTGCACAGAAAACACACTAACACGGAGACATTAGCGGGGATGGCATGTCCCAGAAGTTGTAAGAAATTGAGTGTGACTAAGTGATAGTTGGGTAGGTAAGACATACTTCAAGATAATTTGGAGCCATGCTCTAAAAGTCTCATGTGCCATGACAGAGAGTTTTGCTATTTTTCTCCATTAAAATGGGAGCCACTAATTTGTCACAATAAGATTTATACTTTAGAAAGGTAACTATTATGACATTTCAGAGTATGGACTGGAATCACTAATTCAAAGCATATTTATTGAACACCTATTATTTGCCAAGGAAGTATTGATGATCACAAAAGACCAAGAAATCATATTCCCTGCCCTCCAAAACTCAGATTGGTAGAAAGACAAATATATAAGCAATTAAAATTCAGTGTATATGCCCTCGATTCTCACTATTCCAAAATACAGTGAAGGGACCAGTGTTGTGGTCTGGTGGGTAAAGCCATCGCCTACAGCACCAGCATCCCATATGGTCACTTGTTTGAGTCCCTCTGTTCCACTTCCAGTCTAGCTCTCTGCTATGGCCTGGGAAAGCAGTAGAAGATGGCCAAGTCCTTGGGCCCCTGCACCCACATGGGAGACCGGGAAGAAGCTTCTGGCTTCTGGCTTCAGATTGGCCCAGCTCCAACTATTGTGGCCATTTGGGAAGTGAACTAATGTATGGAAGACCTCTCCCTCTCTCTCTGCCTCTGCCTCTCTCTAACTCTGCCTTTTAGATAAATAAATAACTCTTTAGAAAAAGAAAGTGAAAACACAGACAAAAGAATACCTAAATTATCCTGGAATTCTGATAAAGCTTCAGAAAGTAAGCGCCAATAGAACCAAAGTTTAAAAGATAAGTAAAAATTTGTCACAGAGACAGAAAAGAAAGATATTGTTGCATAAGGAAAATCTAGAGTTGACATCAGTTTTAGGATAGCAGAGTAAAGTAGTCCCTGCCTTTTCTTGTCTCTGAAATTCTTCAAATACCATAACGAGAATGAAAAACAGAATAACTGAGGCAGGACCAGAATACATGGATAAAGGTTTCTAAGATCAGTAATGATCAAGAAATGGAGGAAGATGCCTAGAGATGGCAAGTTTTCTTTTTTTTTTTTTTTTTTTTTTTTTGACAGGCAGAGTTAGAGAGACAGTGAGAAAGGTCTTCCTTTGGTTGGTTCACCCCCCACCAATGGCCGCTACAGCCGGCGCACTGCGGCCAGCGTGCTGTGCTGATCTGAAGCCAGGAGCCAGGTGCTTCTCCTGGTCTCTCATGCGGGTGCAGGGCCCAAGCACTTGAGGCATCATCCACTGCCTTCCCGGGCCACAGCAGAGAGCTGGACTGGAAGAGGGGCAACTGGGACAAAATCCTTTGCCCCGACCAGGACTAGAACCTGGGGTGCTGGCACTGCAGGCGGAGGATTAGCCTAGTGAGCCGTGGCGCCAGCCGAGATGGCAAGTTTTCAAACAAAGTAGTGCATACTTCTCCAAAGCAAGTGGCCCACTTATGGAATTAAACTACCAATCTTTTAGTTTGATAATGGGACTAAGAATATAGACCAAAGGTAGAATCTTCCATAGGCTAAAGGGAGTTAAGGTCTGAACAAGGAAATACATCTACACATCACCTTTGCAGGAATATTGTTGAGTAACGATAGAGGAAAGAGACTGAATTTTGAATAACCTTATGGTTTTTTATATATATATTGAATCAAGATGAATAAAAATTAAACAGCTTGTGCTCTCACTCCCTCTCCTCCCCCTTCACATCCCCCCCCCCACACACACCACACACAAATTTCATGTGGAAAGGGGCTTCACTCAGAACAATGGAAAATTTGTGTTACAAAAACTTCCTTGACTTGTTCCCTACATAATCCTACTACTAAGGCTGATATAGGACACACTAATCTCACCAAAAGATGAATCCCAAAAGAAAACAGAAGCTATGTAAACTATAAGGAAACGGGAAAAATGACAGATTAGCACCCCCTAGAGAATTGTTGTTTCTAATCTGAAAAAGTAGAAAAAATAGTCTTGAAATGACATAGCATATAAATCAAAGAGCTCCAAGGAGAATGATTGATTTGCATTAGAGTTACATTGAAATAACATAAAGAAATAAACTGTGAGAGAAATCTCAGGAAAGTAACAGCAGAGAAAGACAATTAGGAAAATGAAGCGAACTCTGAATGCAACACAAAGGAGAAGGGGAAAATAATGAAATAAACAAATACTTAAAGAGAAATGGGGAAAAAATGCAACTTATAGAAGATGGACAAGGGATGTTCTATGTGGAAGCAAATTTTATTCCCCAAGGAAATAAACAAAAAAAATGTAAGTATAGTATTCAAGAACATATTCTATAAATTAAACAAGACTCATTGAAAAGGCACATCTCCCAGGAAAGTTGCTTAACGTGTGACCAGCATTGAGATGCACTCTAGTAAAGTAACTGGGCTTCAAGAATCTAGCACATCCAGGTAAAACATGTCAGGCTATCCTGAGACTACAGCGCAGTAACCTTTAATACTAAAAGACAGTGAACCAGTGCCTACAAAGTTAGCTGAACGGAAGAAGAGCCCATGAAATGGGAGGTAAACAAGGTACCTATGGAACAAAATTTAAGATAACACTTATTCTCAGGTGCCAACCCTACACTTACACAAACCTAAAAGTGAATGTGTTCTTAAATTCTATGCCCTGCAAGGCTCATTTGCCCTTCCTAGGACCAGCCCTTGATACTGCCTACAAAAATACAGGATATTTCCTAGCTAACTAACTATACATATACATACACATGCGCACAGGAATCTGGGCCACTAATGAGTTAATGATTGTGAAGCTCCCATATCATTCCTGTATTACCTAGGCATATGTTTACATGGGAGATAGACTTCCATCTAGCTTAAGAAAGAAGTTATATAAAATGGCCCTTAATGATGCTTCTTCAGACAAAACAGTGATTGCTTTATCAGCCTAATCTGTATATACTTTGCATCAAGAAGCTATTACTAAACTGAATATATTAAGTAAGCTATACTGCTAGGCACCTATTTTGCTTTTCTTTTCTCCCTATCCCCCTCTTTTTTCCATTTTGATCTGACTGAAAAGCACAGTACCACATCTGATTATATTGAGTTGATTTGAATGTTTCTTTTAGATGTTTATTTTTAATTATTGAGATAACACATTTTCAATTTACATTATATTCAAAAGCTTAATGCTCCACTCAATAAAGAGATTCAACATTTCTGCAACAGTTCTATATGTTGTGATTACTAGATGGCAGTGATGGTTTTACATATGAGCTGGGTGATTCTGATAAAGTCCTAGTGAAGCCTACTGTATCAGCATGCATACACCTTCACATAAATTATGCTTTTCCTTGTGGTCTCTAACAAGTCTTTCTCCATATATGAAGTATCTTATCTTTTTCTTGATTTCCTTGTATATAGGTGTTTATGTGCATGTATATCTGTTAGTATGTACCCTTTCATTTATGATAGATAACCCAATTAAATTTGGCCTAAGTAAAAGGTGAATGTTTGACTCACAAGAAAAGGATACATGTGTGTTTAGCTTCAAGTGTGGGCACTTCAGGGCTCTGTGTCATCAAGCTCTCATTTTTTTGCTTTTTGTTTTTTTGTTTTTTTACTCTTTGGCTGTCAGTTACCCTATAAGTCTATATGGTGGTGGAAAAAAACTCTTCTAACAGGAGAAAAACACCTCCCTCTATTCCAGAAACCCTCGGAAATGTCTAAGTGCATCTCAGTCCTTTGGCTTAGTCATATGCCCAATGCTGAACCAGTCACTATATCCTGAGCAATGAGATTTCCTGATTGTTTAAACTCATTCATGTCCCGTCTGTGGAACTGACAATAGGAACAAGCCTTACTTAAAACATGAGAGTTGGCACTGGGGTTGTAGCACCTCCTACAAAGCCAGCATCCCATATGGGCTGGTTCATGTCTTGGCTGCTCCATTTCCTGGCTGTACCTGCTAATTGGCCCAAGTGCTAGGGCCCCTGCCATCCACATACAATACCTATAAGAAGCTCCTGGCTTCGGCCTGGCCCATCCCTAGCTGTTGTGGCAATCTGGGGAGTGAACCAGCAGATGGAAGATCTTTCTCTGCTTCTTTCTCTCTGTCTCTCTGTCTCACTTTCACTCTTTCTCTGTAACTCTGCCTTTCACATAAATATTTTTTTTAAAAAGTGAGAGTTATAGAGGGGTATTTACCAATAATACTAATACTAATAATAATAAGGTATGGTTTTATGAAAAGATAAGTACTGGTTACCAAAAATAAAGAAGCAAAACAAAACAAAGGCTTACTCCACAGTTTGACTCAGTAGTTTTATCTGGCCTATGCTTCATATTCAGATTTCTTCAGAAACTCTCATTTTTAGAAGAGTATCCTTCTAGGACTTTTTAAAGCAGCTTCATTGAGATATAGATCATAAGCCAAATAATTCTTCCATTCCCATTTAAAGTATAGAACTAAATGCTTTTTAGTATATTAAGTGGTACAGGATCACTACAATCAATTTTAGAATATTCTTATCACCTCAAAAAGACATCTCTTATACTTTAGTTACCACCTCCCTACTCTTTTTCCACAACCCAAAATAAGCACTAATCTACTTGTCTTCTCTATAGATGTACCTATTCTGAACATTTAATGCTAATGGAATCATATACTATTAGCCGTTTCATATATGATTTCATTCACTTTGCATGTTTTCAGGATTTACTCATATTATAACTTGTGTCAGTACTGCATCTGTTTTAATTGTGCGAAAGAATACACTACATTTGGTTTATCCATTCACCAGTTGATGGATATTTGGATTATTACCACTATTAAAGGATTTTTAAAGTTTTTTTAAAATTTTTATTTGAGAGACAACAGAGCTCCCATCTGCTGTTTCACTTTCAAAATACCTGCAATGGCCATGACAGGGCTAGTATGAAGCTGTAAGGCAGGATCCGGGTCTCCCATGTGGGTGGCAAGGGCCCAAGTACTTGAGCCATAATCTACTACGTCCAAGCATGCAAATTAGCAGGGATCTGAAGTTGGGAATGCACTAGAGGTCTGAACCAAGAAATATCAATGTGAGATGTGGGCATTCCAACTGGCAGCTTGACTACTAGGCCAAACACTTGCCTCTATTTCTACTCTGTCCTTCTAATTTCATAGACTCTCTAAATTTTAGTTTTCTTTAGTTCCATCTTGCTGATTTTTAATCATCTTGGAAATTCACATGCATCTACATATTATTTTCCCAGTTGAGCATTATGTGTTTTCTTGACAATAAAATAAATATTTTTTCCTCAGATGGAGATAATCTGGCATATATGTGAACATGAAAAAAGGTTTTCCATGCACTCTGTGAGATGGACGAGTAGCTCCTAAAAATAGTGACTTTCAAAAGTTTTTGTCCATGATTCACAAGAAACACATTTTCCATTGCAATCCATTATGCACATAATACATGTATCAAGCAAAAGTTTCATAAAACAGTTCTTATCTTACTGCACGATATATGGTGATGCCCTATCCTATTCTAGTCTAGTGTTTCATAATATGTCCTGTTTTATTCTTCTGTCCTACCATACACTACTTTATCATATTCCATTCAAGTGTTTTAAATGTGCCTTACATGACCCCACACAATTATTTCATAGCCCCTTAATTTGTTACTACCAGAAGTTTCACAATCACCATCCAACCATATCTTTCCTCATCTTCCAAGTTTATGGCTAAACAATGATCTTTTACTGGCTTATTCCCATCAAATGTTGGTAGATAATAGAAAGCCCTCATGTTGACACTTCTTTCTTAATCCACTGACCTATAGAACCCAAAGAGTAATTATTGATACAGTCCACCACCTTGAGAACAGAATAATTCTGCTAGCTATATTGTCGTCTCTTGGGAGTTCAGAATACTTATTTGTACCAGGAACTTAACTTTTACCACTTAAATGTAAGACATTTTAAGGTAGTAAAGGTACTTCAAAATTTTAGCCAAGATTTTTATCTAATATTCTAGATAATTTAATATATATCAGTTAAATGTAAGACTTTCTAAGGCATCCTTTGAAATACAGAGAAGGCTCTGATGTTTGTTCCCCTTTGTATTTTTAGGAGTGGGGATATTTACTGTCAAGGGAGTTTGGATATTTATAGCATTATTCATACGCCATACAAAAATACCAAATTATCAACTTAAAAATTGTCTGCTGGGACCAGTGTTGTAGCCTAGCAAGTTAAGCCTCTACCTGCAATGCCAGCATCCCATATGGGCAACCAGTTTAAGTCCCGGCTACTCCACTTCTTTTATTTTTTTAAGATTTATTTATTTTTTTGTTTGAGAGGTAGAGTCAAAGACAGAGGAAGAGACAGAGAGAAAGGTCTTTCATCCACTGGTTCACTCCCCAAATGGCCACAAAAATTGGAGCTGAGCCAGCCTGAAGCAAGGATCCAGGAGCTTCTTCCAGGTCTCCTACATAGGTGCAGGGGCCCAAGCACTTGAGCTATCTTCTACTGCTTTCCCAGGCCATAAGCAGAGAACTGGATAGGAAGAGGAGCAGCTGGGCCACAAAGCAGTGCCCATATGGGATGATGGCACTGCACATGGCAGCTTAGCCTACTATGCTACAACATTGGCCCCCTACTCCACTCCTGATCCAACTCCATGCTAATGTGCCTGGGAAAGCAGCAGAGGATGGCCCAAGTGCTTGGACCCCTCTTACCCACATGGGAGACGTGCATGAAGCCCATGGTTCTGGCTTCAGCCTGACTCAGCCTTCACCATTGCCACCATCTAAGGAGTGAAACAGCAAGTAGAATCTCCCTCCCTCTCTCTCTCTCTTCCTCCCTCCCTCTCTCTATCCCTCTATACCTCTATCCCTCTCTCTCTGTAACTCTTTCAAATTAATAAATAAATCTTTTAAAAATTGCCTGCTCTAGATTTACTGAATTTTGAAATTGTCTTGCTGTTTCCTTGGCAGAGCCAGACCAAACGATTTCTGGGGCCTTGTACACCTCATGAACTGTTCTCCCCTGTGACAATGTTTCTTTGGAGTGACAAGTCCAAGAGAAGCATACCAAAATGTTCGCATGGAAAGTGATGGAATAACCTGAAATACTATTCAGGCTAATTTCTCATATGACCTGCTTTACTAAATTTGATTTTAACAGTTTAGTTCCTAGAAGAAAGGATAGTTGACAGAATTGAAATGACGGTGAAAAACATATATCTATAGAACATAATATGCTATCATGTGTAATGATGACCTACTTTTAAAAAAACTACTTTTTTTCTCCATCTGTAATTTTTCTTTTTTTTTCTTTTTTTAATTTAGTAAATATAAATTTCCAAAGTACAGTTTATGGATTACATTGGCTTACCCCCACTCGCACCCCTCCCATCTCCCGCTCCCTCTCCTATTCCATTCACATCAAGATTCTTTTTCAA
This sequence comes from Oryctolagus cuniculus, assembly GCF_964237555.1. Taxonomy (NCBI): domain Eukaryota; kingdom Metazoa; phylum Chordata; class Mammalia; order Lagomorpha; family Leporidae; genus Oryctolagus; species Oryctolagus cuniculus. The sequence goes on along the minus strand of NC_091453.1, from coordinate 102,658,350 downwards.
TTATCTTTATATACAGAAGATCAATTCAGTATATATTAAGTAAAGATTTCATCAGTTTGCAGCCACACAGAAACACAAAGTGTAAAATACTGTTTCAGTACTAGTTATAGCATTACTTCACATTGGATAACACATTAAGGACAGATCCCACATGAGAAGTAAGTACACAGTGACTCCTATTGTTGACTTAACAATTTGACACTCTTGTTTATGGAGTCAGTAATCTCCCTAGGCTTTAGTCATGAGTTGCCAAGGCTATGGAAGCCTTTTAGGTTCGCCGACTTCGATCTTATTCCGACAGGGTCATAGCCAAATTGGAAGTTTAGCTCGCCATGATAGTGTAGTGGTTAGTACTCTGCATTTTGGCCGCAGCAACCTCGGTTCGAATCCGAGTCACAGCATTGTAGAAACAATGGCACGGCAAGGGGGCTGTATTTTATAGGCCGGCGCCACAGCTCACTAGGCTAATCCTCTACCTGTGGCGCCAGCACACCAGGTTCTAGTCCCGGTCGGAGCACTGGATTCTGTCCCGGTTGCCCCTCTTCCAGGCCAGCTCTGTGCTCTGGCCCGGGAGTGCAGTGGAGGATGGCCCAAGTCCTAGGGCCCTGCACCCACACGGGAGACCAGGAGAAGCACCTGGCTCCTGCCTTCCAATCAGCGCAGTGCGCCGGCCGCAGCAGCCATTGGAGGGTGAACCAACAGCAAAAGGAAGACCTTTCTCTCTGTCTCTCTCTCTCTCTCTCTCTCTCTCTGTCCACTCTGCCTGTCAAAAAAATTAATTAAAAAAAAGGAAAGCTACTCTTATCACCCTTACACACAACACCTCTTCATAGTTCCTAAATGGAAAGATCCTCTTATTCCTTTTCTATGATGACTTCATTGCTGACTTACTCTTTCTCTCTCTTCACACTTTGCCTCAAGCACATGTAAGTTGGAAAAATTCCTCCGAAGTACCTTCCCACCACCTATACACCGTCTTCTTTGCCCATTTGTTTTTCTCCTCCCACATTCTTCCTTTGCTTCTCTCTTGTACTTGTGGCTGCCATTTCCAAAAGAATCCAAATTTTAAATTCGATAGGATACATGATCTGATTTAGAGGGAAGGCTGAGACTTCAACTTCCCTTTTTTCCTCCTCACTTTTACCTTCAGAGAATTAATTGTAGACTGCTAAATTAAAGTTGAGAAGTAACTATGCATAATAAATGGCTCAGGAGTTCTTGAAAAGAAGAAAATAAAAATACCAAAACTCTCCTTACTGTTACATATCACTGATTTTGCAAACTCTATTCTTTCTTAACATAACAGTTCATCATAACAGCACCGTTAAACAATCACTGTTAGTCTTTTCTTTGTATGGGATTGTTGTTGACGCAGGTGGAAAACTTCATAGAAAGCACTGCACTCAAGTCATGCCCAATAATGCCTCAGAAAGATGATTTAATACATATACTTTCTAAATAGCAGATAATTCTCTCATTAAAAAGTCATAAATGAAAGTTAACTGTATGTTTCTTTAGTTAAAACTTATCCTGATTCCATTAAGAATTATGATTTATCACGGCAAATATAAAAAATTTTGGCTCCCAGTTGTCAAATGCAAAATATATGAAAGCCTCAAAGACCCGTGAAATAGCAAATATACTTACACTTATTTCTGGGCACTAATAACTTAATTAAGCCAGAACATCTCAAAATAACAATAATGAAAATCACACAGATAATAAGACTATAAACTGAATTTGAATTAATGAGTTTGTTTTCTTTAGGGATATTGGTTAATATTCAGTCTTCAAGTATAAAATATTCTTTACATATCCATTTCCAAAAAAGATCGTTCTCCACCCAATTCAATTTTACATTTTTCTATTATCCTACCAGGCAGAGTTTAAAGCAGTGTAGCTAAACTCATGTTATCTTTTATTGAATAAGTTTATCCTGCTTTCCCAGAGTTAATGCGTTTTACTATTTTGAAAGTCATTATTTAAACTTAAATGTGTTTTCTGCTAGTTTGTCTAAAAACAGTTCAAGGTTTTTATTTAATCTTTAGATGGTAGATTCTTTCAAAAATAGTATATATATTTTTCTGTTCTGTTCTAGTAAGATTTTATAATTACCATTTTAATGATTCTTGGACATGCAAATAATGCTGCATATATAAGATTTATATACATCCTTATTCTTTGTTTGAACTGATAAATCTATCTGAAACAAAAAGCATCTACCTGAAACAATTAGCTTCTATTTTTCAACAGCTAACTCATCTGAAACCCTGACTTCATAATTCCTTGATCTTTCTCAAGCCAGTGATCATTGCCCTCACTCCACTTCAGCAACTCACTGTTTCACTGCTCCCACTCTTTGACTCACTTCAAAGCCCTCCCACCTCCCTAGAGACCTATCTGTCCCTTAGATCTTTTCAAGCTTCCTTTCTAACTTACTGTATTTTCAGGATGGACTCATTGAAACCATTTTGTTACACCATCTTGCCCATCCTCAACCATTGATCAGCTTCACTTGACTTTTCTTCCTTTCTCTCTTTATGCTGATCATCACCAAAGAAAATCGTATGCCTGATTGATTGATGCCACTGCAAAGTCACAATACCCAACCTTAACCAAGCCCTTAGGGCTGCCCACTTGTTCTGTTTTTGTTCCTCTCTCAGCTGCTTTTCTAGGTTCCCATCCTTAGTGCTGTAATGCCATTTTTTGGAACAACTTATTCTATCCACACCTTCACAGACCAGAGAACGTGTTGCTCCCTGCTGCATAGAGGCCATCAGTCATGAAGTTCTCTCAACTTTCTGCCACCCAGCTTCAACACATCTGTAGTTATACTTAGTCATAATAAAGGTTTCAGTCAGAAATTCCCTCTTCCATTTTGATTTCAGGTCTCATTTTTTATCTTATAGCCTCATTACCTCCTCTGGAGCTTACACATTCAGTGCCCTCTCCTTTGCATTATTAACATTCCATTGTCTTATAAGTATCACCTCCTTTACCATTCAGTCCTCAGTTTTCAGAGATTGCTTCTTAATCCCTTCCCTGGCCCCATTTTTTTTCCCCCAATTTCTAAAATAACAACTTCAGATACTCTAACTACATAATTATTCATTGTCCCTTTTTATTGCTGTAATCTTCTTTTTAGTCCTTGTCACTATACCTTGACTTATTGGGCTTCTTAATTATTTGCCTTCCCTACTAGAATATAAACTCTATAAGGCAGGAATTTTTGTCTTAACCCCTATGAATTAGAACAATGTTTGGCACACAGTATGAACAAAATAAGTATTTTCTGAATAAAATAAACAAACTGTAGTCTGACTTCCATTTCCATTACTCTGTTACAGTCAAAAAGGTATTTATTGATATCATGGTTAAATCCAGTCCCCATTATACTTCTCATCTTACTTTCAGTAGAATTAATACTATTATCCAATTGTTCCCTTGGGAAAAATTACTGCTGTAGGTCAGTCTTCTTAGACACCTTCACTGACGTGTCTTCGTCATTCTACTCATTGAAATTATTTGGTTTTCTCCAGGGATATGTGCTTGGACCTTTGCTCTTCTGCTTCATACTTGATTTTCTGAGAACATGTTGAACATGACCAGTGGCTTTCCAGTCTAAAACTCTAGTCCCCACTTACTTCTAGAACTATTTCTAACTGCCTATTGTGTTGGTTGGCCCACGTATACTTCAAACTCAGAACACTCAACACCAACTCATTACCCTCTCTTCTTCCTGAATGCCTTGTTTTAATTAGTGGCGTCAATATCCAAAGCATACACATTTTATATTTATCATAGGCTCCTTGTTCTCCCCTGCCTATAATTCTGCTCCAAGTTCTATCAACTCTGCTTCTTAGTTCCATTCCAACTTATCCATGTTTTCTCCATCTCCACCACCTCTGCCTTATTTCTTGCCCACATTTTTCACATGGGATCTACAGTTAATTAGTTTCTCTACCTTGAGGTCTGCCCACATCCAATGAAGCTTTTCACTCTCTTTAGAAATACATTGATCAAGCAAATCATATCATGCTATTCTCCCTTGAAGTTTCCAGTGAGTATCCATTACATTATGAGATAAATTCTTATGTTCAATAAAATCTAGATTTCACCTACCTTCCCAACCTCTAAAATGTCTATGGGCACATTCCTTTATTAATTTTTTTTCAAAGAACTGTACTTTGTCAATAGTAGACATACAGTTCCTTTTAACCTAGAATGTCACTTAACCTTCTCCCATGTCTGAGAAACTTCTAAGCACTATTCAATACCCAGTTCATGTACTACCTTGTTAGACCTTCTCCAGGTTTCACAAAGTCTCCTTGCTCAGAACTTTGTGCATTGTATGTATATATCTCTATTTTAAAAACATGTTTACATTGTATCTTAGAAATTTGTTTAGGTATTTGTCTTTCTCAGTGGACTGTAAGTCCCAAGGCTTCCAATAATTAAGATCATCTAGCTGAGGAGATAGAACACATACTTACATAATAAATAATGCAAGATGTGTCATGATTATCACAAGATTATGGAAATGTACAAAGAATAAAGAAATAGAAATAATCAAGATTGTTTCTTGGGGTTGGACAATCAGGAAAAACTGCACAGGGGAAGTAGCTTTTGAAAGATGAATGAGTTTAGGATAAATCAAGAAGCAAGGACCAGTATTTTACTTGAAAATTATGCTCTGGGGCCAGTATGAGAAGAAATAAATGAAACATAAAGCTCAAATAGAAGAGAAGTGAGATGTACATAGAGACAGGAAGATTTGAATTTAAATGTGGGTTGCCTGAATGTCATGAATTTATTATTGTGTTGTGCATTTACATGCATATGCACATAAATGACCCTTAGATGTAAGAAATTTTGATCTATCATCTTCTCTTTTTCTACCCATTCTCATCTTAAACTGACCAGGTTTAAATAGAAAGTTTTCTGAAGTTCTCAGAGAATCCATCTGATCAGTCTTCTTGCATTGCCATATATTAATATATTCCAAAGAGCACTCCTGGAATCTATGAATCTACCCTGTTATTTTTTTTAAGCTTAGTCTATGATCTCAGGGACCAAACTATACATTGTATTGATTCTGACAGGAAAACAGAAAGAATATAGGAGGTCATAAACGGGATAAACTTTGCATCAGAGAGTTTGTTTTGTTGATGTGGCAGCAATTTTCTACTGATAAGGGAAAGAGGCAATAAAAATTGCAGTGGTTATGGTTCTGTAGTTTGCACAGCAAATTATGGTGATAGCATTGAAAGTCCTTTTTGCTCTCTGGTTGTTTCTTTATTCAAAAATTTAAGTTAATTAAATTTGGCTCTCCTAGTGTTCCAATGCCAATTGTAAATGCCTCTGGTAAGAAAAATCACAACCTATAAAATCAGTCAAAATGCAAATATGTAGAAAAGTCATCACAATTGATAGGGACACTTCCTAATGTCCTTTTGTCCTAGTATTCTTAGGTTGTTTTTTTTTTTCTATGCTGTTTTCTCTAATTATCATCAGCCCTTTGCTTTCTGGTATGGCACAAATTTCGGGTATCATATAAGTGCTTTGTGGTAGAACTTCAGTTTGTTCAAGATGACACTGTTTCTGCCTTTGCCCATGGGAAAAATAAAATTGAGTCCTCCTTCCTCTGGCCATCTTCAGCTACATATCTTGTCAGTACGATGTTTATCTCAACTTGCCTATTGATGATTACATTGATTGTGGCATGTTCTAGTGTGTAGTTCTGTGCTTCTGTCTTTCTGATTTTGTAGTGTTTATTCCCTTAAAAGAATGCCTAATGAACTTAAAAGTCACTGAAATCTTTATACTAATAGAACTACCTCTATGAGTTATGAGCCACTGCTGTATTTGGGTGTATCTCAAAAAGGAAATTATTTGAGTGTCAGAATATCTAAAGCTGTGCAATAATGAACTGCTTTAGCTTGGCTCTCCTGTAATAACTGAACTTTTATTTTGAACTACTTAGAATCGGTACTGGAAAATGTAAGTTATTAGAAAGAAATAGGATTAGATGTACCACTTTTTGGTAAATGGCTAGAATATAAGTTGCTTTTCATTGTGGACTTTTGCAGTATTTTTCTGAAATGAAAATGGGATGTTAAATATTGCATTATTTATTTTTCTTTTTTAAAAAATTTATTAATATAAAGAGAACAGATTTCGTGTACTTCATAGGTACAATTCTAAGAATATAAGCATACTTCTCTCCCTCCCTCAATCCCCCTCCTTCCTTCTCTTCATTTTTTCAATTTTTGCAAAAAACCTGATTTCATTTGACTCCATAATCACAGGCTTAAGTAATGCATCACTAACCACAATATTCAACAAAAGTATAAAGACCACAGTTCCACAGGAGTATAAACAAGGGCCAAAACCAACAATCAGATCATAAGATGTCCATTTTATCCCTATACATTTTTTGTATTTGATATTAACTACTACCTATCAGAGAAAACATATGATATCCTTTTGGGACTGGCTGATTTCACTAAGCATAATTATTTCCAACTGCATCCATTTTGTTGCAAAAGAGTGGAATTCATTCTTTTTATGGCTGAGTAGTATTCCACAGTATATATAAACCACATTTTCTTTATCCAGTCATCAGTTGGACATCTGTTTTGACTTTATATCTTAGCTATTGTGAATTTAGCTGCTATAAACATGGCATACTAATAGCTCTTTAATATTCTGATTTCATCTTGTTTGAGTAAATTCCCAGGCATGGGATGGCTGAGTTATATGGTAGAACTATTTTCAGATTTCTAAGGAATCTCCACATTATCTTTCATAATGTCTTATTTTTCATTCTTTTTTATGTCCTGTTAAACATAGTCTTTGAGTATAAATCTTGGCTTAGCTACCTACTAACCTTGCCACCTTGGACAAATTTTGTAACCTCTTAAGGCCACATCGTCCTCACCTACGGCCACTTTAAAAAGTAGTTTGTGGAATTTGTGAGATAAGGAATATAAATGTCTAACATACTGAATGTTATTTAGGATTTTCAAGTATCTGCATTTGGTAGTGACTTATCATAGGGATGCAATAGACAAAATAGTGCTTTCTTTTCTCTTTCACTGGTTATATGATATCAGACAGATTGTCAGAACAAGGTGATTATGATTTTTTAATTGCTATTCAACAAATTATCACAAACTTAAGGTCTTAAAACAACAAACGTTTATTATCTTAAAATTGCTATGAGTCAGGACATACTCAACTGGACTCTCTGCCCCGGGTCTCACCAGGCTGAAATTACAATGCCAGCTAGGACTGAGGTCTCATCTGATGATTCTGAGTGCATGTGACTGTTGGCAGAACTCAATTCCTTTAATTGTAGGTCTGAAGTTCTTGTTAGCTGCCAGTCAGGGGCCACTGTCAGCTTCTAGAAGCTGCTCTCCAGTCTTCACAATATGGGCCCCTCCACTGGCCCACTCACAGCATGAAAAAGATAGAATGAGAGAGGGGTGGGAGGAGAAGTTTATTGCATTCTAGGAAAATGAACCTTACATGTATATATGGTAATACAATTACTAGAGTGCTATCCTCATCACATTTGCCATATACTGTTGCTTAGAATCAAGTTAGAGACTATACCCACAGTCAAAGGAAGGAGGTTACATAATGGTGTAAACGCGGGGGCCATCCTATGCCACAGTATTTGAAGAAATAATAGATAAGGGTCTGGAATAAGAACTAAGAGAAATAATGGTTAATATTCCATGATAGCAGTTTAACATTATTTGCCCTTGTTTCTTAATAGTCCTTTATATGCATGGACATTAGATTATTTCTTAAATTTTTTTTTTAAATTTTATGAGCAGCACTAATTATGTATGTATATGGAACTCATATACATATACATACATAATTACACACCCGTGGCAGTTATCCTGTAGGAATAAATTCCTTAGCATAGAAGCAGGTCAAAAGTTATACATATTTAATGTCTTAATGGGAAGATAAATGAAAGATATGTGATATTTTGATATGACTAAAATGTCTTCCAAAATACTGTGTACTTTTACAATCCTACCAACAATATGTATATGAGAGTGCTGATTGTTTACTCGCATCAAGATGTTTTTCAAAATTGGAAATGTGTTACTCTTCGCAACCCAAGAGAGGGTGCAAAAGAAGTCAGTGAGCTAGAGGATGAGTAGGAATGAAACAGCCCTGGAAACTGTGAGCCAGGACACTATCCCATTTGGCTAGCCACAGAAAATGTAAGTGCACTATTAGTTTTTGAAAACTAATCCCAAGACTGCATTAGGTCCAGATGCCATTTCTCATAGTATACAAAATTAGAGTACTGATTCTGATTCAGCCCACATTATATACACATCCCTACATGTACAGGGAGGAAGGGAGAAGGAAAGAAAATGAGATTAGATCATTTAGAAAGTGAACATTTTGGAAGTATACAAAATACTATGGAATGTTGGTAATGTGTGTTATTAACTCAACAACTCTAAGAGTCCTTCTTCAAAGCCATTTTCAAATCACCTATGATTACATGATTAGAGACCTCTTAAAACAAGCAAAATAGTTCTGTAAACTAGGTTATCAGAGTACTAAAAAGCTTGCTGAGAGCTATCATGTAAAATATCACAGTTTATAGCCCTCCCAAAAAATGAAATACAATTGCCTTGATAATGTATAATAATCCCAAAGAATATTTTATAGGATGGTATTGCTGGAGCTGCATGGAGAGTTTTCAATGCTGATTACAAAGCCTACTCAGAATCTCAAGGCTTATTCCTAACCATCATGATTTGTTGAGATCTGCATTTCTTTTTATTTCTTATTCAGTCTTCTGAAAGTAATTATGAATACTGCAGAAATACTCAATTTTATACAATTTCTGACAGTTGTATTCTAACTGTTCCGATTTAGTTTGTCTTTTTCAAATGAGAGTATATAGGAGGAAGACAACAAGCAAATAAACCTCCTTATTCCATGCTTTCTGTTTTGCACACATACTTTCAATTAATTATGTCTACAATTTGTGGATCGATCATGTAAAGTGGTAATCTTGGCTTAGTCCAATTGGTTTAATCACCCTGAATTACATGTCCAATATAGAAGTTACAGACACACTACACTGCCAACATTTAAAGTTGCTGATTACAAAACAACATTGGGGAATAGTGTTTTGAAAGACTGAACATACTTTGTACACAAGCAATTTTGAGATGATTAAATGAAATTTATACCATTTCTTAAAAGTACATTATTATTATTTTGAATAAGTGCTAATTTCTCAAAATATATTAAAATGAAGCCATACTTTTGTACCATACTCTGAATAAAGAAAAACAATATGTTCAGGAAATACTGCTTACCATGTCCTACTCCTGGTAACTGACAATACATATTCATGTAATAAAGGCTTTGAGAAGTCCTATAATAAAGAAGCCTGTACTAATGTGTTTAATACAAAGTTCTGGAAACTTAATTTTATCGATACTCTTATCTCTTAAAACATTAACTAATAAATATTCCCATACTTTAGAAAATGCTGATTTGAGATATCATTCCTAGTATTAGCATTATTTACCTATAAAATATTCATTTCAGCATTTACTCTCCTAATTTCAGATCATTCTTTTTGAGTCATTTGATGAAAATGTTTTCTTTTGGTTAAACTTTGAAAATATTTTTTAAAGCAAAAGGACTCTAGTATGACTATAGACAATGGCTACAAACTATACTTGAATGGAACATTTAATTCCTTTTAAAAATACAAATCTCAAAAACACTGAATTAATATATGTGGTGGCAAATTGATAGCAAATTTATTTATAAAACTCATTATATAAATTATATTCATTAAAATCATGGAATTAGGCATGCAGTAGAGAAGAAGTTAATTCTAGACAACCATACCTTTCTTTTCAGAAGACTATTTGATTCATGTTTAATAAAAAATGTGGCCCTCAGAAGATGGCCTTTGATAAGCCCTCATCTTTGAATTAATTTATTTTTCCTGTTATCATTGTTAACTTTGCTTGAGAAAGATAATCTATGGGCACCTCAGAAATTAGATAAAGAAGGACTGCCAGGGTCACCTTCATCCAGGTGATGAAATGATAACTGTGATTGAAAATTGTAGACAACTTAAAACAAAACAAAATAAAAAAGGAAATTACTGTCAAACGGAAGTGTAGTTTTAGAAGCTGAACCCTTATAAATTGTATTGATGGAGAACCTGCACCTGAGCCACAGTGAATCATTTCACTTGGATTATATTTAATGGCAATGGGAAATATCCTTGTTCCTTATGCTTTTATTGTGTGGCACTTTTTTTTTGCGGTTCAGCTCAGAAAGTCAAGTTTATTGGGAAATAAATTTTCAGTGTTTCATATGTCGTCTTTAAAGGAACACTGGTCACCACCTGCCGCTTGACACCCACCGATGTTGTTTTTCTTCCCAATCAAAAAAAAAGGCAGGTCAGCAATTTCCTAGCAGTACAAAAGTACTAAAGGCTACCTTTTCCCTCTGAATTGTACCATGGGTAATAGTTGTACTTAGTAAGATATGGGGCATATATGTACTGACCTACCTTCCTCTGTCCTATTTCCACTAAGAAGAAATAATTATACTATTGTCAGAAGGTCTGAAATTCCATACTACTGTTTTTGGGGTCTGAGTAAATTGAATTTATTTTCAGTGAAGACAATGATTTGATCAAGTGTATATTTACCCCAAACTTATGTTGCTTCAGAGCCTTTACATATGCTGTTCACTGTGCCGGGAACATTCTAATCTCTTCTCTCCTCCTCACATCCACTCACCCGCATCCTGCCCTGCCTGCCAAACTTCTATGCATTCTTTACATCAAACTAATTTCTCTAGGATGCTTACCTTATACACTTCCATACATGCCCAATCACATTCTATAATTTTCCCACCTTGTCATAAAAAAGACCAGTTAACCCACAGTTTGGGACACCTGCATTCTACATTGGATATCTCCCTGTTAGTAGTTTTTGGCTTCTCTGGTAGTCTAGCAGTTAGGATTCAGCACTCTCTCTCTCTCCTCTGCTTCACTCTAAGATCCCATGTCTATCATCTAGCTTGTGATCTTTAATCATTCAGATGGTTCAAGGGATAGTTAGCCTCTGTAGGGACTTGTATGATGCTCTGGGTGTTGGACCTTAAGGCAATCTTTTCTTCATAAAAATAATATTACATTGCATATTGTAGAGCTTTGCAAATTTAGGCAAACAAAAGTTTAAGCAAACCCTTTTAGACACTCTAGGATATTGTTTCTCAAAAGATGGTCTTCAGACTGACAGCATCTGTATCACCTAAGACCTCGATATAAATACAAAATCTAGGGCCCATCCAAGACTTACTGAATCAGATTCTAGATTGTAAGAAGATCCCCAGATGATTTATATGTACATTAAAGTTTGAGCAGCAGTGGTTCAGGAAAGAGTGATGCCAGTGTATTGGATATGTCCCTCAGTTAAAAGCATGAAAGACTGAAATGAAATTACTTTTTATTTATTGGCTGTATATCATTACTCTTTTCCAACCTCAGATCCAAAATTAAGAGCTGTTTTTAAAAATAAGGCAAAATACAACTTTAACGTTTTAGAACAAAGGTGTTTCTTTTCTTTTTATCCTACCCATGCAAGCATGCAGTCATTTTCTGATACAAATGGGCATACTAGTTTCCTGGGGTGCTTGTTATACATGCACATTTCTAGACCCCAGCCCCAGAGATTCTATACAATATGGCCCATGGTGAGTTCATGGACCTGCAGTTTTAACAAGCTGCATAGGTGATTCTGATGCAGATGATCTATGGACCTCATTTTGAGAAACAGTGAGGAGTCATAAGTGATCAGAGAAATAATGCAATGTAAATAAAAATCAGTACCACCTACATCAAATCTAGTATAGATATTTCCCTAAAAATACAATACAATAGGCAAATGATCTGTTTTAAAGGACCAGGTGAGGAACACATTTTTATCTCCAGTGCAACTTTTGTCCATGTTTGTGAAGTTCCACGATCAGTGACATTATTTTTCAACATGAAATATTAGTTATGTGTAAGGGCCTGTGGTTAAAAGCCTTAGCTATCATTAGCTATGGGATCAAAGATAGTCTTTTTACTGGAAGCACTCAAATGTAGCACAAAAATGATCACTCCTCCCTCTCTACCCCTGCAACCCCTATCAACCACACAGTCCATCAATACGAGATACTGCTGCTGGAAGCACAAAAAGGAATGTTGCAGAAGGGAAGTCTCTTAATAATCCAGTGTAAGTCTATGAGGTTTCACATAGAAAACAGCCCATCTGTTTTTAAGAACTTGCTAATGACTTGGGTCCATTTTGTGTTGATCTGCTTGAAAATGGATTCTAGAATTAAGTAGTTACTTTGGAAATGATAACCTGGAGTCCGTATTAACAATAGTTTGTGTGCTAAAAATAGCAACATGTTTCTTTATTAGTATGTACTGGAAAATTGCTTTCTACTTGGCTACCAAATCCAGTGCCATAAATTCTAGATATAGCAGTAAAGAAGAGACTCTAAGTAAAACCTGAGAAAGGTAAGGCTCATAGGTCAACTATGCATCCAGAGAAGAAGGTGAAAAAAGCCACTTGTGCGTAATGTGATTTCCCCTGTGAACAGAACAAGGAACCTTAGAAGTCAATGTAGTTTTTGATTCTGCTCTGGCTGCTAATGGTAATGAATCATTGAGTGCATCTGTTCCTTGCATTCCTGTGACATCCCAGGAGAAGAGGAACATAAAATATAAAACTTCAAAGAAGTTACACAACAAAACCAAACCAAGAAAACATACTACCAAAAGTAGGCATCTCAGTTACTAGAGTGACAAGCAGAAAGTACCCCTGCTTTGGAAATAGGAGAGTCCTTCTAGGGTCTGCATCATTACTTGTATTTATAAAGAAAATATAGAATCAAGTCGGTACACCTCCTTTAAAATAATAGCATTTTTTGCTGAAAGGAAAGTGCTAAAAATACCTGAATTTCCTCCCAATGGGTTACTGCGATATTTTATGAAATATGTGAAAAAATAAATTTATTAGTACCTTGTTCAAATTAGCTGAAGAACCATTATTTGTGAAGCAAAGAGCAGATCTCTGAAATGAGGGAGGTGGGGAAAGGGAGAGGGGAAATGAGGAGACAACAGGAATCATCTTGTAAATATATAAGGCTCTGAGTAACATGGCAACCAGCACATTCTATAGACCCTAAGGATTGAAGGTATTGCAAGTAGCAGTAAGAAAAAGAGGTTATGAACAGAAGGCTTGACAAAGATCCTCAGGAATTTAATGAAGTTGGCATAGGTCTGGAAATATAGCCAATAATGCATCTTGGATAAAAATACTATCTTATTTTGAGAGTGAAACAATGCATAAAGGGAACAAGTTTTTGTTTATTTTAAGTACACTGCTGGTTATCTCATTCTAATATGCCTAGTATCCTAATGGGAATACCTAGCCCACTATCACTTGTTGCAGCTTGCATATGCAATTAGAGAAGAAAAAAAGTATCCTGAATGACAGCAAAACTACATTTGAGGCTTCTACTACTGGAGGTATGTTCATGCTTGCTGAAAGGACCTGGGGTTTGAAAGAAGAGGGATCATGCAGAAAATGACATCATTTGATCTAAGGGACCTGAACAGAATGACTGACAGTAATGGTGTCAAAGAATGGTGTGCAGTCCCATGGATCAAAGGGAAAAAAAACTTATTTGGTTTCAGTTTCCAAGACATATTCCCTGGGCCAGGTGTTGTACAGCAGATGAAGCCACTACACCCTATATCAGAGTGTATAAGATTAAGCCCTGCCTCCACTTCTGATCCAGCTTCCTGCTAATGTGCACCTTGGGAGGCAACAGACAATGACTCATGTGTTTAATTCTCTGTCACCCATGTGTAGACCTGGAAGGAGTTTGACTCCTGGCTTCAGCCTGGCCCAGCCCCAGCTGTTCAGGCATTTGGGGAATGAACAACAGATAGAAGATATGTCTGTCTGTCTGTCTCTATCTCTATCTCAAACACTCTCTGTTGCTTTTTCAAATAAAAATGAACATACTTTTTAAAAAAATTAAAGAAAATAATCCTCTTGTACTCTCATCTTTGGGGTAAATATCCTGATATCCTGCTCTCAGACTTACAACTTCCAAAACTGTGAGAAAATAAATATTTGTTGTTTAAGCCATTCAAGCTATAGCATTTTGTTATGGCAGCCCAAATGAAGACACATTGTATTGTCTTCAATTTCCAAGGTTTCCTCTTCATAAATAGAGCACCAGCAAAGAAATCTTCCATTAGCAAGTTAAGATGGGTGACATTTGCATATCTATCTTGATTGTTTCAAGCTCATGGATTTATCTGATTTCTGCAGTCATTTAGCAGACTCCTGAGGAATACTGTTGTCCTCAGAGAATTTCATTTATTTACTCACTCATCTCACAAATATTTATTAAGGAAATATTTTGCATCAGAAGTTACACTAGGCATTGAGTTATGGTAATATGAAATTCTGAGCAGTAGACCAAGAACATAGAAATCCCAAGGGGTGATGAGGAAGAAAAACCAGAAGGGACATAGAAAACAGAGAGGGGAGGGAAAGACGTACAAGTATGTCATGATTTTCTCTACCTCCAGCTCTGATACTACCACAAGTGCAGGATTAAACATTGCAAACTTTGAAATATTTCTGGGGAACCAATTTGACTTTGTAGAGGGCAGCTTTTCAATAACAAATATAACTTGATTTTGAAAAACAGACCACACAAAAGTCACCTAGGGTGATTATGCATGAGAGACAGTCTACATGTCCTTGATATGGCCTGTAGACTTTGTTTACAGGTGTCCTGGAGTTTATATAATCCCCAGCAGGGCCTGTGTTTCCATCAAGATGGCACTGGCATCATATAGCTTCCTGTCCAGCAAGTATAGTCAGTGCTTTGAGAGCATCTGAGGTAGTAAAGACACAATGAGTCGTGACCACAGGTAAAAGGACCAGTAGGTGGTATGTTGATTCCATGTCTATCAAATTCTCTCCAACTTCATTCTTGTTTTTTTTTTTTTATCATTCTCAGAGAGGGGCAGCTAGATTACTCCCTGCTAACCAAGATGGGTCACAACCTATGCTCTGCATGCAGAGCTTTTGAGAAGCTCCAGGTTACTGGGAATGGGGCAGGAAGCAATTGTATGTGATTGGTTCTCCTCTGCGCTGAGTTTTGTCCACTCTTTTCTAATAACAGAGAACACATGTCGTGTACAGAGGAAGTCTTTTTGCCTTTGCAGGAGTTCTTGCTTTCATTTACTGAATCCAAACTTCCCAAATATTGTAGCTGAATACAGTTTTAGTTTAAATTTTATTGCTTATCTGTTTGCTCCTCTGTTTTTCCTTTCTTCAACCAAAGGGACAAAAGAGGATGTGCTTATCTAAGTGTGGTGCTTTCCATCGAATGGTAAAGGCATTGCGAAGTGATATGTCTTTCACCTAAGTGAGAGCAATGTTTAGAGGCTGCTAACTATGTTCTGAATATTTTTGTTGCTTGTCATTTTCCTGAAAAGTATCTGGTTACATGACAAGACTCTGCTCTTCAGAGCCCTCAGGTATATATTCTCTGGAGGTAATTCTAGGTGTAGAAACATCTTTTCCATGGTAACTATGTCCTATTTTGATCAACAGGAAAGTGTAAATAACCTTGAAATAAGCACAGTAAATCTTATTCTAACTTCAGTGATGTTCTGTTAGAGAAATTGAACTGAAATATAAAAGTAAAATGGCATATGAACTTTGTATAATATTAATGCCTAAGTAAAATAATATCTAACACATACAATTATAGTATAGTATAGGGCTATAATACTAAATTATAATATGTAACATAATTCTATGTATGAATTTTTTAGCTCTTCTTTGGTAAATTTCATTAAAATTGAGCACCTAGACCTTCACTTGCAGTGGTGAAAGAGTCAGTTGGGTACTGATTAGCATGTATTTTAACAGGGTCAGATATACCTATGAAAAACCAATAGCACTTTTTGGAACATAGGGAATTTCAGACATGGTATGTCATGTACATTCACAGATTCATGTAGTTTTCAAGTTGAATGCCAGCCCCTCTTTATTTTTTGCTCATTTATCTGCAAGTGAACACTCAAAGGGTTAGTCTTAAGCTGTTTCTAAAGTTAACTGTCTAGCATAATGCATAGCCATACTTTGTATTCAGATACCTGAGCAGTCATTCTAGAAGTTAAATAAATGTTTGAATTTTTTCAATGCTTCTACCACCTTTATTACTAAGTCTTATTGCAAATTGAATAGCTTGGTAATGATTAATCTGAAAATTTAATACTTTATAACTATATTATGCTCAAAATATTCAGCATGATAGCAGATCAGTCTTGAGCTTTTCCCGAGAGTTTTGATGATGGAAGCACTGAACAGAACTTACATAAGTTGTATTTGTCTGTGAGGGAATCTCATGCTATAGATTCAAATGACATTAATATTATATAAGGTTACATGTATCTAAGGTGGGCATATAAGAAAAGAAGTATATTTTAAAAGTAATGTCTGGTGGTCGATAATATTATTATCCTCATTTGAAAGATGGAAGAACAGAGGTCCAGAAAGGTCAGGCCACATGTCCAACTTATAAGAACTCATTGCCAGAGATTGAATTCTCAAGGCTCCAATCCTATACTCTATCCATTTCTGTCACTCAGCTCTGAAACCATCAAGGATTTACTATAAGCAGAACTAAAAACAGCAGGACCTCCTTCATTTGTGATGTATCAAAGAGATAAAGTCCAATCAATTGACAGAATGGATCGAGGCTGATTGCATCTGAAGGACATGGGCCAAATGATTTAAAAGGACTTCTTTTGTGTGTGTATATATATAAACTGACCATTGAAGCACTTTACTTAGAAAAGAATGCTGTAAAGACGTTTCATTAATGTCCCTGTTTTGCATGTGGTACCTTCTTATGACTAGCTGATAAACATTCTTGTTGAATAAACAGCTAATGATGTCATTTCTGTCTACTCAGCAACTTCCCATCACCCTTTTGTATACTGAGGCTCTTTATTTTCTTTCCCTAGTCTTTTCTAAACACACACACAGAAACATGTATGTCGACTTTAATTTCCTTTATGAAACCTTTTATAAATAGCCACAAAGTAGAGAAAATATGATATTTATGTGCCTGCAACCATTACTAAATTCATATTAACATTTGCCATGTTTACTTTATAGTTCTCTTTTTAAAGAAACAAAATGTTAAAGAACTGAGTAAATCTCTGCCTCCCTTCTTTCCTGCCCTAGTTAACCACTCTTCTGAAGTTGGATTTGGTTTATACCATTCCATTTATATTTTTATAATTTTGCTATGTATATAAGTACCAATTATTAAAAATTATTAAAACTTTTTACCCCTAAATTTGCATAAATATTCTACATATTTTGCAAATTATTTTTAAAATCAGTTATTTTTTGAGATTTTTCCATGTTGATACAGACCTAGATAATGTTTTCCAGTGTAATAACCTCTTGTATGAATAAAAAATTTCCCTCTGCCTTATACCCATGAAATTATCTAAGGTATTCATGAAAGATCTTCAATGAACTTCCTTATGCCTATCACCTGGTAAACACAAGAGTTTCAATAAGACAGATAATTAGAAGTTGATTTGGATTTTCCTCTCCAATTTAATAGGTGTTACCTTTCAAAGTAAACTTGTCTGATTTAACTCCTACCAGACATATATAGCTACTTCTGTTTCCCCATGTCCTCATCAATACTTAGTATTTTTCAGGCTTACTAATCTTTTCCAGTCTAATGAGTGTGAAATAGAATCTTGTTACAATTTGCACTGTACTAAGTTATTGGTAGGGTTGAATATGCATTCACAGTTATTGGCCTTCGGGGTTTCTTCCTCTGTTAATTGTCTCTTTTTGTTCATCAGTTATTTTTATTTTGAGCAGGTTGTGTTTTTCTAAATGATTCTCAGAAGTTCTTTATTTAGTCTGGATACTGATCTTTTGTCACAGTTATATCCATATCTCAGTCTGTATCTTTTGAAAATCATGAACAAAGTAAAAAGAAATCTATTCTACTTTTGTATTCCTTGATTTCCATTTTCAAAGTAAAAAGAAATTATGAAAAATTTATGTTCATACCCTATTAATAGAGTCAGAAACCATATGTAAGTAAATTTTTCCTTTTCTTTCCTCTATATAACTTTCAAATGTATTAAAAACCCAGCCCAAATTCTAAAACTAGCTCTGCATCTCTATGGTTTAGGGCAAAACACGATTTTTTAGAGGGTGGGAATTTCACTGAAATGCTACACATTTCTTTTCTTTTCTTTTCTTTTCTTTTTTTTTAAGATTTTATGTGTTTATTGAGAGGTAGTTATGGACAGTGAGAGGCAGAGACAGAGAGAAAGGTCTTCCAATCGCTGGTTCACTCCCCAAATGGCAGCAACGGCCGGAGCTGCGCTGATCCAAAGGCAGGAGCTGGGTGCTTCTTCCCAGTCTCCCATGTGGGTGCAGGGGCCCAAGGACTTGGGCCATCCTCTACTGCTTTCCCAGGCCACAGCAGAGAGTTGGATTGGAAGAGGGGCAGCCGGGACTAGAACCGGCGTCCATATGGGATGCTGGCGCTTCAGGCCAGGGTGTTAACCCACTGCGCCACAGCGCCAGCCCCTACACATTTCTTTTCCATCTAGTCTTCCTTCTGTCTGCTTTAGCGCAAAAGTTCACTACTTATGCATTTACTTACTAGACCCATTTACCCAGTTGAACGAGGAATCTCTTTAGGTAGAGGATTGCTCTTCTTCACACTAAATTTTCTCAAATATTTTTTTAGGATTTTATTTACCTATTTGAGAGGCAGACTTACAAAGAGAGGAACAGACAGACAGACAAAGGTCTTCTATTTGCTGGTTCACTCCCCAACTGGCCACAACCACCAGAACTGAGCTGATCCAAAGACAGGAGCTTCTTCCAGGTCTCCCACATGGGGGTAGAGACCCAAGGATTTTGGGCAATTCTCCACTGCTTTCCCAGGTGCATTAGCAGGGAACTGGATTGGAAGTGGAACAGCTGGGACTCAAACTGGTGCCCAAGGCGTCCAATGCTGGTGCTGGCGTTGCAGGCAGCAGTTTTACCTGCTATGCCACAATGCCTGCCACAAACTGTCTACATTTTTTGTTTAAAGATTCATTTATTTATTTGAGAGGCAGAGTTAAAGACAGAAGGAGAGACAGAGAGAAAGGTCTTCCTCCTATTGGTTCACTCCCCAAATGGCTGCAACAGCTGGAGCTGGGCCAAGCCGAAGCCAGGAGCCAGGAGCTTCTTCTGGGTCTCCCACGTGGGTGCAGGGGCCCAAGCACTTGGGCCATCCTCTGCTGCTTCCCCAGGCCTAGCAGAGAACTGGATCAGAACAGGAGCAGCCAGAACATGAACTAGCACCCATATGGGATGCTGGTTCCTCGGGAGGAGGCTTAGCCCACTATGCCACAACACCAGCCCCAGCTGTCTACTTTTAGTAGAAGGGCAGACCAACAGTTAGTCAAATGAGATACTGGCATATAATATTTAGGTGATTGCTCCACATTTTGAGTCTTTGTAAACTTTCTAGGGCTTGTCTATACAAGAGGTAGAAAATTTTGAGGACACACTCTCCCTGCTAAAAAAGAATTAAGACTTCATTATGGTTATAATATAAAAGGCAGTGGTTGGACTTGTAAAGAGTACTCAAGTCAGGAGTATGAGAAAAAGGGAAATGAGGAGATGGAGGCAGAAGTATAAAGTTTTTGAAGCAAGAATTGTAAGGAAGGTGGGAGAGAAGTTCAGACACTAGCAGCAAGCAAAGCCTCTTGTATAAGGCCTGGAGGTTAACAAAAAGACAGATGGTACTCTTAAAAAGCAGAGTGCACTGGGGCCAGTGCTGTGGCAAGCAGGTTAATGCCCTGGCCTCAAGCACTGGCATCCCATATGGGCGCTGGTTTGAGACCCAGCTGCTCCACTTCCAATCCAGCTCTCTGCTATGGCCTGGGAAAGCAGTAAAAGATGGCCCAAGTCTTTGGGCCCCTGCACCTGCATGGGAGACCTAGAAGAAACTCCTGGCTCCTGGCTTCAGATTGGCCCAGCTCCGGCCATTGCGGTCAATTGGGGAGTGAACCATCAGATGGAAGACCTCTCTCTCTCTGCCTCTCCCATCTCTGTATAACTCTAACTTTCAAATAAATAAATAAATAAATCTTTTAAAAAACAAAGGAGAGTGGACTTATTTTCCTGCTTAATCACACACATATTTATCATCCTTTTAAATGAGTACCCTCCTATAGAAAGTGTTGTTATAGGTATAGGGAATGAAATGGCATATTTCGGATAACAGTTCTTTTTTATTTAATTTTTTATTTATATAAGGTGCACACATTTCATATAAATAGATTTAGAAGCACAATGACACTTCCCATCCTACCCTCCCTTCTATACAACTCCCACCCTCCCTTTTCCTTCCTTATTTATTCTTTTAATTTTTACAATGCCAGCCTTTGAGTTTATTTTCTAATCACAAGCTTAACCCTCCACTAAATAAAGAATTCAACAAGTAGTGAGTAGAAAAAACCACTGTTCCTCACAAGTATAGACAAGGGCTGTAAACAGTAATCAAATCTCAAAATGCCAATTTTGCTCATATACATTGCATTTTTTGTACTCTGTATTAGTTACCACAAATAAGGGAAAACATGATATCTGTCTTTTGGGGACTGGCTTCTTTCACTTAGCATAATGGTTTCCAGTTGCACTCATTTTTAGACAACAATTCTTAATATCAAATCGTGTTAATATACTTTAATTCCGTGACATGGAATTATAATTAAATGTTCACCTGCTTATCTTTAAACACTATCTCTAAGACAGCCATAGTCCATAGATAGCCATTTTATTGGCAAATTTTTATTGAGCCTTTCCTTAGCCCACACTATGTATTTTAAACCCAACTTTGCCTCTTCAGCAATATCCCTACTGGGCATGCAACAGCTATGCCTTTTTCTTATGTCCTTGAAGCTACTTTTAACAAATGGCCAAGTAGACTGATTCCCCTGAGGAGTGATATTCCAATGATCATTTCTCACTTGTGGGGCCCCATTTTTCTGTTATTTCTTTAATTTTAATACTTACCATTAACTTGAATCATTTATGAAGGTAACTTTGTGCCAACCCTTAGTGACCAGACAAACTGAAAACAAATCAGTGACCTCTTAGAAGTTAATGTGGGGAATGTGTCATATCATTCCCAATAGGAATGGAAATATTAACACTTAGGGTAAGAGGTTAATAAAAACTAGAGCTGATTGTTGTAATGAATCCATTCATAGAGCAGAAACGTATTTTAACATTTTATAATATATATAAAACATTTATAAATATCAACTAATGTATATTTAATGAACATAGCAAGGATTCTACTAATATCCAAACATTATATTTCATAATTATGATCTACTCACTGGGCAGCATTTTACAGATGAGAGGTCAAGGCTAGGAAAACAATTTCTGGAAGCATAAGCCCCAGATGTATATTTATAGCATTTTAGCAAATCAGATTACTGTGTTTACCCATGTTCAACTCCATCCCTTCATTTTAAAAAGGAAATAGCTTTTTTTAGTCAAAAGGTATTTACTGAGAACCTCCTATGTAGTGAGGAGTCTTGAATGACAGACAGGAGTTGGTCAAGTCACAAAATGGACTTGATCTTTTCAGACAGTAGGAATAACACATGCCAAAACCCAGAGGCATGAGAGATCATAGGATTATTAGAGAAACTAAGGCTAGTTTAGTTTAATAATAGCTAAAGGTGCTTATGGCAAAGTGAGACTAGAGAGATGAGAGGGAACCATATGTCATCTATGAAATTCAGACTTTACTCTGAAAGCAGCAGAGAGCATGCAAGTAATATGATTTCATTTGCACTTTAGAAAAATAAATCTTGCAGCGGCCTGTGATAAAGATTGCATGAAGGGTACTTAAATCTGGAGACAAGGTAGCCGATTAAGGGGACATTTCATTGGTCCAAATGAGAAATATTGGTTTTGACCAAAATTGGGGAGGGTGAAGCCAAGTGATGAGTATAGATAGTTTAGTGTCAGCAGGTATTTAGAGTTTTCCAGAAGTAACTTTTAATCTAGCAAATGAAATTTTCTATTCCTATGGCTTTGGGAAAATTAGTAACTTCCTTGAGCCTACAAGTGATGTGGTACAATACTTGGTTTGAGTGCTCAATAAATGGATAATATGATTATGCTATTTGGATTATATGACATATGGGAATTGTTGATCAGTTACATGCAGAAGTTGAGAAGAACATATTATTATATGAATCCCATAATTTCCCCTTCAATAAAATTGTCAATGGTAGGCAAAGCCCCTGAGAAGTTGAAGAATGGTATAAATGGTCATTTCTAGGTAAGAGAAAATATGTAAAATCTTATTAATACATTTATATTTGGAGACATGATTTAAAAATACTAACAGTGACCATGACGGAGGAATAGAGAACTGGGGAAAGAAAGAAAATCTAAGCAAGTTACATGAGACATTGGGAGGTAAGGAATTAGTTTTCATTCAGTTTTAACTGAAAGTTAATGAAGGTGTCCAGGATACAAGTAACATAATAAAATATGAGAAATCTTGTGAATAATAGGATTCTCAACCTGAAATGGACTGAGAGTCCATCTAGTTCAGTGATCAACGCTGTGGCTCCAAGATCCCACTAAGTACACCAGCATTGTTTGTTACACAAAAGGTACCTTGTGGTTCATTCAACTCAGTATCTTCCTAGGCAGAGCCCTTTTGGAAAGCATGGTGGTGATTTTCCATGAAATGTTTCTCTAGACCTAGAGGTATCATTTGATAACCACTGGTAGATCTGTCATTGAAAAATATTGCTGAACACTTCTTGAACTAATTCAGCCAATGTTTAGAAGTTTATCTTTCTCCCTTAGAAACCCACCAATTTAACTTATAATGCATACCTTAATAGCTGGTTCTTTCTCCTTTCCACCTCCCATTACAGGACATATAATTTCCATTGAAGTTTTCTGCAGCTTTTTTTTTTTTTTTTTTTTTTTTTTGCTATCTTCCATTAAAGAATAAGTGCTCTGATGGCCAAAATGCATGAAATCATTTTTTTCCTGTTACACCAAATAATGACTAATAATAACACCTAATGTTTCCTGCATGCTTAGTATCTACCAGACACTGTTTTGAGAGCTGTACATATATGAACTGGTGTAAGCCTTACGAAATATGGTACTATTATTATTCCCATTTTACATAAGAGGAAACCAAAGCCAGAAGGCTTAAGTAGTTTGTCTGAGGTCACACAGTTAGTAAATTATAGAGGCAATGGCAATCTGACCCCAGAACTCATGCTCGTAACCACTTCACCATACTAACCAATAACTTGGAGGCAAAGAAAGTGGCACTAAATTGAAAATTATATAATGTTAGCCTATTCACATATAATTATGAATACCTTAACAATATTTATTTCTCTCATTTTGCCTCTGCTAAGTACTCATCCAGGTAATATTTTCTGTTTTGACAATTGCCTTAAGATGCATATGTTTTCATTTGTTCTAATTTTGTTTATACTTATTATTATGAATATACACTCAAGGCAATGGCAAGGGTTATAATAAAAAGGAACACATAGAATAAAAGAAAAAAAAAACCTCCTCCCCCCTTATTGGATCTTAAGGATCTCTGGAATGGGATAAAGCAAAACATGTAAAAATGCATCCAAGTAACTTGAGTTGTATATTATGCATGGCAACTAAAGTTTTTAGTGTCTTGGCAAAGCCCTGGGGCAGCAGAGAGGTACCTTGGAGCACAGAAAGTGCATTTGCAATGGTAATGAGACGGGAGCCCTGTGACAAAGTGCTGTCAATGAAACATTTCTATGAGCCAAACTCATATCTGGAGAAGGTATAGTCATGGACTGCTGCCTTACCATGACCTATCTTAATGGTTTCTTTTTTTCCCCAACACTCTGTTCAGTTGACTTCAGAAAGGGCCTAACTTTAATAATGCAATACATGCCAATCCAGTTGAAGTTTGACAGTAACATGTTGCATTATTTCTCAGGATGGCAATTTGGGATTCCATTGTTCTTATTTGTTTCTTTAAAGATGTATGCATTTATTTGAAAGAGTTACAGAGAGAGAAGGAGAGACAGAGAGAGACAGATCTTCCATCTACTTGTTCACTCCCTAGATGGCCACAATGGCCAGGCCTGGGCCAGGCCAAAGCCAGGGGCCAGCAGCTTCTTCAGCTCTCCCACATGGATGCAGGGGCCCAAACACTTATGTCAAAGCATTTCCAATATCTAGAATCCTTTAAATACTACTTTGTTTTAAATAAAATTCTGGAATTCTTCTTCATCATGACTATAAACCCATTTTCTTTTACTCTGGACTATTAGATAAACAGTGATTTTCCTTACATAACAAATTTTGTTAGTATAAAGTTCATTAACGTCTCAGCCTTCTGTTTGCTGATGAATAAAAGATGATAATGAAAAAGAAGCTACTTCCAAATCTGCAAGAGTCATTGGGTGCCATTTTTCATCACACATATATACTTTAGTATTCAATGCAGCCTGTGGGATACTGGAACAATGAACTCCCTTAAATCAGTTACAACATCCAGATGTTCAAGGTTTTGTTCAGAGCTTTGTGAGTAAGGGATTAGAAAGAAAGGATGTCTAGTGAAGCTTTCAGTCTCAAGTCCTAAGAAGAAACTTAACCAAGCGGAGGAGGAAGGCAACAGTACAGTGTACAACTAGGCAGTCTCCAGAGACACAGGACTCAGGGGACAGAGAATAAAGCTGTGAGAATGTTGTTTTGGGAACAAGAAAAAAAGGCAAGGAACACACGGATCTTCAAATAATGTTCTTCACTACGGAAAAACAAACTCTAGACTGTTGGTACACTAAATCATCACAGCCACTTTACTCAAAAAGAAAACATCTGAAAACTTGGAACATGAGCACACAAAAGCCAGCATGAAACTCAGGTGTCTTTTGACATATAGGTGATGCTCTCCATTCCCCATGAGAGGGCTTGTGGAACTCAGAGTCCAAACTTTGGAATAATCCTTGTGTGTGTAACAGGTGAGAGTGATGTTGGATAGGCTCAGTGGTTTGTTTAGAACTCGCCTTGAGATGTTTTTTTCCTCATGATCAAGTGCCCGAGGCCTTCATCAATTTGGAAACATGAATGCCTGTACTCTAACTCCTTAGCATCCTGGTAGGCATAGTCTTTCTCTGTACTTCCCAGGATCATAGCTTTCCACAGTATGAGTCTCCCCAATTACTTCTGGGATCACCAAGTACCCCACATGCTCAAAGGCAATTCTTTCATGATTTTCACCCATAGATTATAACGTATGTAAGTAATACCTCCCACAGAACCATGGCCTACCCAGTCTCAGCTTCTAAGTTTACAGCCAGAGCACTTCCAGGAAGCAGTGAAGATGTCCAAACTGAGCTCTGTTAACCCTTCTTTTGAATTTCTCTCCCACTAGCTTTCGTTGCCTTGGTCCCTTTTAAAGTAAAGACCATTAGTCTTGTATATTATGGCTCTGAGAGTAGAAATACTGTGCTTTGAAGAATGTAAAAATCTTAGAGCATACAGATTATGGCTTGTGTGTCTATCATCTAGCATGTGTGTACTCTCAATGAATATTAAACAATAAGGTGTGACCCTCTTAACTATGAAAGATGATTCCTTGTTTTGAGATGATGTGCCCTGGGAATAAAGAATACTTCCTTCATTTTCCATGGCTGTCAAACTGGCATCTTTCATCAGCACTAAATTCTCTTTTAAGTAGTTGAATGCCTTACATAGTTTTAACAGGAAATCTCTCAGCACCTCTAGCTATTTGTTGAAAAGAAAACAACTCTTTTTTTAAGATACATCTTGCAGAAAAGCATTTCCCAAATAAAATTTTAAAAGTGGTATCATGTTTAGAGGGGAAGCAAAAGCCCCTGAATCATGATGCCAGCTTCATATTTTCCTTAATGTTGTAAAGGTGATTATTTTTGCCATAATCTTCTTCTGGCTGTTAGCCCAGGATGGCAAGCTTCGTAGCTGCCTTGTTAAATAAAAGAGAGGGGAGACTTTCTTAAAGCCATTTTTCAGAGGATTTGTACATATGTGTGTGGGAAGAGTGTGGGTGGAATCCTCAGGACAAAAATTTCCTATCTACTACTTTCATAATAATTCACAAAAAATGAGTTCTATCACTTGTTATTAATTTAAGCCCTGGAAATATACTATTATCATCAATATTGTTTCCAAACAACATATAAATATCATGGTGTGTTTCAAACCACCAAACAACTTACACTCCTGATGCATTTTGTGCCACTTTCTTTGTTTTTAGCAGGAAGTCTGTGTTGTTATAGAGATACATACAGGATGGGTTAGTTCCTTGCACTTGGCTTCTATAATAATAATTCTTTATATTTTTTAGTCTATTCCAACGCACACAGTTCTAAAATGAACAGTTTATTTTAAAAGGGTATAATTGGCACAAGCTGCTGTGGCTGTCATGCAGAAGTCCTGCTGACAAGGCTGAGGTTGGCAGAGAAACAAATAAAAGCAACTGATAAATGTCAGAAGTGAGTCGTGGTAAAACATACTGTTTGTTTAATGTTGACAAAAGGGCAGGTAGAAAGTACATCAAATTCGCTTCTCAGAGTTCTTGACTCATAAATCGCAAATGCTCATGAGAAATTAAATTTATGTCTTACTTAGTTGTGGCTGAACCAATATAATAACAAGTATACTAGGAGTATAGCCTATAACAGCCATTGCTTTGCTACTATTCCATGTCTGCTCCTAACATATCTGAGAATTAGGAAAAATGTGTTTCAAAAAGATGATATTCAAAAAGATGATATTCTAATGTATCCTTTAGCCATTATAAATATTTAGATATTCATATCAGAGCAGAAGAAAGACTGTGGTTTCCAGAAGATAACCTAGGGGAAGATAACTCACTATTTGAAATGAAAATATTGCTGGAAAAGTGTGTGTAAATGGTTGTTAATCAAAGCCTTTTTCAAAATTGACTTTTTACATTCAATTCTGAGATCTGTTACATTGCTTTCTGATCACTCTTAAATTGGCCATGACTCCTCATGTTTTATCCTAAGTTTTAATTCCCTACTTTCTTTATGTCATCTGGTGATATTAGCACTGGAGATCCTGCATATTTTAAGAGTAGCCTTCCATGGAAATATAAATCATGGACATGCTATGCAAATAATTTATCTCTTTTTACTTGTCCTATAAGTCTGTGTTAAATAAATTGAGTCCTTAAAGAGAGGAAATTATGAATAGTTAATCCAGCCCAAAGATATTTAAAGCTATATATATTTAATATATATTATATACTTATATATTTTATATACATAAGGAGAGAAATATATGTATATGATATATATATATTATATATATATATATTATATATATATGTATATATAAAATGAACCTCGGAAAGGTCACAGACCTTGGAGCTGAGAGAAAATTTTGACTTTTATTTAGAGCCCCAAAGTACAATTTTCACACAGGATCTCCTCAGGTTCTCTTCACTGCAAAATGAAGGCCTTTTCTCTCACTTCCAGGTTTAGTTTAAGAGGCTCCTGATGTGAGTGTTTGGGCAGTATTTACACTTCCGTATTGATTACCTGAAAACTTCTCAGTTAGTAAAGTGAACATAATCCAGGTGGGCTTGGTAAAAATAAGAAAACTTGCCTATTTTTTTTTTTTTTTTTTAGCAAAATCACCTTTTTTAGTTTGCTTAACTCTTATAAAGGTTAATTGGTAGTCAGGGGATCCCAGTGGAATTTGGGGTATAAAATATGTGCTTCCTTCCACAAAACCTTATCTTTAGCAAGAACAAACAGGCCGCCCTCTGCCCTCCTTCCTTCAGGATCTCCAAATTTACCATGAGAATAGCAAGGATCTCTTCCCGAGCCCACAGCTAATTGTGAAAACAAGTTACCTACCCCACCCTTCTGGATGTTTTTTTTGTTTTAACAGGCCAGACAGGTCGGAGAATTGTAAATCAGGCCTTTTGATAGGTTTTGTCCCTGCCCGGTAACTGAATGCCAACCTGATTGTCAAGTTTGTTTGTTTTTTCTTTCCAAATTGTACTTAAAAATCCCAGTGCTACTAAGGGAACTTTTGGGTTCTTTCCTCTCTTGGAAGGTCCCCTTCATGCAGCTCCAGCTGGAAATCTTTGATTCTAATAAATACTTTTAAATCTCGAAAAAAAAAATTGCAGTTTAGAGAGTACTGACACATTTTTGTTGTTGGAAACATTTTATTTGTTTTATTTTTAATATAAGAAATATAACAAACAACCAAAGTATATGGCAGTGGTCAAAAAGTGTCCCCTTCACAAATATTGGTGCCATTAATGAAATGTACATTCTAAATTTTTGATGTTAAGCAGTTTTTAAAATGTCATTTTTCCTGATTTTGAGAAAATACATGATCATTGCAGAAAATTTAGAAAGAACAGAATAGTGAATAATAAAAATACAAAGAAGTATGAAAATACAAGGAGTAAGCTATTCACCCACAACCCAGAAGGAACAACTGTTAACATTTTGGCCTACTTTCTTGCATAGTTTTTATTTTTATAAAATTTGAATCATAATATAATATTGCCTTTTGTTTAACACTAATCACATGTATGTTATAACTCTAATAAATAATTTTTGGAAACCATTTTAAGGACTCAATTATTATCCAAACTTAAATATTCCCCTAATGTTAAACACGCAGGCTGTCTTCAGTTCCTCAGCACTCTAAAAGATTCTATGTTGAGCACTTTTTGCATATCTTTGCCTACATTTCACATTGTGTTCTTATTAGAGCTCCCAGTAATAAAATAAAGTCAAGCAGAATGAATTTTTTCAAATTTTCTGTTATATAGTTTCAAATTAATTTCCGGAAAAATTCAACTAATTTATTTTACAACCAACATTGTATGATTGGACTTATATTTTACTTACTTTCACTCACACTGGATTTTGTTATTTTTTTCCAGTTGTGTTAAATTGGTCAGTAAAGTGTGGATTTGTGTTTTAATTACCATCTCAGTCTTTGATTTGCAAACTAATATAAACTCCATGACAGACTTGAAGGCTGCATCCTACACCACAGTCTCTTGCACAAGAGACAAAAGCTCTTTCTTAACAGTAAGAATCACCTATTATTTATCTATGCTTGTTTTAAATTATATTTTAAAAATAGGGGCAATTGTTTGGTGCAGTGGTTAAGAATCAATTTGGGTAGCCCATATTCCATATCAGAGTGCCTGGGTTTAAGTCCCATCTCCCATTCGGGATTCTAGTCCCAGCTCCACTCCTAATTTTAGCTTCCTGCTAATGCATACCCTGGGAGGTAGTAGATGATGGCTCAAGATCTTTTTCCCTCCCATTCATGTGGGAGACCCCAATAGGGCTCCTGGCTTCTGGCTTCAGCCTGCCCCAGTTCCAATTGTTCTGGGCATTTGAAGTGTGACTCTGACTCACTGGATAGAAAGAAGATCCATCTCTCTCCCTCCCCCTCTCCCCCTCTCTCCCTCCCTCCCTCCCCCTCTCCCGCTCTCTCCCTCCCTCTCTCCCCCTCTCCCTCTCTCTCCCTTCCTCCCTTCCTCCCTCTCTCCCTCCCTCCCTCCCTCTCTCCCTCTTTCCCTCCCCCTCTCCCTCTTCCTCCCTCCCTCTCTCCCTCTCCCTTCCCCCCCCTCCCTCCCTCCCTTCTCCCCTCCCTTCCCCCTCCCCTTCCTTCTCCCTCTCTTTCCCCCATATACTTTTTTTTTAAAGATTTATTTATTTAATTGAAAGAGTTACACAAAGAAGTACTGGCAGAGAGAGAGAGAGAGAGAGGTCTTCCATCTGCTGGTTCACACCTCAGTTGGCTGTGTTAAAGTCTAGAAGCATGCGCTGCCCAAGGAACGACTCCAAGAGACACTCTCATGCAATCAGCAAGGGGTTTATTGATCCAGCATGCTGGGGCTCTCTGAACACGCCGGAACAGAGCAGCCCCAAGGAGTTGAGGGTCAGGGTTTTTATAGGGTTTTTGGATACATTTTACACATCACAGCACGCGTCACAGCAAGTCATCACACCACACGGGAAATTTAAAGAACATCCCCTAGAATTGATTGGCGCATAGTGGCGGCAGCGGGCCCACCGCAGGAAGTTTAAAGGACATTTAAAGGATATTTTCTGGCACTGATTGGTGCCTTCAAAGGCGGGCTAAAGGTGGTTGGATGGCCTTTGGGGTTGATGCCCTTTGAATTTATTGGCCGAAGCAGGTGCCAAGCTGATGGGGTGTACGTGCCAAACTGAAGGGTCTTAGGTATCTTATTAATCACACACCAGGAACTCTGTTACAGGATGATAGCACAAACAGTCGGGTGGGGTAAAGGGCGCATTCCTTCTGTTCCCCATCCTCAAAACCGCACCTGGAGCACTTAGTGCAGCTGCAAAGATAAGGGCCCTGGAGTCAGCACATATTTTCTGTTCTGGGGAGGAGGAGGTTCAGGCCTGCAATTTTAAACTCAAGCATTTGTTTTTAACACAAAATGATTTCACAAAGCAATTCATTTTTAACTATTGTAAGAAGAAGACACACTGCATAAAAAAGGGATTTACCATGAGAGTAGGGACTGGGTAAATAGTAAGGTGGGGCAAAAGTCACACAGTTTTCGGCTCCTCATCTTCACAACCACACCCGAAGCACAGAGGTGCAGCTATAGAGATAAGGAACTGAACTCAGCACACAGCTACAGTTCCAACCTTAGGGAAGGAATTCTAGGCCTAAATTTTAAAACTCAATTCTTCAGCTGTAACAGCCAGAGCTTTGCAAATCTGAAGCCAGGAGCCAGGAGCTTCTTCCCATCTCCCATACAGATGCAGGGGCCCAAGGACTTGGGCCATCTTCTGCTGCTTTCCCAAGCCGTAGCAGAGAGCTGGATTGGAAGTGGAGCAGCCAGGACTTGAACTGGCACCCATATGGATGCCCTCAGCACAGATGGCGGCTTTACCCACTATGCCACAGTGCTACCCCCATATACTTTTCAAATAACATGAAAATAATATCTTTAAAGTTCATCACGCAAGCATTATTTTATATAAGTTAAATAGAAAGAATGGTTATTTCAGCTCAAAAGGGAATATTCTTGTGTAATTATTACTTGATTCATTTTTAATGTATATTCATGGATATTACAGTCTATAGGCTTAAAAGTAAAAATGAGTAGAAGTAAACCTGAATTGTTCAATATTTGGGGATTCATATTTTCTGCCTAGTTTTTGACTTAAAAAGAGAGAAGCAAAGTCTACACTCATGTAAAAGAGATACTTGTCAATTTCCACATATCATTCAACCATAATTAATCTATAGGATATTTTCTTTATTTCCTGAATCTCATCACATTCCCATTTCATCATTTTACTTTACTGGGAGTAACATTTGTGTAATGATAAAGGAATCTGTATGTTTTTATTTATTTATTTTTTTAAAGAAATCAATATTAAAATTTAATACAAACACCCAAAAGAGCTGCCTGTATCCAAGATTCAGTCTCTGACAGACAAAGCAAAATCAGAGTTTACAAAGACAACATTGGTATTACTGCTTCAATTATCACATTGTTTTTTTTTTTAACTTTTATTTAATGAATATAAATTTCCAAAGTACGGCTTATGGATTACAATGGCTCCCCCCCCATACCGTCCCTCCCACCTGCAACCCTCCCCTTTCCCACTCCCTCTCCCCTTCCATTCACATCAAGGGAATCTGTATGTTTTTAGATTTTATTTTTTACAAAGCAAGGCTTGGTATATGAGATTAATTTATTTCAAGAAATATTCAACTTGGTAAAAATGCAGCCCTTAGGAAGAACATGACTCTGACCTTAAAGAGTTGAAAGGTAAAAAGTAGTATTGCACACAAGTAGTATTATACCGCAAATGGCTTGTGTTTTTAGTTTTTGGAGTTACATCTTTCTCTTATTTTATTGTACATGGTAAAAACAACCTAGCAGTTGATAAGAGAATAGACTTTGAAGCCAAAAAGGTGTATTTTCAATTCTGGTGCTATACCTGACCAGCTATATAACCATATACAGTTTAACTTACTAGAAAAGTTTTCTTAGGCTGGCGCTGCAGCTCACTAGGCTAATCATTTGCCCAAGTGCTTGGGCCCTGC
Organism: Oryctolagus cuniculus; assembly: GCF_964237555.1. Classification (NCBI taxonomy): domain Eukaryota; kingdom Metazoa; phylum Chordata; class Mammalia; order Lagomorpha; family Leporidae; genus Oryctolagus; species Oryctolagus cuniculus. The sequence goes on along the minus strand of NC_091453.1, from coordinate 102,626,002 downwards.
ACTCGCCTGGGAGACCAGGAGAAAGCACCTGGCTCCTGGCTTCAGATCAGCGCAGCGTGCTGGCCGTAGCAGCCATTTGGGGGGTGAACCAATGGAAGGAAGATCTTTCTCTCTGTCTCTTTCTCACTGTCTAACTTTGCCTGTCAAAAAAAAAAAAAAAAGAAATAGAATAAGTTTTCTTACCCATAAAATGGAAATATTAGTATCTCTTAGGCTGGATATAAAGATAATAAGATTATTGGGAAATAGATACAGCACACTTTGATAGCAGTCTGCCCCCTCTACAATCATATGTGGCACTGTCACGAGTGCCTTCTGTCACGTAGCTCAACAGTAGCAAGTGCAACGTACAACTTGTCAGTCATGGGGAAGAAAGGAACACATGGACACAAGACTGTCTTTTCCAATTTTATTATTCACACACCGGGGACACACCAGGGGTTTTATATCACATTACTCATCAGCATGCTCATTGAGGTCAATACACTTATCAGTACCAATATACTCATCAATCTATCCTATTTAATACACTTATCACTAAACACTATTATTTAATGTGACTTAACTATTTAAGTACCCAACCACTTAACCACTTAACTACTTAACTTAATACATCTACCCAATCTTAACAATATCACTTATCTGCCAGGCAATCAATATTATTATACCACAAGTCACAACAAACACTATTAAAATAATCTTAAGTACTATCACCATGAACAATACATGCACAGCAAAAGATTCAATACATAACATTGGTTTGCTACGTATCTAGGCTCGCATCACTGTCACGAATGTGTTTCTCCTGCGGGGAGTGTCCAGTGTCCAGAGTTCAGTGTCCCAGCAGGGACGGAACTCAGACCAGTCACTTACAGGCAGGAAGTTGTGGGAAGGTTCTCTCTCTGGGCAGTAGGCTCAAGGTTCCAGGCGGAGGACAGGCGAGAAGGTGGAAGGGTGCCCTGCTGAGAGGCCTGGTCCGGCTCTGTGGTCAACTCTGGCAGCGGGCTGGTAAGGACTCCAGGCGAGGTGGTGAGACGGCAGCTCCACTGGTCAGACAATGGCCAGGCAGCAAAGCAGCAGCGCCGCTGGCCTCTTGATCCTGTCGTCGCCTTGTGCTGCGTAGCAAAAGCTAGCAGGCTGGACTCCAAATGCGAGGAGATCCCGAGGTTCGCTCGCACTGGGGCACACACACACACACACACACACAGGGACAGCTCTGCAGGTCGGCTTGTGCTGCTACCTACTCCATGCAGAGTAGCAGGCTGCCACCTCAGCTCCGGATGTGTGGAGCTCCAGAGGTTCACACACACGGGGCCCCTTACTCGGCTGCAAGGCCGAAAGTGTTACAGCAGCTTTTATTAGACAGGAACGAGACCAGAACGAGACAGCTCATGTGGCTAAAGCCGCTCAGGAAGGGCAGCTAAGGCCGCTCAGGAACAGGTACAGCTCCGAGAGCTGTGGCTGGAACAAGTCAGGAACGGGTCAGGATCTCTTCGGTGACAGCTCAGTGACAGCTTGGCTCAGCTCCGCGCTTCTTTCTTCCGCTCCCGGTGGTTTACACGCACCAGGCCATGATCCCCAAAAGGATGGAGAGCAGCGCCAAGGCTCCCCTTGTATTCTCATTTTTTGGCAATCCTCCAGTTTGCCATCATACAACTTGTGCAATTTTGTTGGTTTCTACTTATGTTTGAACAGTCAGTCAATACTGCTCCCGCCTTACTTATGCTTGAATGGTCCAGTCAGCATGGGTAGGAGGGTATTGCCCATAGTGCACCGTTATCGGACGGACCAGAGATGTCTGCTTGGTATGATTAGGAGCGTCTCCCTAACAGCCATTAGGAATTGCCTCAGCTCCTGACTTACAACTCCACTTTACTTTTATTTTGTGTTGAGTGGTAACTTCTTAACTCAATGTTTTACTGTGTTTCCACAGTTCATCTCCTTTTCAGGTAAGCAGTGATCCGTGACTCTTTTTGAGATTCCTGTGGGATTCCCCACAGCCACCCCTTCTTATGCCTATCCATTTGGCTCTTCCTTCCATTAAGTGGTTACAAATCACAGTGTTTGTTTTGTGGCTGTCCACAAAGCCCATGAATAAGATGTCTAATGTGGAGATGGTATTTGGCGTTTGGCTTTTGGGAGCCAGCTACCCATATTGCAGTGCCTGGGTTTGACTCCCAGCTCTAACAGTGATTTCAGCTTCCTGTTAATATGCACCATGGGAGGCAGCAGGTGATGGCTCCCATACTTGGATCACTGTCAACCACATGGGAGACCTGCATGGAGTATTAGGCTTCTGACCTTTGCCTGGCTCAGCCCTCGTGTTGCAGGAATCTGGGGAATGAACCAGTGGATGGGCGATCTCTGTCTTTGAGTCTCTTTCTTTGTCTTTCTACCTTTCAAATAAAATAAATAATAATTTTAACAAATGTCTAATGTTTGTCTATCATCTGTTAGACATACTCACAGGTACAGAGATCCATGACATTTGCATCATTTACTTTTAATTAGCTGTTAAATAGATAACACACTTCTTTTAAAATATTTCAAGAGATCTTTTGACAAAAAAAGCAAATTCCTCCTAAGATATTTTAATGATTAATAACCAAGCTTACCCTAACTTTGTAAATTAGGTATAAATGAAATAAATGTTAAGGCATGAGGAGAAACAATGAAAGGAAAGAAGTCCTATAATATAAACATGGTTACATAAATTACAGTATATCTATATAGCAGAAAATTGTATAGCATTAAATGTAATGTTTTATAAGACTGACTTGGGACAGTTTTGTGATATGCGAAGTGGAAAGATGATAGTGTGGAAATAGTATCAATATGATCATCATTCCTTTTTTTCTCTACCTTTTTTTAAAACAATTATTTTTATTTATTTGAAAGAGTTACAGAGAGAGGAGAGGCACAGAGAGAGAGAGAGAGAGAGAGAGAGAGAGAGGTCTTTCATCCACTGGTTCACTCCCCAATTGGCCACAATGGCTGGAGCTGTGCTGATCCGAAGCCAGGAGTCAGTAGCTTCTTCTGGGTCTCCCACGTGGGTGCAGGGACCCAAGTACTTGGGCCATCTTCTACTGCTTTCCCAAGCCATAGCAGAAAGCTGGATAGGAAGTGGAGCAGCCGGGACTTGAACCGGCACCCATATGAGATGCCGGCGCTTCAGGCCAGGGCATTAGCCTGCTGTGCCACAGCGGTGGCCCCCATCATCATTTCTTGAAAAACATTTATCTACCTTTTAAATCAATAAGAAGAGTATTCACTAATTGTTTACAAGGCTGTCTCTGACTGATGAGATTTTTTCATTCATTATGGAAATTTATCTTTAGTGTTTTCATATTTTTATTCTAAATTTGTGTGTGAAACAGATTACTTTTATATATTTAAAAAATTATTTTATGGTAAACAAAAAAGACCCTGACCCTATAAGGATAGTAGATTTACTTACTACTCTTTGGGGCTTATAGGTAAAAGCTACTTTTTAGTACTTCACACTTACATCTTTAATTTTTACCTTTGCCTAGCATGAGGATTGAACAAATTAATAAAATGATATATCAAAGTACAAAGAATAAAAAGTGTGGTACACTGCTTTGCTTTAATCTTCTGGTTATACACTGATTTCAAAATATAGCAAAAAGTAATAAAATCAGCTCAAGACCCCTCCTACAAATTGGTAAGCATATTTATTTGTAAGTAATATCTTTGAGGGTCAGTTTTGGGTCAAATAGTTACTTCCTCACACTGTAACTCCCATCTATCTGAATAGTTTCTTTGAAAATTTCAAGGAATTTTACTCTTTTTTCAATGCCTGTTGCTCTTTGGTATCAAGTATGCATATAGTTCTCCACCATATGTGCAAGATATGCAGACAAGTAGAACAAAAGCAGTTTAGCATAACAGCATAGGCATTTGACTCAAAATGGTACTTAGTGTAAATTGTACTTGGCCCTAGTGAGCCTTTGTAATAGGACAAAAGTTGTTAGCCATGAACATTTTCCCATAATCCAGTTAGGACTTTGTCCTAAGTAGAGTGTAAACTCTTTAACTATCATCCAATGTTTTCCTATTATCTTCCTTGTTGCTAATCAAGTTCTAGAAACAGAAGACATTCTAAGACACCAGATAGCTAGGTTGTAGGTAAAAGTTGTTTGGAGCTCAACTTGTTATTGATTCTGGGACCTAGATTCTTTCCTGCTTTTATTGCCCATGACAAATGTGTGCTTGCTCCAGGCTCATTCAGCTACAACAGGAGATTATAGACAAACAGCGTGAAACCCAAATGTTTCAGTTCTTCATTTAGTCAATAAGCACTTCTCCAGAGGCCCAGTTCTTGTACTTTAGAAGTTACACAGGAGAATAAGATATGAACTCACTTTCATGAAGCTTGCTCTGGTAGAAGAGATAAGACATACACAAACAGAACATATGATCTGAGGTTAGAAAATAGGAAGTCCCATGAGAAAGGAACAACAAGGTTATGTTCAGCTGGTGGAAGCTTAGAGGTAAATCAGGAGAGAGTTTGTGGGAAAGTTCCATTTTAGTTATGGCCCCAAGTATGGGGGCACTTTGGCACAAGTAGATGGATGCAGGGGGTACATATAATGATAACCTCTTTAAATCCTCTCTGCTATAATGATAAGCATTGATAATACTTATAATGATTAATATTAGCTACATTTGTTAGGGTAAAAGTCTCATTCACTGTATTCACAAAATGACCCAACAAAGAATGATATTGTACTCTCATCTACCAGTCTGAAGTGAAGAAGCAAACACCTCGACTGCACATAGTGCGTGACTGTGCAGGGGCATGGATTCATTTCTTCATGTTGTTCCATCATCCCCTAGGGCCACTGTTATCATCTAGGTCGTGTATCCTGTTCCTCTCACATCCCAATTATCATAAGGAAGCAAGGTGAAGGACTGGAAGCGTATATATACCTCTGATATGTTAAAGGCTTCCATTGGCGAATACATAGTCCCTGACCTGAACTTGGGCTGGGAAGTGTGTTTTCTGGGTGCACAGCCACATGATTTCTGTAACTATTTTACTAAGGGAGAAAAGGAGAACTTGTTTTGGTGGCTAGCTAATAGTCTGTGCTTCAATTACCATTGTTATTATAATTTTTATTATTACTAGTGTTGCACAGTACATTATTATCATTATTTATTATTTATTATCATTTATTTATTATGTATTCTAGTAATCTAAGATGGTTAGCTTTTCTCCCTACATGGTGAATTTTCTTTTCTTCAAGTGGTTGGATCCCAAGAAAGTCTTGTTATTATTACTGTGAACTAGAATTCAAATAATTCCCAAGTCCTAGGTCAAGCTGAGTAAACTTCCTTAACTGCTTAGGGTTAATATATTTGTCCCTAAGTGTCCCGGGCTATGAAAAAATGAGTTATGAAAGAGTTAATTATAAAACTAGTACATCTACGTGCACTGAATTTTCTGCTCTTTCCATCAATGCTTTTTCATAATAGAGTAGTATGGAAATATTGTTTGAGTTGCTTTATTCTATACTAACTAATTTTCTTTTCCTTTTAAAACTCATTTTCTGGAAAAAAATTCCAAAATTTCATAACGTTTTTCTTTCTCAAGAAATATTTTGTAGAAAATAGCATGGGTAATAGTGCCATGGGAAGTGTATAGCTTTCACCATATGTACTAATTTAATTTTCTGATTTTCCTTGATAAGCTGAAGTGACATATAATCTAATACAAAGTCAGAAATTGTACCAATTATGGATTTGTGATGTGCAGAATTGTCTGTTTTTAAGCAATTTTTATCTTTCATCCTGTTAATTAATTATTGTGACTCCAAAATGGAAGGACAACCCACGTGTCCATAGTCATCACCTGTCTTATAGGCTCTTTGCAGTCCAGGAGCTAATGAGACAGCACCTAAGTGATAAGTATAAGTATTTTTTCAGAGATTTATTCATTTATTTGAAATGCAGAGTGACAGGGAGAGAGGAGAGACAAAGGGAGAGAGAGAAAAAAAAATCTTCTACCTGCTAGTTTACTTCCCACATGACAGCAATCATCAAGGCTGGACAAGGCAAAGCCAGGAGCCAGGAATTCCATCTGAGTCTCTCACATGGGTGCAGGGGCCCAGGCATTTGGGACATCATTTGCTGCCTTCTGAAGCAAATTAGTGGGGAGCTGGATTGGAAGCAGAACAGCCAGGACTCAAACCAGCACTCTGATATGGGATGCCCGTATTGCAAGCAGTGATTTAACCTGCTGTACCACAACACTGATTCTAACGTGTGGAAATATAGATAAATAACAAACAAGGGACACATATAATAAGTCGTTGGTAATCTGTTTTATCTTAATGTGTTGAGCAATTTGAAAATCGAGGGAAGAGAATAAGATCATATTTTTTAAATTTTATAAATGAATAAATTACTGTATCCCAGATATTTTTCTAGATGCTATAGAAGGTCACATAAAGAAGGAGAACTTAACTCTGCCTTTGGTTGATATCTGTCTTTATCTAATAAAAGACAACAGGTACTTAAAATGTGAGAAGCAATACTGACAAGGCAATGTGTTAAGTGTAGGTTACATCTGAGGACAAGAACAGGCCCACAAGGCACAGGATGTCCACCATCTGGATGAGTGACCCTGAACAGGTTTCTCCTTCCTTCTAGGCTTTCATGTTCCCATCTAAAAGATAAGAAGGTTGGGTTAAATGGATTGTGGCCCCTAAAAGATTGTGTAATTATTTGAATTTTTAACTATAGACATAGTATAAAGTACTTCTATTGAGAGAGTACAGAGTACTGAGAGAAAGCAATACAAATGTGAAGAGTTCACATTCCCAGTGATGACAAGCTTTAAAGGACAAAGATTATCTAAGATTTTTTGAGTGATTGCTTTCAATGACCTCCAAGAGTCCCCCTAACCTTGTGTCATTTATGATTATTGGTGGGCAAAAAGTGAGATCTCTTGCTGTCTCTGAAAAATCTCTGGAAGATCTAAATTGCATGCTATTTACATGTCTATATCTGTACTCATCAGATGAGTTGGAGACAATCAAAATGAAACAAATAAATGAAGGTCTGTTTTTGATGTGGAGGCGGGAGGGTTTCTTTGACTTTAGGTAAGATTAGAAACTTTAATTTATATAATCAGTGTAAGGAAAGACAAGGAAGTAGTGAATGACTTACTGAAAACTATAAGTAAAAGCCAGAAGTGTTGTCTGATGCAGGGAAGAATTGGGTCAAAAATGATGGGCTGCACGACACAAAAGTAAAATCAAGGCAGAACATGAGGACAAACCATTGACTGATAGATATATCAAAAGGGACTGGAGTGGGAATTTTTTTTTTTATATTTTAATTAATATGAAGAGAACTAAAGTCATGTAGCCCAATATCATTCATGTTAATTTAAACTCTTGAACTTGAGGATTTCTTAGTGTTGATGAGTCGGAGAGGACTAGTATTATCAATAGCTATGAATGGAAATATGATTCCTACAATTCTATGGACCAGAATTATTTCCCTCACTCCACACTCTCTTTCCTGTTGCCTGAAAAGAGCCTGTATTGGTAAAGTTTGGTTTACACAACTCTTAGTAAAGAATTAGAACTGAAGATTAGTTGTGAAACCATTGAGACTGTATGATCTAGTGTCAATTCTAGATTCTGGTCTATATTGTGCCAGTGACATGTTTAGTGATTTCAGACAAGTCCATAAACCTCTGTATATAATATTTTTCATATAATTGAGGCAGAAAATTGCATCATGGAGTAAAATCACTTTGAAATTTTCAAGGTGCAATGAAAAGTCACTAATTTCCTACACCTTTTTCTTTGCTTTTCTGTCTTACATTTTGAGTGACTTGGTGCACAAGACTGTGCAATGAAAATACTTTTTAATTTAGGACAGATTGAAACACCTGGAAGGTTTGAAATTCAAATGAATTTCCAGAAGTATTTTTGTGCTGGTCATTCTTGATCTTACTGTTAAAAATAACCCATAGATCAACTGATCTAAGGGCAGACACTAAAACCTGTGCTTGAACTGCTTACTATTTGTTGGATTATATGGAATTTATACTGTTTCCCTAGAATCATGATGTCATTGTCTTCTTTTGACTGACAGACATGAGGTGCATCTCCTTCCAATGACCTTCCTCTGGGTTTACTGTATTTGCTCTTAGAATTGTTTAGCTTTTTTAAAATTTATATAAGCTTCTCTTACAATCCAGCAACTTTCTTTCTTTCTTTCTTTCTTTTTTTTTTTTAAGAACAACAACTTTCTGTTGTGGAGTGACCTGAGGAAATTCGATCACACAGAACTCTGAAGTTCTTTTTGATAAATAATGACAGCTTCAGAGGAAATCTTCACTTGGTTAAGGATTATTCTCTCCAAAACCTCATTATCAGGTTTTGTTAAAACCAGATCTCAATCCAGCTCCTGCCATACACATTTATTATTTATTGTTATCATTTTTAGCAATTCAGCATGTAAAATATGTCATTCATCCTGTTCTGTAGGCTCAATGAAATCCCAGTTTACTGTCCTTTTATGTACTTTAGGGGTTCAGAGACAACTTCCTTAAAGGAGAACTATAAAGAGAGTATGGCTTATTTTCTCATAATAAGTGATGATGTTGGTTGGTTGAGAGATGAAAACGATGATTTAAAAAAGCAACAGTAAAAGGAGCAGTTGCATTACCAAATCATATTTACATATCAAAAAGGGAAATGTCTGAGGGCAGGGTCTTCATTTAGATGGTCTATCTCCATCGTCTAGTGCCTGGAACACAGTAGGCACTTAGTAAATGTTTCATGAGCCAGTGAACAACAATTAGAACAAACAGTTTGAGAAACTGATGAGTCAGGCCCTGTTTTGAGATCATTACATGCATTACCATGTTTATTCACAGTATAAATCTATGAGAAAGGCAAGCTAAATAGAGTAAAGCCTTTACTAATATAAATGTTTGGGAAATGAAGTATACTAATTAATTGAGTTTTCTGGTTAACAGAGCATTACACTTCAATTCCTTTTTATTCTAACCCTGTTAATTGCAATTTTTTTTAAAAATTAGTGATTTCCTTCCTCAGCAAGTAGAATTTAGAGGGTATTCTTGCTTTTTTGGTTGGTTAGTTGAAGATTTTCCTAGGGTCTCAGGTGAAACTCGCAGCATCAGTTGTTTTGTGCAGAAATTAAATATGTAAGTAGTTCTATAACATTCTCTAGAAGTTTCTTGTTTGTTTTCTTTTTCTGTCTTGGGGTTGTGGGTGTGGTTATGTTATTAAAGCTTTAATACTTATGATCTTGTTTTCCTCTGCCAGTTCTGTCATTCTCTCATGCATATTTCATGGAGAGGCAGCAAGTAGAGCATATTGGAGAAAGCACAGGCTTTGGAGTGTGAGATGGCTTCATTAGAATCCTCCTCTGTCATTTCACTGCCATGTGATTTGGGGAAGTTGGTTAACATCTTGGAGCCTTAATTTGCTCTATTATGAAATGGTGATAAAACCACTTAGTAGTATAAGGCTTCCAGTTACAATCGAACAAGGTCGAATATGAAAAGCTCCTCTCATATAGCTGCTTCTGCTTCTGTGAGAATCCTACGATGCATATGAAGACAACTTTAAAAATATAACTTGCTTCAGACATACATTTAGTATGATGCACAGGTAAGGGAACATTCTTTGAAAATTAGCATATTTCTTATAAAATGTACACACTTGATTAATTTGAAAAGTACTTTGGCTTATAACAAGTGACAGTGGTAAAATAGTAATTCAAAATAAGGTAATTTTTGAGTCTTAAAGCAAATTGCTCACTTGTAAATTCTGTATGGTGAAAATGTTTTAATTATGAAACCATTATTTATGATTGTGAGTATAGTGGTGGGCTACATCCCATTGCTCTTTTTAAGTTGTGGATTGATAAAGAGAATTAGACATGAAGTAAAATGGCAGAGAGCATAAAATACTTGAGAGAAACTGAAGTGTTTTCAAACACTTTACAAGACTCACTTACATACAAATAACAGATATGCAAATTGTGAGTCAGTCTTCTGTATTTGTAAAAGCAAGTGCTTAGAGATATTTCATTAGCCTATGTTGAATTATCATATGCTTTGAATATAGCCTGTGAACACACACAAATGCATGCATGCATATAAATATATATACATACATGCATATATTATTCATTTCTTTTTTACTGATTTATAATTCTTACAAGCATTTTTGCAAATTGGTGTAAGAGGTGGTTATTTTGTTATACTTTATCAATACTTATTTTATCATCTCCATTCTCCCCAGTGTTGCTCATAAAGGTACTGTTTTATGCCCAATGATTGATTTTGTCTTTAAGACAGCTGTATGATTTTCATCTTTGTAATCATCTCTTGCATACAGCCACAAATAGAATAAATCCCAAAATAGGAAGAAAAAAACATAAGCATACCTTGTTTATTTTCAAACTTTGAACACAATTATTTTTCACTAACAAAATTTTAAAATATTGTAAAAGGCTTTTTAGTTATTTTCAAATTATTTAGTCCCTAAATAAACTGTTTTTCTTTAAAATTGCTTAGTTTTCAACAAATATCACTTTTCTTTTTATTATATATAAGTCTTCCTATTCTATCTAATGATTAAATAAATATTTTCCAAGTCTCTTCAGGTTGTTTCATTCAATGATTTTGTTTCATTGAGTCATAATGTCTTAAATCAGCTTTATTTTCCTGAGTACAGTATTTAGATAAAAAATTTTCTTTATTCACCTAAAGTACTGCCTTTTAATTAACAAGGATGCTTTTATTATTAAAAGTTATCTCTAAAATATAAAATGCTATGTACATCCTGATGGTATTTTCAAGAAAAAAAAAGTAGAATCTATTTAGTTTCTGCCCATAATTTTTCTGGCAAGTGTTTCAAAGGACAATAGTCATTTGAAATTTAATATTGTCTAGTGTTTCAGAAAGTCCCAATTAGGACATTGTAATTCTCTGTATAATGAAATCAATGTTGAAATAAAAATCTCTAGCTTTAACAGAGCAACTCAGTTGTGTCTAGGTTTTAGGAAAGTATCCTTAATGTATTATTTCATGCCATGAAACTGAAAGTTGTCTTTATGGATGTTGAAGAACTGTATAACTTCCATCATTCTGTTTCATAATGTATTTGCAATTGGTTTACAGTGTATGATTTGATGAAGGATAAATAGAGAGCAAACCTTTTATTTTATGCACATTGACTTCATGAAGTGGAGCTGACTCTGACAGACCTAAGGTATTGATGTAGTAGCCTGCCAGCCATCTACAGCCATGCATCGTCTCTTGAACTCCTCATTAGGAAATAATGAGGGAACAGTCATAAATACATTCAATGGATTATGCATTACTACTGATGCTTGCATTTGCTTTCAGTACTGGTCAGGCCAACTCTAGGCTTTTAATTAATAGTTTTCAGCACTTGCTAATGGAAACAGTGTATATACTTCATCACAACAGAAATAACTTAGTTGCTTGATTTAATGAAAATGTTAAAACCTGTTAAGATTTGGGTGCCACAATCCTAGGATCAATCCCGGGATTGGCAGTTAATTTCAGTTTCCACTTAGACCCACAGGATAACAGTTAAATAAGGAAGATTAGCAACTGGAATGTTCCTAGCCACCCGTGCCAACCACATGCTGCATCTACTCTCTACTTTATCACACCTCTTTGTGTTTGCCATACTGTATCAGTAAAGGCCAAATCAGGAAAATAAAAATAGACATTAAAGTAGGGAAATTTAATATTAGAATTTGATAACACTGGTCACTGAAGAACTCAGAAGCCAGTTTTAAGTAACAGTAGGAAGCTACCACAGCCTCTAAGGTTGGAGGACAAGGAAAGAGTCACCCAACATGGGAACCTAAGAATGGGGAGCAGGGATAAGAAGCAGAGGAGGAAAAACATGATTAATGGATCTTAGGAAGACATATGTAAAAGCAAGCACAGGTGCAAAGGGCTTTTTTTGTTTTCTCATTTAAAAGAAAACTGTGAAATGAATTTGAAACACTGATAAATCAATAAGCCATGCTAATCATAATAGCAATAGTAATTATGATAACAGCAAACATTTGTGGAGCACTATATATTAGGCATTATCCTAAGGACATTATGCCCTGTGTCTATTTTATTCTAAAAATAGCATGATGAGTTAGCCACTAGGGGGCAATTATTTCCCTTGCCCAAGGTCACATAGTCAGGATTCAGAACTAGGCAGTCTGACTCCAGAAATGGTGCTCTTAACATCTATGCCTCTGGAAAGCCAAGACACCCTGGGGAAAAAAAAAAAAAAAAAAAAAAAAAAAAAAAAAAAAAAAAAAGGAAGACCTAAATGGAAGATCTCTGTGAGTGAGATCCCAGTGGAAAGAACGGGGCCATCAAAGAAGGAGGTACCTTTCTCTGAAGGGAGGAGAGAACTTCCACTTTGACTATGACCCTGTTGGAATAAGATTGAAGTCGGCGAACTCAAAAGGCTTCCATAGCCTTGGCAACTCATGACTAGAGCCTAGGGAGATTACTGATGCCATAAACAAGAGTGTCAAATTGTTAAGTCAACAACAAGAGTCACTGTGTACTTACTTCTCATGTGGGATCTGTCCTTAGTGTATTGTCCAATGTGAAGTAATGCTATAACTAGTACTGAAATAGTATTTTTACACTTTGTGTTTCTGTGTGGGTGCAAACTGATGAAATCTTTACTTAATATATACTGAACTGATCTTCTGTATATAAAGATAATTGAAAATGAATCTTGATGTGAATGGAATGGGAGAGGGAGCGGGGGATGGGAGGGGTGTGAGTGGGAGGGAAATTATGGGGGGGAGCCATTGCAATCCATTAACTGTACTTTGAAAATTTATATTTACTAAATAAAAAATTAAAAAAATAATAAAAAGAAGAAAAAGAAAAAAAATCTATGCCTCAATTACCTAACAGAAGGAAAACTATGCCCTTTTCTTCTTAAACCATTTCATCCTCCAGTCATCTACACAACAGACAAGGCCCTAAACTCATTTGATGACACTATACTAATTATACTAGAGAAATAAAATCTTTCACATGCAATACAGCTTTCATTAAAACGCTCCGCAGTAGGTAACACATGCTCATGGTAGAAATTATAATGGTATTTTTGAGGCGTGTGAAATTACTATTTTGTATGTCAAAAAAATTGATTATTGGTGACATACTCAAACTAACACAGGGGGTATGCAGTGGAGATAATATTTCCTTCATCCCAGTGTCTCTGAAAGCAACCACTCCAGTTTTTTAGGCATCTTTACAGTCATTCTTTTTTTTTTTAAAGATTAATTTATTTATTTGAAAAGTAAAGTTACAGAGAGAGAGAAAGAGAAAGAGAGACAGACAGGTCTTCCACCCTCTGGTTCACTCCCCAAATGGCCGCAATGGCTTGAGCTCAGCCAAACCAAAGCCAAGAGCCAGGAATATCCCCTGGGTCTCCCACACAGGTACAAGGGCCCAAGCACTTGGGCCATCTTCTACTACTTTGCTAGGCAAGTGAGCAGGGAGCTGGATAGGAAGTGGAGCAGCCGAGACTTGATCCAGCACCCATATGGGATGCCGGCACTACAGGTGGTGGCTTTACCCACTGTGCCGCAGTGCCAGCCCCTAGAGAGTCATTCAGTAAATATATAATCACATGATGGGAGTCTTCCAAATGTTCATGAACATGTATATTATTTAAAATTATACATATATTTCAAAATTTTTTCCACAAAAATTAGCTTACCTTATTGTGTTTCCATTTTACAAAAACTTTTTGGAGTACTCTAATAAACATATGAGTATGTCCTTTTTGCCCAGATAGAAGCACACTATATTAACTGTTCAGCATCTTGTATTTTGTCACTTAGTATCTTAGAATTATTTTCAATAGCTGATGAGTTTTCAACTTCAGAAATATGCTGTAATGTTTTACCACTACTACTTGATAATTTAAATTACTTTCCTTTGCTATTACCAAAACCTACTATAGTTAATACTTTATATATATATATGTAAATTCTTAATAGAATTTGTTACAAAATATCTGTGCATTTTTATTTTGAAAAAGAGACTACTTGACAAATAGTTTCAAGTTGCCCGCCATAGAAGTTAGATGAGTTTGAATTTCTATTATGAATATGAGTGCCTATTTCTTTAAACACTTGCAAACAAAAGGTGTTGACCAAACTTTTGAATTATGCCAATTAAGTCCTGAATCTCATTTTACTAGATTTTATTTTACATTTCCCTTCTCCTGAATGAAAGAAGGCAGTTCTCTTACTTTCTTTTTTTAAAGATTTATTTATTTATTAATATTTCTGATTTGTAGAGTTTGGAAGCCTTTTTCTAAAGTAATTTATTAAAAGTTATAAAATGTTATAATCCTGGTACTATCATTAATTCTACCGACCAATGCATGACATTTGCTAGGTAATGTTAGACTTCTTTGTTTCTAGAGAAATGGAAAATAAAGATCTTCATGTTTAATAATAATATTATTGAGATTACCTGTCTATTCTATTGCTAAGAATCAATATTTTAACAAATCATTGACATTGATAATTTTTTAAAGATTTAATTATTTATTTGGAAGATAGAGTTACACAGAGAGAGAAGGAGAGGCAGAGAGAGAGAGAGAGAGAGAGAGAGAGAGGTCTTCCATCCTCTGGTTTACTTCCCAATTGGGTGCAACAGCTGGAGCTGCACTGACACAAAGCCAGGAGCTTCTTTTGGGTCTCCCACGTGGATGCAGGGGCCCAAGGACTTGGGCCATCCTCCATTACCTTCCCAGGCCATAGTGGAGAGCTGGATCAGAAGTGGAGCAGCTGGGACTCGAACCAGTGCCACTATGGGATGCTGGAACTGCAGGTAGTGGCTTTACCCGTTACACCACAGTGCCGACCCTGATATTGATAATTAAATCCTATTTTATTTTAAAAAGCTTATTTAAGTGTTGAAATACTATTTCAAACACTCATTATTAATTACATACTGATCCCATTTGATAACTCTTAAGTAATGTTCATTAATTATTACCATTCTTAGTTTATTTTGCATTCCAAAGCATTCCCTTAGTGCCAAGCTAATTTCAATCTAGTATGTATTCTTGATGCCACAAATATATCCCATAGCCATGTATTTATTTATTCATTATGTTAGATCAATATGCGTTTCTTGAGCATTTACTATGTGGGAACTCTTCAAGGGATCAGAGATACAGTGCCACTGAGGAACTTATATTCTAGCTCATTCAATGAAGTTGCCTCCTTTATCAACACGCTCCTCTACCAATATAATTCTGACTCCATTCCTCTCGTGCCTCCTTGTATATTATAAACCTCTGAAAAACTAGTATGTCCATTTCACCATGTAACTTACTTAAAGATCTCCCTCATCAACTTCAACTTCTTTTTCCTGGCTTTCAAAGTCAGAAATATCATTTGTCACTTCTCTTAGTGTCTATTTGATATTATTTTTCTGTGACTCTTTAACATATTTAGTATTGCAATAATCTCAGCACAGCATGTTCAACATCATTCCTCCCATTACTCTTGTTATTCTTTCCACCTTATCTGTTTCCTCCATCCTTCAAGGCTAGCATGTAGCTGAGTGAGAAATGCATATTATGGTATATCTGGGTTCCCATCACAGTTCTTACCAGTTCTTAATAACTGTGTGACCCCAAAGAAGTAAAATGAGATAAAGCAGCTAGCATATTTCCTGGGACATAGAAGACAGTACTTGTGGGGAGCAACTCGGACTAGACTAAGTTACTGGAATTAAGACTTATTCTATGCATCTGCTCTCCCACAATATGGCGCTGGGAGAGGAGAAAACAGCTTCTACACAGCTGCCTCCAGTTCAACCAATAAACAGCAGGACCTGCTCCTGATTGGAGGAGAGCAGCATACTCGGCGTGTGGGTAGCAGAGTTGGGATTGGTGGAAGAGGACTATAAAGGAGGAGAGAGACAACATGCACCAGGAACATCTAAGGGGAACATCTATCTGAAGGAACACCTGTGCAGCCCCCGAGAGAGCCGGCCGGCGGTGTGCCGCTCCCCCGCGGAAGTGGGGAAAGTGGCTAGGGGGAACCGCCCTTCCACGGAGGTGGAAGGGACGGTAGCCAACCCGGGAAGAACCAGCAGCAAACCTGGGGAGGGCCGAGTAGACAAAAGAACAGCGCAGGGTCCTGTGTCGTTCCTCCGCGAAGAGGGGGAGTGACATAATGGTGCCGTGACTCGGATATGAAGCCTAGGCAGGGTTTAATGTCGTTCCTCCATGAAGAGGGGGAGTGACATAATGGTGCCATGACTCGGATAGGAAACCTAGGACGGATCGGAAACCTAGGAGGAAAGAAACGGGAAGAAGTGGCAAAATACCGGAGAGAGAGACTAGCAAAGAGCCTAGGGAAAAGCCGGACAGAAAAGGTGCCGGAAGAAACTATTGAAAGCCTAGGCATAGACTCGGATACGGACTGTGGGAAAGAAGTTAGGATTTAAAGTGAAAGCAAGAAGAAACTTAGACTCAGATACAGACTGCAGGTTGAAAGCGAAAGTGAAACCTAGAAGGAACACCACGGACTGTGGGGAGAAGCCAGGAGAAATGAGGGAGGAATATTGTTGGAAGACAAGTTAGGAAACATACTGGGTAGAGAAAAATATGTTAGGGAGGATGCAGCCGCGGGGGCAGGCCGAGGCGGAGATGTAAGCCAGCTTGGAATTCGTCAAGTCAGCCCGGGGAGCAAAAGGCGAAAAGCTAGACGCGTAAGCCAGGTTGGAATCCGTCAGATTAGCCCGGGGAGCAAAAGACGGGAAGCCAAACCGTGAGGCGGAAGCGTGGGCTAGGTTGAATTCGCCAGGTTAGCCCGGGGAACTTGGATTGAATGCTGGTGGCGGAAGCGTGAGCTGGGGCTGTGTGACTCGCGGAGGCTGCCGTGCGCAGAGAGAGCATGCGGGGCACAAGTAGATAGGGAACGTGGGGCTAGTGCGAGGCTGTGGTGCGGGCGCGAAGGGGCGCGGAGACCGCGGAGTGCGCGCGCGAAGCCGGGAAGCCGCGCAGATGAGAGAAGCGCGGGCTGAAGCGGCTCAGAGCCGGGAAGCCGCCGAGAAGCAGCCTCAGGGCGGGCGCCGGGAAGCCGCAGGGATAAGAGAAACAGAAGTTTAGAAGTAAAATGAGAGAAATAGGAATGCTGGTAGATAGAAGTAAAATGGGAGAAATAGGAATGCCCAGAGATAGAGAAATAGAGAAAAATAAGGCCTCCCCACAACATGGCAATGAGAGAGCTTGGATTCGGTCTGCCTGATTAGTAAGACGATAAGCACCTGTGGGCGGCTGCAGGTCACCGAAGACAGGCACGTTATCAACACCAATAAGTCTCCCCACAAGACGGCAATGAGAGGGCTTGGATTCGGTTTGCCTGATTGCTAGGGCTTGTAAGCACCTGCAGGCAGTTCTAGCAGAGCAGAGCATGCGCTGCAGGGCACCAAACACAGGCACGCATCAGCGCCTAAAAACCTCCTCACAACATGGCGAAGAGAGGACCCGGATTCAGTTTGCCTGATTGGTAGGGCTTGTAAGCACCTGTGGGCAACTCTAGCAAGCAGAGCAGAGTGTGTGCTGCGGGGCACCGAAGACAGGCGCGTATCAACGCCAAAAATAAAAAGTAAGGGGGATCTGTGGGGAGCAACTCGGACTAGACTAAGTTACTCGAATTAAGACTTATTCTATGCATCTGCTCTCCCACAATATGGCGCTGGGAGAGGAGGAAACAGCTTCTACACAGCTGCCTCCAGTTCAACCAATAAACAGCAGGACCTGCTCCTGATTGGAGGAGAGCAGCATACTCGGCGTGTGGGTAGCAGAGTTGGGATTGGTGGAAGAGGACTATAAAGGAGGAGAGAGACAACATGCACCAGGAACATCTAAGGGGAACATCTATCTGAAGGAACACCTGTGCAGCCCCCGAGAGAGCCAGCCGGCGGTGTGCTGCTCCCCCACAGAAGTGGGGAAAGTGGCTAGGGGGAACTGCCCTTCCACGGAGGTGGAAGGGACGGTAGCCAACCCGGGAAGAACCAGCAGCAAACCTGGGGAGGGCCGAGCAGACGAAAGAACAGCGCAGGGTCCTGTGTCGTTCCTCCGCGAAGAGGGGGAGCGACAAGTACTTTTTTTCTTTTTCTCATACACTCACTCCATATGGTTTTCCATAAAAACTTCCCAGAACACACTCTGCTTTGAAATGAAAAATACTCCCTATGTAACTCAAACCAATGCTATTGCAATTTTCTTATTTGTTGTTTTCTTGTCCCTAAGCTGGTTTTATGTGAAACTTTTCTCCTTGGACATTCACTACCCACCTCCACAATGCACCTGTAAAACTGAAGATAGAAGGCACTCAAAATACTTGATGATTGTTTTGTCTATAATTGGAAATAGAATAACAGTTGTCAAGCTTATATCAATTAAAAATATAATTCGAAGACCTGGTTCTTCTTTATTCATCTTATTATGGTCCTTGCTAATATCTATTTGTTCACAGATGTTGCCATACAAAAATTCAGCATGAATCATTTTATGACTAAAACAATCTTTGTTATTGGAAGTCACTTTTCAATACCTCTTAATTGGTTTTAGGATTGTAGGGGGAAATGGAATAAAAACTGTAGCAATTTACAATATCATAGTATAAAGGAACCAAGAAATTAACATATTTAATTATAGATTTTGAATAACTTCAAAGGAAATTCACTTTTTTTCAAGAGATTAAGCCAGGAGCTGGACCCTTATTATAGAAGGCCACTTGGGCTTCTATTTAGCTAGTTTCTGGCACATTCATTGACAGGAATAATTTAATGATTGTGAATAATCACCAAGTGTAGGAAATAAGGTCCTCTTTGAATCATAAAGCTTTTAAACATGAAAAATATTAGGCATTTCTCTGAGAATGGTGAAATGTGTAAACTAATTTCATATTGTCCTACCAATTATGAATGTGTTATTTCTGGCAAATAAGTTTCTTTAAAATTGCATATACTTAGTTCCTTGCCAGAGAGGTGAGAGAAAAACATTGTCAGCCTCTTTATACCCAGCTGGGGCCAGGTGTTGTTCATTAACATGTAAATAGTACAATTACTGCCAATTAAGATTTTTTAAAACATTAAAAATCGGTGGGAACACAGTTCTATATCCTATAAAAATTTTAAAAATATATATGTATCATAGTGCTTTAGTTTCCTACAAGGCACATAGTATAACTTGTAGACTTAATTACACAGTGCTTCAAGTTGCTATTCCTTTGCAGAATGCCACATATGTGGTTAGAGTGGAAAGTAAAAGCATGTTGGCTGGGGTTATGACCATAACCAAATGCTGAGATTTTATTATAGGTTATATTGCTTGTCATATTGTATTGATTTGTCCTTCAACTATATTTATTGAATTCTTACTGTATGAAAGGTACTGTGATAGGTGCACAGAATTCAGTAATGAGTGAGGCAGCCCTGGTTTCTGCCTCCGTAGAGCTTATAATCTGCTTGGGCTACACAAATGCTTACACAGTAAGCATATAAATAAGAACAAAAAAGATGAACATTCTTATAGGCACTCTAATGTAAAATGAGAGAGTACCTTTAGAAAACATGGTGAGGTGGGGTGAACACGGTTTGGGTAGAGTGAATTTGGGAGCTATTGACAAGTAACAGTTCAGCTGAAACCTAAAGGCAGAACAGGTGGTACCCAGATGAAGCCAGTAAAGAAGCTAACAAGAACAACAACATATCAACAAGAGATAACAGTGCTTAGGAAGACCTTGAAGCAAGAAAGAGCTTGATGTCTTCAAGTAATTGACAAAAAAAAAATACCTACTGAAAGATAGAGGTTGCCTCTGGGGAGCCAGACAGCAGAATTGAATTTAGGAGCAGTAGCAAGGGGACTTCAGGAGTAACTTTAATGTTTTACACTTGATCTTGTCCAAAAGGCTGAAAAGCAGTAACTGTAATATTTTAATCTTTCATATCTGTTAAGAGATATGATGCAAATATGATAAATGTTTAGTATTTGTTAATTTCCTATGGTGGACTTATGGGTGTTTGTTATAGTACTTTCAGTACTTTTCTGCTTAAAATGTTTGATCCCTAGGAAAAAAATGTGATGGTCAGGTGAGAAAGTAGAGTCTAAATTTTTTTCCAATAGTATGAATTGGGCTTAATTTGTTGTAGGGCAGAGTTAGAACCTTTTATTTAGTTTTGTCTACATCTTATCTTTAAAAATACTTTTTTATTTACTTGAGGGCATCGAAATCCTGAGCTGCTATTGATACCTAACACCAAACCCTATTATCTATTGATGACATAAATACTATGTTATAGATAAATGTAACTTGGCAACAAGCACATTTTTTACCCTACTTTGGAATACACTGGTTGTGTCTACGGTAATAGGGCGACTTAGGGCTAAAACAGTGGGATTGAGAATGATACCTTTTAAAGCTACAGTTATGAGATAACCAAATACTTTAAGAAAGAAAAGCCAGCTAAGTGAAATAAGTCAGACCCAAAAAGACAAATATAACATGGTTTCTCCTAGTTGTTGTAGTTAATATTCAGAGATAGTATGCTTTGTTCTTAATTTGGTGTTGGTTCTGAGTGTGATTAGATGACAAAAATCTCATTTATCTGTAGACTTACATGAATGTCTTGATATGTACACTTCATTTCATAAAATGTTTTTTAAAAAAGAAAATAATTGTAAAAAATGAAACACTAAGTCTACCCCAGATCAACCACTATTATCACATAAAACAGGCATACAACCACCTGTGAAAACTGCACCCAAGTAAATGGGAGCCTCTGAAAGGAAGTTCTTGAATTGTTCAAGTTCTGTGATTTATCAAGATAATTTTGTTTATGGATTGACAAATATCTAGGAATACCTAGTGACTAAAAAAGCCAGAAATGAGAGGCAAAGGGGGAAGGACCCTAAAAATCATCTTGAACAGCCCAATGAAACTATCTGAAGTACAAAACCAGTGGAACAATCATTACTTTAAGGTTGCCCTTGTGTGTCTATTTTCTTAAATGAAGAGAAGCCCCAGTCATCCAGTTCAGTCACATTATTGCTAAATTCAGTCAAGCAAATGTTTGAGTCATTTTGCAGGGCATTTTGTAGCCGACTAAATTCAGTAAGATATAACCCAAATACACAAGCAGTTTAAAGTCTACTTTTGGAGATGAAACAAATCTAAGCCACCTCTGGGAGTGGAAGTAATAATGAAAGTGGGCTCTTGGTGAAATGAGCCAGAAATAGACAATGTTGATTGAAATTAGACTGACACCCATTATTTTTACCACAATCTCATGGAAGATAAACAAGTAGAAATCAAGAAACATTTACTGTAGTAAAATAGCTCTTTAAAAACCAAGCCCATGAGAGCAGTTCAGGCATGGAAAGACAAGACACTGGCAAAAAATGACCTAAATGAACGATCTCTGCAAGTGAGATCCAGCGGAAAGAACAGGCCATCAAAGAAGGAGGTACCTTACACTGAAGGGAGGAGAGAACTTTCACTTTGATTATGGCCTTGTCTAAATAAGATTGGAATTGGCAAACTCAAGAGGCTTCCATAGCCTTGGCAGCTCATGACAAGAGCCTCTGGTGATTACTGACTTCATAAGAGTGTCAATTGTTAAATCAACAATAGGAGTCACTGTGCACTTACTCCCCATGTAGGATCTCTGTCCTTAATGTGTTGTACTATGAGCATTAATGGTAAAATTAGTCTTCAAACAGTACTTTACCCTTTGTGTTTCTGTGTGGGTGTAAACTGTTGAAATTTTTACTTAGTATAGAGTTGATCTTCTCTATATAAAGATAATTAAAAAAGAAAAAAAATAAATAAAAATAAGAATAAGAAAAAAACAAGGTGAATTCAGTTATATTTGATTATCATTCACAGTATAGGAAGATTCTTTTTTCATTGAAAGTCCAATTATGGCAATGAATGTGAAGTTCTTTTAAGTGGAATTTTTTTTTTTTGACAGGTAGAGTAATAGTGAGAGAGAGAGAGTCAGAAAGAAAGGTCTTCCTTCCGTTGGTTCATCCCCCAAATGGCCGCTACGGCTGACGCGCTGTGCCAATCCGAAGCCAGGAGCCAGATGCTTCCTCCTGGTCTCCCAGGCGGGTGTAGGGCCCAAGCACTTGGGCCATCCTCCACTGCCTTCCCGGGCCACAGCAGAGAGCTGGCCTGGAAGAGGAGCAACCGGGACAGAATCCGGTGCCCCGACCGGGACTAAAACCCGGAGTGCCAGTGCCACAGGCGGAGGATTAGCCTAGTGGGCCGTGGTGTCGGCCCCTTTAGTGGAAATCTTATAGTTGAAGTTTATATAACTAAAGTTCTTTTGGCACCTTAGAAAACACAGGATGATATGTTATACAGAAATATTATTTCATCTAATATACTGTATCTTCTACATTTAGTAAAAGGATCTTTTCTCAACAAGCATGATATTCTTGAAATCCAGTGTTTGATGCTGGTCTCAAGATAGTGGTACTGAAGGTACTTGATTCAGAAAGAAGAAAACGAGTAAATTATCCTGTGTTTTCATCTTGGAAACACCTGATTTTATAAATTTCTTGAATAAAAAACAGCATAAAATACAATGGAAAGGTCCTGCGGGTCTGTCATCCATTCCAACATAGTGATCCTTGGGAGGAAAGCAGTGTAGTGCATATCACCAAGAGTGGCAAAATGAAAATGTCTTCTACCACCATTTGTAAGCAGGACCTGCTGGACTGAATAAGCACAGATGTACTTCAAATTAATATTTAATCTGATACCAAAAGCACTTAAAGGAGTTAGGGATAACAGTTCTTCATAAAAAATTACTTTTTTCTCAGAGCAATTGTAGTACTGCAAAGATAACACAAGTAGGATTGTCATAGTCTCTTTAGGCTTATATAGTAAGTCTGGATGTGAAAGTATATTGTTGGCTGTTTAGTTTTAGAATTCTCTTATTTCAAATAAAAAGAAAATAATTACCTTGGATGCCATGACATGGATCAAAAGTAAAGTTAGTAAATTTGAATGAGAGATTAGCTCAGTCCTTCAGAGTAGGTAAGAGTGACTTTTAATTGATATCACTAGAGTATTATTAGAATAAAACAGAACCAAGCGATTCTTACTAATTTTTAAAAGAAAACACTTATTATTAAGTTACAATTCTGATTTCTTCCTGTTGCTTCCTGAGGTCATCTTGAGAAGCAGATTTCCAAATATAAGGTTGAGTCCAGAGCCATCTCATGCCTTTATTTTAAACTTAGTTTTGATATGACTTTTGGACTGTGAAAAATTTTAATATCACATACTGAATACTCAGAAACTACCACCTAAATAAAAAGGCAGACTATAACCTTAAATTAAAGTGAAATCACATTTTTAACTCTTGTAAGTGCTTTTGGTTTTATCTCCTAGGTTTTTTTAATTATCTGAAAATAAATGACTGAACTGAATATTTCAAGGGGAGCTTTAAAGCTTAGATGTTTTGCAAGTATAGAAATTATTAACTGGACCACCTGCAGATTATATTACAATTAATGTCATGTTTACACCTATAGTGTTACCCTCCTCTGCAGCATAGTTAAGTAGTGTATGATCAGAATGCCACATTTGGGGCGAGGAGAGGCAGCTGCAGGCCTTTGGTGCCATGGTTGTCACTACCTGGGACATCTGCATCCCACATGGGAATGCCTGGGTTCAAGCTCCAGCTCTACTCCTGACTCCATCTTCCTGCTAAAGCACACCCTAGCAAGCAGCAGGTCATGACACAAGTAGTTGGAGTCCCTGCTACCGACATGGGAGAACTTGATTGAGTTCCTCCCTCCTGCCTTTGGCCTGATCCAGCTCTGGCAATTGCAGGCAACTTGGGAGGGAAACAGTTGATGGGAGCTTATAATCTAGTGGAGGAGAGGGGGTGGTGGGGCTAGAGGAACAAGAGAAAGAGATAGAGAAAGAAAATATATATTTAATTAAAGATGTAAGTGCTACATATACAGTGGAATATACAATATTTGGAGATAATTTGGTTATATATAAAAGTACAAATGAATGAGATTTTGTGATATTAGTTTCAGAAAATAAAGCGAGTGTTTGTGGAACCCACTTACAAATGTCAGGGAGGGCTGGAGAAAGCCAATTTTAGCTGGTAGTATTTTTTTTGACAGGCAGAGTTACACAGTGAGAGAGAAAGAGAGAAAGGTCTTCCTTCCGTTGGTTCACCCCCCAAATGGCCGCTAAGGCCGGCGTGCTGCGCAGATCTGAAGCCAGGAGCCTGGTGTCCCATACGGGTGCAGGGCCCAAGCACTTGGGCCATCCTCCACTGTACTCCCGGGTCACAGCAGAGAGCTGGACCGGAAGTGGAGCAACCGGGACAGAATCCAGCGCCCCGACCCGGACTAGAGCCCGGTGTGCTGGTGCCACAGGCAGAGGATTAGCCTATTGAGCATGGCACTGGCCAGCTGATAATACTTAAGCTTAGAGCTGAAGTATGAGAGAAGCAAATCAGCCATTCAAATGATGATGAGGGTGGAAAAAATCTTTCCAGTACTGGCAAAGTTACTGTGGTAGGAAAAGATGACCCCATCAAGGAACTGCCAAAAAGGAGCATCTCAGAAAGGTAGTTGACTGAAGGGAGAACTGCCTAACAGGAGATAGTAAACTAAACAGTGACATAAAGTCATAGAGGCCATGACAATGGGTCTAAATATTTTCATTAAGTGCAATAGGAAGCCTCTGAAGGAGATTAAACAATCTGTTTTTTTTAACTTTTATTCTAGGGCTGATTGTTGTACAGGAAATAGATTAGACAGGATAAGATTAGAAGTACTGAGGCCAGGAAGGGGACTACTGCAGTTTGTCAGGTGGGAGATAAGAGTAGGAAACAAAGAGGATAGAGGCAAGACTTGCTTCTGAAGGAAACCAATAGAAGTTGGTGATGAATTGGATGTGGGAGGTAAGGAAGAAGGAAACATATGGTACAGTTCCATTCTCTTGGTTAAATGAGAAAAAGCATATTGAGTATAGGAGAATCAAACGTCATGTTTTTAGAAGTATGTTAAGTGCATGTCTGTGAGATGTCCAAACTATATAATGATATTTAATTAGATATATGAACTTGGGCTCAGGGAGCATTGTAGTTAGCCTGCAATGAACTAGGAGTAGTCAGCAAATAGAAGTATTTTTTAAAGATGTATTTATTTATTTTGAAAGAGTTAAACAGAGTGAAGGAGAGGCAAAGAGAGAGAGAGAGGGAGAGAGAGAGAGAGAGAGAGAGAGAGGTCTTCCATCCGCTAGTTCACTCCCCAGATTGCTGGAATGGCCAGAGCTACACCAATCCAGAGCCAGGGGCTTCTTCCAGGTCTCCCACATGGGTACAGGGGCCCAAAGAGTTGGGCCATCTTCTGTTTTTGCAGGCCATAGCAGAGAGCTGGATCGGAAGTAGAGCAGCCAGGACTCAAGCCGGCGCTCACATGGGATGCTGGCACTTAAATGGTGGCTTTACTTGCTATGCCACAGTGCCGGCCCCAAATAGAAGCATTTAGAATCACTGTGCTTCCTAATAATCCCTAAATATTTACTCCTTTGGATTCACACATTGATGACTATATTCAAAATATCTGTACTACTCAATAGTAGTTCAATAAATTAGATACTGTCCTGTGACACTGCCTTGAGAGAATATGCCAGAGAATAAGGGGTTTTTGTTAGACTACAGAAAGATTTTTTAAAGAATGTAGATGATGCAGTTCTGTTTAAGAAGGGAAATTTGAGTAAAGCTTCATAGTCTACAGGGAAAGGGGTCACTTAAAGACAAGGAGGAAGCTGTAAAGAGACTTAAAGAAAGAAGGAGAAAATGCTAAAAAAGAATCTGTGAGTCATTTCACAACTTGGCAGTGATCCAGGGCTGCTACTGAGTATTTATCTGTAAATTATTCTGAGTTCCTTTATATTAATAAAAATTGAAAAATTTATTGACCACTTACTATATGTCAGGCACCTTTCTAAGTATATTACATGTATTAATTATTTAGTTCTCTGCAGAAAGTTTTATTTGTTATTTAACTACTTTACAGTTGAGGAAATGGGCAAAGAGAGATTCAGTAATCACTAAATCAAGCAAGATATTAAGTGGTGTGTTTTCATTTGAACCTTACCAGACTTTCCAGAAACCATGATCTAAACCACCACACTATATATTGAAATTTGAGTATAATGTAAAATGTGGTTGTAATTTGCTTTTTGTCTCTCTAATAAGTAGGTGTTTTGCCATGAGTACAGTTGATATCTCCATATTCATTATTGTTTTATTCTATAAGCTACACATATTTTATGTCATGGAGAGTAATTATGATGATTGTTCTAGAATGTTAAGATACGTGCTTCCATATCCTGTGACTTTGTTATGTTTTATTTTGTTTTCATTTTCTTTTCCTATTTCTAAGCCCCTTGCCCTTTAAAATCAGTGACAAGAGTAGGGTTTACTGACCTTTATGGAAACCACTGCCAATTCTGCAACCCTGTTATGTTGACCATAATTTATCGATGAGGTCTGCTATCTCAAATTCTTCATCTATATTTCCTTTCAAGAGGGAGACTCTAAAATTATTTTCTTGCTTAGCAAATTTAATTCCAGAAACTTGCATCTAACCACCATTGTAGTTAACAGCTCCAGCAGCTGTTCTAGACCCAGAGCCATTTTACCCCATAGAGAAAAATGAACTGTGTTAATTGGCTAATCTATATAATGTAATATTTGCTCTTTTAATGATATAGTTTCAAGTTAGCTTTACCATATGTTGAGGCCCATGTTTAGAAACCAGTCTGTTTTTAAACTAGCATTCAAGAATTTCCTAAGTTTAGAAAAAAGCCTAATTGACAGAAAGGAATAAAATAAAACAAGAAAATCTTGGGTTTAAAATAATATATTGGTGACTAGCTATTTTGTAAACTCAAAATACTTAACTCATTTAAATTTTGTTATAATCAACTGATTTTCAACTTAATAATTTGAAAGAGTTTTGCTTTTTTTTTTTAAAGATTTATTTATTTGAAAGAGTTACACAGAGATGGGGGGGGGGTCTTCCATCCGATGGTTCACTCCCCAGTTGGCTGCAATGGCCAGAGCTGTGCTGATCTGAAGCCAGGAGCCAGGAGATTCTTCCAGGTCTCCCACACAGGTGCAGGGGCCCAAGGACTTGGTCCATCTTCCACTGCTTTCCCAGGCCACAGCAGAGAGCTGGATCAGAAGTGGAGTAGCCGGGTCTTGAACTGGCGCCCATATGGGATGCCGGCGCTTCAGGCCAGAGCGTTAACCCACTATGCCGCAGCGCCAACCCCGAGTTTTGCTTCTTTGAAAGGATTTGTTTTAACCCTAGGGAAACTTTTTTCTGGTCCCATCTGTCAAAATACATATGAGGTTGACCTTTTGTTGCACAAATGATCTATTTTCCTTTTAACAAATATTTCCCCGATTTTCATAGAAAATATGAAATAATGTTTACTCTTATTCTCTGGCTGACAAATGGCATAAACTTATTACTGATAAAGTCTGTTCCTTTTAGTTGGATTTTTATAAAAAGAACCAGAAAATTCTCTTTTATCTGTTCATCATCAACAATATTTCAATGAAAGTTCAGTTTACAGATGGTAAATATTCTGTCATGGGCATAGTTTACTAGTGCAGTGACAAAGTAATAGACACATCCTAAAAACAAAATGACTTCATCTACTGGAAGCTTGTAGACTGTATAGACTGTGGAAATTTTCCTAGGTAACAGCTAATAGCAATTGTTATTTTTGATAGGAAATGAAAATATACATTTTTATTTTTAAAAAGTTCATTTACCAATTTTAACAATATAGAAGAAAATTTGACTAATACTTGATGACACAGACATGTTTAAATAGAAAACATAATAAAATAATTATCACTGAAAATATTGCCCAACTTCAGGGGTTTCTTCAAAATTTGCTTTATGTAATTGGATGGATGTAAATTAATGAGCAGAAATTTAAGCAAGATACAGGTAACAATTTAACAGAACCTGATAATCTAATTTCATTCACTCTTTCTCAAATTCATCTTTAAGTCTTTCCATCATGGGGCTCAAAAGGAATTAACTAACATATGGATATGACAGTTGAATGCCAAATCTTCTAAGTACTTATACTGAAGTCTTCTATAACTATAAAGAACCTTCAAGATACTTGTCCTCTGAATCGGCAAAACTGTTTGAGTCAAAATTCTACTCAATATAAACTAGCAACTTCTTTGTTGAGACAGCTTCTTCTTTTGCTAACGAATGATTTTTAGCTGTGGTATCACTGAGTTGAACAAATAAGTTACCTTTGAGTACATAAGGAAAAATAAACACATGCTAAATAAAACATTACTACTGCATCTTTACCAGACCATCTTTATTTACCTCTAACACTTTAGAAGCTTAGAGATTTAGGCTGGTGCCCCGGCTCACTAGGCTAATCCTCCACCTGTGGTGCTGGCACCCCGGGTTCTAGTCCCAGTCGGGGTGCTGGATTCTGTCCCAGTTGCTCCTCTTCCAGTCCAGCTCTCTGCTGTGGCCTGGAAGGGCAGTGGAGGATGGCCCAGGTCCTTGGGCCCTGCACCCACATGGGAGACCGGGAGGAAGCACCTGGCTCCTGGCTTCGGATCGGTGCGCCAGCCACAATGTGCCAGCTGTAGCGGCCACTTGGGGGATAAACCAATGGAAAAAGGAAGACCTTTCTGTATGTCTCTCTCACTGTCTAACTCTGCCTGTCCAAAAAAAAAAAAAAAAAAAAGGCAGCTTAGAGATTTAGAGTATTCTTACATTAAATGCCTTCTGTGCAAAACATGAAATACATTTATCTTGATTCTCCCTGCTTTGTCTCATTACATTTTTTTCAAAGAAACAGTGTAACATGAAAAGTATTGAGGAAGGAAGGAGTATGGGTTTGAGGTTGGTGGTAGAAATTTCATTGCTTGAGTTACTGAAATAATTCAGGCTGGCAAGTTTCTAGTATTACTCCCAGTTTCCCTCTGAGATAATTCAGGCCTCCAAAAAATAGGTTGGGTATTTCCCAGAAAGAGGAAATATTGTACTATCTAAAAGAAATAGAATCCTTGCTTACATCCATCCTTCATAGGATGGTTAACATCCCCGAAGACTCTCTATCACCTCTGGAAACACAATGTTAGTGTGTCTGGGGAATGTATTTCACACACTTACATGCGATGTCTCTCCCTCCCTTTGTCCCTTTCTCCCTCTCTCTCTCAATCTCTCAATCTCTCACTCTCTCACTCTCTCAGTCACTCTCTCTCACACACACACATGCCTAAAATAAGATGGAGAAATAATGACTCTACTTATTGCTAGCTTCTAACTGAAGTGTGCCAATCCTGTAGCTCTAATAATGGAGAAAATTAATATATCCTGTCAGGGCCACATGATATGAATAGTGAAATGCTGTGAATTGTCTGCATATAGAAGAGTAGGGAAATCCACTTTGATCTACATTTTTGATGTTTGATAATTGCACTTATTACCAGGTCCTTTCTGCTCTTTTTCTTTGACACAAGATCCATTATCAGTGACAGCATGAGTATGAGTATGGGTTTGATTTGAAAAACTACTTAAGATGAGGTAATGGAAAAGAAGCCTTTTTGCACATGCATATTAAGAGAACAAAAGAGAATTAAGTCTCATCATACAGTGGCTCACACGAATTATTTCTCTTTTATGTATGCTATTGTTTGAGCACCTCATGAAGTGATTTGTTTAAAGAAATTGTTCCCTAGTGAAACATTTTTAAATACATAGACTACCATCACTTGTTCTGATGCTTTTGTTCTATGAGAAAACATGGACTGAAGAGATAAACAATGATCGCAAAAAATAAGGTCATGAAGCCAACTTTTTTATCTTAAGAAATCATTATAAATAGAATAAATGATCATATATAGATAGTATAGGACTTAAACAATGAATATATATTTATATTTATAGCAAGATAATTAGTATGTTCATTCATTAGGAGTCTTTCAGTATCTGATATTTTAAATAACATGTTACCTTGATGCAAGTCTTTATTGGCAATTAATACATAATAAAGCACTTGAACTTTTCTGCTTGCCTAAATTTTACAAGGGCCAAGCTAATTTAGCACTTCAATGCAGCACCTTACACATTAAACAAATTAGTATTCTTCACAGTTGAAGGCTAAGTAAAATGCTGATTCATTCATTTACTCATTCCTCATCTCTGTTATGGACATTGCCTACTATTTGATCTTTGGCTGTCAAAATTATATGTGTGTGTATATATATATATATATGTACATTACCTAAATAATACATGATTGAATAGCAAGATTATAAAATTCTTCTAGCCCAAAGTACACACTATGCCTGTTTTTGCTTTAGAGTTTTTCTTTGCTGAATGACAGAGACAAATAAACTTGTCTTTACTCAACTAATTTAATTTGTATTAAGTTTGGGACAAGTAATAAAATTAATAGTCTTTGATGTCCCTCTTTTCCATTAATTTTTCTTTCTTAAGATATATTCTCAACAAATAGTAGAGAAGTAGCATTCCTTATAGCTTTTGGAGAAAATGACAGTGTATTTAGTAGTGGTTTATGCAGTAGCTTTTTGTGGTCTTTGACTTCACTAGGGAATTTGTACCCAAAGATGATGAGGCAAATGTATTTTTAAATTGTATAGTACCATACAAGTGCCTTTAAGTGTTAGGAAAAATAGGTATTACAAAATGCAACCTTATACACATAACATTCTATATGAAAGTCATAGCCGCATTTGAACCTTATTTGTGCTACCTTAAAATTGCTGGTTTACTTGGTGGTGTTGTAATACATATACTATCCTATAGAACTTATCGTCTTATTTCATTATTCTGTAGAATTCTGGAGTATTATAAATCATTTACCCGTCTCTGTAGAACTGATATTAAAAACTTATTTTCCATTCAGTTTTAGAAAATAATGGAAAAGATCGTACCATTGTCAGAACAGTCTTTGCCCCAGATAGCCAAAGCCTGATGCTATTAACTATTGTCTCAGGGCAGGACAGTGAGAGGGCAGATTTTTGGAATAGCGATTTGGGATGCTCAGATCCCATTTTGGAGTGCCTGTGTTCAAGTCCTGGCTCCATTTCCAACTCTAGGTTCCTGCTAATGTGCTCCCCAGGAGGTAATAAATGATGGACCAGGTACTTGGGTTCCTGCTAGCCACATGGGAGACCCAGATTGAGTTTCCAACTGTTTGTTTTGGCCTGGTCCCAGCCCTGGTTGTTACAGGCATTTGGGTAGTGAACCAAAATGTGGGAGCATACTCATTCTCATTCTTTCTCCCTCTCCCTCTCCCCCTCCTTCCCTTGCTCCCTCCCTCTCCATTTCAAATAAATAAGATAAATACATAAAAATAGAAAATATTATCTCTAGGGATAACAGAAAGCCTGTTGGGTATTTGTTTTCCTCCAATACTTTTTTTGTTAGAGTAGAGGTCAGCTCTTGTAATACACAATGGTTATTAGGCTACACATCAAGAGTGTCACTAAAGGCAGGGCCTGAACTGATAGGAGTAAAGAAAATGGAATGGGACCAAAATTAAACTTATGTGATCACAACTCTTCCCATAGCCAATAACATCAAGGCAAGATTTTCAAGAGGGTAAACTTTCCCAAAAGTTTATTAAATCCTTTTAACTGAATTAATTCCACAGGGTAAAAGCACACACAAAATTTTTGTAGAGACACATTAATCGTTAGTAAGAATATACATACCAGATATTTTCACAGACTATTAACTTCAATGTCTGATCAATACCATATCTGATGACCTCAGATCATTTCTAACTAATATGCATCTGCTATTGTATAGAAAAGTGTTAACAATTAGTACTATAATTGGATGTTGCATAATACTTTGAGAGTAGCATTGAGTGGGCAATAACATTTTCATTTAAATGATAGGACAGGATGTTGAGCAAAATTACTAATGTTTTTGTGAATACAACAAAGTATAGAGTTCCTGTGATTACAAAGCTTTAAATTCTTTTTGAAATGAGACTTTGGTGTCATATTTTCCTATTATGACAATATTATTTAAAGAATAGAAGATAGTCACTTAGTCACATATTTTTATTGTGTTCTTAGGCCATATTCATTCCTTTACTTTGTTTTTATGGCTTTCTTTTTGCCTTATCATGGATAGGTAAGAAAAAGGGAAGCATTCTGAATAACTTGATTTGTCCATATAAACAGTGGCTCAAGTAAAAAGCTAACAAGTCATTGAACCATGATAATGTTGTATTCCACATTAAAGTTCAGTCACAAGAGCACCAAACCTCCACTGGTTTTTCAGTTCTATTTTGTAACACGCACATGCACACACACACACACACACACACCTTTATATGTATTCTTCTTAAGCTCTTTTACCAGGATGTAATTGACTTCCACAAACGTTCAGTTTGTGGATAATAGTCACTGAAGAATTTCATGAGTGTTTGAGAAAATAATTTGAATGTTGACTGATAGTCCACTAAATCCTTTTAAATTGACCATGCAGCCCTCTTGTATACCCTAAACCTAAATTGTCATGTATAGGTATTAAAGGGGGTAGTCTACATTTTAAAAAGAGACCTTTGTTTTATAGAAGAATTTGCAACAAGTACATTTTAAATAATGCAGTAAAATGTAATGTAACAGAGTACCAATTATGTATATACACTTCTCAGAACACATATATTGGACACATAAGAGTTATATCTTAGAAGTCAATGGCAGGAGTAAATACTCATTTATTCATTTGTCTTCCTGTACAAATATCAGCTTCTTTCCACTTGGAAAATGAAGGATTAAGGTAGAAAATATACAGCAGCTTTTACTTCCTGCTTCTGAACAAGATAATGTCATAGTGAATATATATTATGCTTTATATTTAACATTCTTGTAATTTTATAGCTTTACTTGGAAATGCTCCAATGAATGTATGTATGTGTAAGGTATTTTTGCATTCAGGGGTAACATTGACCTATTACACTAATAATAAAATACATGAGCCCTGTATAGTTGCTACTTAAGACAAATATATTCACCATAATGAAGCTACTATAAAATATTCCAGGGCAGGTATTTGCCCACTGGTTAAGATGTTAGTGTGGGGAGCAACTCGGACTAGACTAAGTTACTGGAATTAAGACTTATTCTATGCACCTGCTCTCCCACAATATGGCGCTGGGAGAGGAGAAAACAGCTTCTACCCAGCTGCCTCTCACCAACTTGACAAACTGTAGGACCTGCTCCTGATTGGAGGAGAGCAGCGTACTCGGCGTGTGGACAGCCGAGTTGGGATTCGCGGAAGAGGACTATAAAGGAGGAGAGAGACAACATGCACCAGGAACATCTAAGGGGAACATCTATCTGAAGGAACACCTGTGCAGCCCCCGAGAGAGCCGGCCGGTGGTGTGCCGCTCCCCCGCAGAAGTGGGGAAAGTGGCCAGCGGGAACCACCCTTCCACGGAAGTGGAAGGGACAGTAGCCAACCCGGGAAGAACCAGCAGCAAACCCGGGGAGGGCCGAGCAGACAAAAGAACAGCGCAGGGTCCTGTGTCGTTCCTCCACGAAGACAGGGAGCGACAGTTAGTTAAGATGTCCATGTCCTATATTGGAGTACCTGAGCTTAAAACCTGCCTCCACCCTCCCAACTCCAGCTTCCTGGTAATGCTGGTCCTGGGAGAAAGAAGTGATGGCTCAAGTAATTGTGTACCTGCCACCCAATCTAGGTGGAGATCTGGATTGAGTTTATGGTTCTTAGCTTTTCCTCATCCCTCCTTTAGCCATAGTGAGCATGTGAGGAGTGAATCAGTAGATGAAAGCCATCTATCTGCTATCTCTGTTTCTCTGCCTCTCAAATAATTTAATTTCAAAATATATTCCAAATATTCATGCACTATTCAAAACTACAGTAAATACTATTGAACAATGTATAATATTTTTGATAATTTGAAATCTAACCATCTTGGATATTTATTACAAAGAATGAAAAGATATGATCATTATCTGGAAGATTGGCTTGCAATCAGGATCACTAGGGGAGGTATAGTCTGTTCCACTATCTGATAATTCAAGTCCATTATATTTTCTTATATTATCTGGAGTTATTTGACCCAAGAGTTCTGCCTTACCTTTACTGAACTTTTATGAAACTTATGTATAAAATCAGAAGGTCAGCTTATTTACAATATGAAATATAATGTTCAAGCAGATAAAAATACTCTTATAGTGGTCCAAGAATTTACTTCCTGTTAGGAAGCTACTTAGGAAATCAAATGATAACTACTAGGTTCTTTGAGAAATATGGATAAGACACAAAAAACAAGTTAGTTAGAATGTCAGTATCACACCCTAAAGAATGTTATTAAGTCAGGGAACTCAAGTAGGCAACATGAATAAAAATTAGAATGATAAATTCTTTCTGTTATTCTTCTTTTCGATGTCCTACATTTCTGGTAGCACATTCTTCAAACAACTAACTATTAGCAACACAATTTAATCACATCTGGCTGTTTCTAAAATACTTATTCCCTCAGTCACAAATTATTCTTTAGACTGACTTCCTTCTACATACAACTGATGTTCATTAGTTGTTTTCCCTAAAGTCATTCTCAGTTGGTGGCATTTACTTTCAAAATTGAAAGGGTTCTTTATTTTCATATCCATATTTCTTTCAATACTCAAAGTCAAACCATTGCCATATCCAGCACCTCCTCAATAGGTGAATGACCAAGGAATACAAATATCCAATGCTGTGTAAACAAGGCTGTATTGGTTATGAGTAAGAGAAGCATGAACCGAAAAAATGATAAATCGAGTTTATTACAAGAATTCAGGTGTATCTCAGAAGCCAAAGACAGAAATCAGGCTAAGGCCTAATGAGGGACTGAACCCATGAATTGGAAAGAAATCAGGAACCCCCACCATTTCATTTTGTTTATTTTTCTCTGAAGATGAGCTCTATTTGCTTTCCTCTGAACATGGCCAAAAAGGGTGATGCCCCTGATCTTGAATGGACATGACATCTCAACTTAAATCCTGACTGAGACTGACTAAGGCTTTGCCCCAATTCTAAACTCCCATGAGAAATCATCTTATTCATAAAGCTTGGATAAGGAGCCTACTGCCAGAATATTTAGCTCTCAGAATATTAGAGGAATAATCATATAACTGCTACAATACCCTTATCTCTGTGAGTGCTGGGCAGTTTTCAGAGGAGGAAGGCAAGCTAAGGAGATACCCCCAATTGGCTGCTGTGTATGAAAAGACTGATGAGAATTAGGCATGTTCTTGGAATTCCTCACTTTTTATATCAAGCATTGATTTTCATTTTAGAATTTCTGCTTATCTTTTTAATTATTTTCTGTTTCTCTGGTGTGATTTCCTTTCTTTGTATTTATTGTGGGCATATTTCCCTTCACATCCATTAGCATAGTTAGAGTAGTTACTTTAAAACCATGTTCTGCTAATTCCAACATCAAGGTTATTTTAGGGTTAGCCTCTATATGTTATCTTTTATCTTAATAATTTATCACATTTTCCTGGTTGTTTCTTTTTGGATTTTGAATAACTTTTGAATTTATCTTGGGCATTCAGATTGTTACTTTTGTGGAGACTCTAGATTCTGTTATATTATTCTATCAAGTGATTGCCCCCCCTTTTGGTTAGAATGTGATTAAATTTCTTAAACTCCAATGGAAAATTCTGTCTCTTAAGGTTCAGCACAAATCTCAATTCACTCTCAATTGGTATCTGCCTTCTTTCCCCCAACACACACACACACACGCGCGCACACACACACACACACACACACTCATGGTTTCAGGGTCAACCAGAGATTTTGAGCTAAGTTTATACACAGTTTGTGTGGTACATCCTCTTTATCTCCATGTGGGACATCCATATTGACTTTCCAGTGGCTGTTATTGCATAAGCTCTGTGACTTTATTATTCTTTTCTTTTTCTTTTTTCATTTGAGAAGCAGAGATGTGAGTGGGGGCAGAGAGAAAGAGAACATTCCCTAAATGTTCAAAATGGCTAAGGTTGTGCCGGGATCAAAGTCAAGAGTCAGGAACTCAATCTGGATCTCGCACATAGGTAAAAGGAACCCAATCACTGAATAATCACTGTTGTCTCCCATGGTCTCTATTAGCAGGAAGCTGGAGTCAGGAGCAGAGATGGGACTTAAATCTAGGTACTTTGACACTGGGTGTGGGCACCCTACCAGTATCTTAACACACTAGGCCAGGCACCCACCCCTGGTTCCCTGATTGATTATACCAGAGGAACTAAGATTTGTCTATAAACATTTTTCTACTTTTCACAGCTCTGATTGCTTTCTACCCTTAGATTAACAACATAAACCTGGAGACTCACCCATGCCTTCTCTTCTTCCAAATGTTGCTTCCTCACTAGAATCTCTTTTATTGGCTCTCAAGTACCTGCAGGTCTTTGATTACTTATTGAATTGTATCTACTTGTTATTATCCACAGAAGGGTAGGTTATGGTAGATTATACAACTATAATCACTAAAAGATGGTTACTATTTCTTTTTGTAAGTATTTAAAATAATATAACACATACCATAAAAATACTATTGGAAAAATAATTACCATGTATATAATTCTTACTATGTACTAGTCCTATTCTCAGAAACTTACAAGCAACTAGTTCATTAAATGAAATAGTACAAAATTAATGTAAAGTACATTTAAAATTTCTATTTCTCACACTATTCTACTGAATATGAAGAATACTGATTAATGAGTACTCTTCCTGATATCTCCTACACAGATGAGATTTTAGTATATATCATCTTTCTGTAGTATTTTTACATGCACAATATATTATAAATATCTGTCTAAGTCATCTTCAATATTGAAATATCTAAAATAAATTTGTGGGGCTGGCATTGTGGCACTGCAGGTTGACACTTGTGATGCCAGCATCCCATATTAGTACCAGTTCAAGGCCTGGCTGCTCCACTTCCAATCCAGCTCCTGCTAATGTGCTTGGTAAAACAGTGGAACACCTGCATGGAGTTCTACGCTTCTGGCTTTGGCCTGGCCCAGCCCTGGCTGTTGAAGCTGCTTGGGGCGTGAACCAGCAAAAGGAAGCTTGCTCTCTGTATAATCCTTGCTTTCAAATGAATAAATAAATCTTTAAAAAAATAAATTTGCATCTACTATTACTATAACAACTCATATACAAACTTATACACTGGGCACATTCATAGAGAAAATTGATATATATGACAAATCAACAACCAATATCATATAGGAAAAAGCTAAAAGGATTTCCCTTCAGTTATGGTACAAAACAAGAATGTCTACTTTCACCACTGATATTCCATATAGTGCTGGAAGGATTTGCAAGAGCAATTACGAGAAAGGAAGAAATATAGGGTGTCAAAATTGGAAAGGAAGAAGTGAAAATATCTATGTTTACAGATGACATGATGTTGTACATGGGAAAACCTAAAAACCACCAAAAAGCTGTGAGAATTGATAAATCAGTTCAGTAAAGTTGAGAATTAGAAAATAAACACACAAAAAAGTAATTCTTTTATTAATGAGCTTTTATGGTTAGAATCACTTTACCTAATTTGCTTTTCCTCTCTTCTTAGGTAGCTAAAACAGTGTTAGAATATTAGGATCTAGACTATATTACACAATTAACTCTTTGCCTTTACTTAAGCCATTTCAATTTATATAATCATTAAGATATAAAAAATGAGATAATATATATGATAATACTTTGATACAGTTAATTGTTAAATTATTAATACCCCTCTGACCTACATTTCTTAAGTGCCTACTGTATTTATTCTTTTTAACTTTTATTTAATAAATATAAATTTCTGAAGTACAGCTTTTGAATTACAGTGGCTTCCCCCACCCCCCTAACCTCCCAACCGCAACCCTCCCATCTCCCACTCCCTCTCCCATTCCATTCACATCAAGATTCATTTTCAATTATCTTTATATACACACCAATTTAGTATATATTAAATAAAATATTTCAACAGTTTGCACCCACACAGAAACACAAAGAGTAGAGTACTGTTTGAGAACTAGTTATAGCATTAATTCACATTGTACAACACATTAAGGACAGTGATCCTACACGGGGAGTAAATACACACTGACACCTGTTGTTGACCTAACAATTGACACTTTTGTTTATGGCATCAGTAATCACCCTAGGCTCTTGTCATGAGTGGCCAAGGCTATAGAAACCTTTTGAGTTTGCCAACTCCAATCTTATTTAGACAAGGCCATAATCAAAGTGGAAGTTCTCTCCTCCCTTCATAGAAAAGTACGTCCTTCTTTGATGGCCCATTCTTTCTACTGGGATCTCACAGAGATCTTTCATTTAGGTGTTTGTTTATTTGTTTGTCTGTTTTATTGCCAGAGTGTCTTGGCTTTGCATGCCTGAAATACTCTCATGGGCTCTTCGGCCAGATCCGCATGCCTTAAGGGCTGATTCTAAGGCCAGAGTGCTGTTTAGGACATCTGCCATTCTATGAGTCTGCTGTGTATCCTGCTTCCCATGTTGGATCATTCTCTCCCTTTTTAATTCTATCGGTTAGTATTAGCAGACACTAGTCTTGTTTATGTGATCCCTTTGACTCTTATTCCTATCATTATGATCAATTGTGAATGGAAACTGATCACTTTGACTAGTGAGATGGCATTGGTACATGCCACTTTGATGGGATTGAATTGGAATCCCCTGGCACGTTTCTAACTCTACCGTTTGGGGCATGTCCAATTGAGCATGTCCCAAATTATACATCACCTCCCTCTCTTATTCCCACTCTTATATTTAACAGGGATCACTTTTCAGTTAAATTTAAACACCTAAGAATAATTGTGTGTTAATTAAAGAGTTCAACCAATAGTATTAAGTAGAACAAAAAAACTACTAAAAGGGATAAAGTATTAAGTTGTTCCTCAACAGTCAGTACAAGGGCTGATCAAGTCACTGTTTATCATAGTGTCCATTTCATTTCAACAGGTTTCCTTTTTGGTGCTTGGTTAGTTGTCACTGATCAGGGAGAACATATGATAGGTGTCCCTTTGGGACTGGCGTAGTTCACTCAGCATGATGTTTTCCAGATTCCTCCATTTTGTTGCAAATGACTGGATTTCATTTTTTTTTTTACTGCTGTATAGTATCCTCTAGAGTACATATCCAATAATTTCTTCATCCATTCTACTCTTCATGGGCATTTAGCTTGATTCTAGGTCTTAGCTGTTGTGAATTGACCTGCAATAAACATTAAGGTGCAGAGAGCTTTTTATTTGCCAATTTAATTTCCTTTGAGTAAATTCCAAGGAGTGGGATGGCTGGGTTGTATGGTAGGGTTATATTCAGGTTTCTGAGGAATCTCCAGACTGACTTCCATAGTGGCTTTACCAGTTTGCATTCCCACCAACAGTGGGTAAGTGTCCCTATTCCTCCACATCCTCACCAGCATCTGTTGTTGGTAGATTTCTGAATGTGAGCCATTCTAACTGGGGTGAGGTGAAACCTCATTGTGGTTTTGATTTGCATTTCCCTGATGGCTAGTGATCCTGAACATTTTTTCATGTGTCTGTTGGCCATTCAGATTTCCTCTTTTGAAAAATGTCTATTGAGGTCCTTGGCCCATCTCTTAAGTGGGTTGTTTGTTTTGTTTTTGTGGAGTTTCTTGATCTCTTTGTAGATTCTGGTTATTAATCCTTTATCGGCTGCATAGTTTGCAAATATTTTTTCCCATTCTGTTGGTTGCCTCTTCACTTTCTTGACTGCTTCTTTTGCAGTACAGAAACTTCTCAATTTGATGCAATCCCAAATGTTAATTTTGGCTTTCACTGCCTGTGCCTCTGGGGTCTTTTCTAAGAAGTCTTTGCCGGTGCCTATATCTTGCAGGGTTTCTCCAATGTTCCCCAATAATTTTCTGGTGTCAGGTCATAGATTTAGATCTTTAATCCACGTTGAGTGAATTTTTGTGTAAGGAGTAAGATAGGGGTCTTGCTTCATGCTTGTGCACGTGGAAATCCAGCTTTCCCAGCACCATTTATTGAATAGACTGTACTTGCTCCAGGAATTGGTTTTAGATCCTTGATCAAATATAAGTTGGCTGTAGATGTTTAGATTGATTTCTGGTGTTTCTATTCTGTTCCATTGGTCTATCCATCTGTTTCTGTACCGGGACCTTGCTGTTTTGATTACAACTTCCCTGTAGTATGTCCTGAAATCTGGTATTGTGATGCCTCCAGCTTTGTTTTTGTTGTACAAGATTGCTTTAGCTATTTGAGGTCTCCTGTGTCTCCATATGAATTTCAGCATCATTTTTTCCAGATCTGAGAAGAATGTCTTCGGTATCTTGATTGGTATTGCATTGAATGTATAAATTGCTTTTGGGAGAATGGACATTTTGATGATATTGATTCTTCCAATCCATGAGCATGGAAGATTTTTCCATTTCTTGGTATCCTCTTCTATTGCTTTAAGATTTTGTAATTCTCGGCCGGCGCCATGGCTCACTAGGCTAATCCTCCGCCTTGCTGCACCGGCACACCGGGTTCTAGTCCCAGTCGGGGCGCCGGATTCTGTCCCAGTTGCCCCTCTTCCAGGCCAGCTCTCTGCTGTGGCCAGGGAGTGCAGTGGAGGATGGCCCAAGTACTTGGGCCCTACACCCCATGGGAAACCAGGATAAGTACCTGGCTCCTGCCATCGGATCAGCGCGGTGCGCCGGCCGCAGCACACCAGCCGCGGCATCCATTGGAGGGTGAACCAACAGCAAAGGAAGACCTTTCTCTCTGTCTCTCTCTCTCACTGTCCACTGTGCCTGTCAAAAAAAAAAAAAAGATTTTGTAATTCTCATTGTAGAGATCTTTAACGTCCTTGTTTAAGTTTATTCCAAGGTATTTGATTGTTTTTGTGGCTATTGTGAATGGGATTGATCTTAGAAGTTCTTTCTTAGCTGTGGCATCGCCTGTGTATACAAAGACTGTTGATTTTTGTGCATTGATTTTATATTTCTTTTTTTTAACTTTTATTTAATAAATATAGATTTCCAAAGTACAGTTTATGGATTACAATGGCTTTTCCCCCGCATAACTTCCCCTCTACCCATAACCCTCCCATCTCCTGCTCCCTCTCCCATTCCATTCACATCAAGATTAATTTTCAATTTTCCAAACTCTTCTATGAGTTCCAATAGTCTCTTAGTAGAGTTCTTTGGATCCCCCACCATAAAGAATCATATCAACTGCAAAGAGGGATAGTTTGAGTTCTTCCTTCCCAATTTGTATCCCTTTAATTTCTTTTTCTTGCCTAATAGCTCTAGCTAAAACTTCCAGAACTATATTGAATAGCAGTGGTGAGAGTGGGCATCCCTGTCTGGTTCCAGATCTCAGTGGAAATGCTTCCAACTTTTCCCTATTCAATAGGATGCTGGCCATGAGTTTTTCATAAATTGCTTTGATTGTATTGAGGATATTCCTTCTATACCCAGTTTGCTTAGTTTTCATCATGAACGGGTGTTGTATTTTATCAAATGCTTTCTCTGCGTCTATTGAGATAATCATATGGTTTTTCTTCTGCCATTTGTTAATGTGGTGCATCACATTGATTGATTTGCGAACATTGAACCATCCCTGCGTACCAGGGATAAATCCCACTTGGTCTGGGTGGATGATCTTTCTGATGTGTTGTTACATTCTGTTGGCCAGAATTTTATTGAGGATTGTTGTGTCTATGTTCATCAGGGATATTGGTCTGTGATTTTCTCTCAATGCTGTGTCTTTTGCAGGATTAGGGGTTAAGGTGATGCTGGCTTCATAGAAAGAATCTGGGAGGATTCCCTCTTTTTTCATTGTTCTGAATAGTTTGAGAAGAATTGGAGTCAGTTCTTTATATGTCTGGTAGAATTCAGCAGTGAATCCATCCGTTCTTGGGCTTTTCTTTGTTGGGAGGGACTCTATTACTGATTCAATTTCTGTCTGAGGTATGGGTCTGTTTAGATTGTGTATGTCTTCATGGTTCAATTTAGGTAGGTTGAATGTGTCCAGGAATCTATCCATTTCTGATAGATTTTCCTGTTTGCTGGCATACATCTCTTTGAAGTAATGTCTGATGATTCTTTATATTTCTGTGGTGTCTGTTGTTACATTTCCTTTTTCATCTCTGATTTTATTGATTTGGGTCTTTTCTCTTCTTTTTTTAGTTAGTTGGGCCAATGGGGTGTCAATTTTGTTTATTTTTTCAAAAAACCAGATCTTTGTTTGGTTGATCTTTTGTAATTTTTTTTGGATTCAATCCTGTTGATTTCTTCTCTGGTTTTAATTATTTCTCTTCTACTAGTTTTTTTTTTTTTTTATAAATCTTTTTCTTTTATTTTTTTTTTATTTTATTTATTTTTTTTGACAGGCAGAGTGGACAGTGAGAGAGAGAGACAGAGAGAAAGGTCTTCTTTTGCCGTTGGTTCACCCTCCGATGGCCGCCGCGGCCGGCGCACCGCGCTGATCTGATGGCAGGAGCCAGGAGCCAGGTGCTTTTCCTGGTCTCCCATGGGGTGCAGGGCCCAAGCACTTGGGCCATCCTCCACTGCACTCCCGGGCCACAGCAGAGAGCTGTCCTGGAAGAGGGGCAACTGGGACAGAACCCGGCACCCCGACCGGGACTAGAACCCGGTGTGCCGGCGCCGCTAGGCGGAGGATTAGCCTAGTGAGCCGCGGTGCCGGCCCTTCTACTAGTTTTGGGTCTGGTTTGCTGCAGTTTTTCTAGATCCATGAGATGCAGTGAAAGCTCATCTATTTTGTGCCTTTCCAATTTCTTGATGTAGGCACCTATTGCTATAAACTTTAATCTTAACACTGCTTTTGCTGTATCCCATAAGTTTTGACATGTTGTGCTGTTATCCTCATTTTCATCCAGAAATTTTTGATTTCTCTTTTGATTTCTTCTATGACCCAGTGTTCATTCAGGAGCATGTTGTTCAGTCTCCATGTGTTTGCATATGCTTTAGGGATTCCTGTGTTGCTAATTTCCAGCTTCATTCAACTTGGTCTGAGAAGTTGCATCATATGATTCTAATTCTTTTGAATTTGCTGAGACTTGCTTTATGGCCTAGTATGTGGTCTGTCCTAGAATAGGTTCCATGTACTGTTGAGAAGAATGTAAATGCTTTCTGTGTAGGATGAAAAGTTCTGTAGATATCTGTTAGATTCATTTGGGCTATAGTGTCGATTAAATCTGCTGTTTTCTTGTTGATCTTCTGTCTGGTTGATTGTTGCTGAATGTGGAGTATTGTAGTCCCCAATTCTAGTGTATTAAAGTCTAAGTCTCCCTTTATGTTCCTTAACATATCATTTAAATGAACCGGTGTCCTGTAATTAGGTGCATATACGTTTATAATAGTTACATCTTCCTGTTGAATTGATCCCTTAATCATTATATAGTGTCCTTCTTTGTCTCTCTTAATAGTTTTTGTGTTAAAGTTTATTTTGTCTGATATTAAGATGGCTATGCCAGCTCTTTTTTGTTTCTGTTGTCATGGAATATCTTTTTCCAACCTTTCACTTTCAGTCTGCATGCATCTTTGTTGGAAAGATGTGTTTCCTGTAAGCAGCAAATAGATGGGTTTTGTTCATTAATCCATTCAGCCAGCCTGTGTCTTTTACCTGGAGAGTTGAGGCCATTAACATTCAATGTGACTGTTGATAAGTAGTAACTTTACCCTGCCATTTTCCAAAAGATATTTCTAATATATGCTTTGAACTTCCTGTGATCTCTTGCTGTGAGGTTTCCTTCCTTTACCTTCTTTCATATTGATGACCGTGTTTCTGTGTTTCTGTGTTTCTGTGTGTAACACATCTGTAAGCATCTTTTGCAGGGCTAGATGAGTGGTGACAAATTCTTTCAATTTCTGTTTGCTATGAAAGGTCTTTATTTCACCTTCATTCACAAATGAGAGCTTTGCAGGATATAATATTCTAGGCTGGCAGTTTTTTTTCTCTTAGTACCTGGGCTATATCTTACCATTCCCTCCTAGCCTGTAGGGTTTCTGATGAGAAGTCTGCTGTGAGTCTAATTGGAGATCCTCTGAGAGTAATCTGACATTTCTCTCTTGCACATTTTAGAATCTTATGTTTCACTGTGGTGAGTTTGATTACAATGTGTCATTGTGAGGATCTCTTTTGGTCATGTTTATTAAGGGTTCTATGATCTTCCTGTACTAGGATGTCTCTATCCTTCTCCAAACCTGGGAAGTTTTCTGCTAGTGTCTCACTGTAAAGGTCTTCTAATCCTTTCTCCCTCTCCGTGCCTTCAGGAACTCCTAGAACCCGAATGTTGGGTTTTTAATAGTATCCTTTAGATTCCCAACAATATTTTTTAGATTTCTAATTTCTTCTTCTTTTCTTTGGTTTGACTGTATACTTTTCTGTTCTCTGTCTTCTAAGTCTGATATTCTCTCTTCTGCTTCACTGATTCTGTTTTTAAGGGTCTCTAATGCGTTTGTCCTTTGATCTTTTGAATTCTTCATTTCATTTTGATTTCTCTTCAATATCACAATTTCATGTTCTACTAGATTCTTCATTTCATCTTGATTCCTCCTTAAGATTTCATTTTCACGCGAGAGATTTTCTATCCTGTCCAGTAAGGATTTCTGTAGTTTAAGAATTTGTTGTTGAGAACTTCTAAATGTTCTTATCATAAATCTTTTGAAATCCGTATCTTGCATTTCTTCTATCTCATCATCTTCATAATCTTGAATTGGAGTGTCATGTTCATTTGGGAGTGTCATGATGTCTTCCTTGTTCT
Organism: Oryctolagus cuniculus; assembly: GCF_964237555.1. Taxonomy (NCBI): domain Eukaryota; kingdom Metazoa; phylum Chordata; class Mammalia; order Lagomorpha; family Leporidae; genus Oryctolagus; species Oryctolagus cuniculus. The sequence continues at coordinate 102,581,009 of NC_091453.1, read as the reverse complement.
TGTTTCCTCGGTTTCTGCATTTGTTGCTTGGTGTTGTGGAGATATTCTTTGGTTTCTTCTTTTTTTCCTCGCTGTGGTGGCTTTTCTTCTTATACTATGACTCTAGATTAAGTGGGCTGTCTGCTTTTGGTGGATCTTTAGAGGCTTGTGATGGGTATGGCCAGATCTCTGTTCAGTTCTTCAGGGTTAAGGGTGTGCCAAAGGTGACACACCCAGGTTTGGCGTGGTAAATCCTCCCTCCCTCCCTCCTTCCCTCCTTCCTCCTCCTCCTCTTCCTCCTTCCTCCTTCCTCCTCCCCCTCCCCCTCCCCCTCCCCCTCCTCCTCCTTCCCCCTATTCTGCCATCTTGGAGGACTCCAAGTGCCTACTTTATTTAAGAGTCTGGATTATTTGTTGGGAGATTATAAGGATGAACAAGAAGCGATCTTGTTCTTCAAGGTAAAAATAGCAATCCATGTTTGAAAATAAACATACAGACAGCTAAACTACTTCTTAATTTAGAAATACAGTTAATGTTATGATGCATATTTTTTTTTTATTTTTTTGACCGGCAGAGTGGACAGTGAGAGACAGAGAGAAAGGTCTTCCTTTGCCGTTGGTTCACCCTCCACTGGCCGCCGCGGCCGGCGCGCTGCGGCCGGCGCACCGCGCTGATCCGATGGCAGGAGCCAGGAGCCAGGTGCTTTTCCTGGTCTCCCATGGGGTGCAGGGCCCAAGCACCTGGACCATCCTCCACTGCACTCCCTGGCCACAGCAGAGAGCTGGCCCTGGAAGAGGGGCAACCGGGACAGAATCCGGCACCCCGACCGGGACTAGAATCTGGTGTGCCGGCGCCGCTAGGCGGAGGATTAGCCTAGTGAGCCGCAGCGCCGGCCCTATGATGCATATTTTTAAGAATGTGTTATAGGAGTGGAAATGAGAGGCTATATCAGATAAAATGTATTAGGGATTACAATGTGAATTGCTCCATGAATGATAAAAATATTTCTGTTATGAGACAGGAGAAAGAGAATGTATCTTTTTTAAAGATATTATTTATTTTGTTGAGAGGTAGAGTTACAGACAGAGAGAGGGTGAGACAGAGAAAGGTCTCCCATCTGCTAGGTCATTCCTCCAAATGGCTGCAATGGTCAGAGCTGGGCCCATCCAAAGCCAGGAGCCAGGAGCTTTTTCCAGATCTCCCACGTGGGTGCAGGTGCCCAAGCACTTAGGCCATCTTACACTCTTTCTCAGGCCATCAGCAGGGAACTGGGTCAGAAGAGGAGCAGCTGGGACTTGAACTGGCACCAATATGGGATGCCACTTCTGCAGGCAGAGGCCTGGCCTACTACACCACAGCACTGGCCCAAAAATGTATTCTAATATGAAAAAATAGCATGCATGTGAGCATGAATGTATTTTTTTTCTGGTATTTTCATGTAATTCATTTTGCTTGAAGTATAGGATATGGTTTCTTTAGCCATGGGTGGTTTGAGTCAAGGATTTAAAGTAGAATGAGACTGTAGAACAAGTCACATTTAGATAACAAAGGATGTTAAATGTGTCATTCTAAAGAATTTACCTAGAGTGTGCTACTCAATGAGTGAAAGAATTTCTCCAGAGGAATAGCATGATATATATGAGTTAAGACAATGCTATCTTCTGTTACAAACTAACCTAAAAATATATATTGACTCAACCATAGTAGGTGATTTCTCATTTACCTAAATGCAACCTTAGAATTCCTAACTAGTGGACAGTTCTTCTAGATTTGACTCAGGACCCAAGCTGTTTCTATCCTTAGAAGCTTCACTGTCTTCAATGTATGGCTTGAAAAGTTGCTGTATTTATCTCCATCAAGCTTAAAGAAGGGAGAAGAGTAATAACCATGAATGGAAGTTTCTATGGGCCTCAAATGGACGTGTTAATCAACACTCCTGCTTTGTGTAATCAGTCATTTGTCTATACTTATCTGCAAGCAAGGCTAAGAAATGTAGTCTAGTGCATTTCTTGGAAGAAAAGGAAAAATATTTAGTGGACATCTAGGTAGTCTGTGTGATGCATAGTCAGATTTAGGTTTTTTTTTTTTACATTTGTCTTTAAAGTTTATTCATTTGAAAGGCAGAGTTGCAGAAAGAGAGGGAGAAACAGAGAGATCTTCCATCTGTTGCTTCACTCCCGAAATGGCCACAATAGCCAGTGCTGGGCCAAGCAGAAGCCAGGAGCAAGCAGCTTAACTTCTTCTGGGTCTCCCATACAGGTGCAGGGGCCCAAGCACCTGGGCCATCTTCCACTGCTTTGCAAGGCCATAGCAGAGAGCTGGATCAGAAGAGGAGCAGCCAGAACATGAACCAGTGCCCGTGTGGATTGCCACCCTTGCAGAGAGCAGCTTTACCCACTATGTCACAACAACAGCCCCCAGATTCTTGTTTTAGAAAACATATTCTGGTTGCAATATTGATGGTGAGTTGGAGGGGAGAGACTAAAGGCAGAAAGATCCTATAAAAGTCAGTTTTAATAGTTCAAGTGAGAGATAATGAGGTCCCAAAAGCAATGCTTGAGGTATTTGCAGTGCTTAAGGCATTTGCAGGAGGGGTAAGAAAGGGATATATTCCAGAAACACGATTTGTTGACAGAATTTGAGGGTAGGGAGATTTTTGACTAGAACAGATTGATAATCCAAATGAATGGTGATTTTTTCTGTTTCATGCTAATACTATTCATCCAAAGTAAGCAGTTGCTTTCTAGGACATAATTATTGACTTCTTTATAGATCAAAACTCAGTAGAGGCCGGCACTGCGGCTCACTAGGCTAATCCTCCCCACCTTGCGGCGCCGGCACACCAGGTTCTAGTCCCGGTCGGGGCACCGGATTCTGTCCCGGTTGCCCCTCTTCCAGGCCAGCTCTCTGCTGTGGCCAGGGAGTGCAGTGGAGGATGGCCCAAGTGCTTGGGCCCTGCACCCCACGGGAGACCAGGATAAGTACCTGGCTCCTGCCATCAGATCAGTGTGGTGTGCTGGCCACAGCACGCTGGCCACGGCGGCCATTGGAAGGTGAACCAACGGCAAAGGAAGACCTTTCTCTCTGTCTCGCTCACTGTCCGCTCTGCCTGTCAAAAAAAAAAAAAACCTCAGTAGAGTAGAAGTATGTGAGGCCTTTCCCTCAAAGAGGATTTAATCTATCTGGGAAGGAAGAATTCACACAAAGGACAACTGGAGAAGTTTTTATGTGTATCAGTAAACACAAATTAATCCAACACAAACTAAATCTAGAGTTCTAAAGGGATTTGGGAGAGCAGTTGCTATCAGGAGTATATGGCATCATTTGGAGTTTAGATTTCATATTTTCATTTACCAATTATGTATTCAGTGTTAGATAACTATAATGCCTGTTTCATAACCACTATTTTTCAGTGAAATATTCGTTGTTTATTGAGATAAATAAAGCATGACCCTTTGAGGAACTTATTAGAAATAAGTAATAAGATCCAGTAGCATTAATATAGAAGTAAACAAATCAGTACAATAAGCTTTTACAAGTACTATGATAGGATGGTCCAGCTGAAGCACAAAAGAATACGTTTTCAGGAAAATCTTTGTAAAGGAGTAGGTCCTTGAGCTTGTCTTGAAATAAGACTATAAGTGAGCATGCAAACCAAAATTGGAAGATTAGAGAGGAAAGGCCTTTCCAGTGCAGAGGAATGGTAAGTGAAGTGAGTAAGCAGGAGATACAGCGTAGTGTTCCCTGAGGGTAAGCTCTGGGTCTCCTGATACTCCTCCATAGCCATTGTAGTCATGTATTCTTATGGGTAGTATGTGGGCATTTTGGGAGTTCAGAAGATACTGAATTCTATCCCTGTGTGCCTGCTCATAGTCCTTGCTAGTGTGTCTAGTTTACTTCTCTCCAACTTCAGACATTTAACTAATTAACAGAGGTGGTAAAATAATGATTTTTCCATCAGTGGTTGAAGGCTCTGCTTGTCCCTGCTAGTGACCTCACTTTGCATTCCCCCTAAGGCTACAGAGTCATTTACAGATCTATGTGGTTGCTTTAAATCACATTTGCAAGCCATCACTGATGTAAGCTATCTAAGTCCCAATTTTGGTTCAAAGTGAGTTGCTTAAGTGAAATAACAGTATCGCCAAACACCATCTTGAATTCAAAATCAGATTGAAGCAACAAATAAAATTCTATGTGGGGTGAATCACTAATGATGTGAATTTCTCTTACTGTAGCAGAACTGTTTTTCTTAAGAGCTAACAATCTCTTCTCAGTGAAATTTAGTATGTATTTAAGTACACTTTGGTCCTTGAAGAGTAGTACTTTTAACCTGAAATATTTCAGAACAAGATAATACATTAAGAAATGAGGGCTTGGAACCGGCGCCGCAGCTCAATAGGCTAATCCTCCGCCTAGCGGCGCCGGCACACGGGGTTCTAGTCCTGGTTGGGGCGCCGGATTCTGTCCCAGTTGCCCCTCTTCCAGGCCAGCTCTCTGCTATGGCCCGGGAGTGCAGTGGAGGATGGCCCAAGTACTTGGGCCCTGCAACCCATGGGAGACCAAGAAAAGTACCTGGCTCCTGCCTTTGGATCAACGCAGTGCGCCGGCCACAGCGCACCAGCCACGGCGGCCATTGGTGGTGAACCAATGGCAAAGGAAGACCTGTCTCTCTGTCTCTCTCTCTCTCTCACTGTCTACTCTGCCTGTTTAAAAAAAATGAGTGCTTGGGTAAGGACTTTGAAAATGCAATTTTACTTTATTAGCATTTTTTAATCTATCTTCATCTGGGTGTTTATGCACAGAGTAACTGTTAAAATTGAGACATTTTGGTCTAGTTTGCCATGAGCCCATTCACTAATCCACACTGGACAAATGATATTCTTTTTCAGGATATCTAGGACCCCTTTCATGTTTTCCTGATGATAAATACCTTACATTAAAAGAAAACTAGGAGAGTGTGGATATTTGAGATCAAACAGACTTCAATTGAGTTCCCAGTTTTACATTTACCAACAGGGTAGTCTTAGGCAAGTTTCTGAACCTCTCTGAGCCTAATTTCTTAGTAGTATCAACTACCCCCTTGTGGGATTTTTGTGAGAATTAGAGATCATTGTATTGAGGGAATTACCAAATGTGAGGTGTTTAAAGAATGGAAACTTCTCCTGCTACCAGTGTTGTTGGTGCATTTCAATCAAAGCCACTCTTTCAGTGGGGACAGGTGTATTTGGTACTTCCCTCTGCATACTCATACAGTAGTCCCCCATATTTGTAAGACCCCAAATAAATGCCTGAAGCCTAGGATAGTACTGAACTGTATATGCTGCTTTTTCTATACATACCTACCTATGATAAAATATAATTTACAAATTAGGCATAACAAGAGATTAACAATAGTAACTAATAATAAAATGGAATAATCATAACAACACATTGTAATAAAAGTATTACTTTCATCTTTTCACTGAAAAGAATCACTTTGTTGCTTCTTTTTTTTCATATAGGAATGGCCAGCATCACTAGTGGTGCACTTTGGGGTCATTATTAAATAAAATAAGGGTTCCTTGAGCACAAGCACTATGATACCATTACAGTCAATCTGGTAACTGAGAAAGCTAAATAACTAACAGAAGGGTAGCACATACGGGGTGGATATACTGGACAAAGGGTGTTTTATGCCCCATGTGGGACAAAGCAGAATTTTATCATGATACAACAACATGCAACTTAAAATTTATGTATTGTTTATTTCCAAAGTTTTCCATTTAAAATGTTTACAACTCAGTTGGCAATGGTAACAGAAACCATAGAAAGCAAAAAACATAGGTGTGGGGTATTATTATAACAGTTTTATTTTATTTTTCCCCCAAAGAAACCATTTATTTAATGAGTAAAATTTCATAAGTATAACTTTAGGAATATAGTGATTCTTCCCATCATACCCACCTTCCCACCCCCACTCCCACCTCACCTCCTCCTGCCTCTCCCATTTCCAGTCCCATTCTCCATTAAGAAAAAAAAAACTGTTCCTTGACAGTCAAGACAAGGGCTGTTTAAATCATTGCTTCTCAAAGTGTCAATTTCATTTGTACAGATTTCCTTTTAGGTGCTCTATTAGTTATCACAGATCAGAGAGAACGTATAGTATTTGTCCCTTTGGGACTGGATTATTTCACTAAGTATGATGTTTCTCAGATTCATCCATTTTGTTGCAAATGACTGGATTGCATTTTTTACCTCTGTGTAGTATTCCATAGAGTACATAGCCCATAATTTCCTTATCTAGTCTGCAGTTGATGGGCAGTTAGGTTGATTCCATGTCTTAGCTATTGTAAATTGAGCTGCAATAAACATGGGAGTGTATATATCTGTTTTATTTGCTGATTTCATTTCCCTTGGGTAAATTCCCAGGAGTGAGATGGCTATGTCATGTGGTAGGACTATATTCAGATTTCTGAGATATCTCCAAACTGATTTTCACAGTGGTTTTACCAGTTTATATTCCCAACTATTTTTCCCTTTGTCCCAAGATGTTACATGCAACTACAATGCATGTAACAGATAAAAGAGAAGGTAAAGGAACCAAAGCACCAGATCCCATCCACGTCTCTAAGATATGTTCTAGAGACACCATTAAAAAGCCATTCCCTCAGGGTCAGCACTGTGGTGTAGCAGGTAAAGCTGCCATCTGTGGTGCTGGCATCCCAAAAGAGTGCCCGTTTGTTTCCTGGTTGCTCCATTTCTAATCCAGCTCCATACTAAAGCACCTGGGAAAAGCAGTGGAAGATGACCCAAGTATGTGGGCCCCTGAACCCATGTGGGAGACCTGGATGAAACTCCTGGCTCCTGGATTCGGTCTAGCCCAGCCCTGGCCATTGCAGCCATTTGAGGAACGAACCAGCATGTGAAAGTTTCTTTCTCCCTCCCTCCCTCCCTCCCTCTTTCCCTCCCTCCTTCCATCTCTCCCTCCCCCCATCCTCCTCTCTGTAACTCTGAATTTCAAATAAGTAAATAAATCTTTTAAAAATTTTAAAAACTAAAAACCATATACCCATTGGCACACCTAAAAGTATGGGAGAAACTTAAAACATCACATTAAAAACAATAGCAAGATGATTAGGAAAGTACTATAGAGTTTCTGGTAGGTCCCTACATGACCCAAATGCTTATTCTCTGGTAAGTATGATTTTTGAAAAAGCTCTGCAGTAGGGTATTAGGAGAAAAATGGTTCACTTTACCTAGTGACCTACCATTTTGGAAAGGATGGTCTTTGTCTAGAAATACAAACTTTTCATGATTTCCTGAATCTTTCCAAGGAAGTAAGGTACAACTTGTGCCCACAGTTATTGAACAATGACCCTTCCTCATGACACTTCACTGAATCTATCCACAAATTACTGTAAAATGCTGATTGTTAAAATAAGATCCCATACTGCTATCTTCCAAATTAAACTGTTTTAACACATCTGTCAATTTTCAGTTCCCTAAATTATCTATAGCATGTCCAATGTGAATGTTATATTCTGGAGGTAGTGTGCAAACTATGTCCCTTATACTGTGATGCTGCTGATATGCATATTTTTAATGAAGATGAATTGTTTGGGTAATTATAAATGGCAGCTAATTTTAAAATATAATTTTTGTTTAAATTTTTATACAGATGCTTTAGAAAATGAGTTTGAAGAAAGCAGTAAATCACATAGATTCTCAAATTTCAAGGGCTTCTCTTTAGGTAGATAAAATAGAAGAAATTCAACTATCAACAAAATTACAAGCAGATTAGGTGCTATCTATGAATTTAAATGTAAAATTTGTAAATAATCTCCCTTGAGGTGTTTGAGTTGAATATGATTTACTCACATTGACAGATGAAACTACTTTTACTTTTTTATGGCTTAAAATATATTGGACATATAAATGTATCCCCTCGCCTCTTTTTTTTTTTTTTTTTTTTTTTTTGACAGGCAGAGTTAGACAGTGAGAGAGAGACAGACATAGAGAAAGGTCTTCCTTTTTCTGTTGGTTCATCCCCCAAGTGGCCGCTATGGCCAGCACATTGCAGCCGGCGCGCTGTGCCAATCCGAAGCCAGGAGCCAGGTGCTTCCTCCTGGTCTCCCATGTGGGTGCAGGGCCCAAGGACCTGGGCCATCCTCCACTGCACTCTCGGGCCACAGCAAAGAGCTGGACTGGAAGGGGAGCAACCGGGACAGAATCCGGTGCTCTGACTGGAATTAGAACCCGGGGACCTGGCACCACAGGTGGAGGATTAGCCTAGTGAGCCGCGGCAACGGCCTCCCCTTGCCTCTTAAGCTGCAGTACATTTAGAATATTGAAAAACCAAGGCAGTATTATTTTATTTCAGATCTTAAAAGCAAATTTTTAACAAAAGTTCCATTAGTTGGAACAAAAGCAGTTTGCAATTTAACAGTACAATTAAATAGTCCTGGTAGTGAACTCTGTTATATGAAATGAATCCACTGAGTAATTAATGAAAAGGAAGACAGTACAACAGGGGTCAGTAAACTATGATCCATTGACCACATCTGACACACTGCCTAGTTTTGTAAATGAAGTTTTTTGGTGCTATACCAGTAGAGATGAATATTTAGAACAGATACCATAAGCTTCAAACCTCAAATATTACTATCTAGTCATTCATAGTAAACATTTGCTACAATAATAAGGTTATTTCAGATTGAGAATAAAATAAAACATTATATATATATATATATATATATCAGTGTGAAAAAAAAGTCATAAATATAGGGAAGGCCACTTATCTTGCACCTTATTTTAAATGTTAATATTTTCAGGAAAAATTTTGGAAAAATAAACAGAACACTTCTTTCCTTATTACAACTGTAGTACACTCAAACCCTTCTAATCACTGCAACTCAAAATACAGAAAATGGAACTGAGTAAATTCAGAAAAGGAAACATGAGTTTATATTAGACTAAAACAGGCAGGGACCTAAAAAACAGCAAGGGGAAAGATGAGAAGCGATTTTACCAAAATCTTCAAAGTCCAAAAATTCAGTGGTAAGATGAGCACTAACTTCTTAGCAGAACCCTAAAATACCTGATGAAACAAGCCCAAGGCAAAACTCAGGGCTGTAAGGACAAGAAATAAAACAATAGTTTTCGTATATTCATTAAATAAAAGTTAAAAAAAAAAAAAAGAAACAAAATATATGATGTGAACCTTAATATAACTGAACGTAAAAAAAAAAAAATAAAACAATAGTTTTTCAAAGGAAGGAACTCAGTGCTTCCTAAGTTTATACAACTGCCTTGAGTAGAGTCAGCATTCACACAAAAGAGCTCTTGCCTTGACTGTGGTGGAACAATGTTTTTCTTGTTTGTTTGTTTCTGTTCTTTTTTTCTCTTTCCTCATACCATTTGGTAAACTCTCTACTTAGTGTAGGGTTAATTTTATGAGTACAAAATTAACTGAAAATTGATGTCTGTAAAGAAAAAAAATAAGGATGGGGGAAAAAAAGGAGGAGGAAGAAAGGTGGGAGTATGCATGGGAGGGAGGTGGGGGAGGGAAACAACATGTTCCTAAATTTGTATATATTAAATGCATGAAGTGGTATTCCTTAAACAAAATTAAAAAAAAAAAAAGTGGAAGAAAAAACAATCACCAATACTAACCTCAAACCATCCCACAGAGGGAGCTATTGTGACAGTCAGAATTTGGAGGCAGTAAGCCAAAAGTCACTTTTATTACACAGTATCTTAAGTGAAAGCCCAAGACATGAAAACCAAAACTCAAAGAAGCTAATATGAATGACTGCTAGAGTTTCCTTGCTTGGAAAAATAAAGTAAAAATTCTGCTTGCTTGGATTCCTCTCCTCTCTGTGTCTCCACTGAGGGGAGCAACTATTGAGGAGAGCAACTATGTATTTTTTTAAAGATTTATTTATTTTACTTGAAAGAGTTACACAGAGAGAGGAGAGGCAGAGAGAGAGAGGTCTTCCATCCTCTGGTTTACTCCCCAATTGGCTGCAATGGCCAGGAGCTGCGCTGATCCGAAGCCAGGAGCCAGGAGCTTCTTCCAGGTCTCCCACGTGGGTGCAGGGGCCCAAGGACTTGGGCCATCTTCTACTGCTTTCCCAGGCCAGAGCAGAGAGCTGAATTGGAAATGGAGCAGCTGGGACTCGAACCGGCGGCCATATGGGATGCTGGCACTGCAGGCGGCAACTTTACCTGCTACACCACAGCGCCAGCCCTACAACTATGTATTTTCAATTAGCAGAATATTACAGAATGGGAATCAGAAAGCTTACTCCAAGAGGGAATATTTGTGTGTCCAACCTGTGTAATTTCTAGCATGTCCTACCATGTGTCTTATGCTTTTTTGCTATCTGCCACTTCATTTGAACTTTATTGTCCTGTTATAAAATCTTTATGACACACACAAAAAAGTTGTTTAATCCTTACTCGTAAAATTTTATAGAACTTTAATCCTAATGATTTTCTGCATAAACAGAGGAATATTTTTGCTATGCTTTTAAGCCACTCTTCACTGAAAAGTCTTATTTTTCTACTATTTTGGTATAATTTTTATCATCCTTTCTCTCTTAATGTAAAATCAAATTGATCAGCAGCACTACCACTTTCCTAAGTAGGAGATAGAACTTAATATTCTTTCATTTTGATCATTCCACGTTATAATTGTGTTTATGCTTTTTCTTGCACCAAAATTACTTTTTATATTTTCCACATTCAGTGCTTGTCTAAGTTTATCCACGTGTTTACCAATTATTTCAACCACCACTCTCTCCTTTCATTTTAGGTTCAGTTTTATGCTCCCCAAAGTGCATCCTCTCATAGTTCTTTTAGGGTCTGTTGGTGGTGATTCTCCTTTGTAGCAAGTTGTCTTCATTTGACCCTCAGTTTTAACAAAGAAACTAACCAGATATCAAATCTAATATTGAGAATTTTGAAAATATTAGTTTGAGAGGAAAAGGGAGACATACACAAAGACACACACACAGAGAGAGAGAGAGAGAGAAGAGGAGAGAGAGAGAGAGAGAGAGAGAGATCTTCCATCTGCTGGTTTACTTCCCCAAATGGCCACAATGGACGGGGCTGGGCCAGGCTTAAGCCAGGATCCAAGAGCTCCATCCAGGTCTCCCACGTGGGTGGAGGGGCTGAAGCACTTGGGCCATCTTCCACTGCTTTCCCAGGCACATTAGCAGGGAGCTGGATTGGAAGTGGAGCAACCAGGACTTGAACCAGAAGTTTAACCTACTGCACCACTGTGCCGGCACCGTCCATGAAGTTTTTGAAGACCCTTTGTAGCACCTTTCAGCCTCAGTATTGTGATGACAAGTGCCTCTCCAATGTGTTGTAATATTGCTTTAGAGTTCCTGTTAAGTGTTATCTGCCAAGTATCTATTCTAAATTAGAGAGTGACTTTTTAAAATGTTGGACCTTATAATATATAAATATGCCATTTAAAGGATGAATTTTTTGTTAATTTAATGCATGTAGAGCTAAGTTTCATAATTTTATAACATTATCATCTTGAAAGAACTGAGTTGAAATTAACTCCAAAATATCCCATGGAAAGGATACTATGAAAACACTAGGGGATTTGTTTCACCTGCTTAAGAGAAGAAACTTACTTTAAGTATTTTAAAAGCAGTAGTAAGAATACAATTGAGATTTTTAAAAAAGATTTATTTATTTATTGGAAAGGCAGAGCCACAGAGAGAAAGGGAGACAGAGAAAGATCTTCCATCTACTGGTTCACTCCCCAAATGGCTGCAATGGTCAGAGCTGGCTGATACAAAGCCAGGAGTCAGGAGCTTCCTCTGGGTTCCCACATGGGTGCAGGGGTCCTAATACTTAGACCATCCTTTGCTACCTTCCCAGGCCAGTAGCAGGGAGCTGGATGGGAAGTGGAACAGCTGGGACTCAAACTGGCATCCATATGGGATGCTGGTGTCGCAGGCCGCAGCTTTACTTGCTATGCCACAACGCCAACCTTTACAATTGACATTTTTATTGTCTATCTTTAAGCCAATGAGCCTAAAAGTCTTTGTGACAGTAGTAGTGCTAACATTCATGCAGGGTACTTCAAAGTAACAATCACAAACTTATATTTTAAGTATTATTTGGACTTAACCATTAATGCATCTTGACTCTGAATAACTGAATTATTAGGGTTTTAAAAAAATAGATATGCTCATTTTCTTAAATGTAAATATGTTGTATGCTGAGGAAAAGTTGCTTTCTTGGGAAATCATTACATTTTCCTGACTCACGTCTTTGAATTCCATTTTTACTTATAATTCCAAATCAAGCTTTTCTTCTCTATTTCAAGCAATTCTTTGCCCCACTCATTTTGAAGATGTGCTCAGAGACAGGAGGTGAGTGGATAACATTCCATCCAAACAGCATGACCACACATAATTTAAACCGTTCACTGCATTTTACACTGACATTTAAGGATTGCTCTGGACTAATTTACCCTGCCCTCTTCAGTCTACATATTTCTTCTGTGCATAATTCCTTCTTGAACTCAGTGGGAATTTGGCATGTGGCAGGAGTACATGTTTCATGAAATGGGAATCTGGGATCTGTCATTTAATAAGAAATCTGCTTCTGCCTTAATTGGTCTGTCTCCCAAGTGTCTTTCACTGTACTCTAGGAGTGTAGTCAAGACTTCCATTCTAATGTGAAATGAAACTGTTTTAAAATGCAGAGTACATATGAGTTGCAATGAATAGAGAGCTACTAGTATGACCCATTGGACTGGATATGAAAGCATTTTGAAATGCTATGCTTACTGAACACAACATAAAAGTAAAAAAACCTGCTATGTATTGCATTGTAAACATTTTCATTAATAACACATAGTTTAGCTTATCCGTTCCAGTAAATACTGGAAAACATCTTAATTATGCAATGAGCTTTAGGACTAGAACTTTAAATCAAATAGAAAGTAATGATTTTTCTCATTATTCTTAAGTACTATGCCTACCACACTGCAATAGCCTTTCTAAAAAACGTTGATACTGTGGAAGTATAATGTGGTCACTAGAGGCCAGAAAGGATAGGAAAAGGATAGAGAAATGTTGGGTGATGGGTACCAAAATACAGTCAATGAAAGGAATATGTTCTAGTTTTCTACAACAGGGCAAAGTAACTATAGTTTACAACCTTTTTTAAAAAAATAACTAGAAAAGTAGAATCTAAAAATTCCCAACATGAAGAAATGATACATGTTTCACAAAATGAAAATGCAAATAAGTGGCAGCATACAGTGGGTGTATAAAGGTCAGCCTCTTATGGATTGGAATTATTTTTGATTAATAAGTATATTGCTACTCTGGAGTTTTCTGTTTTTGGCTATTTTTTTCTCCTAATGAAATAATAGTTAATGTGTGTTTTCTCATTCAGGTAGATAGGTACATATTGGATATAAATTACCTCTGAAAACCCAATTTTACTGCCATATTACAAGGAATTTCTGTCTTTTAACTCTAGGCAAACATTTTATACCAATATTTGCTGAAGTATCATAAATGCACTAATACCAGATGAACTCAAAGCATTGACTTTTAATTGCTAATCAGTGTTTTGATAAGCTTCTGAGTCTTTATTAAATATGTGCTCATGTTTGATATCCATTCTGTTTAGGCTTCAATTATTTAATTACAGGTCTTGATATGAAACTAATCATGCATATATCCATATGAAGCTTGCATACTGACAGGATAAAATCATTAAACAGTCATTACTGTAAACTGACGTTGGCCTGAAATTTTTGCAGTTAACGGGGGAGTTGATGCTTGATGAACAATCCAATTAAAACTGGCAACAAAAGACCTAAAATGTCAGCCAAATTGCTTTTTAATAGTCAATGCAGCCGTCACAAAACATAAACATTAAAGTCCCCATAGAAGCATAAAGCTTCATGGTGAAACAATTCTAGAAAATGAATAATAATTACAGCATCTTGAGGATTCTTTTAATAGATGTACACTCATTAAAAATATTTTGTTGGATGAAATCATATGACAAAGTAGGGTAGGTTTCCTTACTTCCTTTTATTTGTCATAATATGGTTTTATTTAACATCAGATAAGTGAAATTTCTATTATTATCCAAAAAACTTAAAGAACATTTTTATGACCTAGAAAACAAAGTTTATTAAAAATACAGAAGAAAAGTATACTCCAAGACTTGCTAGCACCTCAAAATACAAGGCCATAATGAATCTCAGTTACACAGAAGTTTACCTATAAATAAATGCAATTGAGTATATGTGTGTGTGTGCGCGTATGGTATACAACTTAGACTTATAAGAAAAAAAAGATATAAGTGAAAAGACAGGAAAAGCAACCATAATTTCTGCAAGAAACTCAAAAGCAGTAGCCAATATTTAAATCCTTAAGGCTGTGAGTATATAATATTGAATATGTAAGCAGATTAATCACTCAGATGTTTCTTACTATCCAGCAGTTTCATATTTACATCCTTGATACAAATTCAATGATGATACAAATTAAAATATTGTATTTAATTTTTCACTTTTGGTTCAGATGTTTCACACAGGAGGTCAAAGTATTAGATTGTTCTGAAATATCTTGTATCTTGTGTGTTATGAATAATCCAACTTCATTACTGCCATGTGTTTCAGTAAACAAATAAAGAAAATGTGAGATTTTTATCTTTGTGGCATTTAGGGGAAAATAGCAAATGGGTACGGGGAAATATTTAAAACATCAGGGATTTGAAAATATATTTTCTTTTTTTAAAAAAGGGATATATTCGTTTATTTGAAAGGCAGAACGAGAGAGAGAGAGAGAGAGGGAGGGAGAGAGAGAGAGAGAAATATCTATCGTCTATCCACTAATTGACTTGTCAAATGCAACAGCCAGGTCCAGGCCAGGCCAAAGCCAGGAGATGGAAACTCCATCTGAGTTTCCCACATGATTGGCAGGGGCCCCAACAATTGGACCATCATCTACTCCTTCCTAGGATGCACTACCAGGAAGCTGGATCAGAAGCAGAGTAGACAGGACTCAGACCAGCACTCAGATATGGAACAGTAGCATAACACACAGAAGCTTAACCTGCTATGCCACAAAGCAGGACCAACTTATTTTTGTTAACAAATGTTACCAAATATTCATATGCTGTGCCAAAATGGTGGTGACCACTCTTGGCATCTGGAGATGTCTAAGATTTGGATAATAGCATCCTAAGCTTATTATTAGGTTGGAGGTTAGACATGTAAACATTCAGTGATCATATATGGGAGAAATATATGAAGAATTCAAACCAAGTATAAAAAACAATATTTATTTCCCAAATTCAAGTGTGAATGGTGATTCTCCTTAGCTTACCATATACTTTTTGAAAATAATTTGTGGCATAGATACACACAGGAGAACCCTCAAACAGATGGTGTCCTAATACATTTATGTATTAAAATATCTGTCAATTAAGTATTATCTTCCTCTACAATCACAGATTGTAATTTTATGTGCTATGAAGGCTAAATTGACGTTCACACTTCTCCAGCTGTGGTTCCCTGTTTTATCTATTGAGGAAGTTAATGCTGTGTTTTCAGTACAACAGTTTTAAAAATCCCTCAAAGGAATGATAGACACATTGGGACTACAAACTCTATTAGTTGAAACAGTGAGGAGAAAACCCTATAGGAATATAAATGAAACTTTAATGGTACCATATCAGAAAATATTAAATGACCCAACTATCCATAAAAAATGCTTATCTTCCAGCTTTTCTCTTTTTTCATAATACAGTGATGACAAAATGTAAAGGGAAAATTCAAACATTTAGACTATATCCCTAAACCACCATCTGAAGCTGTGGAATAATGAAAATACATTATTCTTTATTATGCACATAATCAGATAGTCATGTCAGCAATTTGATTAAGTGTTGATATGAACAGACCAAATCAGCCAGCTCTTTGGCCACTGTATGAACCACAGAATAATAAGCATTAACATAATTTTCTATACTAAAAATGAACATTTTAATATTCAAGCATTTAGAAGGGAACAATCAACATAGAAAAGAATGTAGATATATATGCAAATCAGTATATACATAATTAAATTTAAAAATTCTTATGGCCACACATAAAATTATTTTATATGCTTTTTCTTTGCCAAGGTACATTCAACCTAAATATATGTGAAAATAAGGTTGACAAAGTGTTACCCATTCTGAATAAGAGACAAAAGTAATATCAGTTAAAGTACAGTTTACAGTTTTGGCCTCTCAGAAAAAAAATATTTGTTCACATATACAACTGCTTTATTATGACTGAGGCACCAGGAATTTAAAGATGAATGTATAGACCTCACTGCACTGCCTAGTCAAGGAAACACACACAAAGAAATAATTATGATAGTGTCATTCATTGAATTAAACAAGCTGTTAATAAATTTCAGAGATAGTAGATATCCTTCTATTGATATGAATCAAATGTATGAATATCAGGGTGTTACCTATAGTCAATGTTTCCTACATTCCTCTGAATACATTTAAGTCAGGTAAAGATTTTTAAAGATTATTTTCTTATAAGGCATGATTAGCATTTTATCTCATAAGAACAGGAATAAAACTAGTTCCATCCCAATATAGAAATCTTAATTTTTAAAATATACTATTCAAGTAATACTCTTAAAAGTATTCAAACAATGAAATGATCCCAGAAAATTAATACTTAACTCAAGAATTGTCAGAAAATATATTTTTATCATCTACAATTATTTTTAATGCTAAAATCGATAGCATGAGAATTTCTACCATCATAAATTACTTTTGATTGAGCAACTTAATAATTTTCATATGTGTCATGGTATAGATCAGTGAGTTTCAAAAAATTTATTATCTTATTTTCCACAATTGGAAGTATAATTTACATGATAATACATAAAACTGAAACAAATTTCATAGAACAATTCATAACTGTACTAAATGTGATGCTGTATGATATATTCTTTTCTCTTTCATTTTTAAAATGCTAGCCAAAATTGGTTTCATAACTATCCATTGATCAAAGCCAGGTATTTGAAAAACACTGTTATAAATACAGGAGTTGAAAGAAAACTGCATTCAAAGTCAAAACAATACTGGATTAGAAATTGAAATATTTGGGTTCTCTTCCTGATTTCTTTCCCCTACTTACTATCTCTGTGACCTTGGTAAAGTAAGTTAACTTCTTCAGATTTTTATGTACAAAATGGAATGATGCTTTCTGTGTCTATCTAATAGATTCCAGTGTAAGGAGTAAACAAGATAATGTATTTCAAAGTGCTTTGCAAACCATAAAACACTATGTAAGTGTAAGGAGGTGATATCCATAAAATGAGACTATACTTCATTGTTAGGTATTTCATGTGACTTTGGTGAACCTTTTAATCCTTCAGATTCATTCTTGAAAAATAATTTCCTTGAGACTATCTACTCATACTAAATATATATGAAAATAAGGTTGACAAAGTACTTCCCATTCTGAATAACAGACAACAGTAATATCAGTTCAAGTACAGTTTACAGTTTTGGCCTCTCAGAAAAGAGTCTGATACAGATCACCACCCCTTAAACTAAAAAGACACTTGTTAAAATAATGGGAGGAATGCATGGCTCTATATTACATAATTTGCTTATATGGCACATCTTTTTTGATACATAGTACTGCTGCTAAAGGTAGCCTTTGGCAAAGATATGTCATAAACACTTTTGCAGAACTCTAGTAAAAAGAAATCTGTAACAGTGAAGAGGGAGGCAGGCAAGCCATTCATTTGAGAAGGCAATGTTTAGTGAAATATTATTATGAACTACCTGCCAAGCTAAAAGTGACCTGAAATTCAATATTATTTAAAGATGAGTTGTGTGGTTTTCTCCATTCATTCTTTTAGCAAGCATGCATTGAGTATTGTGTGCCACACTATAAGTGCTAAAGGAGTCACTATTTTTCTAAGAGCTTTATCCTCTCTAGGGAAGGTTAAACAAGTATACAAATACAAAGCACAATACTAGGCCTTTTGGGTTGTGTGAAACTGAGAATCACTCAGACCAGCTCAGGTGATAAGGGTTTACTATAAACATACATGTCCAAAAGCTGAAAAGAAATCCAGCTATAGAAACTTCACTAGCAGAAATCTGTGAATCTTCAATCTAGGGTTGTGTTATTCATAAACATAGTGATTGGCCTTAAGGCTGCTCTTTTCTGTTTCTGTCTGTTGTCATCCTGTTACCACCTGGCTTCATGTATCTTAAAGAGATTTGAGGGCACGATAGGAATACAGTGCTATTGGAGGTCAAGAGAAACATATTGCTTCTTTCTTTAGATTTCAAAGAATGCTTAATGAAAGGGACAGCATTGGTGTTGGGCCCGGGAGGAGTGGCATATGGACAAGACATGGGAGGAAAGGACATTCAAAGTAGGAAGTCAAGTAGAAATGTAAAGGCTCAGAGATGGAAAGCACTAACTGTGTCTGTTGAATGGCAAACACTGCAGTTTGGCTGAACCAAGAAGTATGGAAAGGGACACTGGGCCAACTCCATGCCTCTTTAACCACTCTTATTTTTTAAAGAAAAGCTTGTAAATTTAATGTAATAGACATTTTTCAAACATTTGGTAGTTTTGCAATGTAAGAAACATTTCAAACAAAGCATATCTCCAAAATGTCTCCCACTGGCCTTTGAGTTTATATTGCAGAAACTGGAACACATTTGTCACTTCATTAACAAGGTTATTTACTGAGGCATGATTCTAGGCAGTGTGTGGATTAATAAAGTAAGAAATCTCCTGCCTTTAAAGAATTCACCATTTAGTTGAGAGATAAGACAAACAAGCACAAACACAATGTCAAGGTACCAAAAGCAGATACTTGTATACAACTGACACTAAGTACTTGCATAATCCCTAAACACTGAACACGGTTGCTACTACCCAATCTCCCTCTTTATTGCTCTTGTATCTTCATTCAGATTTCTTTTTCAAAGTATCTTTTTTATTTACTTATTTGAGAAGTAGAGTTACAGAGAAATAAAGAGACAGGGAACGAGCTCCTCCATCTGCAGGTTCACTCCCCAAATGGCCGCAACAGCCAGAGCTGGGCCAATCTGAAGCCTGGAGCCAGGAGCTTCTTCCGGGTCTCCCACATGGGTCAGGGGTCCTAGCACTTAGTGGCCTGAGAAAGCAGTGAAAGATGGTCTATCAGAGAGCTGGATTGGAGGAGGAGCAGCCAGGACATGAAGGAGCACCCATATGTGGTGCCAGCCCTGCAGGTGGAGGCTTGGCCTAGTACACCACAGCATTGCCCCCTATTCAGACTTCTTAATCCTCAATCTGCTCTACACTCCACAGCTGTACAAAGAGACACCAAATTAGTTTTCAAATTCAAATATCTAGTCCTGGGTTTAAAGGCCATCTACCTATCATTGTTCCCACCCTTTTACTCATTCTCCATTTCTACACCGTGCACTCCTCTCCAGAGAGACAAATTTGTCACTAGAAAATATTGTCCTTTGAACATCTGGAAATCTTACTAGAAAACAGAAACACAAGCAATGAATTACTGATACAATTTGATTGCCTTTGATAAAATAACATGGATAAAGGCTTAAAACATAAATTCCTTGATAAATGTTGGGCCAAATCTTAGCAAGTCCCTTCAAATAACGACTGTATGTAAAATAATCAAGATGGACCAGTGAAAGTCTTTTTTCCTCTTGCTATTCTCCAGGAAATAGAAAGTAACTAATAAAAGGTGATATGGTTACAATAGGATTCATAAGCTGTCTGCTCCAGGACAGAAAAGTATCTGTTTTTGAATTCCTTCTAGAAAGAGGAGGCTACATTCAAGAAGAATATTTCAATTTAATCCTAAATCCAAGAGCTATGTCTGTGCCCATTATCTGATTAAACTCCTGGCACTGCACAGATCACTTTGTAAAGCACACATATGAATGTCTCTAGTAAAGAAAAAAAATGGAGATCTGTCCTTCCATGGAATCTAGAATATTTGTAGAATGTGCATGGACTAATGATGTAACAGTTATTCATGGCAGTGCTACTGAGAATAGCAGTTGGGCTCCTGGGGAGACAGAGAACCTCATGTCTCACCATTTCTTTTCATTGACTCCAAGAATTTCAAAGACGTGTGTGTGTGCGTGCATGATAGCAGAATTTAGCTGTGCTCTGTATTTTGAAGATTTAAGAAGCCTTTTTTCCTGATGAACTTCCTTTTAGAATCTTGGATTAAGAATATTTACAGGGTAGGAAAACAAGATAATACTAGTTCATATAAGACATTATAATAGATTCATGGTGGAAAATAATTTGCAGCAGTACAATATTTCTGAAATGAATGAAGTTGGTACCTGCTAAACATGACTGCATCTAGGATCATGTAATATGCTATAATCGTACACACGACAGTCCCCTATGCCTAAGCCCCTATCCCACAATGCTCGAGATTTTGAGAAAAGTGAAATTTACTTTCTCCATTATAGCTTGAGTAAATAATATGCCTGACACTAAGCAACCTTTAAATGCTTGTTTAAAGAATTAAATAACCCAGTCTGGGGTAGGAAAGGTATTAAACCAGCACTCACATGTCCATCATTTTTGTTGCCTCTCTTTATTCCCTTATTTACTTCTGCTGCCTTGCCATTCCAACATGGCATTCCCCAAGTCACCGAGGTACCCTACTCCGTTTCAGTCAAGGCATCTCCCTTCCCTCTATATCACTCAACTTTTCTGTGGAACTGTGGAGAATAGTCTGATCTCTTTCCTTTTCACCCCCACCCCTCCCCACTGTTTGCTATTCCCAGCTCGTTCATTCAGTTGTGTATGTACTTACCTCCCCCCAGGTCAGTTGTATGACCTTCTTTTTTGATGACCACCAATTGTTTCTTGTGTTTTTTTCAGGCAGATAGATCTGTTAGACAGGGGAGGAAGGATGGAATGACAGCTCAATTTCTATGATCTTTGGAATAAGGTTAGTCAGTAAAGAGTGCACCATGACATACCTTGTTCTAGCTCCAATGTATAGTGTATTTTCTGAAAGGCATATAATGCTGACCATTGGAAATAAAAGTAGAAAGCAATTATGAACCTACCAGAAAGGCATGCTTATCTCAGATACCACTGCTGGTTGACCATGTGATCTTGGGCAAACAACATAAATATTCCATGACTCATTTTCCTCATATATTTAAATGAATTTATTTATTGCACTAGTAACTTTATAATCACAATAACTTACCACATCTTATAATGAGAATGATGATGGGAATGATATATAAATGAAATGATATTTGCACCTTTCCCTGTGTCAGGGAACTGAGAGTAATTAAATACAGTAGAAAACCATTTATTCAGAATGTCTGAAACCTGATCTGTTCTGGATTAATTATATTAGAATTTAGATATCTTAATTCCAAACGAGCATAACAATTTTTAAAGGCATGTTAGCCCATAAATTATGTTATGTGCTGTGGGATGCAAAGTATCATAAGAAATGTTTTAAAATCGTCTGTGTCTTAAAAAGTATGATACATAATATGGAATGTAAAGTAGGATAGAAAATAAACAAGCTTTTAAAACATGAGTCCTGGAAAATGTTGTTTTTAGTGTTAATACATCATATAGGTTGGTTAGTGCTATATAGTGAATTGGAAATGGGGCCTTTGGAGAATAACTAAGTCTAGATGAGGCCACCAGGGCAGAACCTTCATGATGGGATTAGTGCCCTTATAAGATGAGATATACTGTAAGAACATGGTAAGAAGGTTACTATCTGCAAGCTAAAAATTGAGCCCACACCAGAAACTGATTATACTGGCACTTTGAACTTGGAGGTAGAGCCCTAGACTGTAAGAAAATAAACTTCAGTTGTTTAAGCCACCCAGACTATGGTATTGTGTTATGGCAATCTGAATCAAGACAATTGCCTCTTTATCATTTTATTTATTTAAATATCTAGGATATACCTCCACTTTTTGATGGCTAATAAGCACATATGTTTTACTTTTGTCACAATTTGCTACAGCCCAAATTTTCCAAGGAAAATAACTTATTTTCTCTTTCCATTGAATTAATGAATAGGCTATATAATGTACTCATATGATTACACAATCCAATCTATTAAAATTGCTCTTACCTATTAAACATAAATGATTAAAAATACCAAAATCCTTGTTACTAGCAAGAGCCATGTTGATCATGTAATCATCTGTTATAATTTGTCTACCTCAGCCATAATGCTTGCGTTTGTCCACTGTGCTATAACTGAACCACAGTATCACACCATTATCAGGTGATTAAAGTAAAATAGATTTTTCAGTTAATGAAGAAATGATATATAATTTTCATTGTGGTTAAAAAAGTAAAATTTACCATCTTAACCAATATTTAAGTATACAGTACAGGGTACTTTTAACATTCCATTGAAAAGCAGAATTAAAAGAATAAGTTTCTTTTGGAGAAAAACAACTGCTAAAAATATGCATAGTTTTTTCATAATATGCATCTCCACATATTATGAAAAAATGTTTATCAAAATAAACTCATATTTTAGTTCTATTTAGCCACAAACTTTTATGAAGTACTCTCATACAGTAATGTTAGCTATGTATACCTTGTTCTACAACACATGTCTTGAATATTTTAATCATACAGATCTGAAAATTTATACCCATTGAACAATTCCCCTTTCTCCCTATACCTAACCCCTGGAAGCCACCATGCACTTTTCTGTTTCTATGAGTTTGATTAATTTATTCATGTTAGTGGTATTAGGTAGCATTTGTTCTCTGTCTTGCTTTTGTCACACAGCATAAGATCCTCTAGGATCATTAATGTTGGAAATTGCAGGATTTCCTTTTTATTTTTTGTTAAGGATTTATTTATTTGAAAGGCAAAGTTACAGAGAGGCAGAGAGAGAGAGAGAAAAAACTTCCATCTGCTGGTTCACTCCCCAAATGATCTCAACGGCTGGAGCTGGACTGATCTGAAGCTAGGAGCCAGGAGCTGCTTCTGGGTCTCCCACATGGGCACAGGGGCTCCAGCACTTGGGCCATAGCAGAAAGCTGGATTGAAAGTGGAGCAGCTGGGTCTCAAACCGGTGCCCATATGGGATGCAACCACTGTAGGCAGCAGCAGCTTTATCCACTATGCCACTACACTGGCCCCAACGTCCTTCTTTTTAAGGGTGAGTAATATTCTATTGTGTTTATATACCACATTTTCTTTATCCTTCCATCTGGTAGACATTTAGGTTGCTTCCACCTCTTGGCTGTTGTGATTAGTGCAGTGAATATGGGTGTACAAATATCTCTTTGAGATTATGTTTTCAACTATTTTTGACTTGTGTCCTGAAATGGAATTGCTGGTCATATGGAATTTCTATTTTTAATTTTTGGAGGAACCTCCATACTGTTTTCCATAGAAGCTGTACCATTTTGTATTTTCACCAACAGTGCACAAGTGCTCTAATTTCTCCACATTCTCACCAGTACTAATTGTTTTTTTTTCCATTTTTTTAAGTTTTTAATAGGTTCAATACAGTTCAGAGATATAGTAATGAGAAAATAATATTTCTTTCTTCCTCCCTTCCTCTTCTTCCCACCCTCCCTGCCTCTCTCTTTCCCTCTTCTCCCCTTCATCTCTGAAATAACATCTTTAATTTACATTGTAGTCAAGGGCTTAATGCTCCAGTAAATAAAGAATGTAACAAATAAAAGGCAAAAATATACTAGTTTAGCAGAAATGTAGCTATCCTAAAGGATATGAGGTGATATTACAATGTGGTTTTGATTTACATCCCCTGATGATTTGTGATTCTCAGCACCTTTTCATACACCACTATTTGTATATATTCATTGGAAAACATTTAGGTTATTTGTATATTTGCTCTTGAGTTGTATGAGTTCCTTATATATTCTCGATATTAACCCCTTTCCAGATATATAGTTTATAATGATTTCTGCCATTCAATAGGTTGCCTTTTTATTCTATTGATTATTTTCTTGCTGTACAAGTAAACAATCATTATGTCATTTTGGAAAAATTATGTTCAGTTTATTCTCATTACATTTGTATGTAAACAAATTTCTGTTATAATATGTATGTCATTTGAATTTTTTTTACATTTTCTTTTCTTTCAAATGGGGTACCACACAGATTGATTGCATTAGCATGTAGTGTTGTGACAGATATAGCAATATATGTATAACAAATTACAAAAATATGTAAAATATAAAATAACATGGGATTCATATTTTTAAAGCCAGGTATAATATTCTCATGACTTTTAGGCTTTAAAATTTGATATATTCATAAAGCAGTATACTCTGGATTTGTGTAATATAGCCAATAATTAGAGCTATTTTGCTGAGTGACATATGTAGTGGTACGATTTCCAGAGTTGCTTTTTGAATAATCATAATCCTAAACCATCTTCATAATTATCCATTGTTGTAATTCTAACATGTATTTAGGGAAAGAAAAATCTCTACATGTGATGCATAGTTAATGAAAATCCGTTTTATTTTAATAGCATTTATTTGAAACCAATCTGCCACTCTGCATAAGTAGAAAGATGGTCATTGTGAATGCCAGTTACTGTATAAAATAAGAATTTTTAGCAATACTATTTCATTAGTAAATATAGTTTGACTTAAATAGCATAAGTAACTTGCTCAGTTGTCTTTTTAAAGCAAGCTCATTAAGTAATCTCTTCCGATATTTTCAAGACCAACTCAGGATAAAACAACACATCAAATTAAGTTACAGACTGTTACTATGAATCATATAAATTGCAGAAGTTCTATTAAAATGAGGATATTTGCTACTGAGAATTCAAAGGAAGTAGTTAATGATACCATATAAGCATAATTAATTGAGTTTGCAAATAAAGCAACCCATTATATAGATTTCATTATAACTTATTACATGGCTAATTCAAACTCAACATTCATCTTCGTTTGTTGCAATAGAGATGAATGACAAGTGTGGCATGAGCATAATTGGTGTGGTTTGCTTTGAAGTGCAGAGGAATAGCTGAGTGGCATTAAATGGAGGTAATCAATGCTATGGCACCCAAGACCTTGGATTGGGTTGCTCATTTCTCTGAGTCTCATATTCTCCAGCTCTAAAATGTGTATACTGTTTGACTTTAAAACACTGTGTTTTACTCTAAGAAGCAGAAATTATTCATATCCTCAGAAGTCTTTTAATGTCTTAGGTTCTTAATAACATGTTTTTTCAAATAATCAGGCTTTACAGCATATTAGTTAAATGAGCAAGAAGATACAATAAGAGAGGACAGAAAGCCAAAAATAACAACACTACGAAAAGTAATAATTTAAACTGGTGTTATCTCCACAGTGAGTTTGTGTAGATTAATGTTGTGTTTTCATGGCGATACAATTGATTAAAACTTCCTTAGGTCAATTATTTCATCCGGCTTATAAAACATCCTTATAATTTTATTCTGTCTCTTCTCCAAAAATAATTAGCCCCAAATTTTAATGGCATACCCACAGCCATAACCTCCATGACGATAAGACACTGTGTAAATGACTACAGTCAAAAGCTAGGGGAAAATCTTAACATCTGAGTTGCCTTACATACATCTTTCCCTCTGAGCTGCTCTTCCCAAGAGATGGGACATGTTTTCCATGTTTCTTACTTTACAGATACATATGTAAACAGTCAATGAAGAAAGTAATAGTAATAGCAGCAATAATGAAAAATGGGACTATATGTCAGTTTTCATTGAATTCTTTGAAAGAAAATTGGTTTCCTGGTCTAAATCCATAGTGGTAACAGTGGAAATGATAATTATATTGATAAGTGACATTAACTGAGTTTGCCACATGTACCAGGCACTATGATAAGTACTTGGTATACAGTCCTGGTTGGATGCCTATACTCTTTACATATACTGTAGACTATTGTTAATATGTAATGCTTTAATAAATATATTTGCATATACTGTCAGGTATGTCATATGTCTAAAATCAGGTTGATATACAGTTACAAAATTGATCAGATATCATGAACTTATAATGTTGATGACAGTCTTGATAACAGTAGGGTAAAATTCCTATTTACTTGCTGTAAAAGCTATCTCTATGGAATATTACACATCTAAGTAATAGTTTATTGGGTGATTTTTTTATGTACTATTTTTAAATGTCTCTGACCATTTCTGACACTTTAACAAGCTATCCACAGCTCCTTCCCTCATGAGGTTTGATGTACTTTGAGGGAATTCTTTGAAAGGCAATTTTGCTTGCAGCTTGGTCCTGTGAATAAAGCATCAGATGATATTTGTGAACATCTTTGAGAGATGCAGATGAAAGATGCTTCCTAAATACAAAGCACTAATGTTGTATTCATGGAGATGGTTTTTTTTCTTCACATCCTTTGCTCCGCTGTCTAAGTCTGGAGGTGTTATTGTAATAGGTACTTTAGAAATGCATGTATGTATACCTCCAATCATTTAGTATAGGAAAAAATGCAAGCAAACACATTCAGAGTACTTAAATAAAACTCATGAAATAGAGACTTTAGCTGAAATAAAAGGGACTGAGGAACATAATAAGAAAGCTAATCAATAAAGACTGCTTGGTGTGGCTTGGAGGAAGAGTAAAGGATAAGAGTCAACCGTTCTGAATATTGACTCATGACTTCAATAATAGGTTCTTAGCAGTGTTGGAAAAAAAAGAAAGCCGTGAAAACTGTAAAATGTTTTCAACTATAATGGAGAACTCTTAAAATAATAATGTAGCTTGGCATTAAACAGGTTTTCTATAAAGTTACTTATTAGATGGTTCCTGAATTGTCTAGATTTTTTGAGTTCAATAAGTGATCATTCATTTAATTATATTTTAGTACATACTATGTACCAAACACTACTGTTTTATATAAATATGTGTGTATGTGTGTGTGTATAAAACCTCATGTAATTTTCAAAAAAATATAAATATTAGTAAATGACAGTGCTGTGATTTAAACTCACATTGGTCTGATTCTAATATATGTAACAACCACTGTGTCATTCGAAAATGTCACAAAATGCTAGTTTACACAATTTATATCCAGATGATATCTTTAAGGAAGCAAGTTAGTAGCAGAAAAAATATAGCTGATTAACCCCATTAAACAAGTGACACCTAGAAACATTCCCTCTTTGTCTTCTACTTCTGAATACAAAGTGGTCCATAGCTGATTAGGTTAATTCCTCCTTTCCTTTGCTTCCTAATTTCCTTTGAAATTTATAAGCAGTAATAACATATTAGTAAGACATGATTCCTGGTCTAAAGAGAAGTATGCAGTACTTTAGTAGAACATCACACTTGACCTTTTTCTTTCCTGTATATTTGTATACCTTAATATTCAATAGAAATTTTCTGACTACTTCTAGAAGGCTCTGTGCCAGACAATGGTTAGATCTACCCATTGAAACCCCTAAGTAGGAATGAATGGACTCTCTCTCTCTCTCTCTCTCTCTCCTCTCTCTCCTCTCTCTCCTCTCTCTTGTCTCCCTCATTTCCCTCCTCTCCCTCCTCCCTCCTCCCTCCTCTCTCCTCTCTCCTCTCTCCTCTCTCTCCTCTGTGTTGCTCTGCCTTTCAAATAAATAAATATATATTTTTATTTTAAAAAGATAAAGGAACTGGACATTAAGCCTAGTGATCATGACTTCCTGAGGAACAAAAATATCCTTTACATAAGCAGTTTCCAAATGTTAATGAGGCTGGGAGTATAAAAGACAGCAATCCCATAACACTGTGTCCTTTAGCACTGAAGGAGCGACATCTCACTGTTAGGGCTACCAAGATCACCAAATGAGGACTTGTCTTCATGAAGTACAAAGAAGACAGAATGATGCTGTGTACACATGCCTGTGTCCTACTTTCATTTCTATCCTTTTTAGTGCTTTTTTGCCATTCTGGAGAAGCAGAAGCAAACTTGAATCAAATCCAGGGTGCCCTCATACCCTGTAATCTGGGCTGGTGCAAACTCCCAGTATTAATACACAGGAAGGTACTCCTGTGCATTTAATCACTGATTCCAGGCACTACAAAAGATCTCTTTGAGTAGCTGCTTCACACAAACAATGTGTTTAGTTCTTCTGTCCTGAATGTCATCTGTATTTATTACTACAGTCTCATATATTCATAGTTACCTAAACAGATTTTTTTTCTATTTATGAAGGCATTCTTATACTTGAGATGAGTTCCTTTTTTATATTTCCTGAGGCAAGTGCACATTGTATAACCTCAATGGGGGTAAGGGGTTGAGTGAATTCACTATTCTTCACTCTAATATCTTATTAGTAGATTCTATTAATTTGTTTATTTTGATGGACATTTCAATCAACTAACAAATATATCTATGTCAATATATCAGTATATTTCCTAATTGAGCTTTCTCATGACTTCATTAGCCATCTTTGAGTTAATGAAGTCTCAAGTGCAGTCTATATGTAGTTTGAGGCTACATGTGAACAGACATCATTACAAAAGAATTTATCAAGTAAGTTTTTGTATTCTGGGTGATGTTCATGCAAAATGCTGTAGTTTGGTTTGGGGAGCCATAAAGACCAGTTAAATTGGAGGGAGTCCAGGGAGATAAGTAGTTATGTAATTGAGGAAATGAATCAGATTCTGAAAGAAAAATAAGTTAAATATTCATTGCTTAGCATAAGCCAAGTTTATAAGGTAGGCTTAGTAGTAGATCCTAATGTTAGCACCTCCCCAAAATAATAGTACTCTCTCCAGAAAATACCATGTAAAAAACAAGAAAATGAAAATTTGTATTAATGAAAGAATCAAACAATGAACATTTCAGGCAGAAAACTTTTACTATACAGGCTGTGCCCACACAATGCCAAAACAACTGGTAGGAATCGGAAGAATTCACACAAGTGCATTATTTGGCATAATTAAACAGTCTCCCACCATAATTCCTTTATTTTCTTATAAAATAAAACTTGATTGACTCCAAGTTTTAAAAACTTTGGATTGACTTTAATTAATTAAATCTGCAAATAAGCAAAATAATAAACTTGTATTGAATAAACTGAAGGGCTGCCTGGGGAAGATATACATACCAGGGGATTCCAATTCAATCCCATCAAGGTGGCATGTACCAATGCCATCTCACTAGTCCAAGTGATCAATTTCCGTTCACAATTGATCATAATGATGGGACTGAGAGCCAAAGGGATCACATAAACAAGACTAGTGTCTGCAAATACTAACTGATAGAATAAAAAAGGGAGAGAATGATCCAACATGGGAAGCGCGATATACAGCAGACTCATAGAATGGCAGATGTCCTAAACAGCACTCTGGCCTCAGAGTCAGCCCTTAAGGCATGCGGATCTGGCTGAAAAGCCCATGAGAGTATTTCAGGCATGGAAAGCCAAGACACTCTGGGGAAAAAAAAATGACCTAAATGAAAGATCTCCATGAGTGAGATCCCAGTGGAAAGAACGGGTCATCAAAGAAGGAGGTACCTTTCTCTGAAGGGAGGAGAGAACTTCCACTTTGCCCATGGCCTTGTCTAAATATGATCAGAGTCGGTGAACTCAGGGGGCTTCCATAGCCTTGGAAACTCATGACAAGAGCCTAGGGTGATTACTGATGCCATAAACAAGAGTGTCAATTTGTTAAGTCAACAACAGGAGTCACTGTGCACTTACTCCTCATGTAGGATCTCTGTCCTTAATGTGCTGTACATTGTGATTTAATGCTATAACTAGTACTCAAACAGTATTGTTCACTTTGTGTGGGTGCAGACTGTTGAAATCTTTACTTAATGTATGCTAAACTGATCTTCTGTATATAAAGAGAATTGAAAATGGATCTTGATGTGAATGGAAGGGGAGAGGGAGCAGGAAAGGGGAGGGTTGTGGGTGGGAGAGAAGTTATGGGGGGAAGCCATTGTAATCCATAAGCTGTACTTTGGAAATTTATATTCATTAAATAAAAGTTAAAAAAATTATTTTTTTTAAATGCTATTCTTTTCCTCACTGAATTACCTTTGCATCTTTGTAAAAAATCAATTGTCTATATATAACTGCTCTATGATAATATATACAAAATTTGTGTAGTGATCTTTTACCTTGAAACCTCAATAAATTCATTTATTAGTTCAAAAAAAAAAGATGATGATTCAGGCCCAGATCCTGACATAAGACAAGCACATGCATAGATTAAGTGCAGGACACGAAATAAAACTTCTGTCTCCTCTTAAAGAACTGTTACTTCCTGCAGAATCATCTTAAGGGGCTCTCCCAGTAACCCAAAAGTTGTAGGAAAAAGACTGGTGACAGCCAGTAGTGTTCTACTAGCAGACATCTTAGATCACAATTTTCATTTTCCAACCACAACATATTTGAATAATGTATACATATGTAAAATGCTACCATATAATACAAGAAATATTTTTCAATCTTCTCCAATTTCTTTTTGGGGGAAATGGAGATAAAATTTATCATGTCCATGTCTTCTGTATATTAAGATAATCGAAAATGAATCTTGATGTGAATGGAAGGGGAGAGGGAGTGGGAAAGGGGAGGGTTGTGGGTGGGAGGGACGGTATGGGGGGGAAGCCATAGTAATCCATTATTCGTACTTTGGAAACGTATATTCATTAAATAAAAGTTAAAAAAAAAAAGAATAAAAAAAAAAAAGAATCATTTCACAAGCATCTTGATATGGGAACCAACCAATGATTTATAAGGTCAGGGTTGTGCCTACCCCATTCCTGTGACTAGCTATAAGCCTACCTCTTTTTTTCCCATCCAGGAAAGCACGTTCAAATGCATCTTGGTGAGAGTGACATTATGTTGAATCCACTATCATCTAATCTCTTTAAAATGAATCATTTGTGAACTTTAGTCCTTTGTTGTAGTAACAAGTGATCACAAAACATTCGCATGTTTCAGTTATATAGCTGAAATTGCTGATGGGTGAAAATATGAGTGATATTTGAGAATCCTCTGGGTCCTGTGAATACTGCTGTGTAAGTATCTCCTCTTCTCCTTGTCCCAGGTGGGGGCTATGTACATGTTCAACCCCCAAGTGAGAATACCAGGTACTAGTACTCCCCATGAAGTATCTACAGATCCCCTTTGTTCCTAAAGTAGTGCTGGCAGGGAGGAACTTAAGAGAATAGGGGATTTTTAAGGTACCGTTCTCACCAAATTGGCAAGCAATGGTGGTTAGATCATAATATTAACAATCAGAACTTTTTTTAAGGCTTTGTTTGAAAAGTCTGAACATGGGTTATACCTTCCCCCAGGAATCCCTATTCTCTATACTTTGTTTTTATCCTCTAGGACTTTTTGTTTTCTGTTACTCTTAATATAATATGTCCTCCTTATTTAACATCTGGAAATTTGAAAAATGTTTTCCTTAGAACTTAAGAAACAGTCAATGTTTTCTTGATTTGTGTTTCAAACATTCGGAGTTCCATTTTCTTAAATTTTCTGAAAATTATTTTCATCCATTGATTTTTGAACAAATATGAGGTGAGTAGGGCCAGCATACTGGTACAGCAGGTGATGCCATGGCTTGCAATGCCAGCATCCTATATCAGAGCACCAGTTTCAACTCCCAGCTACTCTGTTTCTCGTCCAGCATCTGATAATGTGCCTGGGAAGGCAGCCATAGATAGTCCAATGACTTGGGCATCTGCCGTCCATGTGGGAGATCAGGATGGAGTTCCTGTCTCCTGGCTTTGGCCCGGCCCATACCAGGCTGTTGTGGCCATTTGGGGAGTGAGCCAGTAGATGGAAGATATTCTCTCTCTCTCCCTTCCTCTCTCTTTCCTCCCAGCACCCATTGCTCTGCCTTTAATATAAAATAAATAAATCACTAAAAATGGGGTGACTATAACAGTGTAATGAAAATGAAGCCCTGAAAATGAAAATTTTATAAAATTCCAGAGTATCTATTATTAGCTAAGTTATTAAATGATTCACTGTCAATTAATTCATAACCCTCCATTACCTACTTGTAAATAAATAATGAAGTTGGGACTGCAAATAACTGTAATACCTACATATGACTTTAGTTTGAATGTAAACTAAATGTGAAACTTCTAAGGATCATTACTTTTTTATATTTTCTTTTTGATATACTTCACTGGCTAATAATGGAAGCAACAGCATCATTGTCGGCATAAGATAAAACAGGGCAATTATCTATGTCATGTCTCATGGTACATAAAGGATAATAGACTTTCCTATAAGACTATATGAAAAGGCTTTGACCAAGCACTAATTTTAATTAATACTATATATTCATATTTAAATATTGAGTTATAGTTAGGAGAAAGAATTGTACAGTAGGGTGATTATTGATAATGCATGTTTAAGAAGGTAGAAGAAAGGATTTTGAAGGTTTTTACCATGAAGAAATTATCAATGTTTGAGAATATAGTTATGTTTACCCTGATTTAGACATCGCACAATGTATACATGTATTGAAACATCACATCGTACTCCATAAATATGTATAACATTTTAACTCAAATAAAAATGGAAAGCAAAAAAATGGTAAAATTCACAATTGTACTGTAAAATAGAGCTCTTTACCATTTTTACTTGGGAAATGATAATTTTCTAAGGTAACAAATGTATTAGCTTCATTTTTCTTTTATTTTTGATGTCTACCTACTCTGAAAATGTAAGTCATGATGTATCCACCCTATATTTTCACAAGCAAGAAAATTCGGTCGTTTGAGCACTTGCTTCATTAATTTAAGCAAAACAGCATTTGCCAACAATCCATATTTTTTCCTTGGTTGTAAAGTGTTAGCTTATTTGTCTTCATCTGTGTCAGAGATATGATTGAGTTAACAAACCAGCAACTATTGGCAGGAGTGTTGACCATTATGCCTAAGATTGGCTAACTGCACTGTGTAAAGGCAATCTAATGCACAGCAAAGCTGTGTACCCCTTAGAACACAGGCAGGGAGAAGGGGCTGGGGGAGGTCTGCTTTGTGGATCTTTGACTCATTGCTATGTTTGAACAACACATTGAACAAGAGAAAAAGAGATTAATGAGACCTAGAAAATAGAAAGTTTGGACTTTCTGGAAGCAAACCAGCACATCCTTTGAAGATAAGCGTTGGTTTATGGAGAGACTAAAGTAATACAAATGTGAGTTTCAGCACAAACATGTCAAAGGATTGTAGGTGCTTCAGTGTTGACCTTTACTTCTAGTGGTTGTAGCAAAGATCAACCAAACTGACGGAAATTAGCAGAGCATACTATTTTACTTGAGAGGACCGTTCAAACTCCTCCAAGGGGTATGCTTGACAGTCTCAAAGACAGTAGCTAGTATCTCAAAAGACTGAGGGCACTTTAAAGAGTGCAGTAGTCCGGAACCAGTTTAAACCCATGTAAAGGAGAAAACATTGTAATTTCTTGTTAGCCTTCCCCCAGAACTTCTGTGACTCTTCTGCGGTCATCTGCTTTAAGTGGGAAATCTCCTGTTTCTCTCCCCTTCTGCTTCTTTCTGTTGTTGTCTGTGTCTCTCTCATATACATGCTCATCCATACACAAATATTTACTAAACATTAGCTATTTAATAGGTTTTATATCTGTTTTCAATCCAGTGGTTTATTTAACTAATGAATCTACTTTTTTAAATGCTGCTGGTACATTAATATTAAAGCAGTGTTATTTGAGCCAGAAAAGTGATAAATTATACTTGTTTACTCTATTTTTTCTTCCAAAAACCAATTTTCTTACCTTCCTGTTCTTTGAGCCTCTATTAATAATAAGATTGAGAGCAGAAGTGTCCACAGCCAGATACACTTAAGACTAATTTGATGATCATTGAGCACTCTGAAGTTAATGCATATTAGTCATAACATGCAAATTTGTAAACTACAACCTCACAGGCTATGAAAGCTCCTTGTGACATGTAAAGTACTGTAAAGTAGTAATAGGCATTTGGAAATAGTAGTAATAGTTAATATTAATAATAAACTGCTGCTCTTTCTTTTAAGCCTGTTTCCTTTTATCCCCTCTGCTGCCTAGGAAGAGAGAACAGCTCAGAAAAGCAATCCAAGGAACCAAAGGCTTATAATTAGCCCTGAGAGACTTGACATAAGTAGTTATGGCAATAACCCTTGGTACCCTGATATTCTTTGCGCATGTAGATTACTATGGTCTTCATAAGCATTAATTAATATTGCCTCATAAGGGTTCAGGAAGGTGGTTAAATGCTAGTACAGACCCATAATCCTTTATCTGAAACCTTTGGGGTCCACTTGTTTCCAAACTGAGTTTTTCAGATTTTACTAATGTAATGCTGTGCATATACTGTATATTATGTAACATCCAGAATAGGATGTGGCCCAGCACCCCTTAATAAAATGCATTAGTACTTCCACAGAAGAATATATGAAAATTCACAGCTGAGATCAACGGATACCATAAATATCCTCATATCACTTCGAGTCAGGCTTTGACATCAAATGGATGAGAATAAAAACAAGATTTTCAGTGATTTTTTGATTCCAGAGTTATAGAAAAAGAACTGTGGAGATACCCTCCCCAGTGGAGTTATGAAACACAGTCTGAGACTGTGAAGTGTAGACATGGTTTCTGAATCCCTCCTAGAGCCTCAGTAACAAATATGCCCCTTTTGGCAGCATATACTGCATAGTAATTTGGAGAAAAAAACATTTGGGGTGGGACAGTATTGTCATACTTCACTAAAGAAGAGAATGATCAGTTAAGTACATGTATTGGGGGAAAAAACTACCACAAGTAGTAGAATGTGTCTACTTCAGATTTTTTTCAAGAGAAAAATGATTTGTTATTACTGTAATATGGACAATATTTATTTTTAACAACTCCAGAATGTTATTCTGCACATACAATCAGTTCTGCTTCAAGGCTTGCTTTGAAAACATACTTTGTTCTCTTGCTATTGGTGTGTTTGACAACAGACAAATATTAACTTTTTCAATCTGTTGAAGGTACTAGATAAACATAGAAACTTTATATAGTGGAATGGGCTGCATATGAATATACAAAATGGGTCCATGAATGTTCCTGAAACATCCTCCAGATATTATTTTTTTTCATTTTTTAAGATTTATTTATTTATTGCCATAACTACTTATGTCAAAGTTAGAGATGCAGAGGCAGAGAGAGAGAGAATTAGTTCTTCCATCTACTGGTCCACTCCCCAAATGGCCAAAATGTCTGGAGCTGGGCTGATCTGAAGCCTGGAGCCAGGAGCTTCCTACAGATCTCTCACGTGGGTACAGGGCCCAAGGACTTGGGCCAACTTCTAATGCCTTCCCAGGCCATAGCAGAGAGCTGGATCAGAAGTGGAGCAGCTGGGACTCAAACCAGCACCCATATGGGAAGCTGACACTGCAAGAGGTGACTTTACTTGCAATGTCACATCGCTAGCCACCTGCTGTTGCTTACTTTTGAGTTACAAAGATATTTTTCAATATATCACTTTAAATATGTGTTTGTTTGCCTGTAATATAAAACAAATTCAAAAAGTTCATGTGCATTTCCATGAATTTTTTAAAGTCCACTCATGCATGCTTGTGTTAATGTGTGTGTGTGTGTTCATTCTTTCAGTGGTTATCCTGGATATTGCAATTAATAATTTGTCACAAGTTCAGATCAATACAAGCTATACTACCCTTCTTATTAGGGTCCCTTTTTAGTGTGTCACTGATGATGGTTTTGAGTGCTGTGTCCCTACCCTCATTTTTCCCATGCACAATTTTGCATAGTGCAGTGAATTTTAGAAATGCACACATCATCTTGTAGCAAAACAAACTCTTAAGTATTAATGAAATGTTGGGGGCAAAGCACCTTGATAGACACAGTGATAAGTTCCCAGAAATGTTTCTGAGCATGGTTACTCTAATTTCTGCTGAAACTTTCTCTGACACATGATCCAAAATAAGGTTTATTCTCAAAAGGAAATAAAAGAACAAAAAAGTATGTATGACAACTTTCTTCTCTCTCTTACTTCTTGGGTAAGGGCAATATTGTTTCCGAAGGCTTATGCTTCTGTTAGCAGCTCTGCCACACCTAAAAATATCTTAGGTCTACAGTTTGGAGTTATTTTCCCCCTGAGAGATGATCTTACCAAGTTATTTTAGGACCTCAAATCTGAAACTGGCTTCTATCCAAGTATATTCTGGGAGTTAGACCTTTCCATCTGAAAACTTAATTTACTTTCAGAAAGCTTTACAAGTATGTCTGCATATCCACATTTGCATAATCACCACTGCCCCCCCCCTTCTCCCTTGCCTCCCTCTCTAGGGCACGGAAGTGCATGGTTGCCAGATACATTTGGAAGTGAGTGCATGCGACTCTTAACCTCCTGGAATTGGTGTTCTAGAGCTCCTGACACTGAACACTAATGTATTTTTCATTAGTGTTTAATGTTGGGAAATCCCATTTCACGGAGTCCAAGGATTAAATTACTTCATTTGGGAGTGAACAAGTGCATTCCCCATCTTTTTCCTGAGGTGAAATAAAAAAAGAATGAATCCAAGATCATTTGCATTTCATAAGGGCTTAAGGTCTGGACGAATTCACTCAGCGCCACAATCCAATATTGTGAAATCCTTTAAAGACAATATTAACTAGTAGTAAATCCTGTACATATTTGAAATGTGGAAATAAAAATACATAATAAAATAGAGAAAAATCAAAGTGTACATCTCATATGTATATGTACATACAAGTATGTGTATGTATATTCATATACATATGTACACAAATATAAATGACTATACAAAGCAGTTCTACCTGCAGTAGTAACATTATAATACCACTATTGCACTTTTCAATAAAGTGACATTTTTATCATTTTTCATATAAAAGGTAACACAGGTTTTTGAAATCTAGCAAGCAATGAATCTAGATGATCATATTGATCGTGAATGATGCTTTTTCACAACTATACTGCATAGAAACTCTGTTCAACAATTGTGCTAACAGAAACAACTACAGATTAGGCTAGTAGATGTCACATGTGTTATTTATAGTTGTTCTGAATATAAGACCTAAAATTGACTCCTCATCTTCCTCTAGCCCTTGACTCCCACCCCTTGCTTCCTTGGGTCATTGAGTCCTTCCTCTTGTGGCGCTTTCAAAGACAAATCTATAGGCTGTCACTGCTACTCTTTCCACATCTTAGAGGGCATTATTTTAAGCATACTCTTCAGGGCATCATTGTCCTTTCCCGTGGCTCTTGAAGAGATTTCATTGAGACCTTCAAGGGAGAAAGCTACTTCTCTATGAACCCTCGAATAGATATTCAGTGACTACATCAGAATGAGGGCCAAAAGGAATGCTGAAAGTGAGTCTCTAGGTTCCTTGAACCAATCAAACCCTTTTCAATCAGTAAAAGGTTTTAGGGATATTGCTCTGGATCCAGCATTGTGCACAACACTGTGTGGCATGCAAGAGAAATAGCAGGTGCCTTTTCTCTGTGGAACATGTAGCCTGCGTTGGGGGATAAAACAAAAGATATGAAGAGAAGCCTATAATATTGTAAACTCCAGTAACAACATTAAGTGCTGAGGTCAGAAAAAGAGAGTCATATTTACTTTTCCAAAGTAATATAAGGGAAAGAGTTCTGGGTTGAGAATCATCTGACAAGGGCAGGCGAATTCATATAAAGCTGAATGACTGTAAGCGAATCACTTCTTTGGTACGCCTTGGGGGCCTGCTCTGTACAACAGCCATGAAGGACTGAATTAGATGGTCCTTATGGTTCTTTCCAGTCTTAGAGTTTTATCCTTTCACTTGTACTCAATACATAGTCATTGACATACTGTGTTCCGATACATTTTACATGAATGGAGTTGAATTGTTAGGGAAAATGATTATTATCTCCATTTTGCAGATGACCAGTTCAAGCTTCCAAATGGCAAAGGTAGAACTGGAGCCCAAGTTTGCAAACCTACAGTCCTTTGCCTTTTTCACTATAC
The DNA here is from genome assembly GCF_964237555.1 of Oryctolagus cuniculus. Classification (NCBI taxonomy): domain Eukaryota; kingdom Metazoa; phylum Chordata; class Mammalia; order Lagomorpha; family Leporidae; genus Oryctolagus; species Oryctolagus cuniculus. The sequence continues at coordinate 102,543,010 of NC_091453.1, read as the reverse complement.
TGCACTGCATGCCATGGTACCACAGTGCTTTCATTTCTATGTTTAGGGACCTATGGGTCTAAGAGAGAAGCTGACATGAAATGAGAAATCCAGAAAATCTGGATGAATCTCTTAAGTCTTAATAAGGAAAAGATAATTCATATGTTACAGAGATCTCCAATACAGAGAATAGAGCACTGGCAGGTCAGGAAGTGTGGGTTCTAGTCTTGGCCAGACCACTAACTTGTCAAGTATCCCTGGACAAGTTTTTTATGTGCAAAATGGGAGGGTCTCCAAGATCTTTACATTTGCAGTACTCTATGCTTCTTTGAGGCTAGAAAGCACGCTCCTGGTTATGGTTCCAAGTGTGAGCTCAGAGATTTAAAAAAATTAGTGACATGTTAGAAGTACTAGTGATAATCTTTTTAGTGGATATGAGATTTGGGCTGGTCCTGGAATAATGTGCGTGCTTTAGAATATTCATGAAACATTTAAGTTCCTTTAAAATACACAGGGATGACTGACCATCTAAAGGAATCCTTTGTATGAAATGGATGATCACCACTCCCTTCCCTGTCTGTTTCTTGTTTGGTCAGATTTTCACATAGCAAGTTGATTTAAAGGGAGTGCCACCTGTAGTGGAAAATACAGCCAACAATTTGTACTATCATTTTTGAATATGAAAACCATGCCAGTGTCTTTAAAATTCAAGTTAGCAGTGAAAGGATTGAAGGAAGTGTTTCTTTTCTGTGATCAGTCACTGCAAAGTGGGCCTCAGCACAAACCAGCTGAGCCCTTCACTAGGCATCCAAAGCCTCTGGCATTTTTCTGCTTTTGAATTCTCAGTCATTTGGGAGGTGGGACAAAGCCATGCTGTCTACAAAGTTTATCCAGAACGTGCGTGCTGGTGTTACAAGCAATCGCTTGACATCTATTATGTTTCTCCTGTGCAAGAGAGGTGGCTATCAGCTACAATAGCAATTTCTTTTCAAAGGGGTTTAATTGGGGTATTTCTCATGGGCCAAATTCTAACTCACTGTCTTTACGTGTGCCTGCCAGCAAAACAGTGGAAAAATACCAAGCAATAGCAACAGCAGAAGTCTGAGGACCGCTCTCCCAGGCTGCTCCCCTCTGCAAACAAGAAGGGAGAAAAAAAAAAAAAAAACAGTTTCCCTGCTGCCTAAGCTGCTGCTAACATGGCAGAGCTCCTAGAAAGGTGTGGCAAGGGCGGGGGAGGGTGTGCAGACAGTGCTTCCCATATCTTTGGCACTACGTTTACCATCCTGAACAAATTCCTTGTAACCTGCCTTTTAGGCGTAGTGCTCTGAGGAGACGGGGGCAGGGGGCGGCTGGTGAAGAGATTGGTCTCACGCAGTTCAACTACACACTTGTGAGCTGTTTGTCTGTAGTCTGCATTTACTCCTGTGTAGGCAGGCTAGCCTCCTTTCCTGAGGTAAAGCCAGAAGGTGGCCTTCTATTTGTGTTTGAAGTGCCAAATGATTTTCCTTGCAACAAATTTGTGCCTTTCACTGGTATTTTCTGAAGTGAGATTTTTGCAACTGATGGAAATCAGCTCACTTCTGTTCTGTAACTTAGTGTCTTGTTGATGATTTATTTGTTCAGTAGCAGAAACTATGACAAATTGTGTGAGGCGGCCTCATTTACTTTTTAGCCGCTATAGCCCTGAAGAATTTACATGTAAATGCAACTGTGAATGTTCTACATTTCATAAGCATGCAGCAGGTGCATTTCTAAGTGAAGTGACATTTTTACAGACACACTGAACTTAAAACTCTTCCCCCACCCCACAGGTTATATGATCTGAAATCCCAGCAAGTCTGCCATGCTGTGTTTTCCTGACTGCCAAGCGGGAGAGTAAGTCTGTATTTTGTGTTTTGCTTCTCTCCTTTTCAGACATGCAGAGCAGCCCACACAACCAGTTCACCTTCAGACCCCTCCCACCGCCGCCACCACCTCCTCATGCCTGCACCTGTGCCAGGAAGCCACCTCCTGCAGCGGACTCTCTTCAGAGGAGATCAATGACTACCCGCAGCCAGCCCAGCCCAGCTGCTCCAGCTCCCCCAACCAGTACCCAAGATTCGGTCCATCTGCATAACAGCTGGGTCCTGAATAGCAACATACCATTGGAGACCAGGTAATTGAGCTCTTATTGAGGCCACTAGACTGATGTATTGGCTGGGGATGACTCCGCTGATCGTGAAAATTCATTGCACTATTGACACCTGCAAAGACACACAAATGTACATGCAGGTACACACCCAGATGCATGAGTAAAAGGACAGATCCCTCCACAGGCACAGCTGCACACATAGGTCCAGACACACCCGCAGACACAGACCACAGCAGATACATGTGAAAAGATGAATCCACAGCTGCATAAGCACCCCCTGTCAAACACCCACAAAAACATGAAAGGCAGCAATTATCTAAGCTGTCACTGCAGCCTCAAAGCGAAAGGCAATTGTCCCTTGTTTTAAGAAACTGCAATATTACAGGAACACCCAGACACAACTGTTGGACAGTGATAGTTTCCATTTTCTTTATTATAAGATTCTTCAAAACAGTAAGTTCCCTTCAAACACTTTTTTTTCATGAAATGGAAGCATATATGTAACTTGAAAGACTACATTCTGTCTTTAGGATGAGGCTTGGTGTTTTGAGCGGAAAATACTTGTCTCTGTTTTCCTGTTGCTTCATATATTTAGGCTTCCAGATTCACTCCTCAAATCTTTGTCATGGATTTGAGGTTCCTCCACAGTTCTAGGTCCCTTGATCATTAGATACAACAAACTGAGAAATTGTCCATCATTTCTAATCATTCTTTCTTAAATCAAAAATTGTAACTATTAATGGTGAAATATGTGAACTAAGAAAGCAAAGCATGCTGTTATGTTTTAAATCCATGCACTTCTCCCTTGTCTTCTGTATGCCTTATTTAAGTCTACCACCAAAACATGTACATGTAACCAATGGGCATAACATACCATGTGCTAGACAATGTCTGCTATCAGCTTCTATCCTGACATCTGAGAACTGAAACAGAAAGGGAGGGGCTAATAAACTTTCATTATAAGAGTGTTTTTCCCCCTTGGCAACATATTAAATTAAATGCCAGCCATGGCATCAGAGAATATGTCACCACCAACAAACTGAAAGTACTATGGCCCAAGTCCAGAAAATTCTATCATCTATCACTTACCAGATTAAATGCTTTCATAAACTGCTATTTCTGCTATCTCCCAAGAGAAAATATAGCAGTCAGCAGCTATGGTGAGGCTAACACAATTAGAACTATACTAATGATAGAGTTTGTACATCACTGGGGTTTTTGACTGTTTTAATGGCAAGGGAGAGGTGAGTGAAGTGAGGAAAGCAGAGAACAGTAGTTGAGTGTATCTTCTTCAAGGGGCTTTCAAAAAGTGCCAGTTTCCTCATTCTTCTTTTAATTCATTTGCAGGACTTAGTGATAGAGAGCTGAGGAAACAGTGGGACAATATGGTTAACTAGCGATTCAGAGAAGCAAATACCCTCCTTTCCTCTAAGAAGCCAAATAACAGGAAATCTGGAAGGAGGGTGGGGAATGGGCTCAGGCAAATGGAAGAAGAAAACTATTCTTATTTGAAAAAGTACATCTAGGCATGTTTGTACAAACTGCACCCACGGACCTTCTGCATCTATGCGAGGAATGTATTAATTGGTCTCAGTTTCATCAGGCGCACAGAAGAACATACGTTTTCATGTAAGACTGAGTAGGGAACCTTTTTAGTACGTTTGAAAATATATCCAGCCCCACAAAGATGAATTTGAAAAAAACCTAGAAACCCTATCAGCTTGATCAACTAGAATTGTCCAAAAATATCCTTTGAAATGTTCATTTCATATATTCAGTGGAAGGTAACAGTGGCCGCCCAGCACCTTGTACATGAACCATGTCACAGAAGCTCCCTGAGCTTCAGCCTCCTCATCTGTGACGATGAATACCGAAATAGCTGCCTTGGCAGGTTTTTTTTTTTTTTTTTTTTTTTTTTTTTTTTTTTTTTTGACAGGCAGAGTGGACAGTGAGACAGAGAGAAAGGTCTTCCTTTTGCCGTTGGTTCACCCTCCAATGGCCACCGCGGCCGGCGGCGCTAGGGCCGGCGCACCGCGCTGATCTGATGGCAGGAGCCAGGTACTTCTCCTGGTCTCCCATGGGGTGCAGGGCCCAAGAACTTGGGCCATCCTCCACTGCACTCCCGGGCCACAGCAGAGAGCTGGCCTGGAAGAGGGGCAACCGGGACAGAATCCGGCGCCCCGACCGGGACTAGAACCTGTTGTGCCGGCGCCGCTAGGCGGAGGATTAGCCTAGTGAGCCCCGGCGCCAGCCACCTTGGCAGGTTTTTAAGAACATCTGCACAGTGTAACAGAAAGAAAGTACCACATGGGTTGACAATCACCCTACAACTTAAAGGTGATATTACTATCACTACTAAGTTGTCACCTGCCTCTGCTTAAATCTCTCTAGAGAAGGAAGGGGAAAGTGGGAGGAGGGAATATGGAGTTCTGAGAACTGTATCTACAAAGCACATTAAAAATGCTTTAAAAACTAATTTTTTAAAAAAGTTAAGCATCTCCAGAGTAAGGAAGTCACTTATTCCTATGGCATCCCATTCCACGTTGAAACCAACATTTAGCACTTCTTAACCCATCCCATTTTCCCAGTTCTAGTTTTAGGATCCCGCTGCCTAAAATCCCTCTTACTACTCCTCCCTGTCCCGAGTCTTCTCTTCTCTGGGCTAAATGTTTCCGCAGTTCTTTCACCAGTTCCTCAGGTTAACTGCTTTCAAATGTCCCTTCCTGTTCTTTGTCTTTAGTACACACTCCAGTTTGCCCAAACTGTTCTTGAAATGTAATGGCCAAAGCTAAATGCAGGTGTGGGTTCTTATTAGGCCCTGCGATTGCAGGGAGTAGAGGTCATTCAGGGTACCGCGAGTAATTATGTTGTCAGTCCCTGAGAACCCAGGAAACACTGCTTAAACCAAAAAGAAGGGCAAAGCCTTACATCTCTGGCATTAATAAAGCTCAGCAATTATCTACACTTTTGTTCCTCTCTGTCTCTTTCTTTACCCAGTAGCTTATTCTTTCCATCAGCTTAATATTGCTTTTGTCTACCACATAGTTTCTCCCTTTATCAGAGCACAGCACGACTCCAAGTGCACCCTCTGACACCTCTCACCTCACATCCTTTCAGCTGCCTGTCGCTTTGCTAACTGCCTAATTCTCTTTGTAGTTCTAGGGTCAAAAAACTAGGAAAGGGAATCTGATTAGCCCAGTTCGTTCCTTTTGTACCAGGCCATGTTTAGTTTCTTGGCAAACCCTGTCAGTTATCCTCTCTGCCAGCTGAGGCCAAGGGGAGAGAACAATCATATGGTTCAAAAGAAGCAACAGGGCAGCAGCCACCTGATGACTGCCCCTTGAACAAGAACTGAGAGCAGATCTTATGCCTTTTACATGGGACATTTGGCAGATAGTCTCCTTGATTGATTGATTTATTCAGTATTCTGTGCAGTGACCCACAATTAGTTGCCCCCCCACACCTTGTTCAAACTAGATGCAATCTTATGCTTAACAATGGGGCTACATTCTAAGAAATGACTCCATTAGACTTAACCCAAACTTAGGTCGATCACTTGACATGAACTCTTGATCCAATGAAGGGATGCAATAAACATGAGATATATGAGGCTGATGCTGGCATAACACGGTACACTGTTCTACAGTAAACTTTTTTTCGTAAGCAGAAGGAATATGCTCAAGTAATAATAAAAGTATATTAACTATATAAACCAGTAAGATAGTAATTTATTATCAGTATCAAGTATTATATACAGTCCCTAATTGTACACAATAGTTTATTTGCACCAGAATCACCAAAGACCTTTGGGTAATGCATTACATTATAACATCACCACAGCCATGATGTCACTTAGAAACAGGAATTTTTCCATTCCATTATAATTTTATGGGACCATCATGCTATATGTGGTCTGTCATTGTCTGAAAATTGTCATGTGGAACTTTACTGTGTATCTCTTGATTAACGAAAATGTTAGATAGCACCAGATCCAGGTCAATGTGCTATATATCTTGGATCCTCCCTGCAGGTTGCTCTTTCATGAGACAGTATTCTTTTATTAGAATTCTACCCACCTTTCTCCATCTTGTCAAATGCCTTGTTGATATTCATATATATTATACCTACATTTTTACTGATCTACCAATCAAATAATCATGTCAAATACAGAAAAAAGATTTTTTTTAACATGACTTGTTCTTAGAGAATTCATGCTGACTTCTCATGGTTACGACTTTTTTTCCTAAGTACTAACAAATTACCTTTCAGTAATCTGTTCTGGAATTTTGTACTCAATTCACATGATGTTTCCTGGTCTGAGCTAAGGAGCCCATATGCTTCCTGTCCCTCTTGAAAACCAAAGCCAATGTTTGCCATCTCCAGTCTTCTATCACCTTTCATCCACAGCACAGTCCCTGAAACTTTTTTTGACAGGCAGAGTGGACAGTGAGAGAGAGACAGAGAGAAAGGTCTTCCTATTTCCGTTGGTTCACCCCCTAATGGCCGCTGCGGCCGGTGCACTGCGGCCGGCGCACCGTGCTGATCCGAAGGCAGGAGCCAGGTGCTTTTCCTGGTCTCCCATGCAGATGCAGGGCCCAAGAACTTGGGCCATCCTCCACTGCACTCCCTGGCCACAGCAGAGAGCTGGCCTGGAAGAGGGCAACCGGGACAGAATCCGGTGTCCCGACTGGGACTAGAACCCGGTGTGCTGGTGCCGCAGGCGGAGGATTAGCCTATTGAGCTGTGGCACCAGCCAGCAGTCTCTGAAACTTTAACAACTGTCACTAGAAATCTATTCTACAAGACCTCTTGTCACCCTGGGAAAGAATTTCAATTCACTTATAATAGTCAAATTCTTCCTTATGAACACTTTGCCTATCTTAGGCTTCAATTTATGATTACTGACATTTATTTTACCCTGTTAAATCTACAGCCATTCTTTTTCACTAAGAAAACTAGTAGCTCATAAGGCCTCCCTGACCTTGGTCATCAAATAGCAATTGCATGAGTTACACATCTCTTCTGTTCTTACTCTTTTTGCTCTAAACTTATTTTAAAGGAAGTTTTCTGTCACCTTTAGCATTTTGTCCAAGCCTCAGGTTCACTGAGGGTATGACTCTTCTTGTCATTATTTCCATTGTACCTTCTGATATTTACTTATCCTTGTTTTTCAGCTCTTGATTTTGGTAATTTTTTTAGAAGTCAAAACTGAATGGAGAGCACCCAGTAAAGGCACACTGGTTTCAAGAGGTAACAGCTGTTACCGACTCTTTTAATTCATTTCCATTTTAGAGTATCTCGAGGCATGGAATTACACTCACTTCACTGTAGAGAGCTGCTTCCCTGAAGTCTAGGATTGTGGTTTCATAATATACTCAGGGACTCCGAGATAAAATGGTTTCTTTCCCTAAAGGTTCCTTTATCACCTTCAATTCATCAGTTCCTCTTTTTTTAGTCAGCCAGAGACGTAAGTCTCCTTATCATTTTCTCTACCTTCTGGGAGGTACAGTCATCAACAAAGGATGGTAGGGACCTGTCATATATTTGCCTTTAGCTAAATGATAAAACTAGCAATGTCTAAGAAGTTGCAATCGCTCATGTTTAGTACACTTTACTCCTATGACACTTCCATGGCCTGTGTTGAAAATGAGCATCCATTTCCTGCACCTTGCTGAGTGGTTTATAGTAGACTGCATGATCTACTACTCATTAGCCATGTGATCTTGGGCATATTGCTCAACATTTTTGTGCCTCAGTTTTCTCACTTGCAAAGTAAGGATGACAGTAAAACTTGCTTCATAATGTGTTGTGAGGGTTAAATGAATTAATATTTGCAGTGTGCTTAGAGCAACCATGAACATAGTAAGCACGCAATAAATGGGAGTAATGATCGCAATAAAAACAGCCCAAGAAAAAATTTCAACCTTTTTCTCCATTTCTATTTCTGTGTTCATCTAACTAAAGGTATTTTTACCCTTATGTTCATGATTTCCCCCAAGCAAACATGTAACATCAGTTATATCGTCTCTTGGCATGCTCTTAAACAGAATAGACTCTTTCCTCACCATATTCCACTTATGAGAACCATCTCCCCTCCCACACGTTTTAATGACGCCTACCTGTGAAGCTTTGTAAGACCGCTCTGTGATGCATCTCCAAACCAGTTATTTGATGGCTACCTGCCTTTTGCCATTCAGAGAAACAACATCCTGATGACCTGGCATATGTAATATCCTGCTGACCTAGTATATGCAGAATTGTCTCCTGCCCTGAGCCCTCCCTCACCTAGAGATCAACCTTTCCACCACCTCTTTCAAGCCTTCTCTCAGCTTTCTGAATGCCTGTTTGATCTTTTGGGGAGATAGGATGTCTTTTGCAACCTGGAAAAACAGGCAAACTGCTAAAGCTAAAGTGGCTGGGCGATACTTGTAAGCATATGTGTTCCAACATCCCTGGACTAAGCTACTTATTATTGTGAGCTCAGACACATTACTTAACTTCCACTGGCCTCAATTTGCCTATCTGTTATGCAGAAGAAATTTCAGACCCTACATTTTGAGTCTGTTTTGAAAACTGAATGAGAAAATATGTCTAAAATATGCGCTCAGAGCCAGACACATAGGAAATGTCCTATAGGACGTTCAGTATAAAAACCCGGCAGAGGTTTGCCAGAGCCACTTTAGCTTAATTTCTCCAAAAACATCCAGCATTCACATATACCTCCAAGTCACCCCTGTCTACCAATTGACTCCCTGAATGCTCTCAATGGCCCAGACTGAGCCAGGCCAATGCAGGGAGACAAGAACTCAATTCAGTTCTCACATGTAAATGACAGGAACCCAATTACTTGAACCATCACCACGGCCTTCCTAGATCTGTATCACAAGGAAGCTGAAATCAGGAACTAGAGCCAATGATGGAACACAGTACTCTGATATGACACAGGTTTCTTAATGGCTAGGCTAAATACCTGCCCCTCTGCAAGTATTTATGGATTAGTCCTGGTACACTGCGGCTTCTATGAGGAACAAGAATCCCTGTACTCCAGAAACTTATGGTCTAATACTAGTAACAATAGTGACAGCTAAGTGTGTTGGATTATTATATGACAAGGACTGTTCTAAGCCCTTATGAATCAACTACTTTAACTCTTAAGCTAGTACCTATGTGATAGGTACTATCACAATTGAAATATGAGGAAACTTATGTAAAAAAAGCTTAAGGAATTTTTCTAAAATCCCACAGAGATGAGAGAGCAGATCCAAGTCACGTTTTTTAAACAATAAATTTATTTTTTAGTTCCAGTTTTCCACAAACTTCTTTAAACACTCTCTGACTCCCCCAGGAGATTTAATCATTTTTTCTTTTTTCTGCTTTCTAAGAATTTTTTTATTTATTTGAAAGGCATAGAGAGAAAGAATGAGAGAGATTCCATCTGCTGGTATACTCCCTTAAAGCCCACAATAGCCATGAGTAGGCCAAACCAAAGCCAGGACCCAGGAACTTCATCTGGGTTCCCTAAGTGGGTATAGGAATCCAAGTACCTGGGCCATCATCTGCTGTCTCCCAGGCACATTAGCAGAAAGTTGATTTGGAAGCAGAGGTGTGACTTAATCCCAGGCACTCTGATAAGGAGTGGTGCCCACACAGTGTCTTAACCCACTGTGCCACAATGCCTACCTGCCCACCAAATCACATTTTGAACCCAAGCTTTAGGTCCAGGATCTTGAAATTCAACCACTAAGCATTACTGCCTTTATGGCATAAGGGAGGCAAAATGAGCTAAATAGCAATACAATAATGAGTGCTTTGTTATATTTAAACAATCCCAAAATAGGAATACTTGGAGGTGGTAGACTATTGAAATTGAGAATATTGATAGGCAAGAAACTGTTGGTAGAAGAGGGAAAGATGCATTTTCCCTGAGAAAATGCTCTCGCTCTCATTTTGTTCTAAAAGCATGAAGAGGTGGCAGGTGAAAAATGAAGGAAAGGAGATTGTGGGAAGAGCATAGCACACTCAAAGTCAGGCATTGTCACCAGTTGTCCGTTTAAGTGATATTACGCATTATTCTTACTATTTTTCCTCTCCTTTCTTCTTCATTGCCATTTAAACCCTCTTGACCAGGTTGGCTGCTCTGTGAGCAAGTGCTAATGGAAAGATAATCATTCTGGCACTGAAAACCTGTTATTCTTAAACTGTAAGCCATAAACCAAGATTTTATGCTGGAATTCCTGTTGTTAAGCTGCCATATTCTCTAACTTTGGATATGCTAGTTTGCGGATCCTTTTATTCTTTGAATATTCTCCAACAATCTCTTTTCACACACCCCCTACCCTGTAGGATGATCCTCAATCCCAAAACTATCATTTGGATCTGGTGTCACACTGTTTTGCCCTCTTGATAAAAGCTGTAACAGTGATTAGGAGTTTGGATTGTAGGAGCCAATAGATCTGGGTTTGAGGTTCAGTTCTGCTCCTGTTTAGCTGTGTGAGCTTAGAAAAATTATTGAACCTTTATGAAACTCAGTTTTCTATCTTAAAAAAGGTTTGATGCGATTCACAGCATAAGGTTGCTATAAGTATTGTATACCTCATATGTGATTTGCACTCTTTCTAAACAGATTATTTATTTGAAGAGCAGTATGAGGGAGGAAGGGGAGAGAGAGAGAGAGAGAGAGATCGATCGATCGATCGATCTTCCATCCCCTGGTTCACTCTCCAAATGGCCACAATGGCCAGATCTGGGCCAGGCAGAAGCCAAGAGCCAGGAACAACATCTGGGTCTCCCACGTGGGTAACAGAGGCCCAGGTACATGGACCATCCTCCACTGCCCTCTCAGGTACGTCAACAGGGGACAGGATGGAAAGCAGAGCTAGCTGACACTTGTACTGGCACTCTGATATGGGATGCTGTCATCACAGGTGGCAACTTAACCCACTGTGCCACAACAACTTCTCCTGCACTCTCATTTTCGTTTCTGTCCCCCTTTCTGTTTTCTCCTGTGTTGCATTATTCCAATCTCCATCCCCTTAGCACTAGTTTTGTTCCTTTTTCTAACTTTTCAGAAACCTGATTTCCCAATTTCCTTTTGCAATCATTTCTCCATTTTATCTGTGCGGTTTGCATGCCAGTGGATATATGTGCCTTTAATACCCAGTTAAATGGAGTGGCACTTGCTTCTTTCAAGAAGTCAAACATAACCCATTCTTTGCAGAACACTGAAATAGCTCCCTTAGCTTCTCAACCTCTTCATCCAGATTCACTTTTAAGTGGAATGGTAGCAATTTTTTGTTTCCTTAATTATTCTCTTTGCTGTCACCCAATTAAAATTGCTAACTCAAAGTTTACTTGATATTCTGTTACTCATTAAGAATTTTTGGTCAACTAATTTGGTTTGACCTACTCTTGGGTGGTAATTATTTTTTCAGCATCATGATGATGGAAATTAACTAAGATCTGTTATTCAAAATGAATCTTAAAGATTTTGCTGTGATTTTGAATACTACAGAGAACCTGGGTTTGAGGTTAACATGACCACTTCAGCTCACAAAGACAAATCAGAACTGTGTATTGGAGTCATGCCTGGCCAGAAAAGTGCATAGCAACCATTTCATTCATTTTTAGTATTCTGACAGATGCCTATAGCGTGTTCTGAAGATAACTGCCCTTGCTGGCTGTAAGCCAATGTGGCAATTAAATGTAGTCTACAGGGCTATTTTTATGAAAGAAAAGCCAGGGCCATTGGTAGAGGAGATATTGGCAATGAATGGAAAAAGAAATGAAATCTGTATGACCAATGCTTGTTACCACACTTCTAGAGTTAGTGCCTATCTTGGGAAAACAAAAACATTTGGAAGAAATACTCGTTAATGGTGATGGCAGTGATTTAAATGTCTATGGAATAATATCCTTTAAATATTAACCCATAAATGTAAGTTCTCCAAGGGTAGTTACATTTTTATTATATAACACTACTAAAATCTACATAGCATTTATACAGTTTTTTCTTAGAACATTTGCAATGAAAAAAATAGATTTAGAGACATAATTTTTTCCTTCAATAATGACTAGGGGAAAAAGCTCAGAAAGTACATATGCAGTTTAGATCCAACAATATCTCATGCTTTAATCCTTTAACAGCACCAGGGTTAGCAAAATCTATCTTCAACCACAGATTTAAAGATTCTTTTCAAGACAGGAAAAGACTTCATAGAATTAATCTATGACCGATAAATCCTGTTTACTAGAGATGAACAGAAATCAACGAAGCTTTCCAGCCTACACCAAATGATATATGTGGAATATATTGAATTTATATGGAAGATAGTTCTGTATTCTTAAAATAAAATTTACATATTGAGACTAAAAATGCATCTATAATAGTCTATTGCTTAGGTGATTGTGAACAATGCTTCAGAGATTATTTTGATACAGTCTAGTTTGTTTTGCTTATGGTATTATTTTTTAAAAAAGATTTATTTATTTGAAAGGCAGAGTTACAGGGTGGGGGAGAGAGGGAGAGAGAGAGAAACATACTTCCATTAACTGGCTCACTCCCCGGATGGCTGCAATGGCCAGGGCCGGGCCAGTCTGATTCCAGGTCTCCCAAGTGGGCACAAGAGCCCAAGAACTTGTGCCATCCTCCAATGCTTTCCCAGGCACGTTAGCAAGGAGCTGAATGGGAAAGGGAGCAGCCGGGGCTCAAATCAGTGTCCATATGGCAGCTTAACCCACTACACTAAATGCCAACTCCTGTGCTATTATTTTTATTTTTTTAAAAAAAAGATTTATTTGATGTATTTGAAACTCAGAGTTAGAGAGAGAGAGAGAGGGAGAGACAGAGAGATTTTCCATCTACTGGTTCACTTCCCAAATGGATGCAAAGGCTGGGGCTGAGCCAAACTGAAGCCAGGAGCCAGGGGCTGCTTCTAGGTATCGCGCATGGGTTCAGGGGCCCTACTACTTGGACTATCTTCTGCTGCTTTCCCAGTCACATTAGCAAGGAGAAAGATTAGAAGTGGAGCAGCCCAGACTCTAACTGGCGCCCATATGGGATGCTGGTATCACATGCAACCCATTACACCACAACACTGGCACCTATTGTTTTTAAACATACTTTTAAAATGACTGTTCTGTTTGTTTTCAAAATAAAACCATAGACAAACATAATTTCTTCAATTTTATAAAGAAAGAAAATTTCAACATAAATGAAATCTGGTTTTAATATAAAGAAGATTAATTTTGCAGTCCAAATGTGAATCTAAACAGATGTGTTAGGGAATTTTTATTATGAGTTGATTGATATATGAGCATAGCAAACAGGAATTGAATTTTGGAAGAATCTATATCTACCTTCTTGCTTCCTTCAACATAAACTTATACACTTCTGTATCCTGAATTGAATTTTTAAAACAGAAATATCTGGTTTTAAGCAAGAAACAAAACATGTTCTTACCAACTTTGTTGACTACAAAATTACTTACCCAGGTATTCATAATAAATATTTTCATCACCATGTCAAGTTAATAGACACTTGTCTATTATATTTTCTTAAAATTATCAGTTACTTTTGAAGTGATAGAAAATGATTTTCATGTCAATTATTCTCTTTTTACAGGTGTGTGTGTGTGTATGTATGTGTGTCTATCAAAGACATTCTACTAAACATTTCCCATTGGGAAAATCCAGCTGGCTCTTTATTAATTCTACAACATAAAAATGTTTGTAGCTTTAAAAGCAAAAGATAAGATCAGGTTAAGTCTTGAGGTCTTTACATGTCTCTGCAAGAATTGTGAAAGTGTGGTACTGAGTATTCCATTTAAAGAATAGGAAAGCTCAAAAAGAATTGGCCCCTTTGGCAAACAGATAAGGAAATAAACAGTAACATCTGCTTCTCTATTTTGTTCCATTTCTTTTGGTGTGAGTGTAGAAGAAAGTGTATAATGCAAATACTTCAAATGAAAAAAGTTCACTATAAATACTATGATGAATTAATTTTGCATAAATAAATTTCAACCAATTTAAACAGATATTAGCTGAATGCCTACCATATACCAGGCACTGTTCTAGTTGTGTGTTGCCACAGCAGAAAACAAAACATATAAAAACTCTTCCTTTAGTGAGCTTACATTCTAGTGGGGGTGACAGCGTTTCCTGAGGAATGTTAATCTTCCCAAGGTGAATGATATTGCAGGATTTGGAATATATATATAATATGGAAGAATGGGGAGAGGAGGCAAAGATACCTCTTAGAAGTCTTCCTTTATGTGCCTTAACCTCTGCCCTAGTCATTGGGGCTACTGTAACAGCATACCTTAAGACTGTGCAATATATAAACAATAAAAATTGATTACTCATAGTTCAGGGGCCAGGATGTCTAAATTTAAGGCACCTTGAGTGCTTGTTTTTCATAAATAGTACATTTATTCTGTGTCTTCACCCAGCAAAAGGAGCCAACAGGCTCGTTCAGGCCTCTTTTATAAGGGCTCTAATCCCATTCATGAGGGCAGAGCCCTCAAAATGTAACCATCTCCTAAACACCTTACCTCTTAATACCAACATAATTCAGACTACATCTCAACATATGAACTTTGGAAGGACACATTCAGATCATAGGGTTGTCCCTACCCCTACCTTCATATGGAAGTGGCTTCAAAAAGTTTATGGAAAATGGAATTAAAGGTTATTCAAATTTTCCATAAACTTCTTGAAACCCCCTCATAGAAACCAGTTACCTATGGTCTTATAACACCCTGAGTATGTGTTTATTAAGACCTGATTCAACTGTATAAGTTTACTTCAGATCTTTCATTTACTTACCTTAATTATCCATTGCAACCTGTGTAAAAGATTATGTCTTTTAAAAAAATTGTAATTTGAATAGTAGAGAGACAGAGACAGGCAGAGATGGGAGGAGATAGATCTTCCAGTCACTGGTTTGCTCCCCAAATGCTTGCAACTGTCAGGGCTAGGCCCTGCCAAAGCCAGAAGCTAAGAATTCAATTTGGGTCTCTTGTATGGGTGACAGGAACCCAACTACTTGAACTATCACCTTCTGCCTACCAGGGTACACATTAGCAGAAATTTGGAATCAGAAGCAGATTCAGGACCAAATCCAATGACTCCAATATGAGATACAGGCATCCCAACAGGGAAGTAAGGATACCAATGAGCATTTTAATTGTTGTGACAAATGCCTACCCCAGGACAATGCCTTTTTATTTGAAAGGCAGAGATAGAGACAGAGAGAGATAGATAGATAGAGAGGGAGGGAGAGAGGAAGGGAGAAAGAGATCTTCTATCCACTAGTTCACTACCCAAATGGCCACAACAGCTGGGATTAGGCCAGGCCAAATCCAGTAACCAGGGCCTCCCTCATGGATACAGGGGCCCAAGTATGTGGACCATCTTCTGCCGCTTTTCCCAGGTGCATTAGCAGGGAGCTGGACGAGAAGTAGAGCAGCCTGGACTTGAACTGGCACCCATATGGGATGCTGGCTCTACATTCAGAGGCTTAACCTTCTGTGCCACAGCACAGGTCCCAAGCTTGCTTTCTTTTTTTCTTTTTTACTTTGATTCTTCAGCACTTTGCCTGTACTGTTCCCAAAATTTTTGAAGCATACAATGACAGAAAGCTTTACTGTACAGGGAATTATAGAGGGTGTATGTTTTTAAAATAAGGAACAGAAATTATATAATCAGACAATGAGTTGTGTTTTTTTTTTTTTTTTTTGACAGGCAGAGTGGATAGTGAGAGAGAGAGAGAGAGAGAAAGGTCCTCCTTTTGCCGTTGGTTCACCCTCCAATGGCCGCCGTGGCCGGCGCTCCGCGCTGATCCGAAGGCAGGAGCCAGGTGCTTCTCCTGGTGTCCCACGGGGTGCAGGGCCCAAGCACTTGGGCCATCCTCCACTGCACTCCTGGGCCACAGCAGAGGGCTGGCCTGGAAGAGGGGCAACTGGGACAGAATCCGGCGCCCCGACAGGGACTAGAATCCGGTGTGCCGGCGCCGCAAGGTGGAGGATTGGCCTAGTGAGCCGCGGCGCCGGCTAGATAATGAGTTTTATTTTGGAAATATAGAAACATCTATGTGATACATCCAGTTTAAAATGTCAAATGTACAATAGATAGTTGAAAATATGGATCTGGGTCACAGGAAGGGAAGAACGAGAGAAGAGGATTTTCTCCTACACCTACTGAATGCATACTATAAAACAGGCATTTTTGCCAAGCAATTATCCTATTTATTCCAACTTATACCTTTTAAAACTAAGACTTATGAAGTTGATAAACACATCACAGTGTAACCAATTAATATGTAATGGAGCTGGTTCATACCCAGGTATGTCTAATTCCAGGGTTCATGATAGACACAAGTAATTGTTTCATAGGTTAGTTAGCAGAATAATTGAACTTCTATAAATGATGGAGGAAAGCTTGAAAAATCTAGGAAGCGAGTTTAGTGTAGGATTCAAAGAAAATCATGAACCAAGCCATGGGAACAATTACATATTAGAAGTCCATGGAGGAGACAAAACCAGCATAGATTATTGAGTAGTGATCATGGAAGAGCAGAAATAACAGAGAAGGAGATCTCAAGGAGGTACTGATCATGACTTTCAAATGCTGTGGAGAAGTCAATTGAAATGTGGATGAGAAGAGACCACTTACTCTGTCAATTAGGCTTTTAAGCAGCCAATTTCAGTACGCTAGTGACACTGAAGCTCTACTGCGTTGGGTTTGAAGAACTGGTAACAGGTAAGAAAATGGGAACAAAAAATAGACTACTGTTGAAATGGAACAATAGATTGAGAGGAAATTCAATCAGGGCAAAACTTTCCTATAAAAGAATACAAGAGGAACTATATTCATTGAGGAAGTATGTGGTAATCGACAAGGAAGAAACTAACAGACCAAGCTAGAGGTCAGATTTACCTAATGGTAATTCATATGGAATTGTGCAGTGATCATTACATTAGTATGATCCCACACAGCAGTACAGACTGCCAAATCACCAGATCCTAATGAGGACATA
This sequence comes from Oryctolagus cuniculus, assembly GCF_964237555.1. Lineage (NCBI taxonomy): Eukaryota > Metazoa > Chordata > Mammalia > Lagomorpha > Leporidae > Oryctolagus > Oryctolagus cuniculus. The sequence goes on along the minus strand of NC_091453.1, from coordinate 102,525,866 downwards.
CAGCTGATGAATGACATCAGTTTTGGGGATTAATAAGTCTACTAGGTGCAAAATGTTTGCCTTTGCTATTCTAATGGTAGAGGGTGATATTATACCCTCCCAGTCTTATTTAAAAAGCTGGTTCTCCAATATAAGCCACATTTCCATGGGCAAGTGTTTATCATTGGCTAAGCCATCGTAAGACTTCTGGTTCCCATCTGGCATACAGAAAGCACTAGGCAGTCTCTTGTTATTGATGAAGATACTTAATGGTGACAAATATACACACAGGATTTACATTGACGACATAGATGCTAACTTATGACTATTTCCAATTCAACTATCAAAATATCAGGTACAACATGATATTAGCCTCCTCAGTAAATTAAATTTCTTCTGGCATAAAATATTCATAGTCTGCTGTTTCTCCCACCTTTCAACTAAAATAATTGTCTTTCAGCTATGACAGTCTAATCTTTCAAATTCTGTCATTTATCACAGTGAATAGTATCATTAACTTAGATAATTTTGTGACAACATTGCTGGTTGCTTTTTAGTAGAAACAACTGCAACTAAATACTTTTTTCTTATTTGTCAAAATCAAAGACTTAGAATTTAGTTTTCATATATATATGTGTGTGTGTATATATATATATATATACACACACACATATACACACATATACACACCCACAGATGTGTGTGTGTGACATATAGGCATTTGTGCATATTATATAGATAAAAGTAATCCAAAAATTCATGGATAAAAAGAATTAAAAGATAAATTTAGGGGTAGGAGTTGTGGTGCGGGTGTTAAGCCACTACCCAAGACACATGCATCCCATTTTGGAGTACCTGTTAGAGTCCCAGCTAGTCTGCTTCCAATCCAGCTCCCGGTTAATACATCTAGGAAAGCAGCAGAAGATGGGTACTTTGGTCCCTGCCATCTATGTGGGAGACCAGGATGGAGTTCCTAGATCCTCGCTTTAGCCATTTGAGGAATGAACTGGGGGATAGAAGATGTGTGTGTGTGTGTGTGTGTGTTACTCTTCCTTTCAAACAAATATTTTTAAGATACAAATGTATTTCGAAGCAAAAATATTTTAAATCCATGCAGTTTTTTTCATAATGTTCATATGTATAATTTTCCACTATCTGAACTACTCTTAATTTTTATCTTATTCCAGACTCTAGAAAACACTGGTATGTAAATATAATAGATACTATGTCCAATTTAAAGATAAGTAACTAGATCTTGGAAATTTTAATAACATATCCATGTGCCAGCTGGAGCAAGAGTTGGAGCTGGAATGCAAGTCTCCACGCAACCAATTCACTGTCCTTTGCACTATAATAATTTGTCTCTGGTAGTCAATTCTTTTTATCTTTCTCTGAATATTTATGGTTTATTTAAATTTTCCTGCCTGGAGACATAATCTAGTTTTTATTCTATTTATATTAAAATCATGATGTGCCTAAATGCCCAGAAAACTGGGGGATTTTGATTAATTGATTTGGTGGTTAGCTTAAGGTTAATTGGAACTTTTAAAAATTGGCATTCTTGTTGCAAATCATTCTTAAATATAAATCTACACTTCACTCCAAATCACAATTTAATAACTTATAATTGAAAATCTTGCAATATGGAATGGTTGTCATTTGAACATGAGTTTATCCTACAGTGCTGAAGAAAATGTAGAATGAACAAAACATCTAGTGGTCCCAGGATATCCTTTGCAAGTTTTTAATGACCTTTTGTGAGTCTTTGAAAAAAAAATAAAACATGGATTTAGAATTAGAAATATTGAGTCCAAGTCCAGTTCTGTCACTAAATAGCTATGTGACCTTGATAATATCTCTTTCTTCCTCTCAACCTCATTTCTCTCAATAGTCAAATGAGTGTATGAAGCTAAATGGCATTTGAGGTCCTTTCTGGCTTGACGGTTTCTATTGTTTTGTGGCTGGCTTTCTTGTTACTTATTCTTCCACTGAAAGACTCTTGATCAATTCAGCTTTCTAGCTAGTTGCATTCTAATTAATTGCAAGTTTATTAGTTCCTGGTGAGGTTCCTAAATAAGTGAGATAAATTTAACTTGAACAGTCATAATTCCTTTGGAATTTCCAATAGTCATGAGGAAATGAAAAAGACATTATGCTTCACTATCAGCAGGTAATGATGATGACAGGCAAATAGAGTTAAGCAGGCAATTTTAGGTCAGTGTAAAGTCTATGAAGTCACTTTTCCTGACAAAGTCACACAATAAAAAAAGTGTAAGAGTCAAAGGGATCACACAAACAAGACTAGTGTCTGCAAATACTAACTGATAGAATCAAAAAGGGAGAGAACGATCCAACTTGGGAAGTGGGATACACAGCAGACCCGTAGAATGGCAGATGTCCTAAACAGCACTCTGGCCTCAGAATCGGCCCTTAAGGCACTTGGATCTGGCTGAAGAGCCCATGAGAGTATTTCAGGCATGCAAAGCCAAAACACTCTGGCAAAAAAAAAAAAAAAAACCACCCAAAATCTAAATGAAAGGTCTCTGCGAGTGAGATCCCAGTAGAAAGAACAGGCCATCAAAGAAGGAGGTCCCTTTCTCTGAAGGGAGGAGAGAACTTTCACTTTGACTATGACCCTGTCGGAATAAGATCGAAGTCAGTGAACTCAAGAGGCTTCCATAGCCTTGGAAACTCATGACTAGAGCCTAGGGAGATTTCTGACGCCATAAACAAGAGTGTCAAATTGTTAAGTCAACAACAGGAGTCACTGTGTACTCACTCCTTATGTGGGATCTCTGTCCTTAATGTGTTCTCCAATGTGAATTAATGCTATAACTAGTACTCAAATAGTACTTTACACTTTATGTTCCATATGGGTGCAAACTGATGAAATCTTTACTTAATATATGCTAAATCGATCTTCTGTGTATAAAGATAATTGAAAATGAATCTTGATGTGAATGGAATGGGAGAGGGAGCGGGAGATGGGAGGGGTGCGGGTGGGAGAGAAGTTGGGGGGGGGAAGCCATTGTAATCCATAAACTATACTTTGGAAAATTATATTTACTAAATAAAAGTTTAAAATTTTTTTTAAATGGATGAATATAAAAAAGCAAACTCTTGGGGACCAGTGTTGCAGCACAGCAGCATAAGCCACTGCTTCTGTCACCAGCATCCCACATTGGAAGTCTGGTTGGAGTCATAGCTCCTCTGCTTCAGGTCCAGCATCCTGCTAATACACCTAGGAAGGCAGCAGATGATGGTCGAAGTACTTGGACCCCTGCCCCCACACTGAGGAGACCAGGATGGAGTTCCTGGCTCCTTGAGCAGGTCCACACCTGGCTATTGTAGCCATCTGAGGAGTGAACCGAACCAGTGATGGAAGATCTCTCTGACTTTGTCTCTCCTAAACTTCCTGTTTCTCTGCCTTTCAAATAAATAAAACTTGAAAATAACGAAATAACAAAACCCTCCATAAGATAAGATTCAAGATGCTACAGATTGTACAGAGATCTATTCCACTTTTGGTTTGGGGTGGATTTCTACCTCATTTTGAGTTATACTGTGAAATTGATGTGGAGTTTCAATATCTTTCTTAATATTGTCATTCTCAGTATAATTATGAAATAAATATAACTTGATTTTATGTATCCCATAGAAAGATTTAAAATCTGGTTTGAGTTTATATTCCATCCAGCCATTTATATACTGTATCCTCTAGCGTCCATGATAATATTTTCTGTACATGTTGACAATGATGCATAAAGAAAATAAGTTCATATTTTAATATATTTTATATTTCTTTTTTAAAAAAGATTTATTTATTTATTTGAAAGGGTTACACAGAGAGAGGAGAGGCAGAGAAAGAGAGGTCTTCCATCTGCTGGTTCACTCCCCAATTGGCCGCAATGGCCAGAGCTGTGCCAATCCAAAGCCAGGAGCCAGGAGCTTCCTCCAGGTCTCTCACGTGGGTGCAGGGGCCCAAGGATTTGGGCCATCTTCTACTGCTTTCCCAGGCCAAAGCAGAGAGTTGGATTGAAAGTGGAGCAGCCGGGTCCCAAACTGGCGCCCATATGAGATGCCAGCATTGCAGGCCAGGGTGTTAACCCGCTGTGCCACAGTGCTGGCCCCTATTTTATATTTTATAATATTTTATAATGTATTTATATATGTATTATATATTTATATATTTTATATATATTATACATTTTATAATGTATTTTATATATGTATTTTATATTTCATATTTTAATATATTTGACAAATATAAATGCATATTTTAAAGTCAAAGGAGTGCGTGAAATCACTATACTGTTGAAGTTGACCTTACCTTGGTTATCTGCCTGTGCTGTCCCTGAATAATTAAAGTGAACCAATGTGTTTTTTCTTTGTGCTCACAAATCTGCACAGCAGGGAACCAAGGAGAGCACATTTCAGTGGAAAGAAGGCCTGGTTTCCACAAATTCTTCTGTGCTCAAGTGGGATTGTAGTACTAAGCTTTAAAGCGCAGCATAGAGCTGAATTTGACTGTTTCTTAGGTGGCCTGACTGGAGGGGAGCTAATGTTGTTTCAATAGCTGTGATTATTACATATTCTGCATGTTTTAATCGGTATTTCAGGTTTTGGATTTATGCTTTGTGACAGGTTCACGAAGGGTACAATTTGAAATGCAATTTTAAAAATTGAAAGTAGAAAATATTTTCTATTCTCCATATTTTACAAAGATTTCCTTGTTTGGTCAGCAAGGGTAAATGTTTGAGGCAATTATGAATGAGTTGTATATGCTCTTTGGCCCTAAGGTTCAGGGTATTTATTTGGATAATAGACCAATCCCAAAGACAAATAGCCTCAACGAATAACAGCTGTGAGCTTGGGGAGAAAGATAAGATCATGAGTGCCTGGCAAGAAATCTTTTTCTGGAAATCTTTAGAGTGACAGGTTCCCGCCTGCAGAGATGTTGAATACTCAAAACTGCATGTACCAATTGAATGAATAATTTTAGACCAAAGTTTTTCAACCTCGCCGCTATTGACAGCTTAGGCTGAATAATCCATTGTTGCGTATGACTGGCCTGAGCATTGTCGGATGTTTAGCAGCATCTCTAGCCTCTAACCACCAAGTGCCAGGTGGTAGCCCTCCCCCTAAGGTGTGACAACTCCCAGTGTCTCCAGACATTGCAAAAGTTCCCTGTGGGCTGCTTGTCCAAATTGAGAAACTCTTTTTGATCAATGTTTCTCATCCTAGTCCTGGTACTGGTGAGGCAAAATGTTCTAAGACATGCTAACGTTTTACTCAACTTCTCTTAAGACTGCTACAATTTCTTTTTTCCCTTCCCATCCATCCTCATCCTATTGCTGTTTCCAAAGCCTTTGTTGGGGGATTTAGTTATTTTTCCAGTCTGTAGTCTAATTTGAGTTGGAAAGCACTAACTTAAACCCATTTAGCTCTAAGCCTCCCCCAGTTGCTTTCCTTTTACTACAGTGGAAACTCCGCATATACTTTTATCCCCAATTAACTTGTCATATTTCTGTTATGCATTTTTGTTAGGCCATCACAAAACACACCAAACACCAGAGTAAGGGAAAGGGTTTATTGGAGAAAAGCCAGCAGGCTGGAGGGAAGTGGTGAAGAGGGAAAAAGGGAGAGAAGGAGAGTATAAGAGAGACAGAGGAGTGAAGATAGAGCAGAGAGAAGAGAGACGAGAGGAGGAGAGGAGAGCAGATGAGAGAAGCCAAGAGAGCCACGTGTTCAGGAACAGGTTCTTTTAAAACTTTGCCCGAGGGCGGGCAGCGAAGCAGGAGCAGTGAATCTCATTGGATGGGGGTGGAGCTTGATACCGGTGGTTGGACCATGTGGCCACTTGGCTTCCAGCAATGGCAGCAGGGGCTAGGGCCTAGGATGTAAATCAGGGTGTAGATCACATCATAGATAAAACTGCGCCAGTTTCCTAACGATTTCTTTGTGAGAGTTTTAAGCAATAAGAATGTATTTTTGACACAGTGACTATGTATTCAGTTTACACTACACATCATTGCTTTGTTTTCTAGTAATGCAAAAATCTGGAGAAATAGTCATTGCTGACTATTTGGATCCAATATAGACAGCCTATAGCAGGGTAACCTCTGAAGAAACTAGCAACCAATCATCTTCCCTTGCAAATATAGCTCCATGTATGTATCTATCAACTGTCTGTCCCTCCATCCATCCATCAATCTACCTGCCTGCTACCTACTTATCCATACATTTCCTTGTGTATTCTATTCCTTTCCCTAGATATATACTCTCATCCCACCTATTCCACTTTACTCTCAACCACCTTAATTTATACACTACTTTGGAAATGTCTTAGCTCTTCTGATATTATTCTTTGCTAAAAAAAAAAGCTTATAGCAGCACAGAAACCTGAAAGAAAATAGCATATTTGTGAAGACACATGTGGCATAAGATGGTAAGAAGCCTAAAGGAAATTGGAGACAATAGCAGTAGTGAGACTGACAGGTCCTCAGAGGCCAGAACATGAAGGACCTTATAAAACCAGTGCATTCTGTGGCTGGTGTTGTGGCACAGCAAATTAATCCTCTGCTTTCAATGCTGACATCTCACATGAGGACCAGCCTTTGCAGCCATTTGGAGAGTGAAACAGCAGATGGACACTATCTCTCCCTTTCCTTCTTCCTCCCCACTCCCTGCTCCCTCCCTCTCCCCCTCCCCTTCCTCTTCTTCTCCTTCCTCCCCTCCCTCTCCCTTCCCCCTCTCTCCCTCTTCTCCTCTTCCTGTCCTTTTACCTCTCTGTGTAACTCTCCCTTTCAAATAAATAAATCTTTTCAAGTAGTGTATACCTTCATGTCAGAAACAGAAAGAACACAGATAATCACAAAGAAAAATAACTACAAATTTAATCCCCCAAAGATAATTGCAACTAAGATTTCTTCATTTTTTTCTTCAATGTCAAATCTCTATGGAGTAGAGATTTGCATTGTGGTTGTTATATATATGTATGTATGTATGTATATACAGACAACACTAATGAAAGATGGAATATTCCATCCTCCGATTTCTTCCCAGTTTTATGTGATGTCTCTTGTTCAATTCTCTCTGCACGTATGCTCCACTCACAGCCTTTACTGTAAATGAGGTTCCTTTCTCTGTGTCGCATTATGTTGTAACTCCAGCTCTGGCTCAACATGACCTGTATCTTAGCTTCCCGAGTTGATTGTGGTTCTGTGTCTGGATTTGAGACAGAGTGGAGGAGGGAAAGGAAAAGAGAAAATCTGAGGTTGGATATCCATGACTGGTCCAAATGATTATGGCTGCAGGCAGTGGCGAATGGAGGTGTGGAGGATCATGGATAGGGATGCCCTGTCTCTCCCGTGTGTTGAGAGACAAGTATCAGCATATCTAAAGTGGTTAAGTAGTTACCAACTCTGTACTCTCTGTGATTGTTTAACATTCTGTGGAATGAATGTACTAAGCTTCAACTCTGTCTGAGCCTGCTCTCTTCTATCTAGTGGATGAGGACAGAAAATGAGGACCATGATGAGAAGTTTTTAGTCGCAAAGCCTTTAAGTGACAAACGTCACTTTTGTTCACACTTTTCATTTCATTTGCCCAGAACTAGGTCACATAGAAACACCTAAGAGAAATGGTGGCTGAGAAATGCAGTCTGTGTTCCCAGGAAGAGAGGAGAACACGAATGTTGGTGGGAAGTAGGCAGTCTCTGCTTCAGGCTACCTCTTTGATTTTGAAGCTGATATTTCAGAAAACAGCCATGCTTGTTGCCAGCTTGTCCTTTAGAGAAATGTGATGCTGGATAGGTTAGAGAACTGATTTCAGTGGCATTTCTTATGTTATTTTATGGCATTATAACACATTCTTACCTTTAATACACACAGAAGAGTAAGACTGTCAAAAAGAAATGAAAGGCAAGTGTTGATCAACATCCTTCAGAAGGTACATTGGAATGACAATCTAGATTTTCAACCTGCAAAGTTCAGTGAGAATCTCTTAGACTCTGTCATTTTTGTACTGCCTTGTTATTACTTGAATCATTCTTTAAATAGCCTATTCTTGACGCTATAGATTGTAATTCAATAAAAATAAATAATACAGAAAATTATACCATGTCAACTGTCTTATAAAGTAAATGAGAAAAATGTATGTCTGTAGAAAATGAGGATTAAAAATATAATCAACATATATAATATGTTGTCCACAATGTATTATCTGTCCACAATATTTCCTCCTTGAAAAAGAAAAAAAAATAATAACACAAGTAACCAGTGAAAGCCAACTTTATAGAATCAGTAGTTTGTTCTGGTGAATAAAATTTGGAACTAGGTTTCAGCTTTGGCAAAGGGAAATATAATTAAATTTCTTTGCAAAATAAGGAATCTTTAAGTCCCAGAAAATTTAGGCCATGGATTACTTTTATATAGTCACAAATTTTTCCCAGGTAACATGTTTGTTCCCATCTTAAGTAGTTCCTTCTGGGGGACATTGGAATGGCAAGGGTCTTTTGGATCAGACACCAAAAGCACAGGGAACTAAAAAGGAAAAATAGAGAGGCTTTCATCCAACTTAAAGAGCTTCTGCACAGCAAAAGAAATAATCAACAGAATAATGAAACAACCTACAGAATGGGAGAACATATTTGCAGATTATACATCTGACAAAAGGTGAATAACAACAATGTATAAAGAACTCAACAAAACTCAATAGCAAAAAAAATCAATTTAAAAATGGACAATAGGTTTAAACAGACATTTATCAAAGGAAGACATACAAATGGCTAACAGGTATGTAGAAAAAAATGTTCATCATCACTAATCATCAGGGAAATGTGAATCAAAACTGCAATGAGACACTACCTTACTGTATTAAGGTTAGCTACTCAAAAGAGGGGCCGGCACTGTGGCACAGTAGGTTCAAGCCCTGGCCTGCAGCACCAGTATCCCATATAGGCATCTATTCAAGTCCTGGCTGCTCCATTTCTAATCCACCTCCCTGCTAAATGCACCTGGGAAAGCAATGGAGGATTGCCCAAGTCCTTGTGCCCCTGCAATCACGTGGGAGACCCAGAAGAATCTCCTGGATCCTGGCTTCAGATTAGCTCAGCTCTAGCCATGCGGCCATTTGGGGAGTGAACTAGTAGATGGAAGACCTCTTTCTCTGTCTCTTCCTCTCCCTAACTCATGTCTTTCAAATAAATAAAATAAATTAAAAAAAAAAGAACTAACGGGGAGGAGGCGGTGTGGTGGTGTAGCCGATTAAAGCCCCAGCCTCTAGTGCCTGCCGGCATCCCATATATGGGTGCCACTTCGAGTCCTGGCTGCTCCTCTTCCAATTCAGCTCTCTGCTATGACCTGGGAAAGCAATAGAAGATGGCCCAAGTCCTTAGGCCTTTGCACCCACATGGGAGACTGGAAGAAACTCCTGGCTCCTGGCTTCGGATCAGCTCACCTCTGACCACTGCCGTCATTTGGGGAGTGAACATGCAGAATGGAAGACCTCTCTCTGGCACGGTCTCTGTCTGTAACTCTGTCTCTCAAATAATTCTTTTTAAAAAATAACTAGTTTAAAAAAAGACAAAAGACTGCAAGTGTCAGTGAGGAGGTGGAGAACAGGGAACACTTGCATACTTTTAGTGGGAATGCAAATTAGTATAGCCTTTGTAGAAAACAGTATGAATGTTCTCAAAAACTAAAAATAGGAATAACTCTATGATCCAGCTATCCCATTAGTGGGTATACAGACAATGGAAATAAATCATTCTGTTGAAGAGATATCATCTGCATACTGTCTTTATTGCAACACTAGTCAAAATAGCCAAGAGATGGAAACAGCCCAGTGTCCATTCTCTGATGAATGGATAAAGAATATGAGACAATACTCTTCAGTTGTAAAAACACATGAAATGCTGTCATTTTCAACAACCTGGGTGGAACTGGAGGTCACAATGCTAAGTGAAAGAAGCCAAGCACAGAAAAACAAGCACCACATGATCTTACTCATGTGGAATATCAAAAAGTTGATTTCATAGAAATTATTTTATTTATTTTTTTAATTTTTATTTTATTTTTTGACAGGCAGAGTGGACCGTGAGAGAGAGAGACAGAGAGAAAGGTCTTCCTTTGCCGTTGGTTCACCCTCCAATGGCCACCGCGGCTGGCGTGCTGCGGCCAGCGCACCGCGCTGATCTGATGGCAGGAACCAGGTACTTCTCCTGGTCTCCCATGGGGTGCAGGGCCCAAGCACTTGGGCCATCCTCCACTGCACTCCCTGGCCACAGCAGAGAGCTGGCCTGGAAGAGGGGCAACCAGGACAGAATCCAGCGCCCCGACCGGGGCTAGAACCCGGTATGCCGGCACCGCAAGGCGGAGGATTAGTCTAGTGAGCCACGGCGCTGGCTGATTTCATAGAAATTAAAAATATAACTCTACTTACCAATAAATGGCAGAATGGGGGCATGGAGAGATATGGAAAAGTTGATTAACAGGTACCAAGTTAGATGGGGTAAGATATTCTGATGTCCTATTATATAGTGGGGTGACTACAGATGATAACGTACTATGTATTTCTCTAAAAAACAGGAAATGGAATTTTCAATGTTTTTATCATAAAGGAATGTTAAATGTTTGAGTAGATATTTTACCATAATTTGACATTATACAGTATATACATCATGTAGTAGCACATAAATATTTATAATGTTTAAGTTTCAGTTTAAAAAAGTAGTCCCTGTTGGGAAATTAACTAGTGAAACTTATATGTATGTTGAACCATCCCTGCACACCAGGAATAAATCCCACTTCGTCTGAGTAAATGATCTGTCTGTTGTGTTATTGGATTCGATTAGCTTGTGAGGATTTTTGCATCTAAATTCATAAGGGATATTGATCTGTAGTTCTCTTTCTATGTTGTATCTTTTTCTGGTTTTAGAATTAAGGTGATGCTGGCCTCATAGATAGAGTTTGGGAGGATTCCCTCCCTTTCAATTGCTTTTGAATAGCTTGAGTATTGATATTCATTCTTCTTTAAAAGTTTAGTTTATTTCAGCAGTGAAGCCATCAGGTCCTGTGCTTTTCTTTGTTGGAAGGGTCTTTATTACTGATTTAATCTCTGTTTTAGTTGTTGGTCTGTTTAGGTTTTCTATATCTTCATGACTCAATTTTGGTAGATTGTATGTGTCTAGAAATCTATCCATTTCTTCTAGATTTTCCAATTTATTGGCATTTAGATTTTTGTAGTAATTCCTGAAGATTCTTTTTATTTCTATGGTAACCATTGTTACACCTCTTTTTTCATCACTGATTTTATTAATTTAGATCCTCTCTCTTTTTGGTTGTTTGAGCCAATTTTGTATCAATTTTGTTAATTTTTTCAAGAAACCAGGTCTTCATTCCACTGATTTTTATATTTTTTGTCTGTTCAATTTTGTTTATTTTTTCTCTAATTTAAAAAAATTCTTTATTTCCTCTAATTTGGGGTTTTATTTGTTGTTGTTTTTCTAGGTCCTTGAGATACATTGTTAGATCATTTATTTGATGCCTTTCTAATTTCTTGATGTAGCCACTAATTGCTATAAATTTCTCTCTTTTTTTAAGAATAATTAGATTTTATTTACCCTAGTACTCTTAAACTCCAGATTCACCAAGTAACAGGTGTCGTGAGCGCCTGCTGTCACACAGTAGCAAGTGCGACGTATGACTTGTCAGTCACGGGGAAGAAAGGAACACCAGGACACAAAACTATCTTTCTAATGAGAGATTTTATTGCTTACACACCAAGGGTTTTTTATCACACTACTCATCAGCATGCTCATTGAGGTCAATACACTTATCAGTACCAATATACTTAGCAATCTATACTATTTAATACACTTATCAATAAACTTAACACCACAACTTAATCATGGCTTAACTACTTAAGTTAGCTACTTAGCTTAATGTAACTACTTGGCTTAACTACTTAGCTTAATAAAACTACTTATCTTCTACTTAACTTACTTCCTTCCCAGGAGGATGGCCAGGCAAGAAGTTCGAGAGGTCCCCCTGCTAAGAGGCCTGGTCCAGCTTTGTGGTCAGGTCTGGCAGCAGGCTGATAAGGACTCCAGGCAAGGTGGTGAGATGACAGCTGGAGTTTTGATCCCGTAGTCACCTTATGCCGTGTAGTAAAAGCTAGTGGGCTGACTCTTCGGCTCCAAGTGTGAGAAGATCCAGAGGTTCACACACACTGGGCCCTTTGTCTGTTGTTGGCTTGTGCCACTATCTGCTCCATGCAGAGTAGTGGGCTGCCTCTTCAGCTCCAGATGTGTGGAGATCCAGAAGTTCACACACACCGGGCCATGATCCCCGAGAGGATGGAGAGTGGTGCAAGGGCTCCCTTTTTATCCTCATTTTTCGTCAGTCCTCCAGCTTGCCATCCTCCAACTTGTTGTCCAATCAATGCTGTTTCTTCCTTGCTTGCAGTTGAACAGTCCAGTCAATACTGTTCCCGCCTTACTTATGTTTCAACTGTCCAGTCAGCATGGGTAGGGGAGGATATTGTCCATAGCACACTGTTATCTGACTGACCAGAGATGTCTGCTTGGTATGATTAGGAGTGTTTCCCTAACAGCCGTTAGGCATTGCCTCAGCTCCTGACTTATAACTCCACTTTACTTTTATTTTGTGGCGAGTGGTAACTTTTATTAACTCAATGTTTTACTGTGGAGTTTCCACAGTTCATCTCCTTTCCAGGTAAGCAGTGATCCATGACTCTTTTTGAGAATCCTGTGGCATTCTCCACAATAGGCAAGACTTCTGGAATAATATCTCATTCCCAGACTATAACCCTTTTTAGTAGATGAAATTTATCAAATAACATGGTGCCAAGATGTTTCCACCCCAGAATTCTACAGCAGTCACTGAATCATTTTCCCTAGGTCTTAATTAGAATTAAACAATCTAGACACATGTGACATAATCAAATCAGTATATATCATTTCTTTCCTTCCCTTGCTAAATGTGCTTCCCTCTCTCTCTCTCCACCAAAGTGTTTAAGAGACGTTTGAGAAGCTTCTTTTCTCAGAAGTCTGCCTACCAGCTCTGACTCTTAGAATAGTATAAAAATTTCCTTATTTAATAAATATTGGGTTAGATTAAACTTCCCTCTTAACACTGCTTTTGCTTTATCCCATACTTTTTGATATGTTATGTTATTATCTTCATTCATTTCCAGGAATATTTTTTATTCCTTCTATGACCCACACTGTTCATTCAGGAGTATGTTGTTCAGTCTCTATGTGTTTGCATATTTTCTGGAATTTCTTAAGTTGCTAATTTCTAGCTGTATTCCATTCTGGTCAGAAAAGATAAACAGTGCGATTTCAATTTGAGTTTGCTGCTTTCCTAGACAAAGTTTCATGCATTGATGAGAAGAATGTGTATTCTGCAACCGTGGGAAGAAAGGTTCTGTAAATATCAATTAAGTCCATTTGGCCCATAATGTAGATTAGCTCTGTGGTTTATTTGTTGATTTTTTTTTAATTTTTTTTTTGACAGGCAGAGTGGACAGTGAGAGAGAGAGACAGAGAGAAAGGTCTTCCTTTGCCGTTGGT